>NW_025062479.1:10397720-11597720 GCF_000002995.4 Brugia malayi
TATTTTTTGAAGGAATTCATTGTATTCGTTACTTATTTTATTTTCTTTATATTTCAATAATTAATAGCGGACCTTAAATATTAAGCTTTTGTAATTTGATCTTAATTTTATCATATGAATATCCGTAATTTTCGGAATAGCTATAAACATAGGCAATACTTTTGCAATATGATTAAAATTTAAAAGAATGAATCTTCCAAGGTAACATTTATTGTCATATTAGTATTTATGTAGGCACATTGAGGATTCTTTCACGGGAAAATGTTGAAAGACGAGAACAATCGAGGCGTTATGTTTTAAAATTTCCAGTAAAAGAAAAAAAAAATTTCCGACTTATGTTTCGTGTAACATGATATTTCTTTTATTTTTAGTCAAAAGTTAATTTTTAATAATATGCTGCTAGTTTTATTCAAATAGCATCGATTCACATATATTAATGTAATTTGCTTGAAATACTACCTGAGTAAAATTTTCATGTGGTTAGTATCGTCATCGTTTGCCTCATTTATTCGTGTTATACGATTCCTGAACAAGTGTAATATTTGCAGAGCTGGACGGCATAATCGAAATTCAATCGAAATTGGCACAGGGAAGTTGGTACAGGTGTGCGAGGTGTCTTCCATCTTAGTAGAAGGTAAAACATTCTTAAATTATGTAGGAATGATGATTTTATTTGCTATATATATATATATATATATATATATATATATATATATATATATATATATATATGATTATTTTATTTTATTCCTTAGTTTGAAAAATTTTTTCCTATCATCAAAGGGATAAAACATTTGACAGTATGAATTATTTTTCATATTCATTAATGTATTTAATTTAGAGGGGTCATCTAAGGAAATGGAATATGTATGATATTAAATATATCAGCAAATTTAATATTTTCTTTTTCGTAAATAGTTGATTTTCTGTATAGGTTATCTTATTCCTTTGGTATTTTATTCATGAAATCAGATTAAACATGAAAAAAAAAAGCTTCTCCATATAAGTCACCGTAATCTCTCATAGTTTCAGTTTTGGATTTTGGAAGCAGAAAAAAATTTCGGAATTAAAAAAGATTATATATATATTTTTTTTTTGCTCGTTATTTAGCATTTAAAAAAAAATTATATATATATATATATTTAAAAAAAAATTATATATATATATATATATATTTTTTTTTGCTCGTTATTTAGCATTAAGTATGTTTAAAGAGAGAAGAAAGGATGAGAAAAGAAGAACACAAAATAAGCTTTACATCAAATGAATGAATGGAGAGATATTGGAAGATTTTGGATTTGCTATTTCGAGAAATTTTAATCCTGATGTTAGTTTGCTACAGGGAGGTGTAACCATGGGCAGCCGCGGGGAATACGGCTGCTCCGTGGACGAGCTGCGGACTTTGATGGAATATCGTGGGGCAGAAGCTCGAGAAAAATTAGATGCTGAATATGATGGTGTTGAAGGTTTATGTAGGAGGTTGAAAACTGATCCAAATAATGGGCTGCCTCAGGATAAGGATGAACTTGATAGGAGGCGAGCAGTATTTGGTGCGAACGAAATACCGCCACATCCACCGAAATCGTTTCTGCAGCTTGTTTGGGAAGCGCTTCAGGTGATTTTTTTTTTAAATTTTTATATTGTTTCTGGAAATTTGTCAAAATCAATTTTTTCTATTAATGTAAAAATATGGATGTTTTATTAATTTTTTTTTCTTGAAATAGTAAGCATTCTTAATTTTTTAAACTTTTTCTATTAATGTTTGCATTTTAGGATGTAACGTTGATTATTCTTCTTGTAAGCGCCATAGTATCCCTTGCGTTATCATTTTATCGGCCACCCGATGATGGTTTAGGAGGTAAGTTTTCATGAAAGTTTTTTATTTTTGTACCCTAATTATATTAAAATAATAATATTTAAATGATAATATATATGATATTTATAATAATATAATATTTTCAGCAGGCTCTGATGATTCGGAGCATGAAGCTGGTTGGATTGAAGGAGTTGCAATTTTAATTTCAGTTGTAGTTGTGGTCCTTGTAACAGCTCTCAATGATTATACTAAAGAGCGTCAATTTAGAGGTATATTGTATATGAAATTTTTATTCTTTCTTATCATATCCGTATTATACATGAATATAAAATTAAGCATTTTTATTTTGTTTACTGCAACGATTTTGATCTAGGCTTTCAATTTAGAATTTATAATTTCAGGCCTCCAAGCGAAAATAGAAACTGAACATAAATTTGCTGTCATTCGTGGTGGGAATCAAATACAAATTGTCGTTAATGAATTAGTTGTCGGAGATATCGCTCAAATTAAATATGGTAATATTCCACTTAAATATGTGGATTTCATGTAGTGAAGATTTCAAGAATAAAGTTGACATTCTCATGTTGTTTTAAATAAATTTGTTCACTAAAATGAACGAATGTTGGCATGTGATTCAACACAGATTTTTTAAATGAAAAAAGTGTATGTATTATTCAGCTATCTTTTTGTTTAGCTTTTTATTTATTTAATTCCAAGGTACTTTCAGATTTGCAGTATATCTTCAGATATGGTTAGATAAACGCGATCAAGCAGATGATTTTTTTCCTCTTTCTTAGTACGAAACAATAATTATTTTGTTATTTGAGGCGATTTACTTCCTGCTGATGGTATCCTTGTACAAAGTAACGATCTAAAGATTGACGAGTCCTCATTAACGGGTGAATCCGACCAGATTCGTAAAAGTCCTGAATTGGACCCAATGCTTCTATCTGGTATAACTTTTACTGATCACTTTTTATCTGTTATGATTGTTTGCTTTGTATCTTATTGTTGTCAATATTTCTGGCACCTTTAACAAAGATCTATCGTGAATATTTTTATTTATCTTTCTTGTCGAACTATTCAATATTAGGTAAATGTTAATGAATCAGCAGAAAGTAAAATTTTAATAAACAAACAGATAGCACTTAGCAAAAGGTATGCATTATTTCATTCTTCATATGTTTAAACAGGTACACATGTGATGGAAGGTAGTGGAAAAATGGTTGTTACGGCAGTGGGTGTCAACTCGCAGACAGGAATTATTATGACTCTTCTTGGTGCAGCTAAAGATGTCGTAGAAGAAGAACGTAAAGCTGCGAAACGTGAAGGCAAGTAATTTTGTTAATAAAATAGCGAAAAAAAAAAAAAAATATATATATATATATATATATAGCAAGAATTAATCGTTTTAGTGCTAGAAACGGCAATTAGAAGGAAATCAGTATGCATGTTAGCGCTATATTTTATTTTAATCTTAGCTTAGCTATTAGCTTATTTCATCACTGGTGCCAATCGGTATCGAATATTGTGGTAAGACAATTGATACCGTTAATTACCTTTTTTCTTATGCTTTCGCGATAGATAACTATCTCATTAGTATTGCTCATTCTTCATTTTCCCTTGCTCTCTTTGCCATTATCAGTTGAAGCTTGTTTCCTTACATTTCAAGTGAACATCACTATTATTGTTATTGTTATTATTATTATTAGAACTATACATTCCTACTAATTAGTCATAACAGTTATAATCAATAATTAATTGGATATGTAGCAAAAATGAGAGTATTTTTTTTTTCAAAATAAAAAAAAAAACTCTCATTTTTGTTCTAACTCATACTAATTTTACACACTACACACAAAATTAGAATAGTAATATTTCGATTACGATTTTATCTAATATTATTCTTCAGAGCGTCGGGCGCGTCGAAAGAGCAAAGCGTCTGGTAAGACTTCAGTATCGATAATTCTTTTCAAAATGAAGCATTAGTACTAAACCATTAAGCATGCTGTTGTTTTTCCTTATTGGCATTGTACAAAACTTGCTGAAAGGATGTAGCAGAAAAAAAAAAAAATAGTACTTCAGATTTATAGTATGTATTTTCTTCTAAAGTTTCAGATTTGCTTATGCATATGTATGTGCAACATACATTCCTTTATAAATTATGTCTGTATTCATTCTTCCATAATTTCAAAATTGTTTGAGAATAAGCACAGCAAATAGGATGAAATGCACTGTAGTTGAGCATTTTTTATTTAGGAAATTAAGCATTATGTTTTGTTCCCGAAGATTTGATTAGTGAATAAAACAGCAGATGACGTAGTCCTATTTTGGCTTGGCATATAAGGCAATTTTTCCGATTGCCTTGTAAAAATAAATATCACTTACATTGGTATGGAAAATGTTCCCAATTTAGTTAGTAACAAGCGCATTGTGGAACTCATTCAACTTCATCTATTTTGGATGATACATTTCATTTGTTCAATAAATAACTTTTTTGACAAATATAAAGAAGAAAAAGAGTAATAGCTGTATAGGAAGTTTTATGCACCACTCACATTTTTTTAAGACTAACCATAAATATTTCTGTATAATATCGCTAACAATATCACCTCATTAATCACTCGCCTATTTATCACATTAAAAAAAAAAGGAAACATGAAAAAAAATAAAAAAATGAAAAATAAAATAGAGTTTTTGACAGAAATATCAACAATAAGCAAAATTAAATAGAATTGTTTACTAAATCATATGGAACTTTTTTTAAAAAAAAAAAAAAACTTATATAATATATATAGCCTTATCTGGCATGCAGTGCTCTATCATTGTGCTATCGCATTGAGCGATCGGATACATAAAATGTTAATGATGATTCATTTAATATCACGTGCCGGAAGCAATATTTTAGCAAGTTTGGAATGAAATGTCTGTATGAAATTTACATAGTTTTGTATCAGTTTTTGTTACTCTTCTCCTTACTTTCTTTTCTTTTTTAGACTTTAAAGTTTTTCATAAATTTCTAAAAGATTAAGCTAGATATAATTTTGAGGAAAGTCATATTAACAGAAGGCTTAAGAGGCTTCTTTTTTCTCGATTTTTTAAACGCTTCCTATTGCCATTCCAGGAAATTGTTGGACTTTTAGTTTTTCCTTTCTTTTTTTTCACTTACGTTTTAAAATTTCTCATCGAACACAAAATATGCAAGCACGAATTCACAGATAAACGTACATATACGCTGGTACGCATGCTTACTATTCTAATTTCATTAATTTCCTTTTTTATCCCTAATTTGAATATTTTAGATTTTCTTGAATAGTTTCAATCTCTTTTTTTTTTTTTTTTTTTTATTTTTTATTTTTGCACATGCAGGTAAATGTTTGCTTACATTGTCTTTTTTTTTTAATTTCACTTTTTTTTGGCATGAGTAGAAAAGTGGTAGGAAAATTCTATTTCAGTTAAATATCCAGAACTATTGCGATGACAAGAAAAGGCGAATGGAAAAATGCCATTTTAGTATTGTTTGCTTACGCAAGCTTTTTCCTCCATTACTATTTGATGTTAATCTTTTTGCGTAGTAGTGTTTGAAATTTCAGGCGATGCTATAGCAAGTGCAGGAGTTGAAGATGGAACTGCTCAAGCTCTTCTAACTGATCGTGAGTTTAGAAATGCTTTTTTTTTTTTTGTTTTTTTTTGTTTTGTTTTTTGTTTTTTTTTTTTAAAATCATGCCAAACTGTAGGAGTCAAAAATGATTACATCATAATGCTATTTGTCGCAATCGCTGGAATTAATATTAGGTTGGATAGTGCGATTATTGAAATTGATAATAGTATAAGTAAATTTAAGGGACTTTTCTAAATTGATGTATGCTTTACTTTATTTTTTTGTGAGTTTCATTTTTTTTAAAAAAAAATCAGCATTTAAGTTCAACTAACATAGTTAATTCTGTAGTTGAACAAGCTTATACTACCAATATATGTTGAATCATTTCTCATACATATCTTTTTATCACATGCAATCATTTTAATCATCATTTTTGTATTAAGATTAGATGTTATGATATAACTCAAGTAGTAATACAATTTGATCAATGTATTATGAAAATACATTAGTTTCTCTTCTCTAATCTCTTCGTCAGTAATTTATGTTTTAATTATTTGAAATCCTTAACTTTAAGAAAGGAAAAAAAAATCACATGGAGAAGAAAATTGAACTCTTTCCAAGTTATTCCATAGGATTAATTTTAATGCTTTTTTTTTCCTTTTTTGATCATCGATCAGCAATCGAAATAACGCGAGCAAAAACGCATGAACGCAAATGTTTTAGTGTACGCCTCCATTATTCAGCTTTTTTGTTGTATACATATATATATATATATATATATATTTTTTCAAATTTATAAATTAGGATTGAATTTTGCGAAAAAGATACGTTAACGAATGTCGATGGTTGTTTTGCATGAAATCACTTTTTTTTGTGTGTCTCTGCACATTATTACTGATGTATTTATTTCTTAAATTTGATATAATTTTTGATAATACACAAGCGGCAGCGTAACATTATTTCACGAATTTTTCGTGGAATTGTACGCAGAGTGATTCGTTTACTGGAATGCATTTTAGCTCAGATAAAATTGGACGGAAAGTTTTTTTATTTTGGAAATAAGAGCTAAATCACCTGCTGTTATAAATTATAATGAGAAGTATAACTGATTGGCGTATCCAGTCTAAAATTATTTTTGACAGAGATTTTTATACTTCATTGCTCAAATCTTTATCCTGAACTTCTAAGTTAGTGAGGATAGCTTTTGTGGCTTATTCAAGAAAGGAAATAATTAGGAAACCAGGAGGAATTAAAACAATGAACTAAAAAAAGCAAAGAAGAAGACATATTTTACCATCATTTGACATCCACTTGATTTACAGTTTTCAGTGTTCGCATGCTAAAGTCAAAGTAGGACAAGGAATTATTAGTGCTATGTCTTTTTATCCTCTTTTCTGACTAAAAATTGTGCATTTTTGTCTGATATCTTTTTACTTAGGTTTAGTTAATGTTAGTAAGGCTAAATGCTATAATTGATTTTTCTTTTTTTTTTTCAAAATATAAAATATCATTTTCAGATGTGAAGGCGACCGGTTTAGCAGAAGGAAGTAATGGTGATTTGAGTAATGAAGCTACAAAAGATGAAGTTGAAAGCAAAAAAGAACGTTCTGTTTTACAAGCTAAACTTACTCGTCTTGCCATTCAGATCGGTTATGCAGGTGTGCTTTTGTCAGTTTTATTCATAATTTATACAAAACAAACAAAAAAAAGGAAAGAAAAAGTTAAATGAAACATTTGAAAATGCTTATATGATTTTTTGTGTAACAAATTTTTACTTAATTTTCAGGATCATTTGTGGCTGGCTGTACTGTTCTCATTCTTGTTACACGATTTTGTATTAGTCGTTACATGATTGAAGAGAAAGCATTTAGTGTGGGAGACTTTCAGCACTTTATTAATTTCTTGATTATTGGTGTAACTGTCCTTGTTGTTGCCGTTCCGGAAGGCCTTCCTCTTGCTGTCACTCTTTCTCTTGCATATTCTGTCAAAAAGGTAATATTTATTGCAATATTTGATAGTTGTTGCTTGAATTAAAATGCAGCTCACCGCAACCATTAAATTATTCAAAATCGCCTGTAAAATACTGAATATAAACCAAGCAGTTTAGCATTAATTTTCATTTCAGATGATGTTGGATAATAATCTTGTTCGACATTTGGATGCTTGTGAAACAATGGGTAATGCAACAAGCATATGTTCAGACAAGACGGGAACTTTAACAACTAATCGAATGACTGTTGTACAAAGTTACATCAACGGTAAATTTTGCTTAAATGGTTCAATCAAATTAGAATATTTGGAATCATAAGCTAGGATCACTGAGATTATCATAACTGTTCATATACTGCTGCAATTACTTTGGTGCTTCTTTTTTTTTCATTAGTGTTAGGATGTTTCTATTTAATGATATAGTTATTGCAAATTAATACAACATGATAGTCCCTTGTTGATTTTTAAATTTACTGGACCGTATCCCACCTGTTTTCAGTAAACAAAATTTGAGATACAAATTGAAAAATTAAGTTTAAATTGTTGGTAGCTCCTCAAATTTATGAATAAGAAATCATTATTTCAGAAATTCATTATAAGGAAACACCAAAGTTCGAGTCACTGAATAAGGAAACAAGTGATTTATTAATAAATTTAATATCGATCAACAGTAGTTATGCATCGCAGGTATTTCTTGTTTAATACAAGCTTATTATTATTTCTTACCCGTTTTTTTCTTTTTAGTCATCAGTTAAGAACATCCAGCAGAAATTTTTCTTGTCCTGTTTTCCTATGTTTAATAATTAAGCTAGCAAATAATCAGTTACATTATGTTTTATTTTTAAATTTGCTGTAATACTTTTTTTTCCAGGTTATGCCTGCTAAAAATCCTGGTGAACAACTCACACAGTTAGGTAATAAAACTGAATGCGGGCTTCTGGGATTTGTCCTTGCATTAGGACAAAGTTATCAAGCAATCCGAGATAAATATCCCGAAGAGAAGATTTTCAAAGTATGTTATGAATAGCGTTGACACAGTTTGTTACGTTTAATTATCTAAATAGAAATATTTCACATTTATGAAATTTTCCTCCATGTGTGGGCAATTTAACAAAGTCTTCTTTTTGAAAGTTATAAGCTTTCTTTTGAAAGTGATAAGAACTTCAGCAAATTTTGTTATTTGCTTTCTGGTAAATTTACTAGTGTCTTTATTGAAGATATACTCCATATTGGTTTCAAATTCATGCTCTTTACAGGTTTATACATTCAATTCTGTTCGTAAATCAATGTCTACTGTTATCGAATTGAAAGATGGCAACCTTTTCGCCGGTTACAGGGTATTCAGTAAAGGAGCATCTGAAATTATTTTGAAGAAGTTTGTTGTAATTTATTAATTGGGACAGAAAGCATTCATTCATATTAATTAAAGTGAAGGTCAAAGAATTTATTGGTGAAATCTCTTTATGTTTGAGAATTTATTGGTGAAATCTCTTTATTTTTGAGAATTTATTGGTGAAATCTCTTTATTTTTGAACTTATAGATTAATTGTTAACTGATGTTTTGACTAGTGATTGTTTTTTTGCTTAGCCAAGAAGGTAGAATTGATGCTAACCTCTTATAGTATCTTTGATATAATCTCCGATATCGAATGTTTTCATTATGATGATTGACTGTATTACAAATCAGGTAACTTCCAGTCGAATGATGAATATTTCGGTGCAGTTTTTGAAGGCTAATGAGAAAACAGAAATTAGCTGAAATTTTGAAAAAAGCCGTGTAGAAGTAGCTTTTAATGTCTTTTCTTACATGTGATATTTCCAGATGATGCCGTATGGAAATAACTAATTATCATTAGCAGAAACAGTTACATCTTGATAAAGGATTATTTTTTAATGAAACTGATTTTTCTAGATGTAAATGGTTTCTGGCTAAAGATGGTCTTCCGAAAAAATTTTCACAGAAAGATTGTGATCGTCTTGTCAGTAATGTTATTGAACCTATGGCTTCAGATGGCTTACGTACCATATGTCTCGCATATAAAGATTATGTTACAAGAAGTGATAATGTACAAGAAAATCAGGTACACATTGTTATTTTGCATACGTGATATCAAATTTATCTGAGGAAGATCAAAAGGTTTATTTCGAATTTTGATATATCTTTAATTTTAATTTATGTGGTTCATTTAGTAGTAATTTTAGATTCGAGCTACAAAAGAAATTGACTGGGACAATGAAGATGCTGTCGTCAATGACTTAACTGCCATAGCTATTGTAGGAATTCAAGATCCAGTCAGACCAGGTTTGCGTCCTATTTAAACATGGATTCTCTGTATTATGTGTACTTTTATGAGGAAGTGCACTTTTGTGAGAAGTTAGTTGGCTAAAAAATCTGAAATCTATCTTACGAATTCTTCATTACAAATTTTATCAGTGATACTTGCATTTGTTATTTATATTGTAGAAGTACCGGAAGCAATTGCGAAATGTCAACGTGCTGGCATAACTGTACGTATGGTGACAGGCGATAACATCAATACTGCTCGATCAATCGCTACAAGCTGTGGAATTTTACGCCCTGGTGAAGATTTCATCGCTTTGGAAGGCAAAGATTTCAATGCAAGAATCCGAAATGAAAAAGGAGAAGTATCACAAGAGAAATTAGACACAATATGGCCTAAATTACGTGTCCTTGCTCGAGCACAACCATCCGACAAATATACACTCGTTAAGGGTATTATTGATAGTCGCATCACAGATAATAGGTAATTTGTGTTAGATTTACATATAAAAATCACATTGACTGACCATGATTTGAAATTCATAAAAATAATTTATAGGGAAGTGGTAGCTGTAACAGGAGATGGTACCAATGATGGGCCAGCATTGAAAAAAGCCGATGTTGGTTTTGCCATGGGCATCGCTGGTACAGATGTCGCAAAGGAAGCATCGGATATCATTTTGACAGATGATAACTTCACTTCTATTGTCAAGGTATGTGTACTAACAATGGTATATTTTAGCTTTTAGTGCATTTTTTCTTTCATTTTTTGTGTATTTTGTTTAAAAATAAACATTTGATTTTCAAACCTTTTCAAAATATTAAAGAAATGATTAGCTTTTCAAAATATTAAAGAAATGATTAGACTAAAATTTTTTGATTTTGTTCCAAGGTTTTTCTTTGACTCTTACAATAAGAGTAATATTATTATGATGTAATCTATTTACCAGTGCATACTTCAGAAATCCTTTTTGTGTTGTAGTAATGATTGAATTCTTTGAAAGATTTACCAATTAAGGTATTGAACTAAATGTTAGAGGTTATTAGCATAAGTTTTCTTCAGAATAATTATATCCAATTGTACATAACACTGAATTACGTCACCATAAATATGAGTGTAGCATTTTGATACGGTGAAGAATTAAGGGGGCTTTAGCAAATGTCACCCACTGTCAAAAAAAAAAAAAAAAAAAAAAAGTGGTTAGAAAAGTTTAATTAAAGTCACATTTAATAGATACAGACTTTTGATTATGATCCAATATTTTTAAAACGAAAGAGTTTTGGTGTATGATAAAAAAATTTCAGGCAGTTATGTGGGGACGGAATGTTTACGATTCAATAGCGAAATTTTTGCAGTTCCAGCTTACAGTGAACGTGGTTGCCGTTGTTGTTGCATTTGTCGGTGCATGTGCTATTCAGGATACTCCATTAAAAGTTCATGTTTTAATTTTTCGCATATGGTAGTTTATCTTCATATATTTTTCCTCATACATATAACAATTTAATGCTAAGATGTTTACATGCAAGTATTCACGGTCTTTTTTAGGCAGTACAAATGCTTTGGGTAAATCTTATCATGGATACTCTGGCATCATTAGCTTTAGCTACCGAAATGCCAACGGAAGATCTGTTAAAACGAAAGCCGTACGGACGCACTAGTCCCCTCATATCTCGTACAATGAGCAAAAACATCTTAGGCCATGCATTCTATCAGCTGCTCATCTTGTTTGCCCTCATTTTTGCAGGTAATAATAATCTTAAATCATTATCGCCAAATTTTTATTAAAATAAGGAAGAAAAAAATTTCATTTTCTTGTTCATTTAGTTAAGTTAACTTTTTCTGTCCTTTTTGGAAAATTTATTAGTGTTCTTTATCCGAATTGATGATAGAGGAGGAGTGGAAAGGAAAAACTTTGAATGACAGATGAATTTCTTTGTCTTGTAAATTCATGCTTCTCTTAATATTACCTTTCAGGAGAACGTTTTTTCGAAATTGAGAGTGGCAGGTGGGCAGCGTTACACTCACCTCCGTCCGAACATTTTACTATTGTTTTCAATACCTTTGTTATGATGACACTTTTCAACGAAATCAATGCACGGAAAATTCATGGCGAAAGGAATATTTTTACAGTTCATATTTTGCCAATTTTTTTTATTAAATTAAAAATGAACAACTTTATCTCAAATCCTTCCTTAAGCAAATCGTCCTCTAATAAAATTTCCGTCTGCTTTATGATCTCAGAGTAGGAAGAAATTTTTATATGTTAGAAACATCATTTATCAAACTGTTACTACTCTAGTTAGCTTGCATAATTAAATTTTATTACACCGCATAGTGCCATTCTGACGTTTAATGGATTGACATAAGCTATGAAATGGGTCATGAATAAACAGAACGAACAAAATTAGCTATGCTTTACCTATGGTAAATTCCTGTCTGTAAATCATGCGTGAGATTACTAATTGGTTATTTTGTTGCGATTTTTATTTTTTTTTATTTTTCTTAAGGATTTTGTTTATTGCAGGGTTTATTTTCGAATCCTATCTATTATGTTATTTGGATTGCTACAATGATTGCACAAATATTTATTGTGCAATTTGGTGGACGTTGGTTTTCAACAGCTGCATTAAATTTAGAACAGTGGTTATGGTGTTTAGCATTTGGCGTTGGTGTACTGTTATGGGGCCAAGTAATTTCCCTTTTTCAATATTGATTTATATTCTAGTGATTCTTGATGTTGCATTTCTCTATAACACTTTTTAGAATTAAACGGAAAAATGACATTACTCTTAAAAATAGTAGTTGTTCGTACCAGATATTACCGGTTATCAACAATCTGAAGTATATTTATTATATTTTAACGGAAGGAGATATTAGGAGAGAGGCATTTCGTGAATATTTAATGTAAGCATTAATCGAAATAGACAAAGAAGAAAAACAAACGTAAGTGAAGAGGTAGGAAAAAGTAACAAAGTAGATGTAACTTGTGAGAAAATTGAAATGATTATTTAATTCTGTTCTATTTAACTCTGTAATGTTAAAATGTTGATATTTTTTCTATATCATTTATTCTGTCAAAGTTTGAAATTTCATAAGATTTAGGTGGTGACAACAATACCTACGTCTGGCTTGCCAAAGAATATGGCAATAGGTGGTGGTGATGTGACATCAACTGAAAATATCCTAAGCGGCGAATATGAAGACCCAGCAACACACGAGAAACGCTCTGGGCAAATTCTGTGGATCAGAGGATTGACACGACTTCAAACGCAGGTAATTTTATTTGGCCTGGAAATTCAGCTAATATTTGGTGGGTTTTACTTGTGTAGGTTTTTTCATATATTTGTGTGTACGTTTTTTTTTTTTTTTTGAGATTAGCAACAAGGGGAGTTGCTATAAATCAAGAAAAAACTACAAATAATTACATAATTGTTCATGATAACTTTTTTTCTCATCCTCAGAGACTGCGAGAACTTTTCATATCTATTTATTTTTGTACTTATTTTTTAATACCTCATAACTGCTTTGGTTAGAAAGATTTTTTCCGGATTTTCTTCCGGATTACTGTTGAATTGGAACGAAAAGCAGTTGTATTCGGGAGTATTGTATCGAAATGAGTCGATTAGTGTTGTCCTTATCAGTTTTTTTTTTTTTTTTTTTTTTTTTGCTGAATTTTGTGGACTGATCACACTGTGATGATACAACATCACCAAACATTTAAGCTAATATACATGTTGTTGTTGTTTTTTTATACAAGTGTAGACATTTTTTTTTTTTATATAAAGTTTATACAAGTGTATTGTTCGGTCTTTTTTCTGCTTGTTAAAAATGTTTTCTTTTTTTCAACTTTTTTTTTTTTTTTTTTGATAGGGGTATTGTCTGTTGTTTTTATTACTTGAGAATAGCACACTAAAAAAAGTAATTTTTCAAATAGTCGATGTGATAATGCAGCAGATCAAATGAAGTTTTGTTTTCTTCTTTTCTTGTGGATAATTTGATGCTTGGTTAGGAGATAAGATTGATAGTGTATTTACAGTTAAAGGTAGAATATAATCATTTTTTGTCATTGCAACAATAATATATTATTATTCCAATCCTAATCACTGTTTAAAATATAATTCTTCACTGGATAATACGAAGGTAATATGAAGTAAGTTAATAATATACATTATATACAAATGAATGAGTTAATAAAACAAAAAATGTTTTGATTTTTTCTAGTCTTATAAGCTCTGTTAACTGTTAGCACAATAAGTGCATTTGATTACATCATCGGACGAAATGCTATACTATTGTCATTCTCATTTATGATAGTTGAAATGCTGCTCTTAACTGACCAAATAGTATTCAAAAAAGGGTACTGACTAACTTCATGGGAAGATAGCGTGCATACCTTCCCTAATGGGTAAATCATTGATGAAGACTAGTCGAAAATAGATCTCAAATAATTATCATACTTTAGAATAATTAAAGCAGATATTAATTAGAAATCCTTTGCTCTATTTTCACCTTATTACGATGGTATTATTTTTGTTTTTATATTATCTGTTTATAGATAAATTTAGCAAAAACTGCTAACAAATTTAACAGTTTCTTTTGCAAGTTTTATCTTTTTTATTACACATTTTCATTCAGTAATATCTTGAAATTACTATTGATTTTCGTTACCATTAAAATAATTCAATTGCAAAAAGGGACTTTTTTTCCTTAATTGTTTAAAATATAGTTTTTCATTCAGTGATAAAATCTATATTCAATGGTTTTTGTTTTTTTTTAATTTCAATATTAATTGTAAAATATTGTTAAATGCTTGGAAAAATCGTTTTCACTTAGATATAAATGTTTAAACGTTAGAACACCGAATTAGTTGTGAAAAAATAGAACAAGATTTAGTTACATTTTTTAATTTGAATAAATTCCTGTTAAACGAAAGAAAAATACGTACACTTTTTTTTTTGGTCATCGATTTTTGAATGCTTTACGTCACAAAATTTATGTTTTTCTTTTTATCTCATTAATACATGTCGACAACATTAATTCAGTTAATGAATACTTTAAATGCTTTTCCTACTTCATTGAATAGGATCCTAAATTGATTTCATTACTTATCATTTATTGTTATTAATTCCTTGTTTACCTAATATTTGATTTCTATTCCCCAAAAACTTTAAACAAAAAGATTTTATTATTATCACAATCATTCTTTTATCTGACTGAAGCATATGCGTTATTTACCTGAATCACTTTTTTTTTTACTTTGTTTACTTCATTGCATTCTATTTCACTCTAGCTTTTTTCTTTTTCTCACATTATATTCTACAGGTACAACAACAACAAAAAATGATTAACTAACTATATGAATGCGTCAGAATGAATCTCTAGGAAATCTGAACATTTCAAAGTTCGATATTTTTTTATCAATTATATCTTTCAGTTTGCTGCATTCCACATCGACAAATTGTTTGTGTGTGTACTACGTGTCTGTATGTGTTTATCATTATTTTTATCAGTCTATTTTAATAAAACAATTGTCTTATGATTGTAATTTAAAAAGTTTTTTTTTTTTTTCATTTTATTTTATTTTTTTGTATTGAATGTTAGATGTTATTGATAAGAGATTTTATGGTTTTGTCCAGAAAACGTTTATAAATCGTTTCTTCATAAGAGGGCAATTGGTATGTCTGTTTTCTAAGAGCATGCTTTAAAAAAAATAAAATTAAAATTAAAACATAAAAATTTAAAAAATTCTTGGTTGGATATATATTTTGTCTTTCTTAATTTTTGTGTGTTTTTTTTATTTTTTACTACGCTGTCAATACTCCTTCAATACTGCTACTCTTTCTGCATGTTTATTTTAAAGCATTCTGCTTTTCTTTTTTTTTTTTCTTTTTTCCTAATAATTTTCTAATTCAAGATGCCAATTATTATGCTTTAATTTTTCAACTTTCAATCTTGAATGGCTTGTTATTTTGGATAAAAAATTTAAAAAGTTATAATTAGGAATATTATTTGTTTTAAAAAATTTTTTGATAAGATGAATTGGATGACATTTAGTGTGAAATGTTTGCTGTGCACTTTTTATAACATATACTAATTTATTGCATGATTATTTTATCCTTGAATATGATTGTATGAAATGCTGTTTCAGATATTATTGATAATACGCATTGCTATCTAACCAGCTATCAATTGAATTGATACTAGAGAATATTAGTGGGGTATTTATTGTTAAATAATTATTGATAACACAAGAGTACAAATAGTTTTTTTGTTTTATTATACTTATCTATCAGAAATGAAATGCTTCAAATCAGTAAGCCATTGATCAATGACAACTCTTTTTCTTGTATGTAAATTGTTGGGAAGGTTCAGTCTCCTAATAATATCTTATCATCATTGCTTATTATCATTTTAGTCATAATAAAAGAAGTGATTGCTGATTCATTTAGTTAAATTTAGCTATTTATCATATCATATCATATATATATATATATATATATATATATATATATATATATATATATATATATATATATATATATATATTTCAAAGCAAAAACATTTAGCATATATATATATATATATATATGTTTGTCTTTTTTTTCTTTATTGATATTTAAATTAGATCATAAACTTTTTATCAATTTTAATTTCCATTCCAACTTTTTCTTCTATTTAAAATGTTTTTGCTTTGAAATTATGACCAAAATTCGTGTACTGATTGTTTGTTCAGCTTCTTCATGAGTAGAAAATTTGACAGTTCTGAAGTTTATGCATTTATGGTGGTATTCCGAAATTTGGATTAATTTCTGAAATGGGTGTTTAGTAGCAGATTAGATATAAAAATAGAAATAATTGAATGATGTTGTCATTGATATATTGACTTACTGCTAGTGGTTTTTTTTTCTTTTTTTTTTAAAGCATATTTTAATTGATAGGGTCATTTGTTGAATAAGTTTCGCTTCCTAATTAGTATTAGAATCTTTTATTTTTCTGTTTCGTTTATTTTGTTCTTTCTTTTTTTTTTTTTTTTTTTTTTCTTTTTTTTGCAAAATGCTTTTCTTTTCTGCAGCTTCGCGTTGTGAAAGCATTTCGATTATCGTTGGACGAGTTCGAGGAGAAGCGTTCTATTGCCAGTACGCAATCCTGTAACTCGATGCGTGGTGTAGTTG
The DNA here is from genome assembly GCF_000002995.4 of Brugia malayi. Lineage (NCBI taxonomy): Eukaryota > Metazoa > Nematoda > Chromadorea > Rhabditida > Onchocercidae > Brugia > Brugia malayi. The sequence goes on from NW_025062479.1 coordinate 10,414,581, forward strand.
GTGCTGGATGGTCCTATTTATCATTATCCAGAATTAATGCTCCACGTGCTGCTTCATGTGGTGGACCATTACCAAGTCAAACACGTGTTGCATTGGTAAAATTAATGCAACGTACTAATGCTCCACAATCATCATATCCATCCTATCATTCACAACAGTCCTCTACACCATCATCAAAACGACCAACACCAATTAAGCTTGGTAATCCTACTGAATATAACATTCCGTTAACAACAGCATCAACAATGCCAACAGCAACAGAGAATGGTCATGAATTAGCTACAAATGCTATGATACTTAGTGAGCAACAACAACAGATGATTGCAACACAACCTATAGCATCTTTAGTTAGCAGTCAGTTCGAGAAAGTACCATTGGTACAACGATGGCGACCATCTAGTGGTTCGAGGATTGGTAAAAGTAACTCACTGGATATTCCAGTTTCAATTGCTCATGTTTAAAGATTAATTTTTTTTCTTCGAACTTTTTCCTTTATCTTCATGACTTCAAATTGCCCAATGTTGGAAAAATTTTATTTTATGCTAGACCTTCGCTAAAATTATTTATTTATTATTATTATGTTTTTAATGTTGTCACCAGTTGTTGCTTTATTCACTTTTTGTTTAATGTGTATGTCTCTAATCATTAAATATGCATATTTATTTGTAAATATATTTGGATATACAATATGAAAATATGTAGTATGTGGAAAGTGCTTCGGTCTCTTGAGGAATTGGGACAATTAATTGGCAAGCTAATTTACAAAGAAAATAATACGATATCGAAATGATTTTGATTATACAATAAAAATTGCTGATGCATAAAAGGAGGTATTAAACTAATCATTTTCTTCTCTTTTTTTTTTTTTTTTTTTTTGAGAAAGAGGATATTTTGGAAGAATTGAGGGTTTTTTTCATTAGAAATGGCTTTTACTAACTAACAATTTAACCAACAGCTCTTTTTTCTAAATATTTATTTTTAACATTAAAAAAAAAAAAGCGTTTTTGAGCTAATCATTGGCGTACGAAGTGCACAGTTTTTTTCTTTATGCTGCGCTTTTTTTTTTTACTGCATGAAATTACGTTTTTTCAGCTTTTAAGTTTTGAATTTTGTTCTTTAGTAGCAATAAATTGACTCCATGTGGTGTTCTGATTTAAGTCCTGTTTTTTTTTTTTTTTATATATATTTATCTTTTTAGTGCCACTGAGATCATTGATTCATTTAATTTATATTATAAAAGGAAAAAGTTCTCTTCTACTTGTCCATATATTTATTTATTTGGTCTTCTTTATGGTAGCTCATCCAACCTTTTAATGGAAAGGGAGTATTTTTTTGAATATATTTTTGACTTCTTTTATAAACATTATTTATTTATTTATTTGTTTGTTTGTGTGTGAAATCTTGTAGTAGAGAACGGGAATCGAGGAGGTTTTTACATATTTTCATGGTGCTGTAATATTATATTAAATGGCAAAATAATAGTTTACTTTAATTTTTAATTCTGGTTTTTTTCTCATTTTTCACTCCATTTCTGAGATCTTTTTATCCGTTGGAAGTGGTGGAATGTTTCTTTTTATAATATATTTTTATTTGCTCAGATCTCCTTGTATTTCCCGTATTAGTCTGTTAGGATTTTTTTCTTTCTCTTTTTGTAAACATTTTTTCTTGCTTAAAATCTTCATTTTTTACATTTTTCTTCACGTATTGTTATGCGACTAGGTAGTAATTTTTTTTTTTTTCCTGTTAAATTATACCATATCATGAACTTTCTTTTCATCTTTTCGTTCTTTTTTTCTCGAGTAAGAATTGGTGCCAAAAAAATTTCTCCCGCTTAGTTGATCAGTATTTCAGGAAGTCAAGGTAAGTTATTTAAGGATGGTTAGTATTCGTATATAATTTGTATTAATTTTTTGTATCAAATTTTGTTTGAAATTTTTAAAGGATTATACATGAAATATGTTTGCCATTGGTATTAAGTTTCATCTTAGGTTTCAAAATCAGTTTTTTTTTGCTTGCTTTCTTTTTTGTAGTTGGTTGTATCATTATTATTTAAATCATTCTCTAATTAGATTATTTTTGTAAAATTATTTTGCGATATGGTTGTCACATTTTCTTTTTTCTGAAAATTGATGTAAATTCCATTTTAAATAGAAACAAGTCTTTAAAATTCAAGTAGCTCCTCTCTTAGGAAATTTTTTTAACAGATAGACATTTTCATTTTAGGATGCTTTCCAGGATAAATAATTGTTTTCAGGTTGAATATAACGATTTAGGTATATATATATATATATATATATATAATTTGCATAGTTTGAATTATGTAACAGCTATTTGTTTTTTAAAATTTTTAGCGGAATTGTTGAGTCATTTCAAGATCAAATCATATAAAAATGTTTTTCTTCTGGCCAGTTTTTGCAAACCTTTTACATGGCTTTAATAGTAAATTTTGTTACTTAGATTTGAATTATTAGAATCATTACATTATTCAATATCGATCAAAATTTTGTATCGTTGTACGAAATCATCTATGTGAGCTTCAAGAACGAGTAATCTGGAATTCTTCTGCTGTTTAAGTTCTTTTCAAATTATTAAATTGATTGTAGGGGAAAAAAGGATGTAGAGAGTAGCAATACATATACCGGCCATCTCTAATATATCTTCTACCTTATTCTCTCAGCACTTATCTTGTGACAAATATAAGCAAAACATGATTTAGATTCAAGATATTACAATGATGAAAATATATGATATAAAATAGCAATTAAATATTGAATTATGTTATCTTAATGTTGCAATACATACATCTTTCTCAAATATTAGATATTATGGAACCTAATTTAGAAGCACGAAGATTTTCGGTTGAATAATCGGGTATATTCAAAAATCAGTCTGCAAGATGATAATTAAAAATTTGATTCGCTTACTGTTTGATGAGTTAAAATAATAAATCACATACATCATTTATTATTTAAGATGAAATATTTAAGTTCTCATCAATACTAAGTCAATATTACAAATTATACTAAATTATTTCACTCTTCATTTCATTTCTTTTTTTTTTCTTACTATTATTGCGTACAGTATCATTTTTTTTTCAAATTTTTCAAAAAAAAAAAACGAAGACTTGAATATTTTTAGTTCGTAAATTCCAGCAATCTATTTTCATTTCAACAAATAATTTGTTCGAAAGCTTTCAGGGGAAAGAACGACAAATTTTTGTGCATTATAATATCCTAATCAATAATGCAATTTTAGTTGTGAATTTTATGTAGTCATTTTAATTTGACAAATAAAAAAGGTATGCTTAATATAGAAGAGTTCATTGATTGATACATTAAACATTATTAGCTTTCTGGAATGCAAAATGTCAAAGATTGCTTGGTTTCGTCAATCTATAAATAACAACTGGAGAAGGTATTAATGGAAAGGAAAAGCCTTTTAGGGTGATCAAATAATAAATTTTTATTCCTGAAAAATGTGATTTTTTCTTTTTTTTTTTTTGTGTATGCAACAATTTTCAGTGAATTTTGATTGATATTCCACTAAACATTAGGTATCACTCAGTGATTGCAGGTTATTGGCGGGGAAATGGCCGATCGTTTAATACCGGTACCACTCAGTTCAGCGCCAACCGACCAGGCTGTAAGCGCAAAAGCACAGTGTTTCGTTTTCATGAATCCAACTGGGGTGGACTATCCTTTTTCTCTTCCTCTCTCCTCTCTCTCTCCCACATACGCACACATACACATATATACATGCATACATACACACATATAACACACACAAGTGCATCTTTTATAATTAAAGTTTTCGAATTTGAAAAGGAAAAAAAATTTTATATCAGTATATGCCCCTTCTCCACTCTACCATAAAACGAATAATTAATGCTACCGCTTCCAACAAAAATTTAAAATTCTGCCTTTGAGTTTTTGAAAAAAATCAAAATTCCGATTTTAAATTTTTTAAAAAAAGGAATTGAACAGTTCAATTTTTCTGTTTATTGTCAAAATGCACGGTTTGTGGTGTATATATTGCGCCGTGCTGTCGCTGGTTGCTGCTTGCATTGTGTGGTGCCATTATTTAGTATTATTATTATTATTATTATCACGACTATTATTATTATTATTATTATCATTATCATTATTATTATTACTGTTATTATATCACTACTATTAATTATGAATCTTATATATAATCAAAATTATAACTGATACATTTAAACTAACGCGCACCAAATTTGTGTTGTTTCTTTCATCATTATTGATTTTGTTGGCACTTGAATTAACATTAATTAGCTTCCTTAATTTTTTTTTTTGTGATCGCTTCTTGAATTTTTTTCTTCTCCTCCTTTTCTGATTATTGGTTTCCTTAACATTTTTTTTTTTTTTTTTTTTGTTTTGTTTTGTTTTTTTTTTTAACAAAAAAACGATAGAGCAGATTATCATTGATAGGTTAATTTAGTTAGCTAAGTTTTTCGCATGCATAAAATGCATATATGTATCTGAGCATAATACACATGCATACTTATTCATTTCAAGTATTTTTATTTAAAAATTTACACTCTTAATTTGATATTGATGAATGAATGAATGAATAAATTTAGTTTATAATTAGTTATTATTAGCGCGTTTATTGCCTATAATTTCTTTCTGGATAATGCGAATAGGAATCCAATAAGTAATATTTGACAAAACTATTTGTTAATCGAAGAAAAATATTTGAATGAAAAAAAAAAGATGACTTAAAATTTTAATCTTATAATTTTACTCAAATTCAAGCATTTACACAGTGTGAATTTTATTTTAATTAAACATTTATTTATTTATTTTTTGTTAAAAATTTTAAGTGGAATTATTATTTTATAATTGGTGCCATAATATATTGTATTTTTCAAAATATAAGCGCTAATTTGTCTCTTTCATTGCATTATCATTGTTTATTTCTATTTCTTCAATTTTTTATTATACTTCACTTTCAAATATCAAAATATATTTCATTAGTAATTTTTGGACTATTTTTCCTTTTCACTATCCTTTTTTTCCCACTTCTGTTTTGTTTTTTTATTTTTAGTCGTTATTCTTCTCAGTTTGTATAAATCTATACTTTTTCAATTTTTCTGACCATATGCTTTATTCTTCTAACCCTTTTCTTTTTTTTAAATCAGCCAAATTTATTGATTGTGTTTTTTTTTTTTTTTTTTTGATGGCAATTTTGGTAGCATTTTTTTCTTTTTTATTTTTGTTGCAGTGTTTAAAAATGTCATATAGTTGTTATTGTTGTTGTTACTGTTGTTATATTTTTCCTTATTTTTTATCCTTCCATTTTTGTTGTTATTACTACTACTACTACTACTACTCTACTGCTATACTACTACTACTATTACTACTACTACTATAGCTGCTATTGCTAATAATGTTTTTTTGTTTGTTGGTTTTATTTCATAGCTCTTGTAATGAAAAATTTCATCTTTTTAAAAATTTTTCAGATCCGTGTGGTTAAAGCTTTTCAAGCAGGTTTGGATCGTCGTGAACCATCGCTTAGCGGTCCAAGCGCTGCACGTTTGCGTGAAATAAGCCGACAATTAAAATTACAAGTGGAACAAGAAGGAAAAAGTTTGTGTAAATTTTGTTATTTATTAATGTGTAATGTATAATTATTTATTATATTATCTTCATTATAATTCATTTATCAATTGATATTGATTGATGAACATATACATGATTTTCATATTGCTATATCTTTTAACATTTTCGTAATTCGATTTTTTTTTTCATTTTATTTTTCTTTTCCGATTTACTTTGAAAATTTTGTTTCTTTATTTTAGGCATATTTTAGATATTGTTTCACGATCTGGTTCACGACAGTCAAAGCAAATGGAAGCGATATCATCGGTATAGTATGCAACAAAATGTCATGTTGATAGTGATAATGATGAAACGAAATATTGAAACTGAGATTGTTTTAATTCTTTCAGTTTCAAACTCAGTAATATGCTTCTTCTCTTTTTTTGACTATAATGTTAAATAATTATATATGAATGAAGATAGACTTCATGTCCAATTATCTGCTCCTCCATTTCCTCATTACAATACTGTATTTTTTTAAAAAAAAAAAAAAATTTTTTTTTTAGTTTACACTTAAACTTTACGTGTTTGTGTGTGTTTGTATGTGTCTGTGCAACGTGTATGTGTACGCGTGCATGCGTGTATGTGTGTGTATATCTATATATGCATATATTGTTCGCAAATTTTTATTTGCCTTAAATCCCGGTTGTTAATTTATAATTTTGCTGCATTGTGCAATTATCTCCTCCTAACTCTAATCCGTACCTTTCTTTTTTTTTCTTTTTGGTTTTAAACTAAAACTGATGATAGATGATGATCTCTGAAATAGTTGTGCTCTATTTTCCCATAAATTTTAACACAAAAAAAAGCGAAGAGGAAGAAGCTACAAATTTAATCTTATAATTTTAAAAGAGCACACCTGAGCTTTTTATCAGTGTGCCTTGATAATTCACCTCTTTAAATATATGATAACTGTTAACCTTATCAAAACTATCACAGATTATTTGTTAATAGAGAATTTTGCATTCAATTTAAAATTTCGATGAAATTTCTCCATTCTAACTTTAAAAAAATGCGAATTTTTCTTGAATTATTTCTCAGTGATTGCATTTTACCTAAATATAATTACCATGATATTCATGAAGAGTTTAATATTTACTGAATAATATTTCTAATCTAATTTCAAAATTATCATTGTAATAATGCTTATAAGATAGTAATAATAGTGATAATAATAATAATAATGAGCTTTCTAAATTTGTAATAGTTTTCTTATTTGTTTAAGCGTTCGTAAATTTTTATCATTTCTGTGTCATTTTATCACCCATTCATTGTATACGATGTGATAAGATTTCATCAATTCAAATGTCCATTTGAAGAAATTACATTTTTTTTATTTCCAAAAAATTTTCATTTTTTTGGTACGACAATATCTTAAATTTACCATCGCTGCTACACTATTATTTGCTTTAATGAACAATTAATCTTTTTTCTTTCTTTTTTTCTTTTTTTTGTTCAAACATATTTTTATATTTTTAAAGGACCGTTTTTGTCCAACGTAATATTGTGGATATATAAAATTTGAATTCTTGTTTTTTGAATGCTTAACTTTTGAAGTGATCATTACCAACATGTGCGCAAAATTAATGTTTCAGTTTTTACTCATCTGTTAATAGTCATATTAAAAGTGATCAATCAATTTATTCATGAATTCTAATGTTTGTTGCAGTTGAATTAAAAATTTTTTTTGATTTAAAATACTTGTATGTGTTTTGAATCATGTTTACAAATCTTGAACAAAGAATTAATTTTGAGTGATTTGAATAATTGTCAAAATTTGAATTTTTCTGATCTTAGTATATATTGACATATCTATTTAATTAGTGGAATTGAGGTCTCTGTTTTTGTTTTCATTTGTTAAGCATTCAAGGTGGTATTTTCCTTCTTTCTTTTTGTTTACCTGTCAAACAATTTCATTAATTTCAATTCCTTTTCTTTTTCCTTTTTTTTTTCTTTTTTTTTTTTTTTTTTTTTTAAGAAATGGGAGAGAATTACACCGTATTCATTGCTAACGATAGAATCCTTTTTCTTTAAATTCATTTTGTTAATTTCAAAATCGAGAGAAGTTTCTGTAATTTTTATTTAGTTTTTTCAAGATTATTTTGAAATAAACATTACTGATTATTGTTCTTTGTATGTTCACATTTCTGCTAACCATGCATTTAATTTTAGCGGAAGAAAAGAAGGAAAAAACAGAAAAAACTTTATTTTAATTTCTTTTGTTCGCTGCTTCACTTTTTTTTTTCATTTTTTCCATAATCCTTTTCTATCCCAATGTTTTCCTCTCCCTTTTTTTTTTTTTTTTTTTTTTGTTCATTTTTATTCACACATTAAATTACATCACACTGTTTTTGTTTCATATAATTTATTTCTTAAAAAAATAAATTTGTCGATGTTTTTTTTTTATTGAGTAAAAATCTAAATTCTAAATTTGAATTTTAGTCAGAAACGATGGAAATGATCATTTTTTTTTTTTTTTGCTCTAGTAAAGTTCAAATATCAATGAATACTATCACCGCTGTCTTTGATTTATAATTCTTTTTTTCTAAATATTAAGTGAATGAAAATGGACTTTTGTGGATTTGTTACTGTTTTTTTTTTCTCTTTTTTTCATCTCGCAAAATTTTTTTCTCTTTTCTCCTCCGATAATTAACTAATTTTATATTATGAAGAAATAAATTTGATTTATTTTTTGATTTTACTTATTTCCTTTAAAGCAGTTATGAATGCGTATGTGTTTATGTATGCGTAATGTGTATGCACCCATCTTGTGAACTTGCTATTTCATTAAGTAAAGAAAATTTTTACTTTTATCCAAAATTTTTCTTTTACCTGATACACTCCTTCGATGTATTTAATTAATCAATTTTATTACTAGTAATTTTTTTCCCCTGCTTGGTCCATTTTTCATTTTAACTAAATGTTTCACATAAATATATACTTATTTATCGTATTATCTTTTTCTTTCTGTAAATTATTTATAAATTATCATTTTTAAATGTATTTAGATAATTAATTAATATATTTGCTATTTATAAACTTTGGAGATCAAACAAAAAGAAATTATTTGTTACTTTTTCGTATACATTTTCATTTTACTAAACAAAAATCACAATTGTTACACAAAAAGTATTTTGAACAAATACATTCATCACATAGTGATGAATGATGCTTACCAAAATGATGAATAGTAATGGTTGAAAGATGAACGTACTCCTTCTTTTTCATTTTTGATTTCAGTGATTTCAGGTTTTTTTCCGGAAATTCGGACTTTTTTCACGATAAATGTAAACAGAATTATGTACATATATATATATATATGGTGATATTGCATTCATGAAATCCCTTGCTTCCGTTGACTGGATGGAACTAATTTTACTAGCATTATAAGTTTTATCATCAAAAAGGCAAAAATCGAAATTATCAGTTATCAAGATATTTCTTTTATCCTGTTCGTTAATTAGATTATAGATGATCCCAAGATAACCAGACTGTAGTTATCAAATTAATGATAATTTTCTCTTAATCTTACTGGAACATTCGATTTATATCGCATGCTTTGTCGATTTCTTCCCATTATCGTGCCTATAACGAGAATTACACATAATTTTGAAATAAATTAATTTAAAAAGATCACAAAGCATGCGATATATAATCGAGTGCTCCAAACAATCATTAGTAGTGTTCATTATTATCAGTTATATCAGCATATCAATATTTATCGGTATTAAAAATTGTCAACTTTATTATAGCATTCCCAAATTCAAATGATTTCTGTTCAAAATTCGAATACTCGATATCGATCTCATTACTTGTATTGACAACTACTCCTGTTAATAAAATATATATCACAAACTCTTAGCGAATGCAATTTTACCAGAATTGCTTATTGAATCAGATTTTGATCCGAGAGGATTTCACGAGAAACGTTGTAAATAGTAGGATTATAAAGTATAAACAAATATACTCTTCCTAATTTTAGGACAATTAACAGTTGCTATTAGATATTTTTCTAACTCTAATACCATTTTATGAATTTGTAACTTTTAGGATAAACTATATTGATACTTAACATTGAAGCAGCAACTAATTTTTCTTAGCAAGAAGATAGAAGCGAAAATGATACGGAACCAAGTTACATGCGATATATTCGAAGCATGCAGCAGATTGCGTTACACATGATTCTTTTGATAGTGAGAAGTCCAATAATTTATGATAAAAATTCATACAGCCATCAGTGATCTTTTCACAATGAATCTAAGTTGAAAAAAAATGAAAATATTTCCCATAGCTGTTTAATCTTTACCACTCAATATTTTCTAACACTTCAATTCTAATCAGGAGAAAAAAAAAAACCGACTTTATGTAGATTTTCGAAATTAGGAAGTTCGAAAGAATGTAAAGGTAACTAATCACAGATGGTGTCAATATAATTTATATTTTTCTAGAAAAAATGGAAAAGTTCGATCGGTTTCAATGGTAGTTGTATTTTATTTTCTATGAATAAAATGCTGAAGAGATTCATTCCGTTAGATTAAAAAGAAAATGACTGCTTTATTAATTCACATTTTTACAAAAAATCAGTATTCTGAAAACTGAAACCAGAACATAGTGAAATATAGTAACTTCTTTAACATATCAAGCTATGTCACTCTTCAACAAACAATAATCAATCCTTTTGATAGTATGCAACAAACAATCTACAATAATACTAAGAAATATGAGCAAGATAATGATCATTAATTTCGAATCACACATATTTTAAATGAAATTAAGACTGAAGTATGAGTAATCACCATACAGTAATAAGGAAAGAGTTCTCCTTTAATGCAACAACATTCTAAATTATACCGTGTTTACCACAACACTATCCTTTATTGAACACGGTTGTTCTGTCCCATTACATTTTCCTCTTATATTAGTATCAGTTCCTGAAATTCATGAAACATTTTTTGCTTAATATTCCAGTTGTATTCTCCACCCACAAGTTCGGAAAGATCGTTGAAGTTATATGATGAAAGCCAGAATGATGTGGACATACTATTACCAAAATATTTCCACATCATTTCAATTTTCTTTGTTCATTTAGAATATATCCTCTCCTTACTATTTACTAGACAACATCTTTCACCAGTTTCAAAACAGATCTTATGTTGTCAGGCACCAAACTATCTTTCTTAAATTTAGCGAGAGTAGTCTAAGGTATTAATTATAAATGCCAAACCCAGAAATACGGTAATGCCAAGATTTTCACCGAAGATCAATTTCTTTGCTTCTTGAACCTCACGAGATGCATCCTTTAACATCGCATCCGTCTCAATTGTCATTGGATGTTTCGATCCCAACGTAAATTTTACTACTTCATATGCCTTCTTACAGTAAAGCAAAGATCGATGCGGCTGCTTACACCTGAAACTTACTTTCAAATTTCTGATCCAATTGAGAAAGTTGTGAAAAAATGCCGAAAATGAAGGATTAGACTAAATTTCAGGTCATTTACTTCAAATAGAAAGTAGCAATATTGCGATAATGAATGCCAACAGCGGGATGATTGTATGGGAAACAAAAGCGGACGCATTCTTCCGCTTCCAAATGCAAATCCAATAACAGCTGACAATCTGATATATCAATTAATGGAATTAGCAGCTAAAAATGAACGAAATGGAATTACTGATTTCGAGCACTTTAAAGAGACAATAAAGAAGACAAAACTAAAATAATAAATACATTGAAACATGTTATGAATATTAATCGTCACCGGCTTTTAAATTCATTAATCTAATATTCCATTTTTCTGAAACTTTTGGTAAGGTAAACAAACATGCTAAACAAACAACTATTTCTGAGAGAGATGGACCTTGTGAACTTTTATCAAAAAAAGTTAACGCACCTGGATGACTTTGCATAGGAAGACATTTACGTTTGACAACAACTCGCTAAAACGTTTCTTCAGATCAGTCAAAAATCTAATACTTTGCTCACGTGACATCTAAAAGTAGTATGAAAAATATTCAGCAATAATCTTTGCTCACAACAGGATATATTTGGTCAAGAACCAAGTAAATTAATAAAGTTTGCAATAACTGACTTATTTGCCTATTTTGTGTGGGTAATTCTGCCATTTCTACCCTCCGATTACAAATTTTTACTGAATATTATGCGAATACAAAACCTTACAAATCACTACAGAGTAAAAGAAAGCCTGACAATGCCCTGCGAATGTATCTCAATATACCAATAAGACTACAACACTCTTCTGCGATTATCAAACAGACATTACTTTTAGCAAAAAAATAGAAATCAACCTTCTCAACTTCACGGTTTTCAACAATCTTATCGATAAAACGCATAGCTGCTATCGCTTCTATAACATACTCCGGTGATACTTTATTATAGCATTTCGGACAAGTTATTATTTGAGTATTCCGATCTTTGTAAGGCACATCACCAAATATACGTAAACATTCTCGTTTCTTCTGCAACTATCATTCAGCGATAATATGATTTATGAGATGCGTACAAGCTGAATTCACGATTCACAACAATTTATATGATGGTGGAAATTCAATACAAATATGTTATATTGCATGAGCGAAATTAAAATTTATGCAGAATAAGTGTGATTCAATAAGTGTTAAGAGCATATATGATAAATCCTAAGCATATTTTCAGAAGACCTCGCTAAGACTACAAATTATTACTTTCACGTTGTTGAAATTTGGTGAAGTAAAAAGAATATTCTACAAGAGCTGGTTATAGCAATAGGAGAATTCGGAATGAAAAACTAATTTGTTTTACCGGACAATTTGGACATAAAATAGATGATAGGAGAGCGTCATCCGGATCATCACAACGTGTGCAATGACATTCAAAGTACCATGTATCCTTCAATAATTTACGTCGTTGTTGCGTTGTACTATAACAATTTAAAAAAAAAATAAATGGCAATGGAAACATTTCAAAGACACTAAAATTTAGAATGAAGTAAAATCAAAATCTAAAAATTGTCAGTCTGCTCAAGGCAACAAAGATTACTTTAACAGTAAACTGATTTCACAATAATTTAATTTGAAAAAAAAAAAATACTTGATTAAATCTATGTAAGAGTAATAAGTTGAACTGAGATTTCGCAAGTCGACGTTAGCAGTAAGGCCCCTTAATGTTGCAACAAAACTATTACAAGTATATATTGCGTTTGGACGACAACTATGATCATAAGCACATAAGTCCAAATACAAACCTTTCCCTATTTCCTGAAAATTTTATTAATAGAACAAAAAACTTTTAAGGATCAGCTCTCGAATCACAACTCAATTTTTGCTAAAATTTTTAACTTTCATAATGTTCTTTCGTACAAGCAAAATATCTAGAAGCTGACCATATACAGCCTTGCTCAATCGAAAATTATGCCCATGAGCCTCAGAATGTCATGCCTAGCGCCTTTCTTGTACACACACTAATTACCTCAATGTAGCCGCAGTCACTGATAGCATGACGGTTGATGTAGTTCCGGCAGTGTAGCTCGAACACTTCATCTCTACTAACCATTGCTTTCGATCCATAGAATGCAAGAAGATCAGCATAAATTCCTTTAAATCAACCTAATTATTATTTCGAACTAAATACGCTAGCTTTGTTTGCTTTCACGTGTACTCTATATTCTTTCCATCCTTGGAGTGCTATTATGTCATTCAAAATTTATGCAAAATTCATTGAAAAGCACACATTACCAATTAGAAACAAAAGAAAACGACTACTGCCCAGGCATATATGAATATTAAGAATCTGAGAGATGAAAACATGTCCAGCAAAGATTTCACATCGAGAGAACCGATATTCTAAATTTCACGAATTCTCCCATTTTTCTCTCTATTGCATCAAAAAATTCTCACCATTAAATTTTGTCATAGCAGCAGGATCCTTTTTAATGAGATCTGTGTGGGACCAGATATCCATAATGGATCGTTTGGATGTGCGATCCTTGTAAAAATTATTGTCCTCCTTGTCTTTTCCCAGTTTAATTGCCTAAACTATGTTCTTAATTATATTTAATAATGCAGAAACGCATATTTTTGTAAATTTTTAATTCAACAACATCAGATCACTATTTCTTTTCTCCTCACGACTCCTCAATTTCGGCTAGGTAGAAAAATAGATCTTGACAAGTAACAGACCTTATAACGAGTAACAATCCTGCCCAACAAACGCACTTCAATATTGGCTATCGCATCATGCGATTTGAAAGCTTTGCACTCTGATCGATGATCCTTCCATCCTAATATTTGACATTTCTCGTTACAAAACATTCCTTTACGACATGCATGACAGCGTCTATAATGTAGCATTCTTAAAGTTTATCATCGGTATGTGTTTGCTTTCTATATGATCAGTGAGATCTGTTCGAATCAAAATTCAGTACCATTTTTAAGGATATATTTAGAATCTTAATATATATTTTTCACTAATCAAAAAAAAAAAAACCGTTTAGGGGCTATAAAAGAAAATAAAAAAAAAAAAAAAAAGAAAACAACAAAAGAAGTATTACTTAAGTGTGTCAACCTTTGCAAGGCAATACCAGCATCTGCTTGATAACTGCTCATCATGAAGAGAATACGCGAACGGATAGAAGTCAATCCTTAGTGAGTTATCATTATTCTCACATACATCAATTTTAGCAGCTATTTCTTCATTCAATTCATCAGCACTTTTTCCAACTATTTCTACACCATCATATTTCCCTGATTCACTCTAAAATTACTAGCATACTTAACGAAGTTTCTATTTCTGATTTATAATCATTCAATCGACAAATCACAAGAAGAGTAATGAATTACCTACTCTGTGGAAACAAAAAGAGAAAAAACTGGAACGAATTCAAAAGGGAGAAATCACTTTTGCTTTTCATCTAAATTCATTCAGTTTTGGATGTCATACATATTTTGAGTGGAACAAATTAAAAACAATTCCGAAATTGCCCCACAAATACCTGAATGGATGTATCATTATCCACGTTTGGTTGACAAAATCGATGACCAGCTTTAGCATAACGATGAAGCTTCTTCTTCTTCTTCATCTTAACATACTACCTACGTACCACATTACTACTTTATCCAGTGTTAAGGTGTTGCTTCGATTGATCAATAACTACTTAAGCTTCAATGTTGATCGCTCACCCTCTCTCTCTCACTCTCATCGAAATTATCTTCCTCCTTTGTCAGACATAAATTTCGTTATTTACAATTCCATTCTTCACGATCCTTTTTCTCTTTCACTTCCTTTCTCTTTCAATTTCGTCCTCCTCTCTTACACTCATTAGCATAAGTTGCAGATTTAAGCTCAATGAGAGCAAAGTTTCTCAAGCTAATCGGATGATTTGTTGATGTTTTGTTGATTTACAACAAATGTTGGTGGTAACAGAGAAGAGAGATGCGAAACTAAATATCATCAATCCGTGAACGTATATTTATAGCTCATCTTTTCCATCAATTTACATTTCCATCCATCTGTGCTAATCTGTAATTATCAATTAACTATTATGTTTTCATCCTAGTTGTGCGTCATTTTATGGGTGGTAAAATGAAGAAAGTTTGATACGAAAACCAGTATAACCAATTTGCTTCACATCCAACCAATTTTATCGAAAAAGGTTAAAGCTTGTGAAATGTTGGGTAAAGCAGGAAAATATACTTAACAAGGACCGAAAAATGATTATAGCTGATGATGATAACAGACAGCAATGAATAAACCTAATTTCTCCATAATCTTTCTCTTTTAAAAATTGCTAATACTAATTTAAAAACTGATCTAAACTTTCTCTTTTAGAAATTACTTAACCAATTTAAATTTTGTTTGTTTGAAAATGTTAAATGGAAAAAGATTTGCTATAGCTGTTTTTATTGAAAGCTTAGATTTTATTTTTTCATTTTTCTTTGAAAGAATGATAAAAAAAAAAAAAAAAAAACTCATTAAATTACTAACACTATAGCTTCACCCAACATAAGCCAAATTATGTTAAAATATGCCAAGTAAAATAATGAAATTGCTACGAAATTCCTAAAAATTCTCCACATACTATCATCAAAATAAGATAAATTATAGCCCTATGCTAGCTATGCTTGAATAACTTGTGAATTAATCACATAGATTTTTCGAAAAGTCTTAAAATTAATATCTTGAAACATTCAAAAAGTACAATACACATATGTCTTGTTGATATCAATATCGTTTAAACAATCATAAAATCTTATTTCATCGCTTTTTTTTTGCTAAATTTCTTCCAGCCTCTCGCACTAAAATCCCCCCACTCTCTTTTGTTGTTGTCTCCTTTAGCTTTTATCTGCTTCTATCTTTTCATTTCTTGCTATAGCTATGCTAAATCAACACCATTATGCTTTACTTTCACAAAGAAAAAGAAGAAAGAAAAATCTTCATATCACTGATATACTTCTCAAATATTCAAGTATCTAATAACTCTCTCAACCTCTCCTAACGAACACTTCCAAATCCTACCAGTCTCTACCACTCTCCTCTTCATCAAACTGTCTTCACATAAGAATGTTTCTATTTAACTCATGAAAGCTGCTTTACACTAATCGTTTTACCAGTATGAAAACTTTTTGTCTCGCATGCATTTTTAAACACACCTCGTTGTATTATGCATTTTGAAATAAATTTTGCTGGTTTATTATATATTGTTTTGAATTATATCTTATAAATTAAGCAATTTTGAGTCGACCTACAATGAGGTATACCATTTTGAGTTAAACTTATTAAACCTGCACGATTGTAAATATAAGTCTTTTCTAAATTACATCGTTTTGAATTAGATCCATATTTCTCTCATAAACTAACTAAGTACTTTGAACTATATGCGATCTTGTCAATTTGTACCATTTTGAAAGCTTCAAACTATGCAAAACAATTCAACCCATTAAACTATGCCGCCTTGAACTAAACCCATTAAATTATACCATCTTGAACCAAACCTGTTAAAAAATCATATTATTTTAAATTAAACCCACTGGACCGTTGAATTAAACCTACTAAACTATGCTGCTTTGAATTGAATGCACTGAATTGTTTTTTTTTCCGAATTAAACCCATTGAACTATGTTATTTTGACCTGAACCATTAAAACTAAATCCTTTGTGCTATTTTTGAATTCAACATTGAACTATACCACTTTGAACCAAACTCATTAAACTATGCTATTTTTACCCACTGAACTATTTGAATCAATTACTGAATTGTTGAACTAAATACATTAAACTATGCCACTGTAAATTAAACGCATTGAACTATGTGATTTTTAACTAAACCTATTGAATTACATTGCCTTTAACTAACCTCTTCACATTATGTAATCTTGAAATAAAAAGTTTTTTAATATCTCGAGAGTAAACCCATTAAATCATCTTTAGCTTAAACTAAACTGACTACAGTTTACAATATGTCTAAATAAATGATATCATAAATTAAACTCTGCTTTTTAAACCATATCATCCTAAATTGCTACCTTGAACTGTATAATTCTAAACTAAATCCTAATGAACTGTATCACTACAAGTGGAACTTACTGAAGGAGTGTTGAAATAGGCCATTTAATCGTTAAAATGACCACATTATATTCCGAATGTTTGTTCCAATAATTTCCAATCTATTCAAAATATATCAATGAAAGAGAAAAAATAGAATTTCCAGATATGTTTGCTGGAAGGAATACGGCAAAAAATGAGTTAACTGAAGAAATGGAATTGGGTGATGCTCAAATGGTTCCTGATGGAGCCAAAGATATTGAGAAAATTTCACATATGTGAGACTTGTTTTTTCTTTTTCTTTTTTCTTTTTTTTTTTCATTACTTTTTGCTTCTTTTTAAAACTTATTTTTACTTATCTATTGACAGACACAAATTTGATAATAATACTAGAGAAGATATGAATGTTATATGCTTTCAGAATTTGAATTCTGTTTTGAATAGAAGACAAATATGATAAATTATTTCGATAAAATGTGTACATTTAAAATTGAATAATAAATATTTTTATAGGGGTTTTATTCGGATGTTCATTTCTGGTAGATTACGATTTCCAAATGAACCAAAAGAATATTGCTTCGGTTATGAGGTACTGCTTCGTTTTTTCTTTTTTTTTTTGATGCAAAATAAAGATGAATTTGAATTTTTTCCATATCGAAAACTTAATTATATACTAGATAGACATTTCCAAAAAACAAAAACAAACAGTTTCAATCAATTTCTTTTTTATTTTTGCATAAATCTTTGTAAGTTTTGTCATGAAACTGATTATTTAATGTAAGTTATTAATAATGTATATGTATAATTGTCTGTGTTTCTAATTTTAATCTTTAAAAAAAATTAAATTTTTATGACTTTCGAAAACTGATAACGGTATTGAATCACCAACATTATCAGTATTACAGGATTTGACAGATCTTGGATCAATTGGTGAAGGTGCTTACGGTCGTGTGAATAAGATGCGGCACAATGAAACAGGTCGATATATGGCAGTTAAAGTAGGAATTTTATTGATAAAGGAAACTTAATTTTTATTTAAATAATTCAAAAAATAATGAATAATATTTTAATTAACTTCGAAAATATTGTTTAACTGATTAGTTTTTTTCAGAAAGTTCGTATTATTTCGGGCAAAAATGATGATGGCGAAGCGAATCGTTCAATGAAACGCTTAAGACAGGAAGTTGATGCTATTAAAAAAGCCTCAGATTGCCCCCAAGTTGTAACTTTTTATGGCCTTACCTTTCATGAGGTTAATCAATGTTAATGAATTATAAATGTTGGTTTTAAATTATTATTCAACGCTGCCAAAATTTTAACTAGAAATGTTTTAAATAATAACAAAAATAAAAAGTTCATAAAATTAATCTTGAATTGAAACTATTCCAATACTATATTGTCTTTTCTTTTTTTTTTTTTTTTTTTTTTTTTTTCTGAGTAATAATTTCGATCAATTTTTTTTACAATTATTTTAGGGTGATTGTTTGGTTTGTATGGAATTAATGGATATATCACTGGAAAATTTGTACAAGACTGTTCATAATCATACTCGTGGCAATTTTGATGAGCGTATACTTGGCCATGTTGCAGTATCAGTACATTATTTTATCTCTTTTAAATGATTATTTAAAAATTTAATTTTTGCTCAATTATTCAATTAGTCATATACAGTTATTATTATTTAATTAAGATTGATATATAGTAAAATTTGTTAGTTCATATATTTATTTATATGAAATGTAACATGTAGGAAATTTTTTCTTAGCAAATGCTAGGTGAGTTATTAAACAAAAGTGCTGCTAATTATATAAAGGAGATAAAAATTCTATAAAATATTTTTTGATGATTTATGCTTTGTTTAAATTGTTTTTTACGATAATATGTTTTCTAAATTGTATTGTTCCAGATTCTTAAAGCATTAAATCATTTGAAAAACGAAATTAAAATTATCCATCGAGGTATAATTTCTATTCTATTTTTTTTTTTTTTTTTTGTCGTTCGAGCTTTTTATATTATCTTCACTACTTATATCGGAAAACTTTTACTTATATCAAAAATTATGTATCAGCAATTTTTGGCTACCATATGATTAAAAGAATTTAAGGTGTTAGATAGTTTTAATTACACAATATATATATATATATATATATATATGTATATTCATAGTAGTAGGTAGACCCAGGAACAATTTTTTTTTCATGTTACTTAAAAATTATCACGTTTTAGATGTTAAACCATCCAATATTTTATTAAACCTACGCGGTAATATTAAGCTTTGTGATTTTGGAATATCCGGTTATTTAATAAATTCTGTGGCACAAACACGTGAAGCGGGATGCCGACCATATATGGCAGTTAGTTTTTATTTTTATAAGTAATTTATTTGTATATTTTACTTATTAATGCTTACTATGCTCTATAAAAGTTATTATAAATTGCTAATTTCTTTTAAAAATTATTTTTTTATGATTTTAAATAAAATTATAATTTTAGTAAATCGTTTCTTTTTCTTCTCTAAACACTACTATTTTTCTTTTTCTCTCTTTTTTTTTCTAACAACCGTTGTAGAATTTTAGTAAATTCTAATAATGAAATTTATTACCAAATTTCTGTTATAATACTACTGATTAACTGATTATTTGTAATTGTAGCCTGAAAGATTACTTACAAATGCTGCCTACGATATACGTTCTGATGTTTGGAGTCTAGGAATTACATTGGTAAAGTTAATTTATCCTTATCAACAATAAGGAGTAAACTTTTTGCTAATTTATCAACAATAATCAAGCAATAACTTCTTGAACAGAAAGTAATTAAGTATTGGTCTAATCTATCATTTACTTTTTTGCTTCCTCTTTTACAGCAAGAAGTAGCTCTTGGTGTATTTCCGTATCCAACATTTAATGAAAATGAACTTTTTGTACAACTTCAACAGGTTGTTTATGGTGATGCACCAATAATGGGTCCATCAGATGTATATTCAATTAGAACTGTTCAATTTATCAATTCATGGTGAGTGTACTTTAATTTTGAAAATTGTTGATAAAACAATTTTTTTTTTAATTTCTAGAGAATAATTGTTGATATCAATTAAAATTTTATTTATTCCTCAGAGAAAGCAACAAAAAAATCATGTGGTCAATAATTTTAAGCCTTGTGAAAGAAACAGAAGCTCGACCAAATTATGCGATGCTTATGGAAATGGAATTTTTTAAATATTATGATAGTTTAAATGGTACTTCGGAATATGTTGCAAGTTATGTACAACAAGCATTGAATTTGCAGAAACCAAATAATTTATAGTTTCTTCTTCTCCCACGTTTTTCTTTTTATTCAAAGTTTGCCTTATATGTTTGCTACAAATTGTTGTAAGTAATTCTTTTTTGTTCTTCTTTTTTTCCTTCGAAATGTTTTTACTATTTTTTCTTCTATTGCTCAAAATTTTTATTATATCGAATACAGAGAAATTGTCTGCTACCAAGCTAATTAGTAATTATTAACATTTGCTCTTATCATTTATTAGGTTCCTTTTTTTCAGGCTACGAATTTCTAGTTGTTTAGGAATGTAATTTATGAATTTCAAACATTTAGAAATTAAAAAAAAAAATAAAGTAAATCTTCTGCATTCAATAATTCACTGATTAAAGAGTAATTGAATATATGATAGTGTTAAATTCTGTTTAACAATTTTAGCATTCCTTTACTGTGAACATTTCATGGTACAAATGAATTTTCCAATTTTTACATTCATTCCATAATGATAAAGCAATTTGCAGCAGTAAGTCATTAAAATGGCATTGTCTGGTTGAAAAGGTCAAATTATTAAAAATGAACTATAACATATAAATAGAATATATAAAAGTTAAATCATTGTTTTCACAGCCAAAAACTGTAAAAACGTAATAGAAATAATAATAATAATAAATATGAAATTCTATATAAAGGAATAGTTTAGAGAATTATCTATCTGTGATACAAATTTATGAATGAGAAAAAAACAGAAAATTAATGTTAGGTTGTCTTTTATAAATCACGATCATTATTGATTTTCAATAATGAATGAAAAGATCAAATTGTTTTTGCTTAATGTACTTTTCTTTCCTTCCTAACCTTCCAGTAATTAATTAGCTCAATAACAAATACTCATAACAAATATTATGTGAAATATGTTTTGTATATGTTTACATTATTTAATTTATCATCTTGAATACACTGCTTATTTTTACTTTTTTTTCGTCCGGTTTTTGCATATTGTATTTATTTTTTAGATTTATCACATGATTACATCCTCTACTTTGATAATTAAGTCGTCTTTAATTCACAGTGGTATGATTTTAATAATAACAAATCATTACCAAAATAACCTATCAAATTTGATTTGTTTATTTACGAAATTTTTGATGATAATTAAATGATATAATGTTTATATAACAATGTTAAGAATCAAATGAGTATGGTGACGAAATAAAAAGAAAAATTTGTAAAATTTTAATATTTTTCAAAAATTCAGTAGCAAAACAATAAAAGTTGTTTAATTTGAGGTTTGCATTATATACGACAGTGGCATTCATCTACAAGTTTGTTATCATTCTTTTTCTCATAATTTTGCAGCGTTTTACTTCAATGGATGATAGATTAATTTGATATTAAAATTTTGGATAAATATTTATTTTCATGCTCTCAGTGCGAAACATCAAACGAATGATTTAAGCTTGATGAAGTTAGGCGATAATAATAATAATAATAATAATTGTTGTTGTTGTTATGAGATAGAAGAAATTGATGTTTTTGTTTTTTCGTTGGAACAAATTTTGAAAACAATCAGATAATATTTTAATATATATATATATACAATTATTTGTTTTGCTCCACTTTTTTTTTCTTTTTCATTATTTTAATTTTTGGTTATTTGTTTATTATTTAATATTTGAATAAAGTATCAAAAAATATTTATTTTGTTTTAATATGAAAACATAAAAATGTTGGTGTCATTCCATTTTCTCTTATGTTATGAAACGGGCAAAAAAGAAATTTTTAATCGGTGCATGAAATTTATTCATTAGTTTTTTTTTTTTTTTTTTCAATATCATTTGTAATTATTTGGAAAGGTTTAACATAATTATCTTTTTTTCAAGTCTGTAATATCAATTCTTATACTTGTGATTACTTCATTTTTCGATATTTTCTTCAGGAAAAAATTTGTTTAAAATCAAATCTGATTAATGCAAAAGGAGTTAGTCTCAGTTTTCCTTTTTTTTTTTCGTTTTTTGTACTTAACTCTTTAATTTACTTTTTAAATATATTTGCATTTTTGATTATAGGGTGAAGTAACGAATCAAAGTATCCATGGAAAACATTGCAAAAAAAAGCTTTTTTTATTTTAACATTTTAATTTGCATTCTCTACTTCTACCCTTGTTATAATCGATATGTACTTTCATATCAGCGATACATGATGTTCAGCGATACATGATCAAATACAATGATAAAAGATTTTCATTTTATAACACTTACGTTTTAGATTGAGTATTGGATATACATATTTTTATATTAAATATATAATACAGTAATAATAAATTCTGGAATTAAAATTAGAACATAAATCTGTTATGGTTGCTAAAAATTCCTTGTTATGCATTAAAGTATAAATATTTGCTACGGTGTACTTTGTTCATTTTTTAAAAATTTTCATATGTTTTTAATAATAATTGTCATAAAAAATTTGCTTATGTTTACTAATTTTTATTTCTATTATTTTAGGTCTGATTGAACATATCATTATCTCTTATTGTGCATTTTGCATGTCAAACATTTTTAGTTTAATTTGAAGGGAAAAAAAATGTTTAATTACTGTATTTACTAAAAAGAAAAGGTACACTTCACAACTTGAACATTTGTAAGCAGATTTAGATTTTACCTATTTTATTCAACACCATAAATTAAAATAAAAAAATGTTAGTCATAACTTGTTATCTATTATACAAGTTTATATTTTTAATACTATGACAACTTTCCTAATGTTAAATTAATAAATTTAGACAAATTCTTTGTTTTTCTTTTTTTAGACAACAAAATTTTTTAAGGAAATTAATGAATTAAAAAATACAAAAAAGAAAAAGAAAGAAAATGATCCGACATGATATATCAAGTTTATGTACATATATTCATAATTATTTAAAATTATATTAATTGACACAATAATAATAAATCTATTATTATTATTTATTTTGACGTGTTCTAATCCTACGGTTGAAATCAGCCAATTTGGGACACAAAATTTTTTCGAATGCTCGACGAAATTCCAAGTTTAATATCCCATAAAGGAATGGATTGAGCGATGAATTAATGTAACCAAGCCAAATAAATGCTTGCATGATCTGCAATTGAATTAATTTTATTAAACAATTTTCAAAAAATTTTTTTGAACCTCTTAAATTACAGAGCAAAAAAAAAAAAAAGCATTTCGTTTTTTCTCAAGTTACCATTTATGCTACATATTTCAATGTAAAAAATTACAAAATGATCAAATAAGCAAGAAAAAAATGCGAAAATAATTTGATAATGAAAACAAAATCAATATTTTTCTTAAAAAAAATTTCATTATAAAACTAAAACAATTTTTGCTTAAAAATTTTTCTAAATCAATGAAAAAATTTTTAAACAAGAAAAAAAAATATTTTTTCTTCCCTCATATGAATTGATACTGAACAAAAAATTCTAATAAATACACAAAATTATGCTATTATCATTCTTTTTCCACGGAAAAAAAGAAAAAAATGGAAAATAAGTTTTAACTTTTTCACAGTTTCATTTAGGACATAATGAAATACATAAACTAATATCAGACTTCATTTTTAAATTTTAATATAAAATTAAAATATGCTAACCTTTGGATGAACATAGCATGAATTACAAAATGGTATTATAACATATGCGCAAAAGAATGGAAGCCAACAAAATGAAAATACAAAAATAATAACAGCAATTGTTTTTGCTGCTCGTTTCTCTTTAGATACACTAATTTGTTCACGTTGCCTTACAGCAGTTGCAGTTTGATCCTTTAAAAAGAAAAGTTTTTTTTTCTGTTATTTCTAGAATTAATAGTTCAAATTAACTTAATGTATATATATATATATATATATATGCCTTGTTTAATTAAAAAATACTGGAATTTATTGTTCATATTAACTATCATTATTACTAATTATTATTATTATTATTGTTTTTATCATTATTATTATTATTGTTGTTATTATCATTATTATTAATTATTATTATATTATTATTAAATTTTAGTAATTAAGGCAAAATTTTCCCATCTTTCTTTTTTCATTACCAATAATAATGAATAAAGAGTTATCACAAAAAAATAAATCAAATTGAAATGTTATAACACTAAATAAATTAATTGAAAGAATTTTTTTTTTAATTATTGATAACCTTTGCCCCATTGTTTAATGTTTTCACAGCAAATCGTGAATTACTGGATAAAATATCACTGCTGTGAGTATGACTGCTTCGTGTTACAGCCTGCAGAATACATTTTAAAAATTTTCTAAAACTTTGCCACTTTTTTTTTCTTTCAAACTTTTTGGTTATTAGTTACTTTGTTCTCCTTTCATTTAGCTACTAGTTGCATGCAACAAGCGATTATTTTATTAGTACTATTTTGTCAATTTAATAAATAATTTGGGATAAATTTAGGATTAACATAATTTCAACTAATACTTAGCTGATAATTACAAAAAAAAATATTTTAAAATATTCATTTAATTCATCGGGACAAAAATTTTCTAGTTTACTTAAAATTTTTGTTGTTTTTTCTGTTTTCTTATTCTTACAAACTATAAATTACATAAATTTTACTAACATACCATTTCACGAATTCCACTACAATTATCAGTTGAAACGAAAGTTGCATTACCGAATGTTTGAAGATTATTTTTGCGCATGTTTGGTCGTCTAATTTGAAATTTATTTCCACCAGATAACGCACTCCGACCTACAATGATAAATAAATTTAAAATTTCCACCAAAATTTGATTAATATTTTTTTTAACGGTTGCAACGTCCAGTAAATTTATGTCAAGCGATTAGAAAATAAATAAAATTTAAAAAGTTTCTTAAAGTTTGTTTTATTTAAAAAAAAACCTTTTTTCAATTTTATGCTTAATAATTTTTCATCTTTCACATTCAAATATAATGCAATTAAAATAAACAAACAAACTCCAATTTTTCCTGATTCGTTGTCGTGCAGCAAGAAATATTTTTACATAAACAATAACCATTACAGCAAGAGGCACAAAAAATGAACCACTAGCTGAGTAAACAACAAATGCTTTTTCAGTTGTTAATTCACAATGGGTTTTTAAACTTTCACTTGACCAATCATTCCAGCCAATTATTGGTGGTACACTAATACATGCACTTGCTAACCAAACCTATTAAAATAAATGATTTCAATAAATTCATTAGTAATTAATAATAATCTGTTTTTTTCCCTACAGAATTTTATACATTCTAATTTTAAAAAAAGTGAGATGAAGGAACGAAAAAAAAAAAGTTTTTTTTCTAAATCGATCAATTTTATAAATTTAGGAAAATATATAGAAATATATTTAAAATTAATGATTGATGTAAACGATTAATTATAACAAATTCCGTTTGATGCAATATCTATTAATTGATACAAAAAAAAGGGAAAAAAAAAAAAAAAAGAAAAGAAAAGCATTAAGCGAATTCAATTTGAAATTATTAATTTACAAACAATTCAGTACCATTTGATAATGTAAATTTTTCATAAATAAATATGAATAATAATGTACCACAGCTATTGTACGGCAAACAAATTTCAATGTTCTTTTATGAACATAATTAATTGGGTCATGAATTGCCCAATAACGATCCAATGCTATTGCACAAAGATTTAAAATCGATGATGTACAAAGCATTATATCAGCTGTTGTGAATATATGACATAAGGTCATTCCTAATAACCATCGTCCACCTGAAATATCTTTTCTTACACTAAAATTTATTACACTTTTGTCGAGAGAAAAAAAAAAAAACACTTTATTAATATTGTTATCAGTACTTGGCTTTTCATCATTATTCATCATTGTCATCATTACCAGCTTAAAACAAAAAAAAAACTTTAAATTGTTAAAATACTACTACTACCAATATTAATAGTTATAGTAATAATAGCAGTAACAACAACGATAATAATAATAGTAATAGTGATGAAATAATAGTGATAATGATAATAATAATAACAATGTTAACGTAGAAACTGTATAATGATGAGACTTAATTTGCATCCAAGAAAATTTTTCTATATAATTTTTCATTTATAAGAAAAAATAAGAAATTTTTTGTTGCTTTGTTCACTTCAAATTTTCATTAATTACGTTTTATTTAATTGCTTATTTATTTTTAACAATCCCACAATTTCTATATGCTCTGTAAATTTAACTGATGCATTCATTTTATATCATAGATTAAATTTATTAATTTTATAATGTTTTTTTCCTAATTAAGATTTAAAAAGAAGAAAAGGGAACTTTGATTCAATTATGATTACAATAAGTATTAATTATAAGATATATATATCGAACAAATTCCTTTATCAAATAAATTATCAATTTCAAATTATCTCATCTGATTATTAATTTAAGTTTATTTTTTATTCCCTCATTATTTTGCATTATTAATTGTCCCTGAACTTTTTCTTTTTTCTCTTTCCTTCTTTTTTTTTCTATTATTTTATTTGTTGCGTCATATATTTTATTGCTAACATATTTATCTGCTTATAATTACTAATATCTATCGAAATTTTAAAATATGTATAACAGAAACAAAAAAATTAAACATTTCATGAATATTGGTTAATTAACTTCAATTCCTCACTGCTTCATTCAATCTTCATTCATTTTCATCTCATTAAATTCATCAAATGTTTTCAATGATGTCATCTGAGAAATGTGAACGAGTTAGTTCATTTCATAGTAGCGGTGCTTCATTTAGAAATGATTGTGTCGTGTTGCATGTGTATTTGATGAATGAAATTATACTTATTCCATACTTATTCTTATAATTTTAGATCATTTTAACATGAAAATTACTCACATTATTATTATATATTATGTTGAAAATAATTTAAAATATTGCATTTATAATAAATTTTTAAGTGTAATCAATTTTTGAATAAATGCAACATGATGAAGAAAAAAAATGATAATAGGGGTTAATTTATATTTTCGTTTTTAATGAAAAATTTTTTTTTCAAATCTTTTCTTTTTAAAGTTTAAAACTGTGTTTAAATCAATAATTGTTGTGCAGCAGAATAAAAGCGAGGAAATTAAATAAGTATTCTATATGAATCAAAAAATTTTTCCAATTCTCTCTTTTCCATTTTGTTTTTCAGAAAATTATGTAAGGAAAAAATAAGTAAGTTATACGAATTATATATATATATATATTATAGTAATAATAATAATTATAATATAACAATCTACCTTACTTCCCTGTCTTTTATCTACTTCCTCATCTATTGAGAGGTAAAAAAAATCGTCATAATTAGCATTATTCTTCTTAAGTTATAAGATGATAAGAAATAACTCAGAAAGGTTCGAGTGATTAATTGGTTGAATTCAAAAAATAGCGGTTGAATTAAAATAGCGAAATTTATTTAAATACTTCCTGATCTAAATAAAAATCTCACATGATTATGATTTAAACATTAAAAAGCATATAATAGTTAAGAATATGATATTGATTGATTTGTAAATTATCAACCAATACATCATATTGCATCTCTGTACAAATATATTTGTTTCTCTTTTTGAAGAAAAAACGATTTTTATTTTCTCGAATAATTTAAACTTTTGCTCATAATCAGAACGTGTAATAATATCAGAAACTTTCTCGGCTCTTTAATGTTTTAATTTATACTATAATTAGGAAATTGTCGAGAGAAATAACAATGAAAATATGAGCAAATAGTGAAAACGAAGATAAGAAAAAGGTAAATAAAAAGTTATTTTAAGATCTTTAGCTTTCTTTTTATCTCAACGAGAAGATAAATAAATATTAATGCGTAGGATAAAAATTTAAATACCAAATACTAGGATGAAGAATTCAATACTTTTTGATAACATATTTAGATACTAAGAGAAAGAAAAAATAAATATTCTAAAATTACTTTTAAAATGAATCAAAAAAATTAAAATTTTTTACAAAAAAAAGAAAAAAATTTCCTACCATAATTAATCTATCGTATGTTTTACTTAAATGTAAGCAAAAAAGTGAACATAAATTTAAATTATTGAAAAATAATCGATCTGAGTGTTTGATAAAAGCAAACTAACATAAGAAAAATAATGAAATTTAATAAGAAATGTAATTGATAGCTTAATTGAATGAAATAAACTGATTATGATGTGTTTGTGAAAAAAAGTTAAACGAATAGCAATCAATTGTTAATACATAAAGTCCATTATGTAATTTTAATATTTATGTAATTGAAAATTTTCATAATAAAAATTTTTATAAAATTAAATCATTGAAATTAATTGATAATACAAATTTACAAATTATCTTACCAGCAATAAATTTAACAACATGAAGTGGCATAACAAATGTTGCAACACATAAATCTGATGCTGCTAATGAAACCAAAAAATAATTTTGCACTTTTTTCAATGGTCGATAACTGAATACAGAAATAACGACGAGTGAATTTCCCACGATTGTTATCATAATTATTATCTGTAATGATAATACTTGACATATTAATTATGATAAGATAGAAACTAATAGCAAATTAGGATAATACTAATTGTTTATTAAAGCATTTAAAAAAAAAAAAAAAAAAAAAAAAAAACGAAGTCGTATCATTACTTGATTACAATAAACAGCATGTATTTTAAAAATAGAAGAAAAGTATGATGTTCTGAAATAATAATTGAGTTTTTATATAATATATTTTAAATATGGTAAGAAAAGGACAAAGATAAATTTTTCATTTGCTTGAAAAAAAAATAATGGAAATATATTGGTATAAGGAAAAAATTGATGAATTAATTTTTTTTTTACAGCAAATTTGAAGCATTACTTATTGATCGTCAGTAATACTAATTAAACTAATTTGTTTCGTAAATCTTTTCACTTTTTTCTCTTATTATTGTTTTTTCCTTTTTTTTTCTTTAAAAAAAGATAAACCTTTATAATATTGAAATTCAATATTATAAACTTTTACCTTTCTTTTTTCTTTCTCTTTCCCTTTTCCTCTTTTCATTTTTATTTCATTAAAATGAATCTTTCAACATTAGAGGAAAATAATCGAGATTTTCTTAGTCGAGATTTTAAAATATTTTTTCTTTTTTTGAAAAAAAGATTAAAAATCTAATCTACAATCCTTGAAAAGATTATTTGATAACAATAAATTTTCTCATTTATACAGAATATACATATTTATGTGGAAAAAAAAAAAGTGCCATCTATCTGTGGGTTATCCATCTAACTACATTTATATGATTTCAAAAATTTAATTTTCAATAATGATGCCATCATTATTTTTACTTCATGACCATAGATCAAAATTTGTCAATAAAGTAAAATACAAATACATTTTCAACAAACATTTTTATCATTCGCAAAAATCTTTCCTTGATAAAAATTCTGAACTTGTTATATGATTGATTAATCGTAATTCATTTTCTTTTTTTTTTCTTCAACTGTTACGCATATATCAGTTAGTTATTTTAAAATTTCATTTAAACTTTTGAAAATCAAACTGACTTTACTGAAATTTTTTTGATCATATCATTTCTAAAATAAAAAAATAAAATATGGTATTTATGTAGTAGCCTGGATTTTCTCTTCCTTCTTTTTTTTTGTTTTAAAATTATAAAATATTTTATTTAAAAAATTCACATTAATAAATTAATTTAAAATATATATATATATATATATATTTATTTATTTATTTACTTACTACATAAGTAACAGTTCCAATAATTAGTTCAGCAGTTGAAATATTTTTAGAATCCAATGATGCATGCTCAGAAGAATATTGTTGTTGCATTTGATGAAACGAGTGTGTGCTCCATTGTGGATCAGAGTCATTAATTTTTAGATTAATAATAGATGAATTAAGAAGTTCTTCTTGAACTGATAATATTTTAGCAATAACCATTATTAATGATTGCTATTGTTGTTGTTGTTGCTGTTAGTATAATCGATCTTTAGTAAAGTAGAAAAATTCTTCCTTTTTCTCTAGAATTTTAGTAATATTTATTTATAATATTTCATTAATAATTTATTGCTTTAATAAAAAATAGCTCAGTAAACAGTAATTATTAATCATTTTTTAATGCATTTCCTGCAACATGCATAAACATAAACAGTAGATAGATAGATCGATTGATCGATAGACAGATGGATAGATGAATAGGTAGATAGATTAAATAGATTGGTGAATAAAATAACACAAAACTGATCCATATAATATGAAATATAAATGTTCATACACATATATAATCTTTCTTATTCTTCTCTTTTCTCTCTCTCTTTCTCCATTTCATGTAATTCTTGCTACTTCTTTTACGAATATATCCGGGAAAGTACAAAATGTTATTTAGCAAAAATATTCTATCTACATAATATCATAAATTTTAGTAATTGATTTAAAATATTAGTCACTATCACTATTTCAATAAATTCCGGTTTTTCCCTTTTGCTTTTCCTTTTCGTTTTCCTTCTTGTTTTTTTTTTCCTATTGCTTATTTAGTAAGTTAGGTGCTACCTAACCATTTATTATCCTCGTCATCACTTGAATATTATCTCCGATCCGGATTATCCATCATTTCCATTATTGCTCACCTTTTTTTTTCTTTTTCCTTCCCCTTTTCTTTCACATTTCTTTATAATGTATAAAAAGTGGAGGGCTAGAGGAGGGTAAAAGGATGAGGGAAAAGAGGTAAAGAGGTCGAGCAAGCAGCTACAAAGTTTACAAGTTCTTTCTCTTCACAAATTGCATTTTCCACCTCCCTTTTCTTTCTGCTTCCTTTAACCTCTTATTTGCATCATCCAAAACTTCGATCCAAATACTTCCTTTTATGAATACACATTTGTCCATATTTGTGTAATGCTACTTAATGGAAAGTAGCCTGAAAAAGGATCATGAGGAAAAAACAAAAAAAAAAAAAAAAAGAAAGAAGAAGAATTAAAAGAGAGAAAGGGAAACACAGAGTGAGGTAAACAAAAAAATAAGTAGGCGAAAAAAAATGGTCTCGTTTTTTTTTGTTTTTTTTTGGTGATAGCAGCAAGTTTATTGTTAGTTTTATTTCATCAACAAGATTAGCATTTTTGAGAGTTTATAATACGTCGCACCATCCAATGTCCTTTACCACTAAAAAAAAAAGTGGCCATGCATTTTGAACCCATTGTTTTTTACGGATTTGTAATCCCTTCCCTTTTATTTCTGCCTCTCTCTCTCTCTTTCTCTCTATTTGTATACGCAGCAATTAGAATTAGAAAATTTGGAAAAGTGTGCAAAGAAATTGACAAGAGCAAATCCGAATAATAGCCATTCTTTGTATTTTGGAGATCACTTGAGGAATTTGTCGCACGTCGAAAAGGCCATCAGCTGAATTAACGATAATATACAGTAGTAACAGTAGAATAGCAATGATTGAATTTATGGTAGTAGAGCACCATAATCTGGACATACAGTACAGTAGTAGAACGTCAATATATGAATTTACTGTGGTATACAGTAAAACAGTGCATGGATTTACGGTAATAGAATACAATACAGTGATAGAATAACATCTGAATGAATGTGAAGTTGATAGAAAAGTTTTATATAATGAAAAGTTACGATGACATCTCTTAAATTATTATAACGAAAGAAGTGTGGTACAATTAGCCTCGTAAAATGTTAACTGAAAGAAGCATTATATCATCTTGAAAATTTATGACGACACATTGTTTGACACAATGTCGCTTACTAATAAGTAAAACGAAGAGACTATTTAAAAAACTTCAGGAAATCCTTTTTTTTTTTATTGTTTTCCTTCTTCCTTGGGTGAAAAAACAATCATTAAAAATTATAAAAGAATGGGAAAAATCTCTTAATAGTTCATTTCAGATTTCGTTTTCAAAAAAAGCTAATTGACGCCATTTAAATTCCACCTCGAATTTTGTTTGTATTAATTAGTTCATTGAATATGGACCAATTTTTTATTTTTAAAATAGAATTTTTATTATGCAAAACTGCTACTACTTGCGCATTCAACTAAATCTCCCTTATTATATGAATTAATTGCATGAAAAAGATTTGATGCTTCAACAAAGACACAATTATAAATAAACAATTGTTAGTGTCACATTAGTTGAAGCTAAAAGATTTAAAGTATAAAGCATTTACTCCAAATTAAAAGAAGATTAAAAAAACACATTAGGCATTTGTCGAAATTTGTTGTAGCATTTAAAGACTTAGTGATCAAAAATATTTCTTCTGGAATTAGTGAAAGAAATAATAATAACGTTACTTTATCATATATGAATATATATATGTGTTTAATCAATATAAAATGGAACCGGAAATATTTGAAATCATACGATAAAATGCATCTAATATGAATGAATTAAAACGGAAAAAATTTTTAGGCTAATGTTAGAAAGTACAATTCAATACACCCGCCGACTTTAGCGTGCATCAATGGTTGGTCGATACATTTAACAACTAAATGATTGAAAAGGTCTGTGAGATGATAAGCTATAATTTAACCACAAAAAAAAAAAGAAAAGAAAAAAGAGAAAAGTGAAAGAAAGGGAAGGAATAATATCATCTATGTTATTTGTGCTCTTAAAGGTGGTAAATATTAGTCACAGGAAAAAATTATTCCTAATATCACTCCGATTGTGTGAGAAAAAAACAATGTTATGACGAATTGACATGAAAATGTTAATTAATGATTATTTGAACTTATTAAATTAAATATTTGAATGTACTCACTAACTGATACATTATCACTCATATATATATATATATATATGCGCACACACATGTATACAAAAGATGCATATATAATTAACTAATTTATTTATTTTTTATTTTTTCATTTACATATTTGTTGATATAATAATGCCATAATGTTTTGTGTTTCCCAACCACACTTTTTCTACTATTTAATAAGCATTATTTCAGTATGTTTAAATTATCAACAACAATATTTGCTCATTTTTCTTGATTTTTTTTCTTTATTCCCATCACTATCTGCTCATTAATCTATTCCATTTTCTTTTTTTCCTATCATTTGCTAGTTAATTATAGCTCAAAAACTATAATCTTTCTTTTTTTCACCTATTTTATAGAATATCTTTGATAATGAGTAAATGTTTTTGCGAATTAAGCATTCTTTAAAATTTTCTATGCAAAATTTCAAAACTGATTAATATTATTTCATAAAAGACATTTTATGATGTTTTACTACATATATATAAATTATAAATTAATTAATTAAATCTTTCAATATTAAAAGATTTATTATTTCAGAATGCTTCTGAATATTTCATTTTTGTTTATACATGCATGCAGTTTAAACTTTTTCATACAACTTGTAGCATAAACTTTTAAAATGCAAAATACGTTTCAATTTTGACAATATTAGCACTAACTTTATCATCTTTTTGAAGATAAACAAAAAAGAAAGAGAACTGCTTTGCTATTACCAATCAGCCAACGAATTGAGGAAAAAAATTTTTTTTTGTTCGAAAAAAAGAAAAATGAAAAAATTCAAATATCAAAGACACATCAACAATTAACTGATGCTATAATTATTCGCTAAAGTTTTTAAAATCATTAAATAACGAAATTTGTTGTAAACATTTTTTTTTCTCCATATCACATAAATTAATATTATTAGTAATTAGCAACAAAAAAAATTGATGAAATATTTGTATCTGAGATTTTTTTTCAATTTTAAAATTTGTGAAGAATTACGAAATGCTTCTTTTACTGCAAAAGTATCAATTAAATATAATTAAGTGTAATTATCACTTTGTCATACGTTCCTATTTTGAAGCTATATCACTAAAAAAATTGTACCTTGTTTATCAAAAAAGAATGGTTAAATTCTAAAAGTCTTGAAAATTTTAAATAATAACTTTAATTTTGTGCAAAATATTGTCATAAATTAAAGTTTGTAATGTGTATTATTTTGATGAAATTATTTAATTTTTCACTTCAATAATCTTTCTTTCTTTCTTTGCAACTTTTCTCTTCTTTTTTAGGAACTTGATTTTTTTAAATTATTTTATCAATAACCAAATATTTCCATCATATTTGCAAAAATAAATGTTAATATAATTCAAAAATAAACTTGAAAATATTATGTTAACTTATCGCTTCAATACTTTTATTACTCAATAATTATGATGTTTTGGTATTATTCTAGAGTAAAATGCACATTATTTTATTTTTTTTTATAATTATATTCAATATTGACGTAAGAATAAGGTGTATTTTTTTTAGCATAGCTAATCATTATTGTTTATAAATTGAACAAACCTTATCTTATTTTTCGTTTTTATGTGAAGTAAATTCTGAATTAAAATTCCTTTTTAAAAAAATGGTTAAATTAAATGAAGTATAAATTTCACCATACATATCGAAAAAGTAATTTAGGTTGAAATATTGCCCAACTTTTTAACAAACAATTCTTTTAATTAGATAATGCAATAGCAAAATAGTTGCAATACTAGAAAATTTAATAAATATAGTTCAATTTCAAACTAACTGCCACATATATACTGATGAAATTATTATAAAAAATTATTTAAAAAAAAATAAATAAGCTAGTAGAAGAAAAATTTGGTTTAAACTAGGACAAAATAAAAATAATATTTTGTATCGAAATGTTATGCAGAAATAGAATTACTAATAGCATTTTGCATATCATTCCACTTGTAAACAACTGGCATCCGATCGAAAACTGACAGTGTGAAAAGGAGGAAAATTCGATTAAATAATATTAGTTAGTGTTAGCTAAAGCGAAAGCGACACCATTTGATGAAAATGCAGGCTTAATTAGCTTAGGAAATAAGTATAGAAGGTCCAAATTCATGGATGAATGTCTTCGATGATTCTTTTAAAGTAGTTATTGCTGTAACTATAGTAGTCGTTATCGTTGTCATAAATGTTGCAGTTATATTAGTAGCAGTTAGTTGTAATTGTTGTAATCATCATAATTTTTACAACCACAGCAATTGAAGTCATAGTAGAATATTGCAAAAATCTGTTAAAAAAAAAGGAAAAAACAAAAACGAAAAAGAAGAAAAAATGATGAGTGAAAATGATGAGGTAGAACGAAACGAAAAGTGAAAAAAATGATAAATTAGGACAAAAAATTCAAAATGCATCCAAATCCATCTAATTATATCGATTAATTTTGCTTAATTATCGTTGTCATAATTGTTATAGTTGTTATACATTTTCATCTTTATTATCATTAATTATCATATAACTGATGTAAATATACTGGACATAAATATTAACATTATATATGAAAATGTGAAACATTTTGAGATAAAACAATAAATTAATTTTAAAAAAGATTTTTTTTTTCAAACATTGATGAATTATTTTAAAATTGAGGTCAAATCAGTTAATACAAAATTGAGATTAAATTAGTTTTTTTATTCATATAAAGTACTGTTTTATCCTTTTGTTTTTTTTTTTATTTTTTTCAATATCTTGTTATTTGTTCATTAATTGCAATAAATAAATATTATAATGTCATTCTTATTGTTTTAGAAAAAAAAAAAAAAAAAAAAAAACATGCAAACAAACGGAAAGAAAACAAGCACATGTCATTTGCAAATTTCTTCTTTGTCTTTGCTTTTTTTCAATATTTTTAGAATAAAAGACAAGAGAGATAGAAAAGCGAGATTTTTGGAAAGATTTGATTTAAAATTTTAAATTGCAAAATTTTTTTAATCAATTTCAGATATGCGATTAGAAAACCTTATTTGAATGTCAAAATATAACAATTGTTTAAAAAGATTTGAAAATGATTTGGCTAAGTTCTTAACAATAAAATTAATGATAAAATTAATTGATAAAAAAATCTCGAATTATATTTCACGTACAGTTTGATTGATTACTTTATCATAATTTATTTTAAATTATAATATTAATTTGTTAATTGTCGTAAGAAATGAAATTTTAAATGATAAATGAAAGCTTTTATGCTGCTATATTGATTTAATTCATAAATGTATAATATATTTCAGTAAAATTGAAACTAAAAGTTTTGTTGAAATATGTTCTAGCCTTAATGGATAAATGAAACATAAAAAGAAAAAAAATAGAAAAGTGACGAATAATTTCTAATGAGGTAACAAATTTTAGCTTTATTGAATGAATAAAAAAGATAACCTGTAAAAGTATGAAACATTTAATTAATAAAATGAAACCTTCAAGATATACAATAATTTTGAAGTGCAGTTATAAATTTTCTAAACCTTGTAAACTGAAAATTAATATATTCGATTTCTTCTAGCCTTAAAACATGCATTATTTTGCTAATCTAACAACAAAATCTTTTTTTCAAGGAAAAAAGAAAACTTTTTTTAAATTTTAATGAGGTTTTCCTGACTTTGCTTTTTTTTGCTGCTCATTTCATATTGAATTTAAGATAATGTATTAAAACTTCTAAATAAAAACGTACAACATTTAAAATACTATTTGATATGATCTAATATTAAGTACGGAAATTGACCATAATTTAATTAAATTTCATTCTTTTTTGTTTTTGTTTTGTTTTTTTCAATTCCTCCTTTCGGCTCTCAAAGTATCAAACTTGATCAAAAAGATTTGAAATGATTATTTTTTTTTACAAATCACAAAATTTCAACTTCTTTAATATTTTATAAAATATTATGTTGTTAAAATGTAAAAATAAAGTGTAAAACAAGGAAACGAACAAACAAATAAACAAACAAAATATAGCAAATTGTAACTAAACATTTTAGGTAAATGCTTTAGTGATTGAATGATTGCAAAAGAAAATGGGAAATGTACCAAATGATTTTGTTAATTTCATTTTCCTTTTTCTTTTTGGTTTTTTCTTTTTTTTTTTAATGGAATTAACACGAAGAAAAAAAAAGTTATGGGTGCATACTTTTCCCTTTCGTTTTCCTTCGATTTTTGTTTTCTTCCATTTTCTAATTTCTTATGCAAATCTTTTAAAATTTGATTTATTATTTTTATCACGCTTTTATCACATATTTATATTCTTACTCCTTTTTTCTTCATCTTTTTTTCTCTTCGCTTTTGACAATTTTTTTTGTTTTTGTTAACAGAAGGATTAATGGAAGTGATTCATTTTGTTTGCAACAATCCAAAATTATATTTAATTTCTTGCTTCTTTTGAAAGCATTCTTTTGAGGATGTCAAAATAAGCAAAAAATTAATTTGTTTGTTATGAATTTATTTCTTATTATTTCGTTTGCAAAAATATTTTATCTAATAAAGTATTAGGAAAATCATTTCAAAATTTTTATCTAATTAAATTTAATTTATTTATTCATCCACTTTTTTTTCCTTATCAAAAATTTCATCCATTCGCTTCTTTTCTCTCTCCTGCTCACTTCTCTTTTTTTCTTTTTTTCCTTATTTATTAAAATCTATTGTTATATACATGGTATTATGGTATGTTAGCGATCATTTTCTTTCTTTCTTTCTTGCTTTTCCTACTTCCATCTCTCTCCCTCTTTCTCTCTCTCTTTGTCTCCTTCTCTCTCTTCTTTCCTTCCTTTTCTTTTCAGGAAATTTCACTCATTTAATCGGAAAAATGATGCATGCTATTACAAAATGCGCGCATATGTTTTAAAAGAACAAATCGAATCAAATGACACAAATGTTCAATTATTATTTGTCTTTGTTTGTTACCTAAAAATCACATAAAAAAAGAAAGAAATGAATATACAATGTCTATTATTTATAATGTATTAAAAAAAGAGAAAAAAACGAAGTGAAATTTTTATAAAATTAAACTTTATATTTGTAATTTTGATATATTCTTAATGAAATCTTTATAAAATTAAACTTTATATTTGTAATTTTGATATATTCTTAATGAAATCTTTATAAAATTAAACTTTATATTTGTAATTTTGATATATTCTTAATGAAATCTTTATAAAATTAAACTTTATATTTGTAATTTTGATATATTCTTAATGAAATTTTTATAAAATTAAACTTTAATATTTGTAATTTTAATATATTCTTAATGAAATTTCTTACAATTTCCTCTTTCCTTAACAACCTTTGTTAACAGAAAGAACAGAAGAAAGGAAAAATTTTTGAAAGCAAAAAGTAACAGGAAACAAATAGTAAAAACAAAAAATGAATTAATATTTATTAGATTATTCTAAATTTAATAGCAATTAATTGCTTATATATTTTTTAAAATTATCCAATTATTGTTTCTTTTTCGTTGTTTCTCGTTGTTCATATAAGTTTTTTATTTCTGGCAATATTTTACGGTTTTCTTTTTTTTTTTTTCGAAATTTAAAAACAAAAAAAAAAAAAAAAATGGAGCATATATGATACTTAATTAGTAATAAAATTCTATTCAGTGTTACGTTTTTTGCTTAAAAATTAAGAAAAAAATAAAAAGGAATTTTTGTCAAAAATCTGAGTGAAAATGAATTTTATTATGATTTTAACAGTTTAAATAAAGGAGATATATGCTAATTGAAATTATAATTTATCCTTTCTGTATTATTATTTCATTTCCTTTCAATTTATCTTTTTTCTGCGCAAATTTTGAACTTGAATTTGTTTTGATTCAAGAAGCAAATAGAATAGTTTTTCAGTTAGAAATCATTTGAAAAAAAAGTCAGAAAGAAAAATAAACGGAGCAAAAGATACTGCAATATGAATAATTAAAATTTATTACTAATTTTGAATTTAAACAAAAAACAATTTCTGAACACTGCTAAAAACATTTCGATCAACAGTTCTTTTCTTTTTACTAATAAGTGATTTTTTCTCATAGCTTGCTAATTTTATACTTTTTAAAAAAAAAAAAAATTATTAAAAAAATGAAAAAAAAATTTTTTCAATGTTAAAAAAAATGAATTTAGTTATGTTGAAGAAACCATTCCGTTTGATCTAACCATCACTTT
This sequence comes from Brugia malayi, assembly GCF_000002995.4. Taxonomy (NCBI): domain Eukaryota; kingdom Metazoa; phylum Nematoda; class Chromadorea; order Rhabditida; family Onchocercidae; genus Brugia; species Brugia malayi. Next base: position 10,453,944 of record NW_025062479.1, read on the forward strand.
ATGATTAGAAGTTAAATGAATGCAGCAATTTCTCGTTTAATTTTTTTTTGTCCAAATTTCTTTTTGAAATTTAAAATATTGAATAATTTGCTTTAAAAAAAGGCTACAATCATTTTAACGTTTTCTTGAGAAATTGTAAAAATGCTCCTTTTTTTTAACTTCCCGTTTCTTTATTTTCCATTTTTTTCTGAAAGAAAAAGTTTAATTTGACAAAGATTTAAAGTTATTCAATGCAATCCCTAATTTAATATATAATATAGTTGCGTGCATATCTCATTGTTTTCTCTAGATAAATTAATTATATTAATTTCTATCATAATCAATTATAACTTCTCTATTCATGAAATGAAATTTGTTGATAATTGCAGGAATTATTATTTGAAATGGTCTTTGATGTGTAATTATTTGATTGAAAAATATAAATTAAGATAAAAAAAGCAAAAAATAAAGCGGTAAAAAGTTTAATTTAATTCAAAATTATGAATTTGATCATAAGTGGAAAAAATATGTAGTTTTCTCGTGGTTGAATGATTTGTTTCTTATATTTTTTTGTCTTACCTAATTTTAAAAAATTATTTTTTAAAAATTAGCTTACTCCTGTTTAGGTTAGTTATTTACTCATTAACCGATCAATTTTGAATATGAACTTGCATTGATTTTAGGATAGCTATTGTAAGTGTTAAATCATTGAATTAAATCACCGTTAAACCAAACTTTTTGCACATCAAATTACTTTCAACTACTTTTAACTAATATGCTAAATTATTATTTCAAATTTCATCATTGTCAAATGCTAAATGTTATTGGATTTATTCAATTAATTAGGATTTAATATTTCGCAAATGAAAATGATGAAATAAATTTAACATTTAACAATTATCTATTTTCCATAATTTGTAAATTTTATAATGTTAAATAGGGATTTTCACAACAATAATTTAAATACTAACGAAAAGTTATTATGATTAAAAAATATATCATTCCATTAGTCAAAGATGAATTTTAACAATGAATTGATAATTTTACAAATGACAGTATTATTTTAATCTTTAAAAGAAAGAAAGAAATAGGGAGAAAAAGTGAACAAGAAAAAACGGACGAGAAAAAATGAATTTTATTAATTATATCAAATACTTTATAATTAGTCCGATTATGGTAGTTTTTTGAAAGTATTTGAAGAAAAAAAAAGCATAGGAATATTTTAAGTAAACAGGAATAAAATTTTAAAGATTAAAATTCTAAATATGTTGAGAGATATGAAAATGAAATTGTGAATTTTAGTCGAATGCATGGATAATCATGAAATGACGAATATAATGAATAAAGATCAAAAACTTTAACAAATTTTATTGTGCTTTACTAATTACATTATATGATAAATAGTATTCAGGAAAAAAATTATCAAACTATTATCAGTTGAAAATGTAATATGTAGGATAATTTTGATCTGAATCAAATAATAAATGTACAAATTAAGGAATTAAAAGTTTAAATATATTCCATAATTTAATTGTTATAATTAATTAAAAAAGAAGAATAAATTTTCCTGTTTAGATGCATAAAAATTTTCTTCAGAATTGTAGAATAAAAAAAAAGGATTTTGATATCATTTTTATTCTTTATTTTTTCTTTAAATTATTGAGATTGACTTTTGCTAATTATTACTAATTGCTAATAATGAATGATTAAAAAAAAAAAATGAAAAGATTTCTGTTTTAAATTAATCAATTTCAATCTGCAAACTTCTAAAATCATTCTTTTTTAACTTTTTGAAATATTTGGAATATGTGCAACACTGCAATCAGTAAATATATTAACAATATCGGTATTTTGATTACTTTTATCAAATTTTTATCACATATAAATATGAATTGAATACTAATCTCATGACACTATAAATTAAAAAAATGATTTTTATTTATTTATTTATTTATTTATTTTTTTTTTGAGATATTATAAGATTATTTGAAAATTGTAAATTGAACGATTATTTATATCATTTCAACTAATTTCTTTTTTTAAAAAAAAATATATACATTAAGCAAAATAGTTTTCTTTTTTTTTAAAAAAAAATAAAAGAATGAAGCATTTTTGATAGAGTTAATTGTAATTAAATGAAATTAATTTCATAAACAAATAGTCGAAAGAATAATTTGTTATTTTAATAAAAAATTTATTTCATAAATTTGTCACTTTATAATTTTCAAGAAGCATTTCGATTCATTAGTTGCAACAAAAAAAAGAAAAGAAAAGAATAACCTAATTTTTTTCAAACAGCCGAATTTTTTTTTTTTTTTATTTCTTTTCAACAAATTAAATTGTTAAGCGGTAGAAAGAAGATAACATTAGCTCCTAATACAGAGAAAAACAGAAGATGGAGAAAAGACGAAAATTAAATAGAGTTTTTATTTCAATTCTCCTCAGTGTAAAATCATGTTTTTCACTTTTTTGCGACGGGAAATAAAAAGTGTATTGTAATATTAGGAAGAATACGGTATATCAAATAATTGCAAAATTGTGCTTTTAAAAATTTATTAAAATAGCAATAAATGTTGAAATTGTTAGATAATATTATACTAAGTCACTTTTTCAATTTTTTTCCTTCTTTGTTTTCTTCGTACGTCTAATAATTTTGAACTTGGCATTATTTTTTTTTTTTTAAATATACTCCAAACTTGAATTTAACATAGAAATATAATTATATTCAGTTAATTTAATTAATTGCATAAACGGAAAAAAACAAGTCAGTTGTTAATGCTTGTTCCAATTTACTGATAAGTTAGTCATAATAACATAAAGTGTTGTTGCAAATATTCCTCGAAAAAAACAAAAAAAAAAAAAAAAAAAAAAATAAAAGTAACCTTAAAATACTTCAGGTATGAATTTAAAGATTGAAACTATTGTCAAATGGTACAGATGAGAATTTATAATGCAATTGATACGAGAGAATAATACAATTAATTCAAATAATTAATTAGAAAGAATAACAGGTGAAAAAGTATTACAAAGTATATTTAACAGTTTTTTAATTTAATTTCATTTTCTGTTAATATATCAAGATGTAATAGTTCTTAGTGTAAAATAAATTTTTTAAAAGTCATTGAACTGAAAATTGGAGGAATATTTAAAAGTTCACCTCACAAAATGAATTTTTAATGATTGATTAAAAAGTGATTGGTTATTTTGCGAAACAATCAATCGTTATCGATTTCATGCATTCATTTTGATTAAAAATTTACGAAAAAAAAAATCAGCAATAATAGCGATGAAATTTGTTAAATTATTTCGCAAAAATTCTATAAATTCGTTTAATTAAATTAAAAAATTAATTTCTTTTCATCTTCTTTTTTATCTCTTCTTTTTTTTGTCTCTCACATTTCTTGTTTTTTTTTTGACAAAAATTTTTATTTTCATCACTTAATTAAACGAAAGAAAAATACATACTTGCACATACAATTACGATAGAATTTTTATTTACAACAATTTTATTTTTATTTATAATGTTTGTTATGTTACAACACATTTAACATAATTGGTAGTTGGTTAGTTTTTTTCTTAGAAATTTAATGGACCTAAATAATTAACATTGAAAAATATTTTAAATTATGCTCGTAAAAAAGTAAACTAACACAAAATGAAGTGTATAAATTCATTTGGCAAAGAGGAAAAAACAATAAAACTGATATAAACTGATACATTGAAATATTACTTTGACATTTAATCCTAAATTTCTCGCTTTCTTATCATTATCATTGTAAACAGACATTTTAAACAATTGAAGGATCAAATTTATCTGGTTTCTCCACCTAACAAAACTAATATCAAATTGCTTAAATTTTTGGTGGAAAAAATAAAAAATTTATTTTCGGTTTAAGAAAAAAGAAAAAAAAAAAAAAAAAGAAGGAAGAAAAAGTTATGAAAAATTAAAACACATTTGTTTTTCATTTTTCTTTTTCGTTTGTTTTTTCTTCACCATTTTCTTCTAAGAAGAAGCAAAATTTCTCAATGCAAATTTAAATTGCAAAAAGTTCATTTTTTTTAAAAAAAATCAACAAAAGAAGAAAGTAAATAAAAAGAAAAAACGAATATCAGCCAGATAAACACTGAAAATTTGCATTATTACTTATTCAATTCATAATGCTGAAATAGTTTTCGTAGATGAATAATTAAAATGGTTAAATTATAATTGATGAATAAATATTGCAATGTGATAATTTGATATTTTACATGCTTGAATAATTAGCATCTTCAATTTGATAAATTTAATAAATCTGATATTAATTAAACATAAAAATGCACGAAAAAAAGTTAAAAGCTAAAAATGAACAAAAATTTAATTTATGTGCTGATACATTTTTTTACGAGAAATATGCAAATAAGAATTTAACAAGTTTCGGATTTATTAATAATCGGAAAATTTCAAAGTAGCAAAAGAGCGAGAAACTTAAAGGAAAATGAAAGAAAAAGAAAAAGACGAGAAATTGGCTTATTTTTCTTGAAATTAATATTTTTATTAAATTAAAAAATTTTTTTTAAACCAACATATTGGTAAAATAGTATTTAATGGATGTAATTTTGGAAGCTTAAGAAATTTTCAATTTATTAGTATACTTTTAAAGAAAATTAAAAAAAAGTAATATAAAAAAAGGTTGATTTTAAAGAAAAGCAAAAAAAGTTAAATATTAATAATGATATCAAATTATATCAACGAATTAAAGTTTCATAATTCGAAATGAAAAACAATTTAAAAGTAATAAGTAAATGAAGAAAGAATAATTTTTGATACGACTGATATCATCAATTCACTTCTAATATATGCATTACATTACTAACAATTAGCTGTTTTGTTGTAATGAATTATTGATAATGAAAATGGACATTCGGGAATAGATAATAACACCAAATCAATTACAAAAATTTTTTTTGTTGACAATTTTTATTAAATGCTTAGCTGACTTACATGATTATTGTTATATATTTAGCATTGATTGTTTTTTTTTTCCAAAAATAATCTTCACAAAAAATAAGATAAATCTGCAAAAATTTTGATAAAATTTAATTTAGTACAATTTATTGTAAATTCTTATTAAGTAAAAATAAGGTTTGTTGGACATCAACTTCTACTTTCATTTTATTTTAAATTCATTTTTGACCACAACTCATTTTATCTTAGTTCAATTTAATTTTGATTTAAATTTTGTTGAATTTAATTTAATTCCAGTTGCTAGCGTATAATAAATGATTGCTGTTTATATATTTTAGAATGTTAAAACAGTAGTTGATCAAATTTACAGGTAAAATTAGCAAAACGTAATCAATTAGTTATACGAAAAAAGTCATGGTTTAATAACTCTTTTGTAAATATTATCTTTAAGATTTACAGTCAACAAATAAAATAAAATCCGTTGTTATAATTTTATTTAAACATCAATTATTTTGTAACATTTTTACTGTTAGTAATATCTTTTTTCTTTTTCTGCTAAGTCTATCAAATTTTTATTTTTTAATTTTTTACACTAAACTTAAAAACTTTTGATGAAACTTATAATTATATGGAATAGGAGAAAACAATTGTAACCAGGAATTTTGCTTAAATTTTGGTTTAAAATGAATGCACAAAAAGAAAAATAAGAAAAGAATATAACTATCATATCGTATACTGCGAAAATCAATATATAGTTGTTGTAAATAAATATTTTTTTAATATTAATGAAAATAAATATGAATAATAAAAATTATTTTTCTAAAAATAATAACTGTTTTAAATTTACATTTGTAAATATAATAAACGATTACTAAAATATTTGTGATATACTGATATTTTTTTTCGTAATATTCCGTTTCAGCTATCAGATTGCATCATTCTAGAAGATAGAGTTATCAAATCGTTATGGAAAAATATCACTTAACAGATTTTTGCAAGTTTTATGCAGATATTAAATTACAAATACTAAAAAAAAAGCTATTTTCATCAATTCGTATCTTTTTCCACATTTTTCCTTTTATCTATTTAATCAAAATTCATTCATTTTTTTTCTCTTTTTGGTTTCATTACTTCTGTATATAATAGTTAAATTTTATATATAATAAAAGAAAGCAATTTAATCAACGAAACCAAAAAACCAATCCTTTTCGTTTCTTTTTTTCCCAAATCATGAGAACTTTAATTGTTCGATTTTATTTGGTTTTAATGATTTCATCGAATAAGAATTTTTTTTTGCTTTCATGAATTTTTTTAATTATGTTAAATGTTGCTTTTTAAAGTTTTGGGTCTTAGAAGTTTTTCAAAAGAAAAAAAAGAAAACTTAAACTTTAGTCATTTTTATTTATTTATTTTTGCTATTTTGTAACAATTACTTTTATGAGAAACAAATTTTATTTTCGCTAAAATACGGTTAAAAATTGTCAGAAATATCCAAAAATTGGCCAAGAACAAAAAGAATAGGCAAGGAAATAATTGCATTATGCTGTAGCTTAAATTAAGCAGTTTAAATTAATTTTAGTTCCAATTTAAACAATCATTCAGTATTTATGGTTAGAATAAAATAAAACATAATATTAGCAATAGATATTATTAGCTTGTTAGTTGTTATAGAAAGAAACAAAATAATTTCGTCAACCATTTCAATTATTCTAACCTAATCCTGAAAATCTCAATCATTTCAATTAATTATTCTAGCATAATTATTAAATCACTTGCAAATTACTTTATCCTAATCAAAAAATTTTTAAATCTTGTAATTACCAAAAAAAAAATGTTTAAAAATTTTCTTCTATTTTTTCTTTTTTTAAAATTACTCATTCATTACTATGATTTATATATTTTTTTGCATAACATAGATATAATTTTGTAAAACTCTGCTATTAACTTAATAAGAAATAGTGCTTCGAAAAGTTCGAAAAGTAGGTGAATATTTTATAGCAATTAAAATAGTTTCATTGATACGATGTTGATGATGATAATGATGATATTGGTTAAAACATCAGGTAAGTCTGTGTCAATTATTGTCACTGCAATTTGTTGTTGTAAATCGAACTCATGATGCCAGTATCTTCCTCCTCGTCTCTCTCTTTTCTTCGCCTTCTTCATTTGTCCTTGTCAAACTAATTAATATTTCATCATACATATGTTGTTTACATACTTAAACAATCTATTTTCATATGTATTTATTACATTAAAATATAAGAAGATAAGTAAATGACAGTAAATATCATTGATATGATGATATTATTAAATGAAATAATCTTGTAATAATAACTGCATTGTTATATTATATAAATATTTATGTTATATATTTATTTTAATTTTTCCTTTTTTTTTTGAAAAATTTTCTTTAAATTGATTATGAAAAATATTAGCATTTACTATTGATTAAGCAGTGAATTAGTGATAATAAAAATTTATCGTTTTAAATATTTTAAATGAATGAAGTCTTTGAATTATCGCTTAAATTTAAATTCTTAAAGTGAAATTCATATATATATATATATATATATATAAAGATTAAACTACAATTATGCTTACTACTGATTAAGCAGTTTTATTTACTACTAGCAAATAATCTTTATAACAATGATTATCGAATATTTGTAATCAGTTTGATGAATTAAGTTTTACTTTAACTTAAGCAAACTTCTAGGATGTACCAAAATTCTAATCAAATGATGGATTTATGACACAATAGCAACCATATACTGTTTCAAAATAATGTTTCATCGCTTTCAATTATAAGTCAGATAATCAAATATCAGTTAACATTTCAAATTTACAAACTATTCTATGCATGGGGTTTCTTTAAAAAAATGTTAATTTCTTAATCTACATTATTTCATAATGATAGTACATTTCTCTTCATCAATTTATTATCGACAATAAACTCCTCATCATTGTTATCATTAACAGTGCAATATATAAGATTTAAACAGCTTAGTTGAATACTTCAAATACGCAGAAATGAGAATACGAAGTTTAAAATTTGATGATGCATTTTTCATCAAAGAAAAAAGAAAAAACTCGATGATAAATATTTAAAAGAAAAGGAGCACTAAGTTTAATACGGTTCATAGACATTTAAAATATTTCCTCATGTTGAATAATTCTTAACAATTATTGGTTAAATTCTAAATTTAAAAAGTAATACTTTCTTTTTTTTAATGCAATTAATATCTTTGATATTACTTGCACTAGTAATTTTGATGTTATATTATTATATCATCTTATCACTTGCATTATAATTATCATTTGTTAATATATCACTTTCTTTCGATTTATTTTTTGTCCATTTTAATATTTCAGTAATTTTTGAATGAAAATTTTACATCACATTTGTAGTATTGTTGTTGCTAATGTTATTAGCAATAAAATAGCTGAATGAATTGTTTCAATTTCAAATACTTTTTATTTTTTTTTTATCATCATCATCCCTTATTTTTTCCTAATTATTAATCATTGAATTAAAATTTCTAGTATTTTATCATTGCTAAATCATCTCCCATATTCTCTCATTTATATTTTTCAACATTCATCAATCCCTATGATCCTTATCATCTTTATCATTTATGAAATAAAATTTTACTAAGCCTTTACTATTTCAGCAACTTATATTTTTTCCTATGTATGAAATCTAAGATGTAAAATTTGTTTAGTTAAAAATCTTGTTAAATTGAATAAAAATAACTTGCAGTGACCATTATTACACGGGTGTGTATGCAATTATTATTGGCCTTGCGTTCCTTTTGCTCTTTTTTTTTTTCATTTTCATTGTAACTACTCTTTCTCCTCTTCTTTCCTCTCCCTTTTTTCCTTCCTCTCTTTTAATTCTTTTCAATATAGTAATACAATTTTTTTTTTATTTCCTTGTTGATGATTGTTAGCTAAAACAATTTCCTGTTTTTAATGTCATAAATTCTAATTTTCAGAATTGTTACTGTTATATTTCTATATTGTTCATTTATTATTACACATTTAGTATTGTCATATTAAAGTAAATAAAACATTTCACAATAAGGAATGATTTTTTTTTTTTTTTTTGCTGGAAAACTAGAATATCTTCTCTTTTTTCTTTCTTCACCTCCTCATCATCCATCAGTTTTTCTTTTTTCTTGTTAGTTTTTATTTGTAATTTTTTTTCGAAGTTTTTTTTTTTTTTTCGCATAATTACTTCTTTTCCATTTTTAATGAATTTTATTATATGAAATTAACTATTATGCATGATAGGTAATGAAAAGAATATGAAATTATAGAAGAAAAAATTTTTGAGAATTTTAAAATTAGAGAAAAGTTTCAAGAAAAAAAAATTAAAGAAACTTATAAACATAACATTCTACACATATCAATCTATCACAGGAGGTAGAATCAAAACAGCGCTGCTATCATTCAATTCATGAATTATTAGAATAAATATTCAGTCAATACTTAAATTTAGATCACAATATGATCTGTCTAAAGAAGATTCACTCAAAATTTCTCTCTTTCTCCCTTCTTCTTTCTCATTCCAATCATTTGCACAGTACAAATTGTAATTATTATCAAAAAAAGAAAAAAATTTTTCATTTTTTATATCATAAATTTCACTATTTCAATTATTTTGTAAAAATATTGCTAATAAGCGAAATAATTTTAACAATATGCTAATTCATTTTAAGTTTTCAGCTTAACTTTTATAGCTTGTTATTGAAATACTTCAAATATATTCTTCTTTTCTCACCTTTTCTTTTTTTTTTTTTATTTTTTGTTATCTCCTATAAATCCGTATCTTAGCAACTATAAAATAAATTACATCTGCAACTATGAGAGTGTTAGATTTCATTTTTATTATCGCTTATAAACAAACAATAGAAGCTTTGAATTCATATTTGTGTATATGCTTTATATGATAATCAGAATTGATGTATGTATTTATCTGATGATCAAATATATATGACTTTTTTTTTTAGACTTTATATCTTTTATTTCATTTTTTCCGACAAATTCTTTATCGTTTGTGTTGATCATATTGTTCTGTAGTTTTTTTTTTTTTTTTTTCTTTTTCTTGTTAAATGGGCCATGAAGTGATTTTGTAACACGAACAAAAACAAGGAAAAAAAAAAAAGGAAAAAAGGTAGAGAAAAAAAAGCTACTGACCTTTCGTAACGTGGCACAAACCGGAACCGAATACTTTTTTTTTCCAAATTTTTTTGTTGGTTTATACCCGGTTAGTCTAATTTTTCTTCTTTTCCATCATTTTTCTCCTCATTCCTTCTCTTCCTAATATCCAATAATATATTTTCTTTTTCATTTCCAGTTATGTATATGATAGTAAAATTTCTAATATTCTAAGATTAATTTTTAGAAAGATTGTTTCGCAAGATTACAATTCGACATCTGAAATAAATGACAGAATGAAAGAGAAAAGAGGTAGAAGAGGACGAAGCGGAGAAGGAAGGAAGAGGAAAGGACAGCAACGTTTGGAAGACCATTTTGATGGGAAAGGAAAAGCCTGTGTGGGACGAGCAAGGTGCGGGAAAGAAAAACGAGGGAAAAAGAAAGAGGCAAGCTAAAAGAGAGAGCCAAATGTCTTTGATGTGAAGCAAAAAGCTTTCCAGTGTGAGATTGTCACATATACGTCATAGAGAGATGGACGGATAGATGGATTAGATAGGTCAGATAGGTAGATGGATCAGATAAATAGATCAGATAGATAGATAGGTAGGTAGATAATGAGAACATTAAGGCTTAATTTTAATGCTATCAAGTCTAAAATAGCGACAACAACGGTTGAATAAATAAAAGGAATGATAGATGTTGGCTTAATCACTAGCTTTTAACTTTTAAATTTATGCTTGGATAATTTTTTTCTTTTTCTTTTTTGGTTTTTTTTTTTTTTACACCAATTGATCAGTATTAATACATTTATTTAGATGATGAAGAAAATGATAAAAATTTTCAAATATTTATACTAAAATTGTATCTATGTTTAAATCTTTTTTTTCATTTTAACCAAATTTGCAATTTAAAAAAATGGCAAAAACAAAACAAAACAGAAAACTGTGGTAATAAAAAAAAGTTTTGACCTTGACCTTTACATGAAAAATTGTGACTAATATCAAATTAAATCCTTCCTTTTTTTTTGATCGTCATTGGAACAGCAATCTAATTTGCAAGAAGAAAAAGGATATAATTAATTTAGTAAATCTAAGAGAATGAAAAATTTTGCTGCATAAATGAAAGTTATCTTGTAAATAAGTATATAAATAAAAAGAAAAGAATGAAAGACTTCTACAAAACTATTGTAAATGTATAATTTAATAATTTTTTTTTCTCTTTAATTTTTTTTCTTTTTTTAATAAAAATAAAATTAAAGAATAAGAAAAAAAGAAAAGAAATTAGCTATGAAATAAAATATATGATGAAAAGAAACTAACATTATTGATGCTAATTTTACTATATCTGATGTATTTAACCTAATTTACAATCAACCTCATTTTCCATCTTCTCCTTCTTCTTATTCTTCTATCATTTCGTACAATTTTCATCCTTCAATCAATTTCATCCTACTGAAAGACAATTTTTGCAATGAATAATGAATTTACAATAATACTAATGCATTGATTCAGTATGATTTTAAACATAATTACCATTGACAATCTTTTCAATGTGTTATCTTTATTATATCAAATTTAATAATAATAAGAATTCATCTTAGATTAATTGTTGACACATGCACACACGCATACACACACGCACACACACACAAACATAGACAGACACATATCTGAAAGTTTACCTTTTTTAAAAATAATGCCTCGATTTATGTAATTATTTTTGAAAACTTTTTTTCCTTTTCTCTTAATAAAAAAAATATCTGATACATTATTTATTAAATTATTTAATCAAAATAATTTTGTTATTGTTGACTAATATAATGTATTAAAAGGAAAAAAAAAATTCTTTAACCAAAAATTTTTCATTAATCATCCCCTTTCTTTTTTTATTACATCACTTACCACTAATTTGAACATTTTATATGTAAAATTATTTTACAATTTGATGGATTAGTTTAACATTGAAAATGTATGTTTAATTTCATAAATTGCAATTTAAAACATTAAAATTAATATGTTTTAAATTGCTCTTTTTAGATTAAATTTCCACTTATTAATTGCTGAAATAATTAAAATTGAAATTATCAATTATTTTTGTAATGTACAAAAATTGTGATAATTGTGATGATGACTTTTCCTATATCAGTAATTTTCATCTTGTCTTTTTTTAGGTAAAAAGTTGGTGGAAGTGATAAATACAATGGTTGATTCCTGATGGAAAAATTGGTGACAAATATTCCGGATGATAGTAACGGATATCAGTGCAATAATTTTTTAGTAGAGGAACAGAATGATCCCTTGACTGTTTACTTCTATTCATTAGTGAAAAAATTCATTCGTTTATTTTCTAAACCATTTCCACATCAAGGTAACTTTGTATATGTTATCAGGTTATCAGCACTTTATCATTATGTGTTCATGATTAAACTTTGTGATTAAATTAGTTATATTTATTATTGTTTCTTAATTAATTTTGATTAAACTTACAAGTTCACGTCTTTAATTATTTTTTTGCTTTATTTTTTATTTAGGATAAAAATATCTCATGTTGAAAAAATATTTATACATTCGTTTTTTTTCTCTTTTTTTAAAATTATTCTTGTACTTTTATTTGTTGGCACTAACTAATTACAGTTCTTATCAGTCGAAAGACATTAGAAGGTAATTGGAGCGATTTTAAGCAATCATTTCATACAACTTACCGACAGGTTTGATTTCAGTATGTTAGCTGAGAAAATTTTAAAAGTTAACAAATATTACGGAAAGTACATTTATGTAAATGCAGTTAAAAGCTCGAGTAACGTAAGCGTGATATTACTACATGATATTAATATTACATTAAACGTGACACTACTTTGTCTTAGAATTAGATATAAAGTAATTCAATGATAAAATGATTTAACGTATGTGATCAAATGCAAATTAAAATTAGACTGAAAGTTGTATGATATTTCATGAAAGGTTTTATCACACAATTGTAGTAATATTTTTCAAAATCACAAAAAAAAATTTATATTTATTTATGTTTATTTATTATCAATTATCAATAATGAATATTTTACAGTGGTTAGATTATGAATCTTGGTGGATTGTACTAAGTACACTAATTGTTATTACAACTCTCTTATTTTCTCTCTTGTATATATTCTATAGTGCGGTAAGATGTTGTATTGCATCAAGTAAAATAAAAACAACGGATAGAAGATGTGATTGCTGTAAACGCCATTTGCTCAATATTTTTATTGCCGTTTTCGTCCTTATAGATGTGTGAGTAATTTTTACTTTTAATTTATCACAAAATTTATTTTATCTTATTTTTTAAATAGCTTTTTATATTAACAATTCAAATTTCAGACATTTTTTTTTTATTTTATCATTTTCAAAAGTAATAATAATTTCAAAATTATAATTGCTATAAAAATTTCATTGCTTTACTTGATTAAAATTATGTAATTACTTTAATCAAATAAATCATATATAAATACTAAATCTTTTAGATAACATGCATAGAATGTTTAAGTAAAAAATATAATTTTTTATTACCATCAATTGTTAGATGAAAATTATCGATGAAAATTAATTTTATAATTTCAAAATGATTAATGACAGCTTAATATTTAATGATACTATAATACTTTATAATTTGATAAGAAATATTTGTTGTATGTGCAGTTTTGCGGTATCTTCATTGCTTATCAGTAGTCAATATGCGGAATATGGAGCTGATGAACTACCTCGACGTCTCAGTTATTGTATAGATGATCTCTCGTTTTATAAGAAAGAAACGGATCAAGTTTGTTCATCTTTTACTTTTTTTTTATAATAATTAAATTAAATTTAATCAGTAATTTAGTGGAACAGAATCGACTGAGATAAATACACATATACATCATTAGCTGCCGTTAAAATGTTATTGACAGCTAATTAGATACATAACAAATATGTTAAAAATATTCCACATCATTGTGATAAAATTAAAAATTTGTCTGAAATTAATAAATTTACCTAAAATGAATTAGCATGCTTATTAGTTTATTATTTATTTTAGCTTAAAAATTAGCCATAATTATATTTTCTTCTTTCTAGCATATTTGCTTAATATGTAAAATATTTGTTTTATTAAGAAATCTATTAAATAAATTTAGAGAAACTTGAAATTTTTATTTTAGAAAATTCGAAATACATTAGTTGATGATTTCCAAAAATTAAATGAATCTTTGTCATCTCTGATTGCCTCAGGCGGTAAACCAATTGTGCAACGTGTCAAAAAAATTACTGGTGCACATGCCATGGATTCGTTTCTTAATATTTCCATTGGTTAATTAAAATTTTGATCCAATTTTCACTATAAAAATGTTATAAATTAAATTTGTATCAAAATTAAAAAATAATAATAATGATATTGCAGTTTTATGAATTTTTCTTTTTTTTTCCTGAAATATCCACATTAACAGCAATGCCTTTTCTTTCTTTTTAATCTAATTTTTATTCAATTTATGCTTTCTTTTTTTTAGAGGCTCAAGAATTGCTTAAGCGTGTAGCTGATGATGGAGATAAATTGAAAACATTAAATGATGAATTGTTTTCACTACGAAATGAGCTAACTAAACTATATCGAACATCAATTAATGAAATATATGATTGCATTCATAATGATTTTGAAATTATTAAAAGATCTTGTGAAGAAATTGGAAATGAACTAACTGATATCGATAACTTTACGCTTCATCTTCAACAAGTAAATTAAAATTTTTAATTTGAATTTTGGTCAAAAAATTTTTATAATAAATTTTAAAGAAACATGCAAAAAAAAATTTGTTAAATGTTAATATTGTTGTTATAATTAATTGATAATTTTAATGAAAATTTTACATGTGATATTCGAAATTCGTTATTCTATATTAATAATTTCATAATTTGCAATTTAATTAATATTTGAAATAAAATTGAAATATGTTCAATAGATTCTTTTCCATTTTTTACTTAACTGATTTTATTAATTACTCTTTTTTCCCTCTCCGTTTTTCCCGCTCCCTCTCTCTTTTCTTCTTTTCTCATTCTTTCTTGCAGGATATTCTTACTAGTGATATGATGAATGCATTGAATATGTTAGCTGAATCAAACATTGCTGAAATATTTATTGAAGCAATATCAGATTTTAAAAATGGAGAAGTTGAATTAAACAAAAAAATACAAGAAAAGGAACAAGGTTAAATGCATATTACATTGAAATTTTTAATTTATTAAATGAAAACTTTAATTAATATGAATTTTTTTGTTTACATTATTTTTTCTTATTTTTATAATTAATTCTTTTATTTTTATTTCATTTATCTTTTTCACAATTAATCTTTAATTTTTATTTTATTTTACTTTATTTTTTTTTAATTTTCGAAATAATATTAATGTAATAATATTTGAATAAAATATTAAATAATATTGTAAAATAAACTTTAGCCATACAATTAAGTATAAAAGAAATTCAACACGATTTATTACGTATTGCTGATACATTATCAATGCAAATACGACAAATTAAACCGGAATTATTGCATAATATATTACAACAATATATGGGTGTTAATTATCATAACACCGTGCAATACACGTATATTTCCTTTCTTTTTCAGAATTTTACAGATTTAAATTTAAAACATACTTGATTTAATTTTGGAATATTAGGAAAAAACGATGAAAAGTATTACATATAAGTGTGATATATATAAATAATTTTAATATAAATTTTTAATAAATTTTGTAATATAATTTTAAAAAAATCACTAATAATATTATTTATTGGTAATGTTAAAATTTATTGTATTTTTTTAGATGGTATGCTTCTCTAACATTGTGTGCCATATTTTCATTAAAAGCATTTTATTTCTTATTTGCATTATGTTATGGTTGTTTTGGGCGACGACCAAATGGTTATCGAAATGATTGCTGTATTCGTTCTACTGGTAGCAAACTTTTCATTTGGTAAGTTAACCTTTCTTTTTTTTTCTTCTTTATCCTTACTTTTAATTTTATTTCATATTGAAAATGAGAAGCGAATTATATAAGATTGATGTATTTTTATTTTAATTAGCAAAAATTTAGTTATTGTTATGCTTGAATAATAAGTAACAATTGTTGTTAGTTAGATTGTATCTTAACTAATAATAATTACATTACAAATATGATTTAATAGTTTTATTTAAAATTAAAAACTTTTTTTTCTTTTTTTGAACTAATGTAAAATTATACTAGCTAAAATGATTAATTTCTTTAAAGTTTAAATTTAAATTTTTGTATATGATAACGTGTCAAATATTGTAATCTTTTTTTAAAAAAAAGCTAATTCAAATTAGTAGTAAAGAAGTCTTATTCTAAATATTCTCACCTTTCTTTGTTGTTCTTTTCAATTAAAAAGACTGAAAGATAGCATTGCTTATTAATTGTTTTAAATAATTCTTCTTTTTCCTTCTTTTTATTTTGAAATATTTGCTTTTGCTAAACTGCTTAATTTATCACTTTATAGTGGAATTTGGTTAGCAATAATACTATTACCAGTGATATCTGCATTAACAGCTTTTTTGCTACTAATTGGTGTTAATGCTTATTCACTTGGATGTTGGCCATTAGATGATCCATTTTCAAGGCCTGATATGCTATCGGTAAATTTTTTTTAAAAAATTTGTATCAAGTTATTACTCTTCTAAACCTTGTTCTTTTTTTTGAAATAAATACATTATTATTAATATAGAGAAAAAAAAAAAAAAAAAAAAAGGGAAAGGATTATTTTAATTTAATTAATAAGATAATCATTTAATTGATTAATAAAACATTAATAATCTTGTTGTCTTAATTTTTTTTTTTTTCAATTTTTTGTTAGTAATATTTACAGCTTAGTGAACGTATATTTGATGTATGGCGTAGTAAACAAATCGAACAAGACTTATCACCACTAATGAATCAGTTATCATTATCTAATGTGATACGATCATGTATGCGTAATGAAACATTATATCACATATTTGCAATGGATAACAAATATCATTTATATGATTTACGACAATATGGTAAAGAATTATACGATCGTCTAGAATTAAATATTCATGATGCTTTCTCAGATATAAATTTATCAAAATCAATTGGAACATTTGCTTCACCAGAACAACTTATAACGTTGCAACAAATTGTCAATATTACCATTGAATCAAATATTCCACAAATTTCTCTTCAGGTTAACTTTATTTTATTTTTATTATATTATTCATTTTATTATAAATTGAAATCTTTTTTTCAGGAATATATTTTGTAACTTCCTGTTGCTACTATTGTTTTTCCAGCAAAAAAAAAAAAAAAAAAATGAAAGAAAGAAAAGTTGTCTTTTTGTTCATCAATTTTTATCCATTTTATTCATCAAATCTCTAGATATTGTTTTCTTTTTTTACAAATTAAAAAAAGGAGAAAAATAAAATTTAGATCAAAGATAATATAGAGCAATTTGAAAAAATTCCTCGATTGATAAGTCTAATCGAAGATGGCCATGCAAATCGTAATCTTCCACGATCTGTTCAAATAATTGCTGAACAGTGGCGAACATTTCAGGTTAATCTATTTTTATAATTTTTATTTGATTAAAAAGTAAAAAATAAATTAACAATGAAACGAAAATGAAAAAAAGGAAAAAAAAAAACATGCATTTATTAAATCTCATTTATTCTATTTTTTTTAGGATTTGATTAATTTTAATAATTTTACAAAAAAAAAATTCCTATTTTGTATATAACATATTTATATCATTCAGATATGTTTTAAATTGTTTCAAAAATGAGTTAATTTAATAATTGTTTATTTAGATGAAAGATGTAAATCCAACATTGCTAAATCTTGCAAATGGATTAAAAATGCTTATTGAATTAGACGATCGATTTGGACGAATCGCATTACCCAGTGTTGCATTATCAGCCAAATTACAACATGCACAAGCATTGTTATCATCAAATTTGAATGAATTTTTTCGTGCAGCTGCTGATCAATTAGTGCAAGAAATGCAGCAACAAATTGAACAGTATATTGAACATGTTCGCATACAGGTTTGAAATTTAAAAAAAAAAAGAAGAAAAAACGAAGAGAAATGCTTGATAATAATGAATTTTTTTATAAAATTTGAATTTAAATCTAGATGTCAACATTATTAGTAATAAGAAAACTAGAAAATTAAAAGCAATATTTGCTTTATGTTCCTTTCTTTTTTGTATTTGACTAATATAAATTATGATTTTTTTTTAAAAAAAAAAAAGAGAACTCAAAAGAAATATGATTAAAATTACTTCATTTTATAAAATTCTAATGATAAGATTTAGTAATAAAGAAATGTTAAATAAATAAATTAATTAATTAATTAAAAAAAAAAAGCGTTAAATAAATGATTGGTATTTCATGTACTATCATTACAAATATCGTATAATTGATTTGTTATTTATAATTGAAAGGACTTCCGAAAATTGCAATTTAAAAATTTTAAACTTAAAAAACTAAAACAGGAATAAGGAAAACGGAAAATTGATACTATAAATGATATTTCGCAAAAAAAGGAGAAAGAATTTTTTTCCAAAACATATGGAATAAATAAAAGTCTTTTATGATATGATCTGGAATTTTTTGATTTTAATTAATGCTGTTTCGTAGAAATATTATAATGATATGACTAAATGAGATGAATGAAAAATTAGGAGAAGAATGGGACGATGATTTTAATTATGATTTAATTTAATCAATTAATTTATGAGCCATTGGAAGTAACTGAGCTTACAATTTACCTAAATTATTCTTTCATAATAAAATATTAATTTACTAAAAGTTTTTAGCATAAATTTTCTTTTTTTTGAAAAATATTTCTGATCATATTAATTGCAATTGATGAACGCTTAATTTTCATTTAAATTTTAGGTTTTGTAAAGTTTTTCTTACGTTATTATAAATTATTATAATTGAATAAAAGACAAAATGATAATAAAAAGGAATGATGTAGAATGAATTATTTTCAATTTTAATTTTTGAAAATTTTGATTTAATTGTTAATTATATTTATTTCTAACAAAATTTTGATTTAATTAATTGCAGATGTCAACAAATGTATCAAGTTGTATTCCATTATTTAATATTGTCAAAAGGACACGTACGGTATTATGTCAAGCATTTGTGGATCCATTTGTTAGCTTTTTTTTATTTTATTTTTTAAAAATTTTTTTCTTTCTTTCTTCTAATCTTTTTCTTTTCTTTTTTTTTTTACATATGTTCATATCAATTTGTTTAAATTGTTATCAATTTTGAAAATTATGAATCATCATTTATACTACTGTATAAATGATGATTCATAATTTAATTGACTAGCGAAATCTTTCATTGTCAATGAAAGATTTCGCTAGTCAATTAAATTACATTTGTTAGCATTTAAAATCAACGATTAACATTATCAGTCCTTTTTTAAGACCTGTATGGGATAATGTCATGAAACAGGACGCAAATAAAGACCCATTGCCAAATAAAAAATACTCAATTATAATTAATCGCTTGAATAAAAATGAGTGATAGAGAAAAAATAATTTCTTTCAATTTTTCTCCTTTTTTATTATTTATGATTTCAAATTATTGGACTTAAATTTTTATTAATCGTCATCCAGTTATATATTTTTTTAAATTTACTTTCAAAAAATCTAGCAATAAAAATTTTTTGACGCAATCAGTTAATAATCAATATAATGTAAAAAGCATTTCATTATCATTTTAATAACGTAAAATAATTTTAACAAAATTAAACTCATAATCTATTTTTTTTTCTTTTTTCAAAAAAAAAACCCAGAAAATAGAGAAAATGAAAAATTATTAGAATTAATTCATTATGAATTTCAGAATGGCATTTGGGCATCAATGATTATAAGTATTTTATGTACAATACCGCTTGTTGTAATGGGATCTGCAGCATCAGCATTGTATAAAAAGAAACATCCTTATCCAAAATAGTTCTTTTTTTTTCGAAATTAATTTTTCAAATTAATTTAATTTTTTTAATTGAATCTATTTTCTTTGTTTTAGCAAACTATTTTTTTTTCTTTTTCCCGTTCTTTTTTCCTTTTTTTTTGGATAATCGAATTCATTTTTCTATTTGCTTTAATTAATTCATTTTTAGAATAAATGATTGAGATTTTTAGCATTGTAAATGAACCAACAAATACAGATGGACAAGGAGCATCAGGTACACTTGTTACCGATTCATATGATATCAGAGGTGGACAGCAAAAACTGTGAGTTTTGCATGTACTTATCATTAAAGTGTAATCAAATTTCATTTTTAACCAAAAAAAAGAAGAAAAAAACCATCAGTATGCAAACGAACACTCATTTAAATGTAATTTCTTTCTTTTAGTTTTTTTTTTTTTTTGTGAATAATTTAATTTTGAAATTAGCCTTGCTTAAATTAAAATTATCACCATTTTTTTCTTCATTTTTAATTTTTAATTTTACAGAGTGTATCCAAATACTTATGCGATGTATTTTGGTTATCCACCACCTTATTTAAGAACAAGGAGTTGATATGATATTATGTGATATTGTTCAGTGATATTATGTGGAGAAATTATCATTTACATTTTAGAAATATTAGATAGATTTTGGATATTAATTTCTGGAATATTTTACTCTCTTTCTTTCTTTCTTTCTCTCTTTGTCAGCTAGATTTCGAAGGAATAATGTTGATAAATTGTATTGTTTCTTTTTTTAAAAATAAAAGTCTGATAATTTTCTCTTCTTTTTTTATAGAACATGCAGTTGCTTTTCTATTAATTCATTTTGTTTAACTAATTGGTATAAAATTTAAAATTTTGAAAATTTTCTTACAAATATTTTATGAAATTTTTACAAAGCATATATTTGTGATGTGTTAACTTTTGCTTATCATTATGTTTTGTATTAAAAGTTTATCTTTCACCATACAATAAATTGATATCAAATAAATACCATTTCATTTTTCTCTCTTTTTCCTTCCGCTGCTATTGAATATATTTGATATTTATGATATGGTATGATTTATTATCATTCATACTAGTTTTTGCATGATTATAATGTGAAAAATGAAAGACGAAAGAAAACATCCTGAGCTATCAAATCAATAAATGAACAATTAATTAGTTAATGTGACTGTTTAATGAATATTTTAGACATGAAATAATCATTAAAATTAATTTAATATATAAAATAAACGAACAATTCCATTTTATTTTTAATTCATTTACAATTTATAACATGTTTTGTTCCTTTTCTTTCTGCAGATTTTATGCTTAGATTTTAGAATTAGTTAAAATGTCTTAAATCAATCGCTCTTGTTTTCAGCATTTTTAAAGCTAACGAATGACATTATTCAAATAAAAAAAGGAGAAAAAAATCATAAAATAAAAGACAAGAAAATGGATGAGATGACAAATGAATTTGATATGAAATATTTGAAAAAGGAATGAATTTTTCATTTCAATATTAAACATATATCATTTTCATGCTTTATCAGATGTTCCGGAAAGAACAGTCTTCTTTTCCTCTCTTTTTTTCTTTTTCTGCTAGAATCAATACTGTCTGAATTCTGAAATTTTATGTATAGTTTAAAAATGATGCAGAATAACTTTTATAATATTCTTTTATTATAGCATCCAAATTATAGAGGAAAAGAAAAATAATCATTTCATTTATTTATGTCTCTGTCCTCCCTTTTTTCCTTAATTAGTAAATTTAATATCAAAAAATAAAGGCAAAAAAAAAAAAAAGATGTATTAAATATATTTTATGTTAATTTTTTCTTTTTTTTTCTATTATGGAATTTATTTGCTTAATTTTAGCAAAATTCCGGAAATGTTGTTCAACAACGAAAATAATTTCCAAAATATTTTTACACTCATTTATTTTCCCTTTTCATTCATTCCTGTATTTGCATTGAAATGATTCAGTTAAACCAAAAAGAAAAAAGTTTCAGTACAATGGGGAAAAGAATTTCATCTCTTTTCAAATTAACAATAACAATTCCATAAAAGAGGAAGAAGAAAAAGAAAAAAAAACCCCAAAATTCATTTCATTCTCTCTCTACCCTCTCTCTCTTCATTTTCCTCTCTTTCTTTTTTCTATTTTTTCTCGTTATTTCTTTTTTCCGTTTTTCTTTCTTTTTGATTTTTTGCTTTCTCTCTCTCCTCTGATCTTTTATTTAAAAAAATGTTTATTGAAAATTTATTGTTATATCAAATGTGAAATGAGGTTAACTTATATATAATGTTGTATTACATTAATAGCATTACTCATTTAATCTTAAATTAGACCAGATCAAATCAATAATAGTTAATTTTATACTTTTTATTTTTATAATTAAGAAGTAACAAATTACTACTTTTCTCATCTTATAGAGAGAAGACAAGATGGACTGCAAGCAAAATGAAAAAAAAAAGGTGGAAGAACAAAAGAGTGGGAGAAAAAAGAAGATTAAAAAAAAACTTCATGATGATTCATTTTTTTTTAGCTTGTTTTCAAGTTTTGTATAGTATTGAATTATTGTTTGTAATAAATGAAAAAAAAAAAGAAAAAAATAAAGTATACAAAAAGGGATGGAATGTACGTATGTACGTATAATGCTGATAATAAAAATTGATGATTTTTATATGTGAAATTATTACTGGGCTTCTTTTTTTGATTTTTTTTTTTTTTGACTTTTTTTGATTATATAAAATATTTATGCTAATAGTAATAATTAGAAATTTAGGAAAATGATTATTATTTAACAGGGATAGTTTTTTATGTTTTTTTAAATCATCTTTCATGCTTATATTTTATTTTAATTTTAGTATTTAATTTTTTCCCCTATCTGTTACAAAAAACAGAAAAGAAAAAAAAGGAGAAAAAAATAACGAAATCCTAAAGGAAGAAAGAATTGGAAAAAAAGAATACCAATATAAAAAAATGCGTTATGAAAATGGTATAAGATTAGTAAGCACAATTGACAATCATTTCTATCTCGTTTTTCTTTTTTTTAAATAAATTATTTCGGTGAAACTTACATTTGTAGTGAAGGATTCACAAAAAAAAGAGAAAAGAAAATTACAATATTTCGAAAAAAATTAATTTAAAAATCAGATCATTAATCTAAATGGATAAAAATAATTAGGTAAATTAGCGTTGCTTTTTATTGCATATAATAACCATACATGTATATCTATTATTCAGTAAATCTGAGAGAGATTCATCATCTTAATTAAATGAAGCAAATAATACTAATAATTCATGTGAGGTAATTTTACTTTAAGAAAAAATTTAAATTTAGATGTGATAAATTAGGTGAGATAGTTTTAAGAATTATCTGCAATCATTATATTTTAATAAATTTGTAGAAAATTTATAATTCACCATAAAATACTTGAAATACTAATAAACAAAAAGAAAAAAAGAGTGTCTATCATTTGGAGTGAAAAAATAAACAATTTTAAAATGGTATTTGCTGCAATTTCATCAAAACAATAAAATAATATAACTTTGAAATTCACATGCTGTGCAATTTTGTACTTTAAAAAAAGACTTATAAAATTTGCAACATATTTAATGAATTTTGATAAATATCCCAAATGATTTGTAACCTAAGCATATATCAATCAATTAATTAGCGACAAAAATAAAAAGGCAAGAAAAAACAAAAGAAAAAGGATGCAATAGCATTAATAATATATCAATTCATTATCATCCAGATTATTTGAATAAGTGTAATCTTTGTAACTAATTATATTTTAAAAGAGAAAAAGAAAAATGAAAAAGCAAAAAAAAAGAGAAAGAAAAGATCATTTTCTTTTTGTATCTTTATTATTTGTTGCTTTTTTTTGAAGCAATTATTTATTTATTTTTATTTTTTTTGAGAAAATAAAGCAAAAATATGGAAAGAAATGAATGATAATGTAAAAGAAAAAAAAATGAATGGGAGTGATGCATGCATACAATTAATTGCATTCAGGCTGTAGAAAAATTTTAATGGATAAAAGAAAATGAGAAGGGAAGAAAAAAAAAGTTCCCTTCTTTTTGATAGGATTAAATGTAAGTTTAAAAAGTATAGAGGTATACAGCTAAAAAAAAAAAAAAAAAATCAGTAACATCTGGCATATGTAAATAATAAATAATATGTATCAATATAAAATAATATTTATCTTAAATTATCACATTTCAATATTTCATCACAATTTAAAATTTAATTATTTATAAAATATATGCACTTAATTTTAATCTATTGCTTTCTCTCATCATTATCATAAAAGAGAGGATGAAAAAATGTAAGAGAGGAAGAGATGAAAATGTGAAATAATGTTTTTCGTTAATATTATCAGTAGTTGGCACAAGCAGACACCTAAGCTTAAACACTTTTAAATGGCATCAAAATTCCTCCTTCTCCTCCTTGTCCCCTTCCTCCTCCTCTTCCTCTTCAATTTCTCTCCACTTATCACATTCATCCACTTTTTTATTTTTATCTCAGCTCGTCCACATTCTTGTTTCATTTAATCTTGATCCTGCCGCATTTCATTGATGTATGACAATGTTTCTATCATTGGCTTTGATAGACCACCATGCCTTTCAAGTAATACATACATATATATATGTGTCTGTGTTTGTGTTCTGTGTATGATTATGTCGGTATGTATGTATATGTATGTGATGAAGGATTTTGGTATATTGAAGAGGACGTTCCTTTGTATTATTGAATATTTCTCCCAGTTATTGATTTCCCCGTTCTCTCTCTCTCATATAAATATTCATTTGTTATGTTTTCCTTCAATCCATTATTGGTATTATTGATGGTAGCGATCTACTGCAGGGAATATTTAGTTTGTAATCTGACTGTTAAAATTAATCTTATCAAATTTAGTATTAACTTATTTTCATCAGTCTAAACTGATTGACTGATCAATTGTTTAATTCTTATCAATGTATACTGAATGAGAAAATCTAGTTTTTTTTTTTCTGAAATATTTATTAGAATATTAGAATATCATGAAAGATGATGTTAAATTGAAAAGAGAAAGGAAATATTGATGACTGAAGTAAGAAACAGGTATGATGACATTATTCTAATATGGGGGTCATCTTTTATGAAGTGATAGAATTTTCAAGAAGGAAGAAGAGTAGATGGGAATGAAAAGAAGAGAAGAAAAACGAGAAAAAAAAAGAAAATTTCATTATTATATAGTGGTGAAGAGGAAAATGTTGGTGAATTGAGGGAGGACAGATCAAAAGTTATCCTTTGCACATAGCCGTGTCCACTACGACGTATTCGTTAGATATAGGTCGTTCAGATTGGTTTGAGTAGTATTTGTTGAGAGATCAGATCAAGGATGAAGTTGTTATGGTATCGGAAGTGACAACTGCAACGACAGCGATGATGATAATAGTTGTATAAACACGGACGGAGATTGCGTTGTTGACACGACGTGGTATCTGTTGCTATTGCTCGATAATCCAATCGTAATCAATGTCATCGCCATGCAGTCACTTATGATCCTTACGAAACGTGTGGTGATGCCTAGTAGTGATTTCGCCTATCTATATATAGGTATGTGTGTGTGTGTATGTGTATATGAATGTATGTGTGTGTGAATTTATGTATGTATGTACGTGTTGATAAATGCATGTTACCGGTGTGAGGTAGCACACGGTCAACCCGTAGATCCGAACTTGTGTTGAGATTTTCTTCCGAACATGAGGTCGGCATTCGGGTAGACTGCGTGTCACCATATCATTCCAACCTTTTACCTTTCCCAAACCTATCATTTTCTAATTTCAAAAAAGCTATTCTCAAATACTACTGCTCCAATGCTAACGACCCTGAATGATAGCTTGCTCGATGAGGTAGTAGGTTGTATAGTTATGAGTTGTACCATAATCGGAGAAACTGTCCAGCCTGCTAGCTTGCCGTGCGGGTCTATCATCCGTCCCCAATTTGACCATCATCCTTTTATATCAGTTCAATGAACTTTATTTCGATTACTTCATATGATCAACTTATCTATATGATTCATTCAGTCCAAGTTATCCATGAAAAAAGAGTATATATATGTAAGTGGCGTATTATAAGAAGATGAAAAGTTTTTTCGATAATATAACTTCTCTAATCTCTTCATTTCCTGATCGCTATCAATATTAATTATACGGTTTGTATTTATCAGATGCTTATCATAAAATTTATGATGATTAGTTACTAATCACTTCTGTCTTTTTTTTTATTCATTTCTCAATGGTCGTATTTTATCTGTAATTTAATTTTAAACTTTCAAGAAAAAAAAATTG
This sequence comes from Brugia malayi, assembly GCF_000002995.4. NCBI lineage: Eukaryota > Metazoa > Nematoda > Chromadorea > Rhabditida > Onchocercidae > Brugia > Brugia malayi. The sequence continues at coordinate 10,480,365 of NW_025062479.1, forward strand.
GGGAGTTTTTTCCCTTTTTTTTTGAAATTGAATTTCGAAAATAACGAAATCTGGAAAAATGGATGAAAGAAAGAAATTCATTAATCAAACAATTCAATAATATTTGTTGTAGAATGGAGAGAAAAGGTTTTTATTCTTAAAAATAGGATAATAAAGAGGAGAGATATTCGATTGAAAATTAATTTTTAGATACCTAATTGTTGATCGTACTATAAATATTCATTATTGCTCATTTACTTGGTTTGATAGTATTAAGGTGAAATTCGTATGATTTAATTGAAACTGGATCACATGAAATGTTTCATCTAATATCATTTGTTATCGTTGTAATTGAAATAAATATTTTTAGAAATATTGAGTTTTGCATTACATTTTCATTTACCTCAATGAGTTGATTACAAGAATTTGATCTCATCCAATCATATTAAATCAAATGATTAAAAATTTTAAAAATTAAAAAGCTATTAGCAGTCATTGAAGAATATAATATGCTAGAATTATTCAATTTGTTTATCTAATCTTTTTTAGATTTCAATATCAATTCTTTAATTTTTACATTTCTGGATTTGTAATGCACAATAATAGTTTTGATTGAGTGCATATTTTAATTGCTACATCATTTTCCGTTATTCAAGTCACATGATCATAAAAATTTTTTGATTCGTTAATTTTTCTCTCTCTCACACACCTTTCTTTGCTTTTACTCATCTCTCTTTCCCATTTCCTTTTTTTTTCCGCTAATCATAAACGATCCGGGAAGTTTCTCATGAAAAATTTTTTTTGTTCTCAGTGTTACGGATGAAAAAGAAATGATGAATAATTTTAATCGAGAAATTACAACAAAATCAATAAATAATAATCACAATTAAAAACTTGAAATATGATCCGAATGTCAATAAGATATATATATATATAAAATTGCTTCATAATTGACCTTTAATGATTATCATTTTTACTAGATATTTATATGAAAACAATCCAAAATATTCATGTTTAACATTAACTTGTTAATGAATGGCAATTTCTTAAATATCATTGATAATTATAGCTTCTAAAAAAATAATTCCAATTTATATAAGTGCATTGTTTTGTTGTCATTCTTGCTATAGTATTTCTGAAAATATTAAACGTTATGTTAGGAGAAATTAAATTTTCAATTAGGAAGAATACATGAAGTTTTCACTTTTGTTTTTTATTTTTTTTTACATTGTAATTATTGTTTACTTCACTTCATAATTTTTATTTAAATAATCATTATTTACATGTATGATGATAAATCATTTGACATTAAAATTACTTCAAAATAATCAAAAAGGTTGTAATACATTGTTAACGGTGAAATTTTTAATCAAATTAATCTGAACAAATCATTAACAATTGGTAACATTGATGATTTATTAACTAATCAATGTTTATCATTCTATCATCCAAAATGACAATGATGATTTGATTCAAAATCAATTAATCTTGAAAGAAACGGTATTAATGATATTTATCAATGATAATGAGCTATCATATTCGTTTAGCAAGTTTTTTCTTTCTTTTTTTTTTCTTTTTTTTTATTCAATTTACTAGATGATGTTAAATTGGCACAAAATTTTACAATGATATTTTTTTCTAAGTATTGAAATTTTAATTATGCTAATTTTTCTTTCTTCTTCGTCCTTAGAATATTTTGCATGGATTGAAATTGAATTATCAAATGGCATCATATTGAACAATTTTTAATTTATTTGAAAATTACACCAAATTAATTTGAATTTATGCATTTTTGAATAATTATTGACAAAACAAGAAGCAATAATTGCTTGATGAAAAAAAAAAAAAAAGAGGCAAAGAAACTCAATTAAATTTTCAACAAATATTTTGCAAACCATTATTTATGGACTAGAGCAGTAATATTTTGAACTTCATATCAAGTAACAAACATTTCTTTATTGATCAGTAATGTATTGTTTATCTTTCCTACATTTTTGTATAAAATAAATTATACATTTTCAAATGCATAGAGTGCAATTTTAATATTTAGATTTTTAATCATTTACAGGCATTCATTCTCAAAAGGTTTATGCAAATATGTTAGGAAAATGCTAGATTAATTTTGATTTTTTAAAAATTTTTTTTAAAACACAAAGGCATTTTTGAACAAAAAAAAAAAAAAAAATGAGAATATCTAAGTTAAACAAATGTGAAATTTGATCATTTTGTCTTTTTTTATCTTTTGCAAAAAGACAATATGAAAAATTTTTTTTTTTTCAGAAATGAATTTAGTTAGATAAGAGCATGATACACAGTCTGACATGCAATTGTAAGTTATACTCTTTAAATAATCATTAACTTAAAATATATTACTTTTCTTATGCTATATATTTTACTGTTAATTTTGCAACTATATTATTTTCTGGTATTTTGCATAATTTAAAATTTTGAATTTGCTAAAATATAGATCATTTATATTGTTTTACCATTAATTTATCAGAATTATTTCATCTTTCAACGTTTTATAGATATTATGGATAAGAAGAAAAAATAATTTTCATTGATTTTCATTTTTTTTCTAATGTAAAATGTAACTTTTAACTTCTATATCGAGTATGTTGAGAAGTCTACATTTCAATTGCTTAAAATAATAAATTCATTTTTTTATTACTCAAAGTGTTTTGATAATTCATTTTTAACAAAATCCTTATGATTTTTTTCGTTTTGTTTATTTGCTATTATATATGTGAAACTATGTATATAAATGAACAATTCCATTCATTTTACAATCCGAAAAAGTATTATTTTTTTAGGAAAGATTAAAAGTAATTTCAATATATTGTTGCTAGTTGGAATAATTTAAAAGTATTACATGCTTTTGCTGATAATGCAGGTAAAACTTTTCAAATGAAATTAAAATAAAAATTTTTTACAAATTTATCTGACTGAATAAATTTAATAATACAAGCACAAAATTTATTTTTTTAGTTGTATTGAGATCTCGGCGAAAGTTCATGTAGAAAATTCGTAATTTTTAAAATATTTCAAAATTTTAGTGTCATAAAAAATTTTTGTCATTATATATGTTAATGATAAAATTTTCAATCTGAAAAGAATATTAATTTTTAAAAAACTAACTTTTTAAACGCACCTCTCTGTCGATATTTCACTTCCTCCATATTTGGAAAATGTCTGAAATATTAGATCAAGACAAAATAATTGAAAAAAATTGCGTTTAAACACTGTTAAATTGGTAAATTTTTTGAGAAGTGAAAATTAGCAATTTTTTTTTCTTTTTTCTTAAAAAAAACTCAACATGCTACTGTGTGACAAATAATTCACTCGTTGAAATTATTTATATGTCTAATCAAATTCCAATATGTCATTTTTTTTTTTCAATTTTTTGTTTAAAAAAGTGCATGATTTCTCGTTTCTCTTTTTTTTGTGTCATTTGGATTAAATTGAAAAATACTGCAAGCATTTTTCTTGATGAGTGTTGTTATGAAATAAACAAATCTGAAATTATATTTATGGTGAAAATAAAAGAGGGAAAATTTGTTAAATGTTTAAATAAGAAATGATAATTTAGATGTGCAAATATTTTTCACCCAAATTGTATTCTATATTTCTTTTTTTTTGTTTAATGATGTTGTTGTTGACAATTGTGACATAAAAGGAGAAAAAAAAGAGATAGAATGGTATATCAAATAGCCTACAAGTGAGAAGTGAGAAAAAAACTGAAGTGTAAACCGAAAAACAGTGAAATTTCAAAAAAAAAAGTACCTTAACTAAATAAAAAATTTTGATCATTTTATAGATACTGACTGCAGAAATGAATGCAAAACAAAAAATAAATTAAATTAAAATTCTATCAAGGAAAGAGAAAAAGCTAATGGAAAATAAAACTAAAGTTAGTAAATGAAAATGTCTCATCTTTGTTTATTTTGTTTTTTACTTTTTATTTATTTATTATTATTCATTTTTTTATTTTCTTTTTGAAAAACAAAATTCCATATTGTTAATCTTGATTAATTATGATCATGAAATCATTTGCATGTAAAAATGATGATATACTTCCAAATATATTCACTTTTATCAAGATTCAGCTTTAACAATTTTGCTCTTTTTCTTTGCTTTAAAGTGAGAGGAAAAAGTTTAATAATTGGGAAGAGTATGCATAACATTAATTAGATAATAATAATGATGAAATAAAAAAAAAAAAGAAAGAAAAATGGATAAAAAAGAAATGATAGCTAGCTGAACCATTCTAGCTAGACGATTTAAGTCAAAGTTAATAAATGATACGAAGGTTGTCTTTGTCATGAAATTATGACTTTTTGCTCCGTATGTCCTTTTTTGTATAACCCATAATAATAACTATAATCAACGAAATTTCCTTCACTTCTTCTTTAATACTGGAATGTTTTATCTTTTATTAATGAATGAATAAATCAAATTCATAATCAAGTCAAATTTTTGTTCCTGAACAATATATTAAGTAAGGATTTTTATGCTTGTTTTTTTCCTTTCGAAATAAAATTCTTTAATCATGGTAAAGTTTTATGACAACGAGTAGGATGGCAAACGAATTTTTGATTATCACAGATGTAATACCCTCATATAGTTAATTAGTGCAAAATAAAAATTTTCATATCGTCTCAGGTGTTTCATTTCACGGACTGCCTTTAATAATCGATTTGAAATTTCGACATTTTTGGGAAAGTGAGAGTGGGTGCGCACGAACAGGATTGCTTGAGTTGGGAGGGTTGGAGTAGGTGACGTGAAGCGAGATGGTTTGATTCATTATCCATATATGTGTTATATATGTAGAAATGACATTATTTTATGTGTGTGTTTCATGTGAAAATGGTTTAGAATGAAGTTTCATGAAATTCCCATACTACGCTTAGTATTTTACAAGTATAGATTATTTTCATACATGCGTTTTAAATTGCAGGCCAATAACTTAGCTGTTATCGATTTTGATTACTTACACTCTTTTATTTATCAGTAATCTTTGTGAATATCAACTTTAAATTCTCAGAATAAGGAGACTGCTTTAGGTAAATGTATTCAGATTTTAACGTAGTACTTGTAAAATGACGAAATAATATCCGATTTTTGGGATGTGAATTAGTCGATATTCATTGGAAGATTTGGAGAAACGTAATTGGTGTGATACTTACTTTTTTAAATCGCATGGTGATAGGGTTGATATCAAGCAAATTGAAATGGTTCCTACAAGTTTTATGATCGGTGCTATTTTGAAATTCAGACAATTGAGATTGAGTTTGGATATGTATTTTTTTAGGTTTTGCCCTGCTTTACTGTCGCTGTAGAGACCTGACGAAGCAACTGTGATGAATCGTGGTAGTGGTCGTGATAAATTGTAGGTGTTGCTTAATACAAAATTTAATATAATAGTCTTTTGAAGATGATGTGATCCCGCAAAATATAATTGTTTGTTTGCAGTGGTGGTGGTGGTAGTCGAAGCTTTGGTAGCCGAGGTGCTGGCAGCAATAGCAACCGAGGAGGAATGGGCAATCGAGGTGGTCCACGTAGCTTTAGTGGTCGTGGTGGTGGGCTAAGTAGTGGTGGCCGTTTTGGTGGTAGCTTCGGCGATAGAAAATATGATTTCGGTAATAACTTAAAGTCCCATTTTTCTATTTTATATATATACATCATCATCAGCTCACACTGATTATATATTCACATATAAGAATATGTAGCATCCCTAAGTATAATAGGTTTTAAGATGTTGAATTTTAGGAAGTCGTAGCGCTTCTGGTGGTAACAGCCTTCGCCCAATCGATTGGAGTCGTGAAAATCTTCGACCGTTCGAAAAGAACTTTTACCGTGAACATTCTGCCGTCATGCGTAGGGAACAGGTTCGTCTTTCTATGGTATAAATAAGTTAAGGTTGTGGAAGAAAAATGGGATCAATGGGGAATTTGTGAAACAAAATATTGTCATATAATGTTAATTGCTTTTAACTGGATAAAAATATTTGTCGTCGCTTCGCATATGGCAAATTATGGATGTAATAAATTGTAGATATAATTTAAGAGCTTGAAGTTTTCTGACTACTGCTTGAAATTTATAATTATTTTCAGGTTGAAATAGACAGATGGTTTACGGATAATCAGGTTACTGTTGAGGGAAACGATCTTCCTCGTCCAGTTTTTGATTTTAAGGAAGCTGGTTTCCCTCAGGTTCTCACAGATATGCTTTTTGCAAATTTCCAAAAGCCAACAGTTATTCAATCAATATCATGGCCAATTGCATTGAGTGGTAGAGATATGGTTTCAATTGCTAAGACCGGTTCTGGAAAGACTTTCGCGGTACTTACCTTTTTAGTCTCTGAAGTTCGGAACATCTGATTAAATGATTTTTCATATGTTATTTATCTTTGATGTGGAATTATACTAAAGCCTCTCCGTTTTTCAAATAGTGGAGTTTTTTCAGTTCATTCTTCCGGCAATTGTCCATACAATTAATCAACCACCGCGAGGCCATCAGAAAAGTCCATCAGTATTAGTGCTTTTACCAACCAGGGAATTGGCTCAGCAGGTCGAAGAAGTGGCTAAAGATTACTGCAGGGCAACAGATCTCTCGATAACATGTTTGTTCGGTGGTGCACCAAAAGCTACACAGGCTCGCGATCTTGAACGAGGTTCAGATTTCCTTGATTTTGCTTGGCAGGGTTTTGAACATGTCCTGTCGTAGTGAAAGCCATGCACTATGAAAATGTTTTAAGTTATTCAACCGTTATAGGGGTTGATATCATAATTGCGACACCAGGCCGTTTAATGGATTTCTTGGAAATAGGTAAAACCGATCTTCGGCGATGTACTTATCTTGTACTTGATGAGGCTGATCGAATGTTAGACATGGGATTTGAACCTCAAATTAGGAAAGTTGTGTCACAGATCAGAGTAAGCTTTCATTTGGCTCTACTGTCAGTTAACATTTGCTATCGTCAGGATTGCTTTGCTCTGAAACATTTTGGAGTTATATAATTTCAGCCCGATCGGCAGACATTAATGTTTTCGGCAACTTGGCCAAAAGACGTTAGAAAACTAGCGATGGACTTTTTGACGGATGCCGCACATCTGAATGTCGGTTCTTTGGAATTATCAGCAAATCATAATATAACACAAATTGTTGAAATTATTGATGAGTCGAATAAGCAGCAGCGTCTCATGGCTATTCTTAGTGACATTATGAATAAGGTATCATTTTATAACTTGGATAATTATATCTTATATTGATATGCCCTATAAAGCTGTATGTAGATATTTATTTTAATGAAAGAAGTAAGCAGATGTGCATTTTTGTTTGTAGTAAGCTTTCACTTTTTTTTTTATTTTTTTTTGTAGCTCTCAGTTTCATGCGAAGTCTACATGTCTCCTGAGTACGATAGTGATTGAAAATAGAGAGCCAACAGATAACGTGAGATTCTCGGTTACATGCAACATAGAGAGTAGATTGTAACACCTACGGGTTATGCATCAGTAGTAATTTGTGAATTTTGTAACTTCTAACTGCTTCGCAAAGATTGAATGTTGCTGAGGAAGATCTTAGTCGTTTTTAAAGGAGTCGAAGAGCACACCAACAGACAACTACAAAGGAAATGCATGGCGAAATAATAGCCAGGTTCGAATATCGTGTTCATCAGATGGAAGATTTGTTTAATACGAAGTTTGGATTCGCTCTTTATTGCACGTTCATCGTTCAAAAGAACATTGTTTTAGGAAGATTGTAAAACCATAATTTTCGTGGAAACAAAACGCAAAGCGGATGATTTAACACGTTGGATGCGGCGAGACGGCTGGCCTGCTTTGTGTATTCATGGTGATAAAGGTCAGTCGGAACGTGACTGGGCTCTAAGTGGTATGTTTTACTCTTTTTTCTTCGGTTATAATTGTTCTGGAGAATTTTACATGTTAGGAATGAACTTTGAAGTTGGTTGTTTCCTTGGTTTCTCCTCAGTCATGTCAACTTTGAGCTTGTTGATCATTTTTTCAGAATTTCGAAGTGGGAAAACTCCAATTCTATTAGCAACTGATGTAGCTGCTCGTGGATTAGGTAAGTTACTTTACTTGAGACGCTTCGAAAGCATCATGCTTGTGATGGGATTAATGTATGCGACAGGCTTACATCAAGAATATTAACGAGACTAGCATTCGGCGAGAGTATTTTGATATGTTTTTTTGAAGTTAGCTGGCAGTGGAAATAGAATATTCTCTTGTTACATGCGTGTACGTATTCATTGAGCTCTTAGCAATAAGGAGCGGCTTTTAATAAGAGCAAAAAAATCTGCTCTTTCGCTCTTTTTAATACATTGTGTTGTTTTGGAAATTTAGGACATAATGGTGTAAAGTAAAAGAAAATACTGGTGATCTGGGATGAGGAAGCTTTGTGCTTGTGTTATGGCTCTGGCCAGTGACTGCTCTAGTGTGCGCATAAAATGACATTTCAAAGTTTTGTTTTTTAGTATTAGTTCTTTTCTGATGAATAAGTATGATTTCCATTATTCCTAGCCATAATATAAGTTTCTTATTATTCAAACCATAGCAGTTGAATTTTGTAAAGAAAACTAGAAAAGAATGAAAAAAGAGGTGAATGTCATCAGATTCACGCGCAAACAGAGGGGTCATTGTTGCTGCGTGTGCAGAATGGTCGTCAGCTGAAGGGAGGAAGTGGTCCGCGGTAAAAAAAAATGAAAAATTGGGCCGCATCGTACCTTTGCAGTTTGGGCCTCTCAATATTTGGAGGCTGGACCACCTGTTGCACACGCAAATTCATCGACAAGGGATTTATTTGTTATGGATTCAGCTGCCACACGACACAGCTTCCTCAACTTGATTACAAAGTGACGCACTTGAGAATCCAGGTTAGATTTCTCGCCAATCGATTCTCCAAGTTATTGTCACTTTCCAGCGTTTTATTAAGGAATAAAGTAGAATGCACCATTTATTGCAAAAGATAAGTGCACATTTATTTAAATATTTTAAGTATGAGAAATCTGGGTATTGCGTGGAAGGTCGGATAGTTTGCTTGGGTAATTTATCACTTTATTACTTTTTGGCTTATGCGACAAAGACGATTTGGTTTTAAAATAGGCAATTCATCCACGGAATTGTTGTGACATAAAATTAGTGTATAATATAGTGCATTTGTTGAAACTTCAATTTCGTGGACCTTATCTGCCGATTGAGTACTTCGGTTTCAACACTGATCATTATGTACGGAATGTATGTTGAGATGTCTTAACTGTTGAATTAATTTAGTGAAGTTAAACTCATCGACTATCCGACTCTCCATGTATATACGCCTGTATTGAGAGGTTTTTTTTTTTTTCATAATCGAAGATCACTCATGTTCATTGTTATTACATACTCTCGTTCAACGAATGCTATACCGAAATTCATAGTGATTAATTGTAGATTTAATGGATAGTTATAAGATGTGGTGGTATGTTGATTTTAGAGTTATGTAAATTTAAATTCAGATGTTGATGATATTAAGTACGTCATAAACTTTGATTATTCGAATAATTCGGAGGATTATGTGCATCGTATCGGACGAACAGGACGACGTGATAAAACTGTAAGATTTGCATCCATCGGAACTACCTGATCCGAATTTATGCTTGTTTAATGACGTTTTTTGAAAAATCCAAGAGTACGAGAAAGAACTTGGTTCACTTTACAAATGATTGTTTCAGGGCGTTGCATATACGTTCTTCACTTATGCAAATGCTCCAAAAGCGAAAGATCTGATAAAAGTTTTGGAAGAGGCAAATCAAAGTATACCTCCAGAATTACACCAAATGGCTAAGGATAACTTCAATGGAGGACGTGGAAGGTCAGTTACGCTTGTACTAGTTGGTGAGGCAGTAATGAATTTAAACGAGTCTGATATTGAACCATTTGACCAAGTTTGGAATGTAGGGATTGAGGGTCCTGTCAATCCGGATGTTTGGTTTCAAGTTTTAGTTTTTCAATTTCGTACTATTAATCCAGTAGTTTTAGATATGGTGGAGGTTATAAACGAAGCTATGGCGGTGGTGGTAATGATTTTGCCAAGAGGCCCCGATTTGATGCGACAGCACGATTGGGTTATGGTGATGGCTGGTGATGAATTTTGCACTCCATCTTAAATACTTCCATTTCCACAAGTCCAATACCATCTTACCTCGTTCTCCGAGATTCATGGGTCAAGCGTTACACGACCCTTAGGAGCATATTTCGAAGAGACATATTCGAGGATCACAAGACAATTTCGGAAGTGGTTTTGCAAGTTTTTTATTCGTAATTCATCGTAATTGTTTTTGTGTTTATACATACATGTTACTGTTAAGTCTTGCTGCTCCGCAACACTGAATCACTAAATGATCATTGAATTTGTTCCGTTGTTGTAATTGTATTAATGGATTGTCTTTTTGTTTTCAACATCATATGATTATAATTGTCTCTGGTATTGAGCTATTGCTATGATAACGTAGCTGTTGATGTAAAGCCAGAGGATTTGTTTCATCTATTTTGCTTGCCAAAATTGTTTCTAAAATTAACTAAACGGATATGACAAAGGGTAGGTACCAACCAGTCAACCGACCTCCAGCACTTAAAGACTGGGAGAAAGGGATGAGTGTTGCATTCCGTAACAGTTTGAGGATCTTCCAGCTCAGAGAGCCCAGTGTTAGGCTTATGTTGCAAATGTGGTTGAGATAAAAGTTCTTTTCACTGTTTACATACACAGCAGCAATATCAGTCCGGATATTCGCGATAATTGAAACCAGCGTGAACCAACTGTGGCATGCGATGTATGCCTGTTTGTCCGCTTTGCTGTTCCTTGGTGAGGGTAAATGACTGCATTTCTTGTGGTGGTTTCTCTGGCACCAACCTGGAATGAAAACTGGGGGAAACCAAGAAGTCAGCGGACTGCTCCGCCCGATTCAACGTATACAACCGTTAGGAATGGTCCGGACCCTGAACGCTATTTTAGTCCACTCAATTATTGAAAGATTATGTGTCACTGCCTGCTCAAACTTGTCAATGATTTAAAAATGTAGAACAGATAGAAGTTATGTACGTTCTCGGTGGCGGTAGTCGTCGTACTTTCCGGCCCAAATAGCCGTCTTTCTTTTGGAACAAGCCACTAGCCATCTTATAGCCAAAACGTCGATGCATTTGTGCTGAGCCAAAAATCTTGTCGTGAAATTCTGCATGTGACAGTCTGCCAACTGTAGCCATGCATTCCTTTGACAGAACAAATTCATGTTTGTGAGGAAGCTGAAAAGAAATGACAATTTTGACACTTTAACATACTCAGTGTGTATGAGTAACAGCATATCATTTTCAAATGTTGTCAGCGTTTTGAATTGTACACTACACGACATACTGAAGTATGAGATCAGGCTTACTACCTATATGTAAATGATAATAAACTTCAAAACGTAGTCCACTATAACGGGGACAGATTTCCAATTTAAAACTTTAATATTTGATTCCAATGATTAAGTTTGCTAAAAATTTAAATTCAATTAGAACTTTATGACTCGAAAATTAAAAAAAAAAATTACTCTAATAATAACAAAATCTCCTTGATGCCTGATAATTTCAGCGCATGTGCCGGCAGTGACAATAAAGACATCGTCATCTGTTGAAGGGTATTTTCGTTCATTTGGGAATTTTTCCACTGAATTAATTATGGAACCAGATGCCAACGCTCCTAATGGATATGCATTACCTTCTCTTCCTACAAAATTATTGAAATTACAGTAGCTTCATAAGTCTGTCGAACTGAAAACTGAATTCTGTTTTGCGAAAATCTCCTAACCTTCTTGAGGACTTTCAGGTACGTAACATGTCGTACTAATAATTTGTCCAGCTTTCATATTCTCCGTTGCTAATATCCAGCGTTTACCTTCCCAACCAGCAACAAGTGCAATAAAACATGTCCTGTTTGGATCTCGTCGTACTTCAATGACCTTAAAAACACTAGAATATTTGTCTGTAACGAGGCAATAATATCACTAGCCTAATACTCAATATATAACTAAAGTTGTTAGTAACTGATTTTTCTGATACTGAATCTTTATTTTAATAAACTTCCTACACATTAGAATTTTTCTTCGCAACAATAACTAAAAGTTCTAGAAAAGAAATTGGTAATAAGAAAAAAATCAAAATTTTTATGAAGCTAACTATAGTACAAAAAATGTCTTGAAAAAATCGTTACCCGTTCGTCATAAGTTATACCAGGCTCTTTTGGTCCACGTCGATGAAAATCAACCATGAAATAGTCGAATTTGGTGCCACCACCGATATGCTGATTAACTTTTCGACCTAGTAAAAAGGATAATTTCTTCTAAACTATGTAAAGTCACCTTGTATAAGACTGAAACATTTAACATAATAACCTATGATACCTTCAAGTGAGCTTTGAGATACAACAGTTCCATTAATACCGTAGTATAATACCCTTGTATATTTCTAGGGAAGAAAGGATGTTTGGTTAAAGAACGACAACGATAGAGCGTACAAAACTCAAACCTGTTTTGGGATCACGTCCACCAAGGCGATGTAAAACTAAAGGTTCATGTGTATATTTTCCTTTTGTCTGCTTTTTTAGATCTTCCATATCCCAAAGATATCTTGGTAAAGGTTTTGTTCCACGAGCAGGCATAAAACGTTTTGAAAACATGAACAAATGCGGTGATAGGTAAACGCAACGTAATGCGTTTCCCATACTAGTTTGCATTGCAGAAATCTTCAATAACTTCAGAATCAACGTGTTATAAAATATTAATTAACTTATTAATAGCGTGATATATAACGCTTAAATAAGTCCTTACTTGCCTCCGAGTAAGATTCTATGGCAATCCATGTATATATCAATGGTATAAAGATAAGGTGAAAGAAATCACGAAGTATTTACATCATTTGATTGGATGAATTTTTAATCAAAAGTAATAAATTTTTATCAAATCTGACACGTTAATCATACTTCAGGAAAGATAAAATAAAAAATTTACTGAAAATTTTGCACTTTCAGATTAATCATGTGATTATTTTACTCATCAAAAAAAAAAAAAAAAAATCAACTATGGGTCATAATCCAATTACATGCTTGTTGCAACAAGCTACATCTAATTAATATTATATGAAGCAGAAACAAGGATAAATGTTTGGAGCAATTCTATTCCCCGGATCATACATTAAAGAAAATGATATATTAGAATTTAATGACTTGTCCGTAAAAATTACTAGTAACAGTATCAGTGCTTCATTTTTGCAATAAGTTTTCATCCGAAATCTATCTTAAATAAAACATTAATGATGAATACAATCATTAAATTACTGATATAAGTCATTCATTTAAAAGAAGAGAAAAAATGAATTACCATAAAATAGTAAATAATATGAATACTCCGTAGCAAAATATCCAAAACAAAAAATGCATTTACTATTAGGATTAAAGTTTAACATTTTCAATGAAAAAATATTCCTCCATACATAATTTCTTGAAGTATTTTCAATTAATTCAATGAAGCTATTTAATTCAACCTCATATTTTGTACTGCTGATAAAAATACACTGCATTTTCTTCAAAGATTTGGACCAGTAAATGAAAAGAATAATAAGTGAGTAAAATACTGCTGATCAATAGTTGAAAATACTATGCACCACTGCATATTTGATAAGATCTAGAAACACACAGAAGCAGTAGTAAAAAATTTCGATTCTTCTTTTTTAAGCATTTTCAAAAGACGATCGACATGTGCACTTGCTGATGCACGCGTTACAAATGGGCTTAATACGCAGTGCAGTTCGTAATTCGAGGTAACCTGGAGAAAATTTCTTTTTTTGCAGTATAAAAAATAATTCAAACATCTTTCTTAAGTTATAATAAACTTAAAGTAGAACACTACACTCAGTTTCTCGCAAAGTCTCATCAACGGATAGATTGAAATTACTGAATGAGGAACATAAATGTTCTTTGAAAGAATTTTCAGCTGTGCTGAAATATTAGAACGGTTATAATATTCTTGTAATTTGTTGTGATTCTAATTCTGGTTAACATAACATATTACAGAATTTGAAACACTTCTACGTCGCTATTACGCTTTATGGTTCAATATACTTAACTTACCATCATATACAGCGTATTAATTTCATAAAATAGGCTTTCAATACTAACCTACTCTGATTAAATTGAAAGTGCTTTCAATAATAAGTCAAACTTAGTTCTGAATGAAAAAAAAAAAAAGAAACAAATAAGATTACACTCGACAGTAAACAACATTCGGGCCTTGTAACGAATAGGTGTCTCAGATTAGGTGTTCGCATCGAATAACCAAACATTTTTTTATAATATTCTTGCAATTTCCAACGTTCACTTTTACTGACAAATGGCAATGAATGTTGTGAACAACATATTTGGCTTGAGCATCGATTTTTGTACGTAAAATGCCATAAATCCGAAGGAACATCCTGCAAAGATCTTGCACTTCTTGGAAAAAGTTCAAATTTTCATCAATATCTCGAATTTTGAAACTGGAGATGATCACTTTAATATTTTTGCTTGCAGTGCTAGCTCATCAAACAATTCAATTTTCGGTATTTCATCACAGAATAGAAGTGATAATGAATCAGCAAAGAAATTTATTTTCGAAATATTCAGGGGAAGAATGTTTATCTACACGTTAGCTAATCAAACTACAGATCTCGTTCAAAAAGTCTGGCATCGATTTTTGTACGTAAAATGCCATAAATCCGAAAAAACATCTAATACTAAGTTGATAAAAAACTCTAGGTCAGTTCATGGAAATTATTGCATTGGATGCGGACGATTTCGACGATATTATCTTCTATTGAACTATCAATCAAAATCATCTCATTATTTTTGTATTGAAAAAAACTACAGCATATATAATAAGAATAAAACACCGTTTGAATATCGAAAAAAGAAGGATTCGCCACAGCATTCTTTAATGAAGCATGTAGCTTCGATGAACGTAACTTAGTAATAATCATATCTTTCACACCACGAAGTGTCTCAAACGCGCCGCGTTCCAGAGATAATAGCATCAAGCACGCACTACTGTTTTCCCAGATAAAAGAAACATAAGCATAAAGGTATCCCCTAAATTGTTTCGAATACAAATTACAAATAATTTTATTAAAAGGAAATAGGTGTGGTTTTGCATAAAAACATGATATCATTTCCTGTCATGCAATAAATATTTAAGTGAAACTTCACCTGAATCATGCTAGATGTTTGGGAATGCAACATCTTACACAGAAGATTGGTTGTTCGTTGACAGATAAAAAAAAACATGAAAAATTATGTACCAAGAAAGAAAAAGCAAGTCATCTATAGAAAAACCTACGTATCATTAAACTGTGGTAAGCATATAGGTATCCAATTATCGGCATTCTTTAACGATGGATTACAATCAATAAGATTGATAAGAAGATGCAAATCGCATGGATTTAATATAATACCTTTCATTCGAACTACCGTGATAAGCTGCCGGTTAGCTACAACCAATCCATATACAATATTTTTAACCTAAAATGACATTACTGAAGACAAGAGTGGAGAATATTGGCTGCAACAAATTAAGTTTCCTTCGAATATGCAGAAAAATAAAAGTGAAATCTAAACAACTTAACTTTGCATTGTTTACTGCTGATATAATTGCACTTGTGAATTGTTCCCTATCTGCAAAAGTCATAGGAAATATCCGAATTGAACGCATGAACACTGCTATATCATTCCTATAGCCGCACACCATGGCATTTAAATGTCTGTCTGTGCCTGAAAAGATATTTTCCACAAATATGCAGCATATAAAAGAAATGCTGAACATTAATGAAAATATTAAATCGAAGTAATAATGAATGCTTTAATTTTTCTAACAACTATTTATTATGGTTTAAGAAAAACTATTTTTGATACACACAGAGGAGTTCATAAACAGCACTGAAAAACATATACCTTTGAGCATAAATCGAAGATCAAAATTAGCTCCTTTAGTTTGAAAAATCGAAATCAGTTGGTCACGACAAATTATTGAAAGCATCTAGAATGTGAAACTGCTATAATCATACATCTTCAAGATTCAATCTTCTTGCCATTATAATAAAACATGATAAGTTAGTGAGCTTAGATATTATAGCATTTCAACTTCAAAATAAAAATAAATTATAAAATATATTCTTCAACTTTTTTAAATTAGCTGGAAAAAAGTCACCTGTTTATAAACAAGATCCACCTGAGCATCCAGCTGAAACCCGTCACGTGAAACAATACATAAAATAAGTGGACTTCGATAGGAGAAAGAAATCTGCATATGAGCCGAACGAATCCGTTTAAGACTATCATTCCATGAAGTAACAACCATAACAAATGTTTGAATGAGTGCAATAAGTGAACATAATTGCTCTTCATGCCCACACGATGCAAAGATTGGTTTGCCAACTTCCGACAACACAAATACCTTAAGAATGAACAGAAACACTGAAAAAGAAAAGTAAGAAATAAGTTGTATTTTAGGTAAAAGTGCTATTGAAATTTTTTGAATAGTACCGTAAATTCACGACGTGATAATTCATCAAGCAAAGCTTCATCATCACATTTGTTTTCCTCATATGGTTTATCATCAACTGTTCGTAATCCCTGCAAAATTTTCATTGTAATAAAAGCATACATTTCCTTGGAAATGTAAACTGGAATTTAAGTACCCATAAAATCAACAGAAAACAAACTCCTGCGGTTTTGTCGAGATCAACATCAAGTTCTTTGTTTGTTTCAGGTATATTTGTGCCGCCAGGCACTGCTGATGTCAATTCAGACTCAGAATCCAGCTTCGCTAATCTCACCGTTCGTCAACGTCATGTTACCAATAATGACACAATTCCAGGTACTTGAAAAGTCATTTTTTATAAAAGTAATCTTCCCAGGACTTTGAAACACCTTGAAATTGCAATTAGAATTCCTTAACTTCCACATATATCTTACTTGCAAGCGCCTCTTCCATCCAATCATATTTAATCGTTAATCCTTCCACTTTCTCCAAATACTTTTCATATAAGAAAATTTAAAACTTCAATAAATCATGTTCTATACCGCATAACTAAAGACACAGCTGGAATTCTGAAGTTACTCGAATGAGAAAGACTGCGAACCACAACAATCTATTAGCTAATAATGAATAAGCTATCTATACTACCAATGGGTTGAAAATTAAATATTATACATTATAAAATGCTCAAAATAAGAATAATAATATCTCAATAATTTCACATATTTGGAATGTAAAAAGTTAGGTCCAGAATTGCGCTACATTTATTTATAAAATAAATTTCATCATTTTATGGCATCATAACTAAAAGATTGTAAAAATAAAACGAATGTTCCATCAGATGATTAAAACCCCCAATAAAATGAATAAAATTATAACAAATAAGCAATGTGCCGAAATTTAATAGTGCATAACATTTCACATACTTAAAATGAAACAATTCTACTCTTTTCTTAGAAATTCACGACTTCATTGTTCTAAATGCCCTATCACACTTTTATGCTCGAATACAAATATCCTCAGTGCCGAGGAATGGCAGCAACGACACTATAATTTTTTTTTTTTTAAATTTCTGTAAAACACAACTGCAAATTTTTGAATAGAACTTGCACTATTGACATAGCATCTTTTGAATTCATACTACATCAAGCCAAAATATAAATACTAAAAAATAATACAATAAATTGTTTATATTATATCTATTTACATTTTACTTATATTATTAAGCAAAAAAATTAATAATAATAACATTGAGAATTCCAATACTTGTCCGCCCCTCTAACGTTTTCTAAAATTTTTACAACAATTTTATAACATCTCTAATTCTAAACTTTCCAGAAGAAAACCACCTAAGCGTTAATGTGTATCCGATATGACAAAAAAAAAAAATTATAATAAATATTTTCGAAATGCTAGCACTGGAAAATTGACACAGTTAAGGAAAACTTTTAATTTTTTAGTTTCTAAGGAACGAGTCAGTTCACTCGCCTGTACGTGTATCAGATCAATTGCCATTTTTCTCCCGTAACGTCTGAATGCTCTGAAAAAAAAAAAAAACATGAAACCCCAAATCAAGAAAAATATACTTAAATCATAATAAAAAGACATATTAGAGGAGTACTCTTATTGTTAACCCAATTCCTTAAAAAAGCATCGAAGCTTAAGAAGAGTTCTAGCATAATATCCCGGCGTTAAATTCAAATTTATACTCACTATCGTCAATTCATAACGTGTAAATAAGTAGGAAACCAATCTAAGAAATGTCATACCAGCTGATGAATTTGACACTTGTGGACTATGATTAGTATCGCATAAAGTATGCATCAAATGCGCAATCTCTTCACTTTTTTCAATTACTTCTTTTCGCAATAAGCTATTCTCTTCTTCGTATTTATTTAACTAAAAAATAACAATTGATATTGAAATCCATCAAATTCTAAGCCAATTCACAGCAAATCCACTCTACTCTTTTTCCTTCCTCTAGAAAAATATGGTTGATAAAATCTGCAAAAAACTAAGAAGCACTTACAAGATCAGTGGTCTTGGCAAGTTTCATTCGCAAGACACTAAAACGATTAATTAATCTTGCATTAAAGGCATCTGAAACTGGTGATGAACTTTCTTCGTCAGAATCCTGTAAACTACGCCTGATCAATTATTATCGAGGAATAATGAGACAAGAAAATATCGTGAACATTGCTATAAAGATTAAGTTTTGGTAAAGAGAATAATGTGGCTCAAATGTCATTTCATATTTTAGTACATTATGATCCTTACAGATGATGGAAACTTTCTCTTCTGAACCCAAATGAATGCAAGTTATAATGACAATTTTCAAACATACGTGATTGAAGGATCTTTTGAATTCTGGCAGAGATGGCCAAGAGCAAAGGCTGGATTCTTCATCATCTTTCACTTTAAAACAATTCAGAGGAGTAGATGGTAATCCAGCTACTTGCACCTGAGCGTTATCTACAATTTATAAAGATTTGTCACTAGTCCTACCTCAAGAGAATTCTAGCCAATTTTAATTATGAAATACTATAAATTAAAAATGATACCAAACAGAACATAATGCCGCAGCATCTATTAGAAAAACTGAGTTGCAAACTTAACACTACTCTTAAAATATATCACTCCAATCTTTAAATGATGAACACAAAATGTGATGTTGCAAAAAAATTCACCGTGGGTACAGACATTAGCATTACCCATGCTAAGGATATCGTCCAAGCGTTTTTCGGCTTCTTCAGCGCGTTTTTGCTCCGACCGCACTTGATATGTTAATTCTTCCATTATTGAATACTAAATAAAAAAAGAAAAAAAAAACACAGTTTAAAACTAGCTAGTACCCAAAAATGATTGTATCATGCAAATTTGATATATTTCAAAATTTGGTGTAGAATAACAAAATCCACATCCAACTGAATGGAATAGATAAAGTTCACGAAAAAATCACCATACGTAATAGCTCCATTTCTTTACTAAATCTCATCCCGACTTCATATCCATTCACATCTTCTCTCAGTATTTTTTTAACCACTTCCAAATTTTGAGCTACTGAAGTTTGTTCCTACAAATTGTAAATCAATCACCAGTAAACTTAGAATTATATTTAAATTACTCAAAATATCAAACATCAGTTTTTAGAGGAAACTAAAAAAAGATCGTAAAACTCCAAGTCGTGAAACTAGCCCAATTTAAAAGAAATCTATACTTCTTCTTTGGCGCACTGCAACTCGAGTACGCGTATCTTTAATGCTTCAATTTCAGTGCAAAATCCTTGCTTCATTTCTTTCCAAGCCGCTTCTTCCGCTATCTTTTTCTCCTAAAAATTTGTCAATACATACTTATTTAACTGAAGTAATAAATATCTTGACAAATGCATACAAGTACATCCATTGAAATGAATTAAAAGAAACAGTATGCGAACTGTAGGCAAAGTTCAGCTTGTAATTACAGTAAGTCAAACAATTCCAATGATATCAAACACTAACAAATCAGCTGATACGAATCAGTCACAAACTTTTTCAGCTAAAGCCTCAGCTTTTGTAGTCTGCAACTCCATTTCAAGAATGTTCTGCAATTCTTGCCTTTCTTTCAGTAACACATCCTTTTCAGAAATGACTTTCTCGATCTCACGCAATCTTTCACATTCCATTTCCAGACTTCGTATATATTCCTGCATTCATCATTTATACTTACTCATTTATATTTCAGACTTCTAGAACATGCTATGACAAAGTTATTTCTTTTCCAAAATATTTCAACATAATTTTATCATTAAATTCTTTATTCTGAGAATAATGTATAAAAACAATGCTAACTATTACGTACTTGTAAATCATCAGTTTGCGACTGCCCATCAGAAGTAATAGCTTGTAATTCTACGGTTGCTTCTTCTTTTCCTTTAAATTGTTTATCATTCGTGTATTGTTCCATAGCTTCTTGTAATTCGCGTTGCAAACTTGCTGACCTGATAAATGAAATCAATTCTAATTTAGCGTTATCTTGTTCAGTCAAATTATAGAAGAAAATATCTAATTGTGTTGCCTTTCTCGCTCCATGTCGATTCCTTCGACTATCACTTCCTTCGATAGTAGCAGCTTCTGATTAGAAACTTTTATCTGAGCTACCAGTGAGACTTCTTCCGTAAGCACTTCTGAAAATGAAACAACTCTTTTAATATATAAACTGGATGTTGAACTATAATTTACCTTACTGAATCTCATTAATTCAACATTAACTCATCATTTAAAACTTCGCAACAGAATCAATAACAGCCTACTATAGAGAACAGACCTCTATATGACGAGATTTCAATTTTAAATCTGAATTCTTCATTAACTTCCCTACATTACTTTTACTTTGTTCTAGAAAAATAATGTATTAAACATTGAGAATAACAAACAAAGTAAACACAATTAAGTCATACAATTTTGATATATTAAATTCCTCCACATTAGAAGCAACAAATTTACCTACGAGACAAAAAATGAATACCTCCCAATTCAGTGGAGTCACTAATCTCTCCGTGTTCTTCTGATTTCATTTCCAGAATCTCACACTCCTTCACAATCTAAAACAAAGCTTCACTAAATTGCAAAATATTCAGTGATACGTATAAAACAACGCTGAACGGAAACAGAAAAGAATGGTCAATAAACTTTGTGCTTTAACAGCTGCCATAAGAAATTTCTTTTTTTAGTAAAAAATACTTAAATCAAATTCATGATGGGTTTATATGGAACTGAAATAATTCACATCAGTTATACAAAATTTATAGTGAATTCTTAGAAAATAATAAATATTCAAAGAATGGAACCGAAATAAAAATCAGTATTAATCAAAACATCGGAACAGTGCCTCATTAATCCTTCAGCATATTTTGTGAACTTCACAATCCAACCTGTAACTGTCCGAAGAACGATCCAGAAAAGTAGCATTCTACAAGGTAACATTTTATAGTCTTTTATTTCATTCGCCTCCCCTCTTTCAATTTTTACCTCCACTTTGTTCGGAGATATCTTCATTCTGCTTTACGTTCCCAGTCAGTATTTGAGCAACAGATCCCGGAATTTGGTTCGTCATGAAAAAACGACGATTTCTAGCTAACAGATTGAATTAACTTCCCACTGATGGGGCTACTTACTCAGTATATGATGTTGCTTTGGCATCAAAAAAAAAAAATGAAAATAAAAAAGAAACAGAACATTAAAACAACAAATGTAGGGTAAACATAAAAAAGAACACAGCCGACTAATATAAACCGGTTAATGATGGAACTATATACTAGTTAATTATGGAAGTTCAATCTACTCGATGAAAAAAAAAATGACCACTCACATCGCAATCAACTACTTACTTATCATACACTAAATACTTTGACATTCCAGTACAATAAATAACCCCATTCAGCTCTGAAATCACTAATTGCTGCAGTCGAAATTCTCTTCCTGTGATAATTTACGTTGCAGATGACAAATCATTCACTGGCTTTTCATTTAAATTATCCTTGTCCTTCTAACGACAAACAAGCTGAAGTTTTCTAAATAAGCACCCATCCTACCTCGATTAATCACTAGAAATTCATCCCGGTATAGATGTTACGTTCATTAGGTTCCAGTTTCGCAGTTTTTTATAATGTTAAGATTTTGCTATCCTTTAGATTATACGATTCATTCCATAGCCAGATACTGGAGACATAAAATACCACTGAGCCAAAGATAAAATTATTATAGTCTTATACAAACATTGGTAATGAACTCCTCCATAAAGCTTCTCAATTCCTGATAATCACAGTTTCAGCAAATATTTGTGAATGAATTCATTGATAAAATTCCTATGCTTCCAGTAACTCTGAGAAACTCGTAATTCAATTATTAGCCAAATTTCCATGTGAAAATCAACCAGGTCGGTTGGGAGCTTCAAAATTTATGTCTTAGGAGTAAATAACAATGCTTTCGTCCTTTGGACATTAAACTACCAATGTAATTCTTTTGACGTCTATTTTCTTTCAGTAATTCATAGTTACGACTATATAATTCCAGGAGCTGTCCTGAAGACGATAGAATTCCTCTTCGGATATTGATCTGCTCACATTAATGACTGCTCTATCCTTCAGTTTATCATCAGCAGGAATATTATTAACATCAGATTTGTTTTGATATACAAATACTAATAAATTTGTAATTATGGGATAAATGTAACTAGTTCTAATCGATTTGTGATAATTCTATCAACTTCATTCCATCAGCATAACTCTTCTGTTTGTAATAATAATTTCTATTGTATTAACCAAACAACAAACAAAAAGCGAACCCCCTCACTACCAGCTAATTTCCGCGGTGAAAGGAGACCACTGCAGCGAATTGTTCCTCAACCTCTTCAGTGACTTCACTTGAGTGCGGACGTAATGAAAACTGTTGTCTCAAAATTGACTTTATATTCGCTGAATTGTTTAGTTTCCCTAACGAAAGGGGGTTGTGTTTGCGTAGAAATGAAAGAAATACTTCGTCATAAGTTTGTCACTCTGATGGATGACTTTTTTTGTGGCCTGTATCTTTGCTTTGTATCAAATGAAGGAATTTGTGATTTTGATTTTCCGTTAATGATGCTAATCAATCAATAAAAGATATTTTGCAACGGTAATGTTGTTTATATAACTAAATGATACAGTGATAACTAGGAGGAAATATTTTCAACAAAATATATTTCCGCTCTATCGTATTATTTTTACTAAGATGAAAATTTATATTTGCAATCATTTGTTGTAAATTTATTTGTTACGAAAAAGTTCCCGTAGTTTGTATCAGTTGCACTTTTACTACTAATCCTATGATTCAATTTATCACTTACGAATTTGTCGTTTTTTCAGTGATAAATATAATATTAGCATCATGTTTGTGAGTGATAATATTTTCCACTATTCAATGATTGTTAATTTATTGAAAATGAAGTGATAACAGAGAGTATTGGAATGATTAGTGTAATAATATATGTTAATAGATACAATTTCGTTCAAATTACTATCAACAAATTTCTTTTTCAATATCAAGTCAGAAACCATAATGGAAAAAAGAAAAAAAAAAAACGGAGAAAAAAAAGATTCAACAGTAAAACCAGTATGAGGTAATAAATGATATGTATGGGAATATTAGCAATGTATCAGCTAATTAAAAAATTTCCAAATATATATGTGACAATGTCATTACAGCCAATATTTAATTATTGTTGATAATAGGTTCACGTGGAGGTCGACGAGTTGTTGACGTAAACGGAGCGATTGTACCTGGTATACTTGATCGATATTCCACAATGAAACCTTTCTGTTCTTCGGACTCATCCGTAATTAGAAGTAGTAGTAAACTTCTTCCAGTTGATGTAAAAGATGATGGTAGCTTTGAAATTTTCTAATTTTTTATTGAAATATTTGATGAAACTATTGGAAAGTAAATTGGAACAGTATTAACACATTATGGAGTATGTATTTATGCATTGGATAAGATTTGTAGGGAGAAGATATCGGTATTATCGATGAATCTCTTTTAAAAGAATTTAAAATAAAAGTTCTTTCTACATTTTTATGAGCCTTTATTTTGCTTGCAAAAAATCATGAGAAGATGACTATACGGGATAGTCCTAATATTTGTTATATTTTATGATGAGAATTTGAAATTATTACTTTCAAATTATTATAAAACTGAAACTATTACTTTATCGCCACAATATCGAGCTACGCGATATTCTTCCAAAATTTCATATCCATCATAAATCTCTACGTAATCAAACTCGCAATTTGCCTCACGTTCTAAATCAAACTGAGCAAAACGAATGTTTACACCACGGTTTGATTCTGCTACAATTCGCCATTCACATCTAAAATCGAAATTTTTTTTTCATGCATTTTTTTCATGCATTTTAATTTCATTTCAATTAATGTACAACTAAACTATACAATCATATCTCTTATCATTTGATATTACGATCATTTTAAACTATTTTCAATGTCTTTTGTATGTCTTTCCTATCTAACAGCAAAAGATAGAGAAGGTAGCATTGAAGCTGGGATTCTTATCTTTAAATTAGCATATAAGTAAAAATAATATATGTGTAATTGATATAAATTTTCAATAATATTAGTTTACCTCATTTTCTTCTCGTATTTACCATCACTATAACGAGCATGAGAATAAATAAAACCAATAGTTTGCTCAGCTTTTAAATTACCACCACATACTGAAATTAAACGATAAAGTAAACTGAATAGATCATGATATCATGATCAAAATCCTTCAGATTGAAATATTTTTGATAAGCTATCTCTATAAATCAAAAAGTACAACTCATTTAAATTTATACAAATTAGAATTCATATAAGAATTACTACCTGTTAATGGCCAATTTTTTCTTCAACTTATCACATAAGATAAGCATACATTAAATGCTTTTTTCATAATTCATAATATCTAAGTAAAATTATCTAAAATTAATCTAACTCAACCAATTATGCATATATAACAAGAGTATAAATTATTTGATATACTTGAAGAATAAAAAGCTTTAAATCCACGACGATTAACGCTTGCATCTGTAAGCATTGTCATGAATAACTGATTAGCGGTTGATTGTAAATTTGGTGGTATATCACTACCGCAAAAAATTCCCAATGATGTAGCATCACTGTTACCACCGTCAAATATCTCGATATGATCATATTTGCATGCATTATGTTCTTCAAACATGAATTCTTCAAAAGACTGTAAAATATTTTTTTTTTTCTTAAATTTATAAATTGGTAGTTTTTTTTTTTTTGTTTTATTCCTTACCTTTAATATAATATGAACAATACTAACAAGTGAGAGACGATGTCCTGGCGTAGTTACAAAATGCCAGTTGCAATTTTTTCCTTGTGGGTAATTAAATGGATAATTTGGTGAAGTAATTTCACCTTCTGGATCATACACCTGTAAATTACAATCACCTTCTTTACAATTATGTCCATCATCTGCCAAAACATAGCCATTTTCACATTCGCATTGATATGAACCTGAAAAAAATCTTTTAACTCCTAAAATTTGCATATAATTACACAAGATTAAAAGCTATTTATGCAAGAAAAAAAGGGCAAAACAAGAATTAAAAAAAAAAAAAGAAAACTACCAAAATTTCCTGGAAATCTAAATCATTCTATCTGATTAATTTGTAAATTAAATTCATCAAACTTTTCAATTTTTAATACTACCTATTTATTAATTGCAATATTAAAATTTGCAAATAAAAGAAATTTTACATAAGATAAAATTTAATAAATGAAACAATTAACCAATTGTATTTGTACAACGTTGTTGACAACCACCGTTATTATTACGACATTCATTCAAATCAGTGATAAAATATGCCAAAAAGCCATTTTTTTCAATCTGTAAAAATACAAAATATATTATTTAGGAAAGAGAAACTGCAATAATTTTATCATTTATTTTCTGTCTTCTTTATTAATTTTGATATTAAAATTGTTTAAACTTTTGTCAAATTATTTTGCTTTGTTAAATTAATAATTTTATTAAGTTATTTTTTTATTTCAAATTGTCACAGTTTTAATATTAGGTAATATATATCAAATAGCAATAAGAAAAGTACAAAAACTAAAAATAAAAATGAAAAATTTAGTAAATAAATACTGAACTGTATTATCAGAAACGAATAAAACTTTAATACGATTTGTTGCTGATGTATAAACTAATGAATTATAATATCCGCAATATCTTTCCTCCATTCCTTCATCACTCTGTATGAGAACATAATCATATGAACATGCTGATTTCATTCCTTCCACATCAAAATGTGTAAAATTAACAATAATTTGATATTCATTATTAGCTTCAATTTGCCAAATACATGTTTTAAGTGGTGCGTAATTCAATGGATAATTCGGACTATGAAATGTTCCATTGGATGCTTTTATAATACCACCACATGTACCTGAAAAAAAGTAAATAAATACAATTAATTTAAAACACAACATTTAAATGAGTTAAATATTAGAAAAAAATCATTTAGATTAAACTGTAAAATGATGAAAAATGAGATAATTTGATAATTTTATATTAATTAATAATTTCTTACTTTGACAAGTTTTACCATCTGAACGTAATGAATAACCAATATTACATTTACATTCATAGCCACCAATTTTATTCACACAACGATGCTCACATCCATGACTATCTGATTTGCATTCATTTATTTCTAAAATTTTAAGCAAATCTCATCAATATACATTTAATTAATTAATTAATTAATTAATTAACTTATTTATTGCTTCATAATAATTATGCTCATATTTACTTTTCAAGAATGTAGAAAATGACATATTGAAAGGTCAAATTACTTATCTAAAAATAACCTTTAACAAAATTAATATGAAAACCTTCTTTTTGCACCGAACTATCCGAAATAAATAACAATAAAGCGGTATTGAAATGTGATACAAGAGTTTTGGTTACAATCTGTAAATTTCAATTTTTAAATCAAATTTCATTTTAAAATGAAAATTTTTGAAGATTGTTATGTTTTAAAGAAAAACCAGTCAAAAAATATTAACTATTGTGTCGGCTAGTTGACTTAAACCAAATGACTCAAACTATTAAGAGTTTTAAATAATTTTAATCAAAGCAAAAGCGATTTCAGTAATTTAAATTTAACATATATTGCTAAGTTCATTAATTTATAGATTGAATTTAATGGTCCAATTTATAAAGAAGACAATAATTTAAATATACATATTATTATTTAATAAGTAAATGAATTTTACCTGACCGCATAATTTAGAAAGTAATGCAGTTGATTCTACCACTGTACCATCGTATATTTCCAATCGATCGTATATACAATCTTTATGTGTTTCAAGCTAAATTAAAATTTGTAACATTTTTATTTTTGGAAAAAATTTTAAATTAATCATATGAGTAAAAAGAGAAGAATTTCTTCCATTCTCCAAATTGATGACTAAATTCTCAAATAAAAACTATATTGATATAATGTAAGGGAAAAAAGAGACTGATAGTAATTCAAATAGAATTCTAATTGACAAGTTTCAAAATCTCTCAATTTCTTCTTCTTTGTTATAAAAGTACAATTTTAGTATAGTAAATTGTAAATCAAAATTTTTGTATTACATTATATTAAAACTGATAAACAAATAACCTAACATTGAAATTTTCAATAATCTTTTCTCTTTTCCTTTTTTGCTAACTATCAATAGCTTATTTTAAAAGAAAAATTTACATTAAAAAATTGAAATGTTAAAGCAATTTGATAGCCTTCTTGAACTGTAATAAGCCATTTGCACTCTTCATCAGGCATATAATTTTCTGGATATCGTGGACTTTGTATGGTACCAATATCACCAATAATATGTCCACCACATACAGCTAAACATTTAATTATAAACTGTTAATAAAAGAAAAAAATTTTTTCGTTTTTAAAAAAAGAAAGAAAGAAAAAACAAATAACAAAACCAATATAATGAGCAAAAATGGAAAATAATGGATATGAAGTTTGTGTTTGAATGAAAAGTCGATTGCTAGTTGAAACGATTGTTCGTGATATTACACCACCACATAGTTTATCTAAATAGAAAAAATAAATAAATAATTGAAATATATTGAACTGATATTTATGAAAATTAATTGCAATTTTAAGTTGGTAAAAATTATTGAATTAAAAATTAATTGTAAATTAATTAATTAATATTACATAAAGAACTTCTAAAACTAAAATAACGTCTAAAATTGATTCAATATTCTTTCATATGATTGACATATCTAATTTTATCAAAAATCTCTAACATAACAGTCGTTTTCTAATGATTCTTTAAGGAAAAAAATCTTATTATTTATAAGAAATGATTATTCAAATACCATATTTTAAAAAAAAGGAAAGAAAAAGAAATAATATGATATTTATATATGATTTAAATGATGAGCAAAAAAAAAAAAAAAAGATTGCAAAATTTATAACACGAAAGAACCTAAAATTGGTGAGCCAATATAATGACCATCTCTAACAATCAAATAATTATCACGTTCCGAAGCGCAATCACGTTTTGGTGATGGTAAATCAAGTGTGGAAACGTTAAGAACTATAAATTCACCAAATGCAGCAATGATACGCCATCGGCATACGATATTACTACCATCCAAACGTAACTCACCAAATTCTTTCACCAATGTTTCGCCACAAACTGACAAATAGTAAGTAATACTTACTAAGCAGTAATAGTAGTTAGTATAATTTTATCACTGAGATCGTCCAAATTGAAAATATCACTGAACGTTGGCCATAACTCACATACAATTTCATTTAAAGAGCCCAGAAATATAAAATATAAAGAGAGTAAAGGAGAATAATAGTAATATGTCTTAATAGTAATAATATTATTTAACTTCGCATATTTTAATGTGACAATTATTAATAAAATAATGATCTTAATTTTTTAAAAAAAAAAAAAAAAAAACACGCAAATATCAAAAATTATTTAAATTCCAAAAAAAAGAAAAGAATTTGTACGAAAAAAAGTAAGAACCTGTGCATTTATAAAGTTTTTTTGTTTGTGAAATATCGCCTGGTGATAATTGCATACGTTGGCCGATTTCTGGCCGTTGACCAAATTTTACTTTTGGCAAAATTGTATCCAAATACATTCCTCGAGAAAATGTATCACGAGCATAGTGCATAATTGATGCATAATCGTATGGCTCTCCAAGTGAATCAATCTCATCGGATTTCAATTTTTCAAAATTATAATCTTGTGCTAAAATCAAATTTTATAAAAATTTAATTCACTTCAAAGTATCATTTACATTTAAAAAAAAAAGAAAAAAAATGCAATCATTTATTTTCCGATTCATGACAATATAAACAAATGCACAGGAGGAACAAAAGATGTGATAATTGTTGTAATAAATATCAATCAATTATCACTATATCAATCAATTCTTATTTGATTTTTTTTCCACTTTATATAAATACACTAAAATTTAAAAATAATTTAAAATCTTAATGCTATCAAACCTTGTTGAATGCTTTTATAAAATATATCAACATGTTGATCACGATCAAGACGCGTATGCTCATGCCAAAAACCAATCACATGACCCAATTCATGTACAACAATGCCAAATTTATCACAATTCTTTCCAATGCTTATCGCTTGTGGTCCATTACTTTTCCTTCCAACATATGAGCAACAGCTAAAAGTATTATCATAAACAATAAATATAATATTTATTGTTTCGAAGTAGTAAAATTGTTAAATGATTTGTAAAAAATGACAAATTTATCATTAAAATATTTAGTTGTTAAGCTTTAAAAAAAATTAAATACCTAACATTAATAATAATAGCTATTGTAATTGAATTATTAATTAAAGAATCACTTAAAATGAATAAACCTAAGCCAAAACAAAAAAAAAAAAAAAGAAAAAAACGAAAAATTATCACATCTGTAGACTTAATTAGATAAATGTTAATCAGGTAATCAATAATATTTACTTAATTAATGGATAAAATTATTAACAAGTGTTGGAGAAAAGTTATGAACTAAATTAAACAAAATTTAACTACTGTTTATTTTTGTTCATATATAAAAAATAAATTTACCCGCATTTATCAATGGTAAAAACGATATAATTAAGATGTTCTGGTTGTCGTGGTATAAATGTAATGCATGTGTTATTCTCCCAATGACGCATTGCCCTCTGAAATAACCGCTTATGTTCACCTGCGGAATGGAACAACTGTTCCGTAATGTTGAGTTACCTGTAAAATTATCTGATATATCATATGGGATTACACCATTTGGCCATAATCGTTCTTTACGTGCTGTTGCTGCTCTAATTTGTCTCCTAAAATATATCCATATGAATGATAGAAATTTTTTAATGTAAATTATTAACTTGGAAAAAAAAGTTCATTTAAAAGTACAAACCTGAATTGTGATCTATTTTGACTCATCATATTTCTGTTAATTTCAGGAAATTCCATAAATGTTACTGCTGCTGCTGCTGATAATGATAATGATGATGATGATGCTAATATTGGTGGTGATGTTGATGATAATGATTGGAAATAATAATTCCGATATTGATGTCGTTGATAATATCGCCATGATAACTCCGATCCAATAATATAACGTTGTGATGTTAATGGTGTAAATAGAAAAAGAAATAAAAGAACTGGAAATGATAGCATAATAAAATATAGACCTAAAAGGGAATTACACCGAATATTATCTCTAATTTATAAAAATAAATTTTTTTTTAATAATAATGCAATTTTTAAAAACTAACCATTAATAACGATTATTAATTCAATTAAAATTAATACACTAAATTAAAATAATATTAATATGAATATGTAATGAAAACAGTACCGTTGCTAAATTTTAAATAATATACAAGAGAAAATCAAAGTTATTGAAGGAAATGAATTTGATTGAAATATTGCAGATAGCAATGAACACTAACTACTGGAAGCATCAGCATCGCAAGAAATCTCACCAATGAACACTTCACTCCTCGATTGAAGCAGCAGAAGATTGACGATGACGATCGGATAACGATAAGATCGAACAAATGGACCAATGAAGTAGAAAGAAGCTTAAGGGAGCAGCATTTCATTCCATTTTGCGTCTTCCACTTCCACAAACTAATTATTTCTATCTCTTCTTATATTTATTCCTTTCGTTTAATTGGAAAATTTTCTATCATTGTAACATTAATTAATTAATAATTGATATGTATGTTTATCCTATTTATTTATTTATTCAAAATAAAAGAAATTCTTTTATACAAAAATATGATATATATATACTTATTTAAAAATAAAAATTCTTCCATAGAACTTGCAAAATTATTATTACTTAATTCGATTTAAAAATTAATATTATCACTTTTGTTTTGTTTTATTAAAAATTAAAAGTTCTAATATTAATTATAGATAGTGAGGATTATTTTTATCAAATATATGATCTTAATATGATATTCCTTCTTTTTCTAATGAAATGAAATGGTTAGATGTTATCTTGAATTTTTAATATTTTCATTCTATTCAAAATCAGTTTAAACACAATACTAAATTTATAACTTGAAATAAGACGTGCAAGATTTACAAAATCAATATTATTTCTTTATTGTTCAGAGTGCCTAGCAGAAATAAGCATCACTTTAACATTTGTTATTTATTTCTTTATTTTTCGCCTAAATTAATTACAGTATCCTTTGATGAACTTTAAAATATCTTCTTTTTTTTTCAATTTGTTTTTTTAGCTCTTTTTTTCTTTGTTGCATTTTACATGCAGTTTGCATTGCATTTATTAATAGAATTTACTTATCATTGTTCTCAATGATAAGATATAAATTTTCACAGGATAACTTAGGAATATCATTTCATATTTCTTTTATAAATTATTACACACTCAATTTTCAGCCCTCATTAATTCTTTCTTTTCTTTCCACATTTTTTCTTTTCTTTTTTCTTTAAAAAAGTTTTTTTTTTTTCTTTTTTTGCTCCATTATTCAATTAATTATTGCTAGAATTAACACCAAGAAGTTATCATTTCCAGATATTTTTGGGATGAATGATAAAATTTGCAATATATTAAATGCCATTTTGTATTTATTTAAAAAGATTTTGTTTGTATTTAAAAATATATCATAAAAAAGACAAGTAACAAATGGAAAAAAAATGGATTGAATAGGTAACTGACAATTGTTAAAGGTTTGCATGAATAATAAATCAAATATAATTATGGAAGCAAAAGAAGTTATGTACCATATCCAAAAATAAGAATACTATTTTTTATGAAAAGGAATCAAAATTAAGTAACATTATATGAATGATATATTGAATTGAAATTAATGTGTGAAATATAATGTATAATAAAACTGAGAAAATAAATATAACGGAATAAAAATTTATAAATGATGTATTTTTTCTCCCTTTTTTGCAAGATATATTATGATTTTCCTCTTTTCTCTTTAATTTTCCTCTTTTCTCTTTACCTTGCAAGTTTTACTTTTTCATACAAAAAAAAATAAAGAAATAAAAGAAAATGAACCACTTAGTCGAATTCTCCTTCATACTTCAAAGTATTGGGAAGAAAAGTTAAAAGTGAAAAATCATGCCTTCCGGTCATCATATTCATTGTTTAACATTTATTTTGCAAATATAATTTTTAATAAAGATAATATACAAATTAAAAAAATGACAAAAGAAGAATTTAATCGAGAAATGTTATAAAGCTATATTACAACAGATAAATTATAAGTTATTTGGTCTCATTTACACGATTTAATAATGTAATTTAAAAAAAGAAGGAGGTTAAAGATCGTTTGATGAGATCAAACCTATATGATTGAATTTTATCATTAAGTGAAAGATCAGTCCTAATGTGATTGCAATTTGCTATTTAATGACATTAAAAATTCTGCATGGGATAAAAATGTGCATTTAAATATTAAATTATATAATTCAAAAAAAAAGCACCAAAACAAAGAAAAAAAAGAAAAAAAAATGTTTATATATTACAGATATATAATAAAAGTTGTATTGTAAGACTATATTAACCGTAAATTATTTCAAATTTTTTTTCTAATTTTATTTCACTTTTATGTTTCAAAATTCATTTAATTTTATTTCAGATTGCCACAAAATAGAATTTCCTCAACTAAAGATGTATGACAATGAAATAATACAATTATGTATTGAAAAAAAGCACAAATAATGATGAGTGATAAACGGTAAATTTCTTCAAATTTTTTTCATAAATAAAAAGAAAAAATATGTTTATATATTATACTTATATAATAATTTATCACACAATGAAAAATACATATTTATACATATTAGAAAAGTAATTTTTTCTCTCTTTTTCTGTTTAAAAAAAAATAAGAAATTAACTGAAACTTTAGTAAAAAAAGAAGAGAAAAAATAGAAATGAAATAAGATTATCATACAAAGTATAAAATATTTATTAATCTTATGAATATATGGTGACAACTTCGGTACCGGTACCTCTTACCAATAAAATCCTCTGCAAACCTTCCGTTAATGCTTCAATAAATTCCATATCTGCAAAATGACATAGATTTCTTTTTTGATCAGTTCATCATTAAAAATATCTACTATTTAATTGTTATTTTAATATTGCTAAAAAAAAATGAGTAAATAAAATAAAACAATAATTTTTCGATTGTTAACTGAAACAAAAATCACTTCAATATATTCATATTTATTGCTAAATTTAGACTAGTTGATCTTGGTTAATTAATTATATTTTTAAAATTTAATTTAAATTTTCAAAAAAAAGAACAAATTTTTTAAAATCTATTCATTTCTTTATCACAATAAGATTAGGAACAGGAATATTATATATGTTAATTAAATTTTATAAAAAAAAAAAAATGCTAAATAAGTCTTTTATCAATTTAAAGTTAAAATTATAAAAGAAAACAACTGCAACACAACTTAAAAGATAGAATTATGTTTATCTTAAAATAATCTGTTATGAAAGAGTGACTGCAGTTAAATTAACACTTAGCTTTGTTAATGATACATATCATCAAAATAATTAACTAAACATATTTTAATTCTCAATATATTCTAATTAATCTATTGATGATCTATTAACTAAATTAATCTATTGATTTACTAACCCAATTATCAATTCAAAAAATATGCTAATTTTTCAAAATATTTTAGAGGGAAATTTTTTTTTTTTGTTTTGAAAAAAATAAATTAATAAATAAACTAACAGTACTGTCCACTTCCAAGCTCTGGTGGTCCAGGTAAATTAACAATGACAAGTTGAGCATCTGGACTTTTCTCTCGCATTAATTCATTGAGTTTTACAGCGGTATGCATTTTTCTTACATTAAAATTTTTTCGCATCACACCAAAGCATTCATTTTTGATGATAATATTGCTTGTTTTATCATCCGGAATTAGTATAATTGGTGATGATAAATCATTATCATACATTTCCGTATTTTCTGGTAAATCTTTTGTATCATTTTCATTTAGTGTCTGAAAAACAAAAAGTAAATAAATAACTTATGATTTGATTAATATAATTGATAGAAAAATTATTATAGTGTTAAGATCAAGACGAGAGATATGATATTTAGAGAAAAAAAAATCATTTCATATATTTTATTATAATTTTAACTGAAAAAACAATTAATTATAACAGATGTGAAATGTGAAATTGTGAAAATGGAATAGATAAAATTTATATTTAATGTGATATCGTCAATTAAGTAAAATGGTACAATATCATCTTCACTAAAATGAACTCGAGATTGCTCGCTTCGATCAAGCATTGTAACATCTGTTAATTCACCTTCTTCCATTATTATTTCCACTGGATTAGTTGTTTTTTCAGCCTATAACATTTAAACAATAATTATTTATTCCAAATATAGTTTATAAATCAAAATACATTCAATCATTTAAAAATAAAAACAAAAAACAATTGAAATTTAATTATTTTTACTGTCCAAATAAAAATTTTAACTTTTCATTTAAAAAAAACAACAACAAAAGGGAATAAATTATTTTTACAAAATTTCAATATATATGAAAATACATATAAATTCATCCCCCAATAATATTTGTCATTTTATTTTCTTTTTTTTTTTTCTGCATTTCCATTTTTCGACAAAAAAAAATGAATTTTTTTTTCTTGCAAACCTTAACATATAGCAATTGATCCTCTTCACTGATACGTGATAATTTCCTTTCACGAGCTGCTTCAACAACAGCTGACTGAACATCTAATTTTCGTTCACCAACTTGCATATCTTTTAACAATCGTACCCTTTCCTCCATTTTCATCGTTCGTTCATATGTATATTCTGAGATATCTGAATCTGGCTGAAAAAAAAAAAAAAAAAAAAAGCTTTATTTTTTAATAAAATTTAATAAAAGAAAGAAAAAGATTACAATGTAATTTAAATAAAAGAAAGGAAAAAACTACAAGGTAATATTGAAAATAGTCTAGTAATTAATAAATATTATAAAAATCATTAAAATATAATTAATTGAGTAAGGAGAAAAAATCATATATGTCGTAATAGAAAGTAAAAAAAGTGAAATGAATGAATTTAAATGAAATGCAATTGTTCTAAAAATGATGGGAAAAAATGAACTATGCTTTTTCTATTATTTTAGTATGTTGTCGTATGTATCTTATATTTAAACACCAATAATTGGATATCATTGTGATGTTTACTTTAAATTATAGACCTTTCCAATTAAATGATATCAGTTATGATGTTTTAAATTATATCTAAAACACAATTTATTCTTAGCTAAAATATACTGATTTATTTTAGAAAAGAAAAAAAAAATAAATTAAATCAAGAAAATTTTAAATATGAACCAATTCGATGACAAAAACTTGAGCTTCAATACGTAAATGATATAAGAATGTTTCCAAATCTTTTTTCATATTAAACGTATTATCATCCATTTGAGCAATTGTAAATAATCTTAAACGTGTGTTACGCCATGTTTTACTTTGCTTTAGAAGAAATGGTAAAAGCATTAGTAAACCACCGTCATGTACAATCCACCAAACATCTAAATAGCCATGTAGCTGAAAAAAATAATAATAAGAGGATAACGATTCTTTTTTATGGATAATAGAATAAAAATTAAAATAGAAAAAAAATTTTTTTTTCAAAATTAACTAATTGTTTCAAATTCAAAACTTAACTTCAAAATATAGTATTTGCAAGCAATATTTTTTTGCAATTATTTCATCAATAATATCATTCATTTATTTCCTGATAATATATGAGATAATTCAAAAAAAACAAAACAAAACAAAACAAAACAAAAAATTCAACACAATAAAAAATAGAATATGAAAAAGTTTAAATATTTAATATACAAATGAATAAATTAATTAATTAAATATATAAGCAAATAAGCAATAAATAAAATAAAATAAACATACGTACAAATAAATCGATTAATCAATTAAATAAATAAATAAATAGTTAAATAAATAAAATATAAATAACCTTAATTTGTGATGATGGAAATATTTTGACATTTTTTG
This sequence comes from Brugia malayi, assembly GCF_000002995.4. Classification (NCBI taxonomy): domain Eukaryota; kingdom Metazoa; phylum Nematoda; class Chromadorea; order Rhabditida; family Onchocercidae; genus Brugia; species Brugia malayi. The sequence continues at coordinate 10,517,071 of NW_025062479.1, forward strand.
GAACTAATATTGCACAATCTGCAGCATCTGCAGCACGTAACGTACTAACAAATCGTTGACAAACACTAATTTCATGTGATGTAGCCCATTCATCAGGCCATGCAACAACAACTGTATTATGACGTAAACCACCCAAACCAGATGTCTATAAAAAATAATATTACTTTTAGAAATTATGACAAAAAAAAACAAATAAAAAAAAGAAAAAGAAATTTCACCAAATTTCTTACATTAAAAAAAAATTCATCCAAAAATTATAAACAAAAAAATAAAAAAAAATAAATAAATAAATAAAAAGAAATTTCATCAGTTATTAAAAAAAAAAAAAATCCAAACCTGAACAAGACAGTATATTCCTTCAATAAAATTGTTTACCATTAATATATCATAAAATCCATGTATTTTATGTAATTTAATTTGTTGATCCATTTCCTAGAAAAAAAAGTGATTTATATAAATACATATATTTTTTAATTACAACTCATTTAAAATAAGTTCTTATATTATTTGATTAATGTATAGAAATTTTAAATCATTCAGCAAAAAAATTGGTTTAAAAATTTCAGTGAAATTCTTGATTAATTTTAAAAACAAAGTTTTTTTTTCTTTCTCTAATTATCGATAATTTTTTTACATAATTAAAAGAAAGAGAATTAGAATTTATTGCTTTAATCTTTTTGATCTTTTTTGTTTGTCATTTTTCTAAATTTTACTAAATTCTAAACTTACATTTCGGGCAATTTCAACAGCATCAGCATGTTTAATGAAATTACCCTCAATACATTTTGCAATTAAGGTAAGACCTTTGCCAGCTTTTAGCTGTGACACAAATGCAAACAATCCATTTTCGCTTTCTTTTGAATCGGGCGCGATAACAAGTAATTGAGGACGCCAATTCTAAAATATTTCACAACTTTTTTTTTAAAAGATTTCTGATAGATGAATGAGATGAAAGAGAGAAATGGAGAGAGAGAGAAAGAGAGAGAGAGAGAATTGCTTTTACAAACAGGATAAGAAATGAATACTTTCATCATCGACTTGCACTTTTTTTAAAAATATATCTTTAAAACTTCTTTCGCTTAAGATATCATCTTTTTCCCAAAAAAAAGAAAAAGAAAAAAAATGCTTTTTTGTGGCAAGCAATAGAAATTGATACATTAAAATTTTTTATAGAAATAAAAAAAAACTTTGATTTTTCTCCTTTCAAAGTTTTAACAAAGAAGAAAAAGAGATAAAGAGAAGGATAGGGAAAGGAAGAGAAAGAGGGAGAAGAAAAAAGAGGCAGGAAAAAAACAATATATTTCGATTAATTATGAAAGAAACTTTATTCGTGATAAAATGTATTTAAAATTTAATGAATACAGTAAATAATACGTAACAACGTTTGACGTATACTTTTTTTTGCTAACAAGAATATTTTTAAATAAGATGAATAGCGATGTATTCATAGGTATTAAAAAGTATAAACTAAATGAATATTCTCTCTCTGAAAAAATTAAAATAAAAAAACAAAAAAAAAAAGAAAAAACTGATATGATAAAAATATATACTTTTGTATGCTGTGGACGATTTTCGACATTAAGAAGTGCAAAACGTGCTGCGGAAAGTTTCAAACCACGTAATCCGTCACCCCATTCTTTTTCTGCACCAGCATATTCAATATACTGTAAAGAGAAAGTAATAAAATGATACTTAGCATCCCTATTTTTTCTCTGTATAATTTAAATTCTAATACTGATCCAGTGTAAATTTTAATTAATTGCATAATTAAAAAAAATGGATCCATGCGAGATAACAATAAATTAATACATAACCATATTTGATGTATATTTTATTTTTTCATTTTCTTACTAAGAAAAACAAAGGTTTTTGAATAAAACAAATGTAATTGCATCAAAATAAATGAACAAATTTGAATATTTAATTGTATTAATGTATTAATTTATTAATAACTTAAAAAAAGTTGTTTTTCCTAAGGTTTTAATTATAAAATAAGAATAATAAGAATTAATTACTTTATAAACAGCAGCTCCAATAACAATTGCAACTACAGCATAATGCCACGCTGAAATAAACATTACAGCGATACATAAAATTGAGCCAAGTAATGACAATGACCAATGAAAGTAACGAAATAGTGGACGCCAGCCAGGAGCACGAAGAATACTTTGTAAGGCACATGCTGTATTAACGCCCAAATAACACATGAGAAAAAATCTGAAATTTATATGGAAATATTAAATTTTTTACCAAATGTAAAATCTTTGTACCATTCATATTTTTTATTTATTTTACTAAAAAAAATTTTTATTAATAAATATTGTTAAAAAAAATTTTATTCAGGAAAAATTTTCAATGTTTTTCATGTTTTTGTTCTGATTAAAATTTAACATTCTTTTTATTAATTCATTAATAAACAAAGATAAATTTATTAATTTTAATATTAATGATTGAGAAAGAGAGCAATTATAGTATACATAATCGGAAATGTAAATAAGTTTTAAGATATCAAATAAATGAATAAAACTAATTAACAGTAATAATAATGAATTAATAATATAATAAGTAATAATGAAGATAATGGTGAATAAAACTAATTAATAATAGTAGCAATACTTACTGAGTGATAAGAGCAGTGATATTCTCGATAACTGCAATCAGTATACCACATTCACAGATCAATAAAGTAAGTAAAATTGCGAGAATTGGTTCACCTCTTGAATCCATTCGTTGAAATCGTGAAAGGAATGGTATCACGTTATCACTAGCAATTGCTTGCAAAAGTCGTGGTGCACCAGTTAATGATTGCATACCTGCACCAACTGTTGATAAGAAACATCCAATCTAAAATTTTAAAATTTTGATTAAAATTATCAGATTACAAAATTTCAAAAAAAGAATAAAGTAAAAATAAAAATATTATACTAATCAACATAGAAAAAAGTGAAAATTAATTAAATGAAAATTTCTCAAACTACATAATCTTTTTCATTGTTAATTACAAAAAATTACGCATAATTTGGAAAAATTTTATCATGAAATTTCATGAAATTTCTGAACTGAGAAAGAGGGAGAGAAAAAGTGACAGAAAGAAAGAGATATATGAGAAAATAAATAAACAAAAAGATATGTAAGTAAACTAACAAGGATAACTGTTGGATGAGGTATTGCAAGTTCAGCAATAACTAATTTACTCATTGCTGATTGACCAAATTTGTCACGAATAAACATTTCCGAAACAGATGCGCCAAATAAAATTACACCACTTAGATCTGAGTAAGGAAAAAAATGACAATAATTATAAGAAACATAATAATTACAACAATGGTTGCGAATTTAAACTTACAGCATTTCATTTAGGAATAACATCTTGGTTAATTGCAAGAATTATCAAAATTATCAGATGATTTTGATTTTTTTCCTTTTTTTTTTGATTATTTATTATTACTAATTATCATTAGCAATCGCTACTATCAATTACTATCATCATATATTATTGTTATCATTATTATTGCTACTATAATTATCTTTATTATTATCATTATTATTGTCACTATTACTAATTATTGCTCTATAGCACGATCGTTATCATTATGCCTATATATTATAAAATAAGGTGAACATAATTCTATCCGTCATAAACTAGCTCTAATGTTAGTTCCGCCATTTTTATCTTTTCCATTTTCCATTCCAAGATTTTAATGTAAATTAATGAAGAAGTCAAAAGAACTAACAGACAATTGTAGTAGTGACCTGTGCACCAAGTGTACCGAGCGGTATTGAACGTGATGCATCTTTTAGATTTCCGGAACGATTTGAACCGGCCATTATTCCTGAAGATTTTCAAATTTTTTACAAATTTCCATTTTAATCTGAATTAATTCCCTCATAAAAACACAACATTTTATATTAATAAGAAATTAATTTTGGAAATTTCCTTTTTTCGTTTTCAATACAATACTTTAATCGAGCACTTTTTCTTCACATTAATTAAATTTTAATATAAATTTTGAAAGTAAAACCTGTAGCAGATGGAAAGAAGACACCAATTAAAATCATAAATGAAGTTGCCTGATTAATATAAATATAAAATCCCTCATCAATAATTTGATCAGATTTTTCACGTGAAAATTTTTCCTAAAAATTAAAAATACTAATTTCATTTAAACAATTACAAATTATTCGTTGAAATTTCCGACTAGGTTTTTTTTTTTTTTACCTTTAATAAAATTTTCTAATTTTTAGTAGCTATAAATAAAATAAAATGAAAATATGAAAAAAAGAAAGAAAGAAATGAATAATAACCTTTGTGAGTATATCACGTGGTTGCAAATATTTGCTCCATAGATTATCAAAAAATACGCCACTTGCAATACCTGGTATAGCTATCTGAAAATTTACAATTGTTATCAATTCTTAACATTTTATCAGATTTTAATTAGTTTAAACTTAATTTTATTAAATATGAAACATAAAATGAAACATAATGAAAGTAAAAAGAAATATATCTTTAAACATATTAAGAAGGTGAAATTAGTGATCAAAAATCATATTGAAAAGTTTAAAATCTTATAAAAAATCAATTTTTTTCCCTGAAATTTCTTATTTAACTACGATAGCGTTTTCTATTACATCAATCAATTTATTAATGAAAGAAAAAAAGTATTATGTAATGAGATAAAATTGAATCATTTCTACAAATTTAATTTTTTCATTTAATAAATGATTATTTAAATCTTTTTTCTCATTTAATTTATTGATTTATTTTAATATTTAATGAATTAAATTGCCTCTTGACGAATTGCTGGCCGTCCAATTTTTCTCCAGTTTTGTATCTTAGTCATACGTTTGTAATATGTATCACAGAACATTGAATCATTTTTCATTTTACAAAAAAGTGGTTCTAATCCGGTAGCTGTGCAGTTAGGCACATATTTGTAATGCTCAACAAATGAAACCAAATCAACCGGACGATCACCTACCATGCAAAACCTGAAAAAAACAAAAAAAAAAAAAAAAAATTATATTATAAGAAAAAGTTTTTTCTTCCTTTTTTTAACAAAGAAAAAAATAAGAATAAAATTGGTATGAATTAATAATTCCAATTAAATGAATAAATAGCATATAAATTTCATAACTGGTTAATTAATTAATTGTTGATTAATCACTTTAAATGAATGATTAATTTGGTCGAATATTATTTGTTAAAGTTCAGGCTATCATTTGTATCATTTAATTACTTCGGTTGTCATTCTACTCTTCTCAAATCTTTGTATTTTGGTCTAAATTTTGTCACAATCCAGAAAGAGAACTCGAATAAACGCAATTAATTTGTCAAACTAATAAGGAAACGAACCTAAAACAGAGTTATTTACAGCTTTTGCTCTCCACACCAAAGAAATGCTTAGCAAAATTAAAGTAGTTTTAAAAAGTTTCAATGGAAATATAATTTTTTAAAAATACTATTTCATAAAGTTCACTGATTTTTTTTTTTTTTTTTTTTTGACATTAAATTATGATGAAGTCATTTTTGATTTCGTTGCTGTAAAATTCAACATAAATATTGTTATTTACAGAATTTAGAATCGTTTTACTTGAGATTATCAGATCCGTGAAATTTTAAAAATGCTCCAATGAATGTGCATACTATACACGTTAGTACCACAAGTACAGCTGGTAAAGCAAATTTATTTACTACCTGAAATAAATATTAAAAAAAAGAGATAATCTTCCTTTTTCTTTTTTCGAGAGAAAAAATAGATAATTATATAAAAATAATTTAGTTATTTATGTAATACAGAACTTAAATGAACTTTTGTAAAATTTAACTTCTGTATTACAAATTGTAATTGTAATATTGTAAGTTATACAATATATTTAAGTTATATGTAATATCAGCAAACAATATTTTCTTGAAATTAAATTTGAGGGAGAAAAAAAAAGGAGAAAACAATAAACCTTTACTCCAGCAAGCACTATCAATCCTAGAACAAGTAATAAGCCAGTACCCAAAACTCGGAAACAGTTGTAAATATCGTCAAAAATTTTTGCTGCAGGCACAAGATATAACTGAAATCATTGAAATAAATAACTGAATAAACAAAACAAATAAAATAAAATAAATTAATTAACTGAATAGACAAATAAATAAATTAAATAAATAAACATATATATATATATTATATAATTCGTTAAATTATTCAGTAAAAAAAAGAAAAGAGATTTTATTACTTAATAGAACTAGCATCTGCTAAAAAGGTGAATTTTAGAAAACTGAATTTTGAAATTGCAATTTTTTGTGCAAAATTTATTTCAATGACCAATGGCCATTACAGTTATAATATCATATATAGATGATTAAATCGTTTCTTATACGTAAACATTACTTTTATATAAGCCATTTCAAAAATGTCCACAATTCTAGTATCAAATTTTCATTCCTTCAATAACAATTAAATAATTAAGCTATTCTACAATTTAAACTATTTGATCTTTATTGGCTAACATATAACAACATTTTTTTTAAATTTATTTCGAATAAGTCTTATCTATTATTTGATATTATCAAACTATTTATGCTTTCTTTAAATGCTATTATGATTGCAATATTTTTGATTAAAATTTTTTTTTTCTTTCTTGATAATAATACTAAAATTAATAGCATACAATTAATATTTCAATTGCACCAGTGATATACATTGAAGCAGCAACTGTTGTACCTAAATAAAATAGTATACCAACAGCACCACCAAGTTCTGGTCCAAGATTTCGAGAAATCATATAATATGGTCCACCACCAGGTACAACACCATTTGTTGCTATCGCTGATAATGATATTGATGTAAGAAATGTCTGTAATATATTATTTAGTTTCATTTTATGTATTATTTGGTCTCATTATTATCATTATCATCATTATTATTGTTGTTATTATTACCAAATTTTTCTTTGTCTTATTGTTTTCTAATTTTGTTTTCAAGCTTGATTTGTTATTAAATGCTTTTTAAAAACCTACGTACTTTTTTCCTTTTTTTTTAAAAGTTATCTTCTGCTCTATGCTTTTTAAGTGGCAGCCATAGCATAATGGTATAAAAGCAGTCTAAGTGATTATGAATGAAAATTCTGGTGCTTCCTTTATTTTGTATATTTTTAATTTAAATTATTTTTTATTTCTTATTAAAAATTAGTGATTGTAGTACTGCTAAGATAAGTCTTCGTAAATTATTATTTACTATTATTATTGCTAACACTACTAATTTTATTCTTAATAAAATTGTAAAAATTTCTCTTATAAATATAAAACTTATAAAAGTTTTCATTATTAATAAGTTATCAAAAAAAAAAAAAGGAAAAAAAGTATATGATAAATCATATTAATTAAATTTTATGATACATTAAAATAAAAATTTGAATAAATACAGATATAAAAAAATATATTCAGGTGAAAAAAATTAAACTTACCACAGAGCAACAAATTAGAACAACAAAAAATGCTTGTACAATACCAGCAGTTCCTATAATCCATGTTAAACGAATAAAAAATAATACACCAAAAATATTTTGCATACATGGTAGATAAACACCCATAATTGTACCCATTTGTGCCTAAAACTTATCAAAATTTTAAAAATAAAAAAGAAAATACAAAGTTTAATTAATCCTAAGTGACTGAATTAGTTATTAATTTGTAATACTTTATGTAAAATTGAATTTGCCTTTTCCTTTTTTTTTCGTGATAATATTTTTCTTATTCATTACTACATAAGAGAAAATATTCATATTTGTAAATCATTTATGTCTATAAGTTAAAAAGATAAAAATTTAATTAACTATTATAAAGTGGTTATTAGCTTATAAAATTTGATAACATTCAAATTTGTCACTTTACACTGTATATATAATTGGATATTTAAATAAATGATACAAAAATATGATTAAACACTATAAATTTTTCCAATCTTTCTTTTCTTTCATTTTTATATTTTATTTAAAATAATAATTTACATACCTGTAAATTTCACTGATGAAAATTAATTATTTAAAGATTGCCTTTACTTTAAAATATTTTTACCTTAAGAAATTTGAAAAAAGTTATTTCTTTTTTTTTTACAAAAATGTAGTAATATGTTATAATTTTTATTTAATGTTATTGTCTTTTCTTTTTCCTTTCCTTTTTTTTTTGGAAAACAGAAATAATCATTTAAAAATTAAAAAAAAGAAAAACTTTTTTAACAGTTTTTTGAGCAACTTCCAATTCGGAAGAATTTGGCATGACTGCATTATATAATGATAATGACCGTAGCATTTGGCCAATTTTCTGTCCATGAGTGTGATATTCATCCTAAATAATTTTTTGTTAAAAAAAATCTGTTTAAACATTAAAAAAGGGACATTATGTTTTTGTTCTTTTTTTAAGCATAAGATTTATTGTGTAATAGAGCAAATACTAATTTTATTTGCTAAAAAATTTTCAAAAAAAGAAAAACATTATTGGATATTTTTAAATAAGAATGAAGGAAAATAATTTTTGTTTAAGTAAATTTTCGTAGTATTTTTTTATATTTAAAAACAAAGTTGTGGAATGAATTTTTACATTGTATTGTTGAAAATTTTATAGAAATTTTCACCATACATTTCTCATCTAATAAAATTTACCAATTATTATTAAATGAATAATAAACTAATGAATTGTAACAAATTTCAAATTAACCTCATAGAGTGCAAGAGTTGGGCTATGTTCAGCACATAATGGAATTGTTTCAGTACCGCCATCTCCTAAAATAATTGATGAAATACTTAATTATTTTTGATTAAAATTTATTTCGCATTTTGATCGACTAAATTAAATAAATTACCATAAAGTTTTTAAATAAAAAAATTTCTCCCAAAAATGCTTACTTCTATAAAATATATTGAGTTTATTCAAATATTTTAAAACTAGAAAAATGATATATAAGAAATCTATTATATTATTATGTTGAATAAAATCTTCAATTCATAAACGAAATTATTCCGACAAATGATTACAAAAAGTATATATTAGATATACAATTAGATAAAAATAAGTAATAAAAAATCCTTGTAAACAATAATTTTTTCGAAACATAATCATTAGTATGCAGTTGTGATTAACAAAATTTGCTGAAACTAAAATACAAATTATTTTGATTTACTGTTATACTTTTTTTCATTTGAAAAGAAAAGGAGCGACTTTCAATTAATGTTTCTTTTTTTTTTTTTTCTGTAGTGCGCATTAATTTGCCAAGTTATTTAATCAGTGGTTTCAGTTAGAAATTTTGGTAAATGAAATGATAAAATTACGATTTAATGATGAAATGAAATTTCTATGACTTAATTATGCAAATTTTGAAACAATCAAATATATAAATCTTTCATAAATTTTCAAGCAATAGAAAAAATTGAAATAAATTGGAATGGTCAGATAGCTTTTTAAAATATTTCATTAAATTTAAGTAACAAAAAAAAGTGTAATAAAAGCATATGATTTTTCATTGCATGAATAAAATATATAATTTAGCACTTTTTTTCCTCTTTTTTTGCAAAAAATAAAAAGAAAAAATTAATTGCATGGAGTTTAATTTTTTTTTTTTATTTTTTAAAATAAAAAGTAATGATAAAAAAAAATTAATAGATCAGATAGTTAACAAAGACCATAAAACAGTGAAAGAGTGTGTTTTTTTTTTTTTTTTCTCCTTTTCTTTTCTTTTCGTTTTTTTTCGGATGAAAATTGCACTTATAATCCAACTTGAAATTTTATAAATTGCTTCCTTTATTTAGCTCCGTTTCTTTCCTTCTTTCTGTTCTTATTTTTATATTTTCGACTTTTTTAATATATATATATATATATATATAAGATACAAAAAAAAAAAAAAAAACAAATATGATATGATTAAACAAACTGATAAAAGAAGAGAAGAGAAAAAAAGAGAGAAAATTAAAAAATTAATTTTATCTTTATTTAATATTTCTCCCCCTTTTTTTTGAACATTAGATAAAACTTATTTTTTATTTTTTAAGAAATGATTATACTGGAAAAAATTATCTGATATTGATAATCACTGCTTTAATACAATTATTAATAAAATAAATTTGTTAAATACAAAAAAATTTATGGAATGAAAAACCAAAGCAAAACAAAACAAAAACAAGAAAAGTTTTTATTCGACTTTTTTTTCATTAAGTTTAATGTGAAAAGAAAAAAAAAAAAGATTGTTAATAAAAGATAATTTGAGTGATATTTCATAAACTCTTAATTTTTTTTGTACAATTTCAATGAAATGTTGTCGTAATTAAAATTTTGCCCACATTTTTCATTTCTTATTAGCATGCAATTTTTTGAAATAATATTTACAACCTATTGTTCGATCTAATAAAGTTAACAGTGTAGTATGAATTGTAATAGAATGCGTCATTATATTTGTTGTAGTTAGCAATTTTACGTTAAAGTAACGCTAGATGAATGCTCATTGAATTGTAATTTTGAATGAATGAAATTAATCAAAGAAAATTTGTGTATGATAGAAAAGACAACAAAGAAACATTTTTGAATAAAGCAATAATTTTAAAAGATATTGAAAAAATTAAAAATTAATTCTAGAAAAATACATAATGAATAAAATTTATTTTTTGCTTAACAAAACAATATGTTAAAATAAATGACTGTTATAAACAAGTTCTATTTGTAGTTATTTCAAGTTTTTGTAATTATTCACGCCAACTTTCCCTACTTCTTTTTTTCTTTTAACTAAGAAAAAAGGAAAAAAAAAAAAAAGAAAAAAACTAATTTACAAAAGCTTGTTGTATTGCAAATTAAAAAGCAAACCAAAATAATTAAAGTTAAAAAGTTACATAATTTTTTTGTTCTTTTCATTAATCCTAACAAATTTTATTCACATTTTAAAAATTAATTCAGAGTAGAAAAAAATTTAATAAGGCAAAAAAGACATCATCATTATCTACACGTAGTCAATGACACATATAATATGCTTTAGAATATTCTAAATTAAATTAATTATTCTAATTCAAAGAAATTAAAAAAAAAAAAAAAAGGTACGACGATATGATTAATCCGATTAAATATAAATCAGTAAATCAACACTGATTAAGAAAAAAAAAAGAGAAAAAAAGGTGTTTAAATAATTTTATAATTTTAAAGATTAAATTAATAAAATTAATATCAACCAAAAAAATTTTTTTCTTTTTCATTCTTCAACTATTTAATTTTATTTACTCCTTTCATAAATTTAAATTTTCATCTTTCACTGCTGTTTACATTTTCTTACAATACTATGCATCCCCTACCTTTGTTATTTTCTTTTTCTTCTTTTTGATTTTTTTATTTTATAAAAAGAAAATATTTATATGCTAAACGAAAAAGAATATGAAATGCACATTCTACAATGACAACTTATAATTCGAAAGAAGAAAAAAGAAAGTAAAAGAGTTAGACATTCTGTTTTTTACATATTTCATATTCAGCAAATAGGAAAATGTAAATTATATACATTTTTATTTAGAAATTTATTTCAATACTTCTTTTAGCAAAAGTTTCTTATTCTAGCTTCTGCATTTCATTCCATCTTTTCAATATTATATGTGTTAGAATTTTAAAGTGAATCATTCTATTATTATTAACAAATAGGAATTCGATAATATATACTATGTCGAAATAAGAAAAGAAAAAAAGAGAGAAAGCAATAAACATGCAATTTATTTTATTTTATTTTTTCTTTAATTTAATATCAAAAGTACAAAGACAAAAAATTTTATTGAAATTTAGAAAAATTCAAAAAGTAAGAAAAGAAAAAGCAGCAAAAACAAAAACGAAAAAAAAATAAAAAGGAAAAATGATTGATTAAAAAAGAAAAAATTTTTGGGAAACGTAAGTAAAGTCCCCCGAAAAAAAAATTTTTTTTTTGAAAGCATTATTGCATATTTTTGTTGAATTGAAATCATGATTGAAATGATGTGACTGCTTTTATTCAAATTGGGTGAGAATTTAATTTGATGGAAGAAGGAAAAAATCAAAGTGGCTTGCTTTTATGAAATTTCGGATAGACAGCGAAAATTTTTTTTCCGTTAAATATTTGCTTTACATTTTACACTGATTTAATTTGTTGTTGATGATTGAGATGAAATTGATGATTTAAAAATAAAATTCTTTAACAAAAAAAAAAAAATCTAGAAATATTTGGACCAAAAAGAAGAAAAAATAGTTGATTAATTAGCTAATTAATTAATTACAACGAAATTATTATTATGAAAGTATACATTTTTAAATGGTTAATATTTTCATAGCAAACTATATTATTGCTTTATATTACTACCCATTTTGAATAAATTATAACGAAAAATAAAAAAAAAAAACTCAAAGTTTCTAAAATAAAATTGAAATTTTTAACTGAGTATTTTATATAACTTACCCATATTTCTCTTATAGAATATTTACAAAACTCTTTTTCATTTGTCTGTTTGAAACAAATATTAGTAATAATTAAAAAAAGAAAAAAACTACAGAGCAACAGATTAATGCCATCCATCAGGATATTTTTTTTCTCTGCGACAGAAAAAAAAAAACGAAAAAAGAAAACTGTCAGTTGTCAAAATGACAATAACTGAATATGAGATTATTTGTTACTTTTTTTTTTTCAAATCCCTTCCACCCATATTCCTTCCCTCTCTCTCGCCTTTTTTTCCACCTTTAAGACATTCTTGTCAAATCTGTCTTTTTCCCTAAAAAAGAAAAAATCGATTATTAAAAAAAAAAAACTTATTTACCATATCTGTTGATTTCATCGCTTCCCTGCTTTTCTTTACAAGCACATATGCTAACATCAGTGAATTTCTCCTATTGATTAATTAAGAAGAGATTTTTTTTGCTCCCAATTAATTTTTAATTTTTCTATTTTAAGAAAAACAAATAAAATTTTAAAATATACCTCTAGAGATCAGAATTAAAGAAAAAAAAATAAAAATTTTCTTTCTACGAAAAAAAAATTTGTTGTTAGAAATCATTACAGTGAAATTTATTTAGTATATCATATATCATTCATTTATCATATGAAGAATTAAATTGAAAGGAAAAAAAAAAAATACTAAAAAAAGAAAGGAAAAAAGAATCCTTTTAATGTGCAAAGCTTTCAATACTAAAAAAAAAAAAATAAAGAAAAAGGAAAAGAAAAAAAAAAAAGATCCTAAGGATATTTGAAATAGAAAATATTTTACCCAAATTTATGCAACTTTTTTTCTATCATTTTCAAAGAAAAAAAACTTCTTCAATTCAAAAAATATTTTCAATATTGTTGGAAATTTTATTTCCATCTTTTTACTAAAAGCTATGAAAAAAAAGGGCTCATCAAATGTTTCTAAAGTTAAACCTTATTCATTTATTTTTTTTCTGGAAGCTTCTTAAAACAAATTTTGCTAATACACAGTTTACAATATTATTATTACTATTGTCTATTTTTATTATTACTAATTCATTACTAATCAATTAATAAATAATAAAAGGTTGAAAAAACAAATTTCTATGTAATTTTAATGATATATTTGATATTTTTTCTTCATCCTGTCACATTATTTCTCCAATTCAGTTCTTCCATAATTAGTAAAGTCAAATTTCTTCACTCAATCCTTTCCTTTTTTTTTTGAAGTGCTAATAATGTCGTGTTAAATTTACTGCCTTCAAGAAGAAAAGAAAGGATAGCTTAAATCAAATAAAAGATGGGAAGAAAAAAAGCAAGAGAGAGAAAGAAAGGGAGGGAAAGAGAGAGAGAGAAAGGGGGAAGGAGAAAAGCCGAGAGAGAAAAAAAAGAAAGGAAGAAAGCCTCAGACTTGGCCGAGATAATGAATGCAGTAAAGTGGGGATTTCATCGCGAAAAGACTCATTGCATATTTATCTTTGAGCAAAGAGGGAGAGAAAAAGAGAGAAGAAAAGACAAAAAGGAAAAAAAATTTCACCCCACAATTTTCATTTGAATGGTAAACACTTATCAGACATCTGTCATAAAATATTTGAAGGATGTAAGAAGGAAGGAAAGGATAAAAATGAGATACTTAAACAGGGAGAGAGAGCGATGAATAGAGGGAGAGAATGAGAGTGAAAGGTGAAAAAAGAAAACAAGAAATGGATTAAATAAATCACATTTGACATTAAAAATCCTCTTTCCTAATTTATTTTATTTTATTTCCTTTATTTAAAAATGCTTGAAAAGATATTCAATTACATAGCAAATTCTGGGAAAAAATTTTTACAGCAAAAAAAAAAGAACGAAGAAACAATGAAAACAATGTTCAAAACGTTTATTTCCCTTTCATTTCTTTTTCGTTCTTTTTTTTTCCTTTTTTTGCACCAAAATTAAATTTCACCGATAAGTTGTAAAAAGAATAAGGAAAGAATAAATAGTTGATAAAGGGAAAAAAAGAATAAAAATGAATGGATAAAATAGCTATTGTGAATGACAGTACAACTTCTCATCATATTATGCTTTTTTTCTCTCTCTCTCTTTTTCATAAAGAAAAGAAAAAAAAAGTGAAATTGCGCCAAAATTTCAATTTCCCTCTTTTTTTCCCATATATATATTATTTTTCTGAGGTTTTTTTATTTATTTATTTATCGAAAATAATTAGAATAGCAGCCATAAATGGCACTTAAAGAGAATAATAGAATAAATAACATGTTAAGAGTATTTGAAAAATCAGATTTAGATCAGCCAAATTAAGGCGAATTAATTTTTTTTCTTTTGCCTTTTGTTGTTTAATAAAAGTTTATGAAAAATACAAACAGAATAAAATTCAAAGGAAAAATTTGATTTATAGTTTTTTTTTTTTTTCACTATATATTGATACATTAGAAAAGAGATTGAAATATATTAATTTAATTGTATTATTATTATCATTACTACTATTATTACTATTATTATTATTATTATCATTACTACTATTATTACTATTATTACTCTTATTATTATTATTATTGCTATTATTACAATTGTTAATATTACACTTAATTATTATCACAGTGATATTTTAGTGAAATATATTAGCATTTGCATATTATAACCATATGATAATACTATGTGGTGCATACCACATTTGCATTATTCACATCGCATTTCTATTCATTCTAGGCGATACGAAAAGAAATGCTTTAATTAGAATATTCCTTCTTAGCTTTTTGATAGTGAAAAGAATTAATAGAAGTAATGCAAAAGTATGACAAATAACAAATAATGAAAAATAAATGTTGATAAATTTTCATCATTTGAAATGATCAAATTACTGATTGATAATATGATCAATCTGAGACGTAGATGAAAGATAATAAATTATTAAAAATTTGAAATACTTTTTTCCCGTCTCATTTCTTTTGTTATATAAATAATTCGTAAGTGCAAAATGTATTGTTTCAGTATCAGTAACAATGGTATAGAAATTTTTGCATATCTTTCGTTTTTCATTTTTATTTATATCAGAAAAATAATATTTGAATGGTTTATAATGAAATCATTTACTGCCACCAAATCAGAATGAATTGTGATGTGTGTTTTTTTAGTGATAAGAAATTTTGAAATGAACACAATAAAGAATAAGGAATGAAAACAAAAAGGAATTGAAAACCGAATAGGTTAAAGGAAAATTTTTGAAAAAATAACATCGAGATTAAAAAATGGGGTTTAAATTAGAATGAATTGGAATTAAATATATAAAATAATACCGTTAGAATTAAGTGGAATATTTGATTGAAGTTGTGCATTAAGTTGAAATGAATGTTGCTGCTGATGTTGTTGTTGTTGTGATCCGTGCTCTTCATGTTCTTGATTATTGTCCGTTGGATATGTAACTGATGAAACCCGGAAACGGTTCAATGCTCCACCGGATCCGGATGACATCCTTCTGATATCAATAGATTATAACATGTGTAAAAACATACACATACATGATACATTATATATATTTACTAAAAACGAATTGTCGTTATTGTCGTCGTCTAAGATGAAATATTGTTAGCAGATAAGCGAGGCGAACAAATTATCTAACTAACGGAGCGAATGAATGGAATGGAATGAATGAATGAATGAATGGAGTGAGTGAATGAATGAATGAAATGGATTGAATTGAATTGAAATGAAATGAAATGGAAATGAGCAAGGAACGCAGAAGCATAAAAGGCCAACAAACTAGTAATCAGCAGTTGATGAGATGATATCGGAAGGTTTTGCAATGCTAACTAACCCCTAACCGAAATGAAAAAGTGCGAGAAAAAGGCACGAAATAGATTTGTGGAGGTGGGGCTATTGGATCAGTTCTACTGACTCTTTCTAAAATCCGCAATATTTTTTCATCGTTTGTTTTCTTAAAAAGTTTATAAATTATCACTTTATTGGACAAAATTTATCCATTCGTTTTCAATAAATAATTGATATAACTCCTCCTTTAACTGTAGCTAATAGCTTATAAATTTTTATCTCGTCTAATTCATTCACTCAACTTATGTTAATACATCATTATCATCAACATTAGTCTATTATTATTAATATTATTAACATTATTATTATCACTAACAATGATTTACTATCATTTCAAAGCTAATCTACTATTATCTACATTAATCTGTTAACTTCACTCATCTCTATTCTCTCAATTTTAGTAATATTGCTAACAACAGTTTATTACTAATATTGTTCGAAAACAGATCTGTTATTACTAATATCAATCTATTAATCCATTAGCCAATTCATTTATTTTCTTAAACTCGAGAATAATGCTGTTATAATTTATTACCATTAATTTTGATTTGTTCTTATCCATACTAGCCTGCTATCACCAGTATCAATTTATTCATCTATTAATCCATTCATCCATTCCCTCATTATCATTATCAATAATATTGATAACACCGGTCTATTATTATCAATACTGATCCATTAATCTATTAACTCATCTCACTCATCTCATAAATCTTAGTAACATTGCTATCACAGTTTATTAATCATTAATACCCGTCTACTATCATTAGTACTAGTCCACTATTATTAACATCGGTCTATTATCACCAACACTGATCTACTGTCTATTTAATCTTAATCTATTCATCTTTTCAATCTCGATAATATTGTCATTACAGTTTTTTTTTTTATGATCACTGGTCTATTACCATTTATATCCATTCTCTTTATTCAGGAAAAGCAAGAGTAGGCTTCAATTTTGTGTGAAATGAAAACTGAAATACCAGTTGACCTTTTCCGCTCGCTCCATTTGTAGATATTATCAAAGATTTGTTGACAATTGATAATTTTCATTAACAATGAATAAGAATATCTGTTTTGATTAGCTATTTACATAATATTAATATTACATTACAACTGTTGTATTATATTACCTGCAAATATCAATTTTATTTCATCATTGCTTTTCTTTTTCAGTCATTACTTCAAATAGAATTTCAAATTTTAATCAAAATTTTACGATAAGAAAATTTTTTTCTTTTAATTATTTCAAAATTTTTCAAAATTCTAAACATAGATTTTTTTACAACAATTTAGTTAAATTTTTTTCCTTTTTTTGTTTTTTTTTTTTTTTTTTTTCCATTGACAAATAAATGAATGGATAAACAAATAAACAAATCAATGGATGAATAAATAAATAAACTTGAATAGAAAGAAGTGAAAAAAAGAATGCAATAACATATACATGTATATATGATGAAAAGGGAATATTTAAGTAATTGTGGAAAAAAAAACGAATGAATAAAGAAAGCAAAATAAAAAGTAAGAATGATGTAATTTACATTTTGCTTGTTTCATTTAATCGTTTTATGATTTGCGTTTGTATGTATAAAATTGAAATTGGTTACTTGTAAAAGAATGCAATTTGGATATATCATATTTCAATCTAATATATCCCAAAGGATTTTTATAGCTTAATCATTCTTTTTATCCTTTTTTCCTCTCTTTTTTTCTTTTTTCTTTTCTCTTCTATTCTGCAAACCAAACCTTTTTTTTCGTTTTTTTCTTTATTTCACTTTTCTTTTCATCTCTTTTCTATCTTTTCATTTTTTTACTCCTTTATCTCCAACATTTTCTCTAATATATTCTTATTAATTTTTAATTTTTAGTTTCTAAATTCTCTTTTTGTTAAAATAAATGTTTTGCTTAACAACAAGTAATGTTGCAGCGGAGAAATGACGAAGTAAGCAAAGATGATATTTTTCTCATAGATGTGTATTAGCGTCACTTACTTGGCTAAGATTGAATAAGACTTTTCATTTTGGATCGAAAAGAAAAGAGAAAAGAGTGAGAAAAAAAAAAAAAAAAAAAAAACAATTTGAGAAAATTAGCCAAAAAAAAAAACTTGCCCGAAACATATGTTGAGTGCATTTATGCCTTTTTATTCTAATTTAAAATGCGTCAATTTCGCTCTTTTTTTAATCGAGATTTACATATTTGGAAGAAAATTAATACTCATATTCATGATTAAATGTGATTTTGGTTATATTCTTATCATAAACAACAAATGATATTTCATCATAATTATTTTCAAAAATGATGGTAAGAGTGGGAAAAAAAACGATAAAAATAAATACAACATTGAGCATTATTATTTCAATACTAAGAGAAATTTTCATCGCCTTTTTTTTAAGTTTCATTAAAATTACTTTTAAATCACAATTTTCAAATAATTTAACAGAACTAAAGAAGAGATGAATGGAAGGAAGAAAAACAGTTCAGTTCCATATAATTAAATAATATATAATCAAGTTAACAATTTATAAAAACAATTGAAATTAACATTAAATTATATATACATGTTCAAATCTTTCTGATGTATTACTAATAAAAATTAAGAAATTATATGCCTATTATTTCATATAATAACATATACATTCGTATCTTACAGTAAATTTCCAATGTTTCTCATCTATTTATCGTAATTGTAATCGGTCATTTTACTTCATAAATTTAAGTAAACAACAACAAAAAATTTTCGAAGTCAAATTCTTTAATCAAAAATTTCAGTAAAATGGATGGCATTAAATATTAGTTAAGATAATAAAAAAAAATAGAATTTAAGCGTTATGTGATGAAAAAAGGAAAGAAAAATTCAGAAAAAAGAACGGAAACGTGATAAAAATTTCATTTCCTGTAACATAAATTAACGTCACTTTATTAAACATTAAAAAAATGATAGTTTTTAAAATGAGGAAGGCAAAAAAAAAAAAACTTGAAAGTAACAACTAGCAATTATTTTAACATAAATAGCAAATAAACCAAGGGAATCAACCTTAATTTCATGCATAAACTATTAATTAAATTAATAAATGGAAAGGAAGAAAGAGAAAAAGGACGAAGACAAAAGAAAAATAATTTTCAAATTGGAAAAGAACGAAGAAAATTCGCAGATTTCTCTTTCTCATGGAAAAAAACACGAACAAAGAAGGAACAAAAATATTACAATCATTGATAAACCAATCAATGTCTAAAATTATTTCACGAAAAAAAGGTGTCATTCAATATTTTTTAATTTTTTTTTTTTGTAGATGACGTTACGATAAGCAAAATTATTAAAAAAATGAAAATGAAATAATCTTCTATCAAAATTCATTACCACTGACTCATCTTTTATTCTATAATGTTTTTGTGTCATTTTGTTTTTTGCGTTTTTTTGTTTTTTTCAAAAATTTTCATTTTTTATTTTTTTGTTTTTAAGCAAAAAACTTCAATAGTTCTTCCTTCTCTTTCTTTAGCCTTTTTTTCTTTTGAAAAATTTAATAAAACCATATTTAGTTTTTGAAAAATTTAATAAAGCATTTTGTGTTCTAAACGATAAACTTTTTCAAATTGTTCACAAATTTATTTCCTACATTAAAGGCTTTTTCGTTTTTACATTCAAATACAAAATGAATTTTCTTTCCTTATGGCATTTCCTTATTGGCTTCACTTTGCTTAAAAATTGCTTATTATAAAAAAAAAAAATCTTGAAATTACTTAAAAATTTATTTCCTCCCTCAATTTTTTTTTCCTCATTTTCTTCTTGTTAATAATAGAAAAAAAATACATACATATGCCTTTTTTTCTCTTATATGTTGTATAATTTAATTATTTTTTTTAATTTTAATTAAAATTTCATTGAAATCAACAGTATTGAATGTATTATGATTAAGACATTTATTTAAATATAGTTTGATATCTGCTGTAAATTAATAATTAATTCCTTAATTTTTTTGTTTTTGAGAGATCTTTATTAATATAAAATTTTTTGGTTTTAGTTGTTTATTGAGAAGAAAACCTATACATGAATGCCCTATTAAATGTAATCAAGTGAAAAAGATGCTATGATTGTAAATAACAACCTCATCAATAAATGATTAAAATGAAATGCTGATAAGAGTATGTCCTTGTGTCACAAAAAACTGAATGAATTATTTTACAACAAAAAAAAGTCAAATGAAATTTTTATGAAAAAAAATTACAGAAATATTATTGCTTTTTTTTTGTTGTTCACTATTGTTATTCGTGCAACCGTTTAAGTAATGCAATTCCATAAAACAATTGAACTTAAACATGCTAAAATTTAACATAATTACTGAAAAAAGTATTTTGTCATGAATAATTCATAATAATAAAAATTAAACTATGATATAATTAGAAATGTTTAGGGAGAAAAAAAAATTACTGCTGATAACGTAAAATGAGATAATTTATTTGCTTATGTATAATGTAAAAAATAATTAAATTGTTATTAAATTGGATTAAATTTAACAATTTAAAATTTAGAATTTATGATAAATACAAAAAATAAACAAATTATCCTGGCAAAAAACAAAATAAATAAATAGAGATTCAAATTAAGGAATTCCTGCATGATTTTTGTGGACGGAATATCAATGAATTGACATTTACTAATGTTTAACAATTAAAAAGAAAAAATGTTTGCAGGAGAATGTATACCAGAAAATGGTTTTTTTGCTTCGTTTTCCTTCTGATTACTGTGAATAAATTATCATTTGAATAAAATTCAACATCATTTATAAAATTAATTCATTCCATGCAAAAATTGTTTCCTTCACATTTTTCTCCTTCCTCTTCTTTATTTGTTTTCCTTTCTTTTTTTCTTTTTTTGTTTATTCAAATAGAAATTGATTTAAAAAAATAAATAGACTACAATTTTAAAAAAAGAAAAAAATAGCAATTAACACATTTCACTCTTTTTGTTTTTTAAATAATAACAGCGAGAAAAAAAAAAGAAAAGAAAAATGTGATAAATTAAAAATATTGTGGAAAAAAACATTTTTTTTTTATTTTTTTTGGTTGGTAATCCTTTCAATATTTAGTTTGTTATTAGTTTTTCATTTGATGTCAGCTGCTTAACATTTCATATAGATTTTGTGACAACACAATCACATAACATTGTTACAAATAGGATGCATTGATATTTGATCATTTATTAAAAATAATTGAGTGCAGCAAACATTTGTTAACAACATTTATAACTTTTATCAAAAATTTCTACTATTGAAATTTTAGTTCTCCAATTTTTTTTCTCTCTTTCTTAACATAATTTGTATACAGGTTATATATTTGTAAATTTTTGATTTAAATTAAAAATGTTATTTAAAAAAATGTAAAAAAAATGTAAAAGTTTAATTTTTATTATTTCATCAAATTTTGTTTACTTTATATGGAAAAATTATTTTCAAATAGATTAATTATTAGTTGATAAGATATGTGTGTAATAATTAATATGGAAATCATCCCTGATACATCAAATCAAATTGCATTATGGCAAATATTTTACAAATATAAGAAGCTATTTTATTCGAAATTAATTGAAAAACACATTTAAATAATATACATGTTACATTTATACTTTTCATCAAAAAATTTTTTTATGAAAATTTTAATTTTTTTTTATATAATTTATTGTGATTATATTATTTGTGACATTTTTAATTAAACTAAAAATATTGCAAAATAATTAAAGGACGTAATAAATGTGTAATTTTTACCGTAATTTTTGTAATTGATTTATCATTTTTCAAATCTTTTAAAATATTTGTTTTAAAAAGAAAAAAAAAATTTTCGAATAAAGAAATATGTTGAACTGAAATGATGAAATATTTAATCCACGCAATATTTAAATTTTTTTTTCACTTGATCTCAGATTTTATTTGATCATTCAATTAAAACAAATTTATAATGTAAATATACCGTCAAAGATTTGTTATTATCAATTTTTAAACAAAAAAAAAAAAAAAAACTTTTAAATACGAGCAAAATTCTTGGTGTGAATTTTTTTTATCATTTTAATTTATCATTTCAATAGTATGATATTATTTATTTGCTCTTTATTTTTTTTGCTTTCTCCACACATACGAACAACATACAATTAGGGATTTACTTTTTTTTTTTATCAAATTAAGTAATAAATCATATTATTAATAATTATAATTTTTCTAAATTTTCAACGTCTTGATAGAGCTAAATGTGTCATATTGAAATTTCCGTTTTTTCAATGGATTATTGGAATATATTTTATAATTTATAATTTGAATGAAGAATTTTACGAATATTTGAAGACCGAAAAAACTTTTCAAAAAATTTACAAATTTAACAAACATATGAATGATTAATTCATTTCAAGCATAAAGTATGATATTGGTATATATCTACATTTTTATATGATAAATATTAGATTTAAAAAAATAAACGAAATGACTTACAATAAATAAATGAAATAATAGTTTCTCGGAATAATTCAACAGTGATAAATTTTCATGAGATAATTCATTGAAAATTTCAATATCGATTTGTAATAACTAATTAATTTATGATTAGCAATTGCTTGGAAAGTTTAATAAACTTGCAATAGTCTAGTCTCAATGATGTAATATTGAAATCAGAAATTAGTAATTAACAAATAAAATATATGTACTCAATTTAATAGTTAACTAATTGAACTTTAAAATATGTTGATTAAATTTTATAGTTGAAAACAAAAGACATAATGTAAATTATATAGCAAATGTGTTTAAATTTGAAAACCTTTGCTTTCCTTCTTTTTCTGATAGAAAAAATAAGAGTTAATCAATAATGCTAACTAGGCATTTCGCTTCAGGGAAGTGAAATTATCATATCATAAAAACTTTATAAAGTTCATGTTTGTGTATTACAACCGGGTAATTCATTACCTATTCCATTTTCTTTTTTTCCCCTTTTTTTGTAATTAGACATTTGATTATTTTTTCCATTACATCATAAAACAAAAGCATACAATTAATAACGATAACTTTAGAGATTGATTTATTAAAATGCGTGAAATAAAATTAATCTGATCATATAATTCAATTACCTGCAATTAACGAACAAAAAAAAATTTCTAATTTTGGTATAATAAAGTTTTTTTTCGTTGAAAAAAAACGAATTACTTTAGTTGAACATTAAGCAACAATTTGCAACAACATAACATTGAATTATATTAACTCAATTCGACTACATTTTCTCACAAGAAATATTCGTTTTCTTTTTTTCCTTTTGCTTTTTTTATTGTTGAAATAGAATTGAATTACACCTGTTTTCATTTATATCAAGTATATTTGATTAATTGAAAGTTCTAAATGATACAAAATTTGAAGGTTATGCTTCACTCAGGAGTGTTAGCAAGTGAAAATTATAGCAATGGTGAGAAAAGGGATTTTTAATAAAAATAGAAATAGGATGTTTTTCACCAATATTTTTTCATAATAACATCATTAATGATATTTACTATAATAACTAAAAATTAATAATAGAAGGTATTAATGATTGAAGGAATGAAAATAATTGTTACTTTCAGTCGGTTTTATTTTTCATTTTGATACTTTAATCGTAAACAACTTAATTAATTTATATATATATATATATATATATATATATATATATATATATATATATTTAAATAGTTATAAATGTAATCAAAAAATTCGAGTATGGTTGTTGCACTGTGCTTTATGGATGCTTTACACCTAAATCATGCAAACAATTTAAAAAGTTGAAAAAATTGCCGTAGTAAATTTCTTATCAAAATTCTCCATATAGCTCATTTTTTATTTCGTATATAGTAATTATGAAAATGACTACCTTAGTTATTTTAGCTAAGATTATAACAAGTTGCCTTCTTTGGTTGGTCATTTGTTAACATTGATGATAAAAACAAATTTTACATGGAGAATGAATTTATGAGGAACTTTGATAATGATAAACCTGGTGGAAAATATTTTTGTACACAAATTAAGTTTTAAAATCAATTATACACACGAAATAATTGTTAAAAAGTAACGTTTAAAATTTATTAATAAAAAAATAAAGAGAATTTGCCGTCATGTTAATTATGATAATAATATAGTGGTAAAATTGAAACACTACGATAAGTGATTAATAGTAAAATGATTAAAAATTCGTTTATAAATTATATTTTGCTACTTGACGTAAACAAAGCAAGCATAAGAAGGATTTGTTTATAGGAAGAGGAAAATAATCTAAATGAAAATTTAAACTTAGAATATTTTAATACATAAATCAAAATTGGCTTTTAGATTCAATCATTTAATACATCATGATAATAGCATTAAACAAAACACGAATCAAACTTATTATGTGATAATAGAAATAATAAACATTTAAATCAATCTTTATCCATTAATCTTAATTCTTTCATCAGTTTTAATTGATAAACCTTAACCTATTAAAAATTAGAATCATTTTAATCTAGTGGAATCAATTTGAAATTATCTGCTGCCAAGAAAAATAGTTTAATAGTGAATCATATCATAAAGACAAATCTTTTTCTGAAACTAATTAGCAATCAGTAAAGAATCATAAATTATATTATGCGTCTGGTCATTCGTTTCATTCATTCACTAGTTGGACTTTGCTATTGCTAAATCAGTGGGGTTCGAATTTGTTGGCATTTATTTATTGCTGAAAGATACTTTAATTGTATAAATAACAATCGATTATTTTATGTTCGACTTCAAGTTTTTTTTATGAAGTTCAAGTTATTTTAAGAGGCTGACTTATTTTTCACTACCGACAAAATAATTGTAACAATACAAATTGCCATAATCAACCGATACTTTATAATATGATTCCTTAAGTAATATAATTATAATAGATTTAAGATGAAGTAAATTTCGATTCAACTTTTTAATGCATAAAACAAATTCACTCATCCAAATAAATCAATAACTAAAAAACGAAAGAACATATTAAATTAACAGAAATGTATTGAAAATATTGAATATTTAAAAATACCAAATATTTTAATTTTTTTTAAAAAATGTTATATTAAAACAATAGTTGCTATAAATTATCATAACTAACCGATATCTTCAAATATGATCGCTTAAGTAATCGGTAACTTTTTCATGCTTTAATTTTGGATTTTACTGCAATTTCATCTATTGACATTAATCAAATTTTTTTTTTTAAAGAATTCCTTTAAAAGTATTTCAAGTATTAGCGTCAATCTTGATTTTGCGTTAATAGGAAAAAAAATATGCGTATATTTTTTTTTGATAAAATAATAAAACTTTTCAACTTTTTCACGTCTTATTTCGCATTTTACTGCAATTTCATCCATTTTATAATAATTTAATCAATAAAACAATTTTTTTTTCTTTTTTTTAAACAATCTATTTAATAAAAAAGGATTGACTACCAAGTTCTTTTAGTGAGTTAGTTTATTTATTTTAATTATTATAATTTTCTTATTGCTAATAAGAAAATTACAATAATTAATCTCATATGCAGGTACGATAATTGCTTTACTTAATATAATTGGAATATATTTAAGATGCAAATTTCAACTAAATCTTTTAATGCATATAAAATTTTTCAGTCATATACTGAAATAGATTTGAAATGAAGCAAATTTTCAATTAAATTTTTTAATACATATAAAAATTTTTAATCTCAAATAGATTTAAGACGAAGCAGATTTCAACTAAATTTTTTAATACAGAATTTTTCAATCAAGCACTCAAACAGATTTAAGATGAAGCAAATTTCAATTACATTTTCCAATGCATATAAAATTTTTCAATCAAATGTTGTTAATTTTTCCTCAGAAATTAATTTATTTTCCATTAAATATAAGAATTATAATTCATCACTTTGCGCTACAATAGCGAAATGGATTTCGATTTGGAATGATTGTTTGTTGTAGTTGGATGTCGGTGGGATTAGTGATGTAAATTCTTAATAATTTTGTTTCTCGCGAATTGATGTGTGTGGTGATAGTTTACCGCTTCTTTCATTGTTTAAGTATGGGGACGCACATTTTCAAATTGAACGAGTAGAAAAAATAATTTCCTTGTTGCTAAATTTAATTTAATTAAAAAAATTGACAGATATTCGCAAAATGGGTATATTATTTTAATGGATAGACTACTTTTTGTTTTACTTTAAAGAAAAAAGCAAAAACGATCACTTGTTATAATGGTTCATTTTTTTTTTATATTGCTCCAGTTTTGTTATATTTTGCAGTTATACTATCGTTTCATATCGTATCATTTATTGTATTCCTAGTCAACTCACTCGCTATTATCTTAACATTATGGCTTGTCAATCTGGTATTCGAGGTTTGTCGTTTTTTCATTACATTTAAGTGTATTATAAAAGTTATATTTAACTTGAGTATGCTAATGCGTGAAATCTCTACTTTCGTTCTTATTCCAGGTAATACTTGAAATTTGGTAGAATTCTTGAAACGAATTATAACTGAGATTGATAGATTTATATTGATTGTGAAAGAACTTTGAGTTTCAGTAATCAAGTTCCCAACTTAACGAAATGCTTTTGTGGTTAGTGTTATTATTTATTGTTATTTTTCAGCAAGCGACAAACTGCTGAGGTTTTTCAATGAATGTAAATCAGGGAAAATAAGACTTGCAAAAATTGTTGTAAAGAATGGTATGAACTTTTGATGAATTTTTCTCTTTTTTTGTAAGGAATTTTGAATAATTTTGGCTACTTGGCTAGTCGTAAAAAATGATGTGCATCTGTCATAGGTAAACACGACATATATATCCTACAGCTGTGTATGATCTGCGCTTGGATCAACAGCATCAATTTGAGTAAAAGCACAGGCGTTCTTAATTGTGATAACAGGAATTTCTCGAAATTTTATATTACTACTGCAATTTATTAATGGAACGAATTTTTCATAGCAGTTTATTTTTTATTTCATTTTGTTCTCTTTTTGCCCTGTCAGAAATATTGAACAGTAATTTTTTATAACAATAATTTATTTCAGAAGAACTATGTGTTAATTTCCAAGGTAAAGGTACGACTGATTGGCGTGCTGACTTCAAACGTCATTTACCGGATTGCATTGACGCATTTGAACCATGCTACATTTTGTTTCGTATTGATGAACCATGTGGTTGGATTTTAATGAGGTTTGTTGTTTCAGTTGAAAGTAATCTAGTTATATATGACTGGAGAATACGCTGTCATATTTAACCTCTATGCAGTTTGATAAAAATGTTACCTGTGATGGAATTATAGTGTTTTAAAAAATTTTTATTTCCATACAGTCTGCCAGTTTTTTCTTGAATATCCTCAGAGATTTTGATTAAATAAGGATCATAAGTCATGACTTAAAAAACGTGTATTTTGACATGCTGTTTAGAAATATTATGATTACAATTATAAAAATTGTAAATTTATTACAGCTTTGCCGATGATCGTGCTCCTGTTCGTGAGAAAATGGTTTTTGCTGCGACTTGGACAACGTTTAAATCAGAATTTGGACAGTCCAATATCAGGCATTAAATTTAACTTTTTTCCTACTCGGTATTCACTAGCGTTGTTGATGTTCGAATTGTTCTAGTAGTTACTTTTTTTAAAAAAAGATCGTTCGAATTTTGGACTTCGTACGTTTTCATGAATTCGTGTAAATCTGCAGTGGTTAAATGGTTAAATATTGTCTGCATGAAGACGTATCTTGTTAGTGACCATTCAGTTAATTACTTTAGTTTACAAGGCTGTCGACAATACTTTTCTTTTTCCACTTTTTTGCTGAAGATTGCAGGTACGAATATCATGTGACAGATAAGAAAGAAATGACATTGGAAGCATTTGAAAAATGGCTTTCGAGTAAGGAAGATCCTGGACCTATGTCGGAACTTGAGAAAGAATTTTATAATGCACATCAAGAACTTAAAGTTACTGCACCGTCAGTTGTTGCTGCACAAACTGTCAGAGGTAAGTTGCAATGTTTTTAATCTTTACTTTTAAATACATTCCTGTACAAAAATATCTTTAAGAAAGTGAAGAACTGTTATGATTATTCAACTATCACTATGTGAAAAAGTTACATTTGCTTGAAATTTAAAAAGTTATTTATGGAATATTAAACGTACTCTTCTAGGTGTTTTCTTCCCAGTGGATCAGGATGCTGAAGAAGAACTACGAAAGTTAGCTAATCATACAGTGAATTATGTTCAGCTAGCTGTTGATACATTGAATGAAGCAATCAAATTGGAATGTTCAAAAATATCTATCTCTCCCGAAGAGTTAAATGAGGTAATTTATTTTTTCTGTGACTGTGTAACCTTGGTTTATTTTCCATTTAAATGACAATAATTTTCGTATTCCAAACTTTAACCAGTAGTTCAATCGTATAAGTGTACTGAAAGCCTAAATTTCCATAGTGTAAATTAAGGTAGATGAAATATAATTTTTTCCTTTCGCAATCACCGATAAATTAGGAAATGGAAGAGTGTCTTAAATGATTCCGTATCGTAAGTATTTGAATTTATAGCAGATCATGTTTATACAAAGTTTAATCATAGATTATATTAAATGATAGAGCAGTTTTCATATTTTATATTTTCGTAGCAAAGTTTCCTTTTTCAGGTCATACCTCGAGATAAGCCACGATATCATTTCTATCGTTTCTCTCATGAATATAACAGTCAGAATTATGACAGTTTATGTTAGTTTGCATTTTTATAAAGCTCTAAATTTCTTTTTAATTAGTTTTACACTTGGAATTCGTTTTAAAACTTTTCACAACATTTTCTGATGATTAATGTAGTTCTTTTCGATATTTGTAGATGCTTTGCTTATAATTTAATATATATATATATATTTTTTTCTTTTGCAGTTTTCATCTATTCAATGCCTTCATCGGGATGTACAATCAAAGAACGAATGCTTTACTCAAGCTGTAAGCAGCCATTCCTACAATCTGCTTTATCGGCCGCAAATCTTTCTCCAGATAAAAAGGTTTTAGTATGGAAATAGTTTTGAAAAATAAAAATAAAATCTCGTTAAAATTATTGGTGAAGTGATAAATCATGTAACTTAGGAAAGGATGGCAAGTGGTTTGTAATGTTCAAATAAAAAGTTTGCAGTTAAAACTGGACATAAATATGTTATTTTGTAACAGTTACATTGGAATCAGAATGGTAAATGTCGATAATTATAATGCTTTATTTGGGGAGGTATTTTGCTGGTGAAAGAAGAATTATTATATATGTAATTTCTCATTTCAGATAGAAATTGATAGTAAAGAATTCTTATCATTAGATATTCTCATTGATTATACTCATCCAGCTCCACAAATGAAAGAAAAAAGTTTTGCAAAACCACCAGGGCCATCACAAAGAGGAGCACGACGTGTTACTAAGGCAGTCGGTTAATATTTTTACTTTATCTATGCTTTTCATTTCTGTGCTATAAAAAGTTTTTTCTGCAATCGTTCTTTTTTGATGATTTCTTCATTATCACTATATATGCAGTTCTTTTTGTATCCAAAACATATTTTTGCGTTACCAGTAATTTAATTCGAAAAAAAAAAAAAAAAAAAAAAAAAGGTAAAACTTTTCCTTTTTTTTTTTTTTTTTATTCTCGGAAATTTAACTTTATTTTCACCTTTATATAAAATAAGTGAATAAAACTATTTCAAACATATCCAGTTTCTGTCAGAATATCTGTTTTTGATTATCTGCTAAATAAATCATCTTAATGCTGCGTTACAGTACTGTGTTAAATCTTTTTTTTTTTTTTTTTTTTTTTTTTTTCACGTGTTGTAATTTTCATTGAAAATTTAATAATGTAAGCTCATAGGTTATTATGTGCAGTAAGTGGTCGTTATGCTTGCTTGGGCTTTCACTGTGATCTCGATATTGTGAGATGTATACATCTAAAGCATAGATATCCTAGGCTATATTTCTTAAGTATATATATTCTACCTAATGTGGATCCAGTTGTGATCTGTCATTCTTGTCGGTTACGCGTGGCATATTCAAAAAGTGGTAGATGGTATTAAAGTAATCCATCTTGTGTATAGATAATGTACTAACGCTATGTAAAGGAAACATGTATGCTTTGTCTAATATCAGCGAATATTTTAATAAATTTTTTTACCAATTCTATTTTCTAATTGTTTTATTAAACTATTATTATTATATGATCACAGGCATGTGTGTAATGTTTTTTTATTCATGATATTATTGTTTTGCTTTTGCATTTCCGGAATAAAATGAAACCAGTGAAAAACTACGGTTATTTTCAAAAGAAAAAAGGCAAGTTACTGTACTTTTAAAATCTTAAATGATTTTGTTTGTGAAATTCTTAGATTCATTCTCTTCAAATTTGCTTACTTAGCACTAAATGCTATTGATCCGAGGAAGTAATTCTTGGATTTTATAAAACTCAAATTGATGTAGTAGATCATTTGATTGCTGAAATAGACCTAAATTTTAAGTAATAAACTTTGAAATATTTGGAAGCAATTTATAGCTGAATTTGTGTGATAGGCAATGAACAATGATGAAATGTTTGGAAGCTTATCTGTGAATATACGACGTAGAGATTTTTACCTTGGAAATAAAGTTCAAAATTGAGCTAAAATGAAAAGTAAATAATACATGGGGAAGGATGAAACTAGCAGTAGCTTATTTGAACAATGGTGATAATATTAAAAGCAAGCATGTTTAATAAATTAAGCAAAACAATTTTGCATCGAGAATTTGTCGAGAAATTATAATTTTCGGAGATTATCAGTAGATTTCTTTGTTTCAATGAACGGTGGTATTTGTCGTTGTCGTATCGGTTACAGTTTTCTTTTTATAATATTTTGTGGTTACATGTCTAGAATTCATTAAAAAAGTTTTTTCTTTATTAATTATTAAAAGTTTGACATAAGCTAGGCAGAAATAGTCTTTAATCATTCGGAGTGTATTGATTCAATTAGCAATTATTTTAGATTTTTTTAATACTTAATTTGTGCTTTTAGTAAATATTGTTGGAATTTAATTTTTACAATAATAAAATTTTTGAACATTTTCAAAACATTTAAATCTTCCCAATCAAATTTTAGCTTATTCTAAACAAATTAATAAAAATATGAATGCTTGATTTACCTGGAAATGACACCAGGTTCAAGTGGTGTCTCAACAATACGCCTTTCTTCTTCTTTAAGCAGCGTACTTTCACTATTCGGATTAACGCTTGTCACAATTTCACGCTTATACGTTACAGGTTGACCATCCTTATCCACGTAATTACCTTCTAAACTTGCTTCCGTATTTGCTACTGTACCTCGAGGTAATACCTGTAATAAATAACACATTTTAAAAAAATGTAGCTTTCTGAGATATTAATGAATTATGTATTGTATACAATAATACATCGATTTTAAATTTTAAATAAAAAAAATACAAACACTTGCATTATTTCAGAAATTTGTTTACTTTTTCATTTAGTCTATACTATTAAATTTATTCAAAAAATTTAACGAAATTTATCGTTAATTACAGCAATTATATATTACAGAAAAATGTAAGATAAGGAATTTCACATTTTTTTAAAAAATGTTTTTTCAAAATGATTACCAATATTTGAGTATGATTTGTATTTCTTTTCTTCTTTTTGTAAACATCAATATGACTTAATTAATCAAGATGACTTCAAAAAATAAGAAAAGATCAGAGCTATAATATGCAGATATATTTGTTTTATTTCAAAAGTAAACCATTTGAATTTTTCATTATCCTTTCACAATCACAGAAACTGAATTAAAACTTTTTTACGATAGTTCAAGAAATAATATTTATTCGTCAACAATTAAAAAATTGACCATATACTGTAGTAGCACTTATGTGTATGCTAATTAATTACATTAGTAGATAAAATTTTCACATTTTATGATACTTTTATTACCGATAGATTTTTTGCTTCCTTTTCGAATATTGTTCCGTAAAAAGAAATGCCTTTTATGTATTTAAAGTATATTCATACTTTTTTTTAATGATTATATCAACTAAAATAAAAAAATATAGATAGTTTCGGAAAATTCTGAGATATTTTGATGATCTCAACAAAATTATAGTGTAATAATCTTTTTTTAAGAAAAAAAAAAAAAAAAAAAAAGAGAATTGAAATAAATGATATGAAAAATAAAAATATCAGTACTAAAATAATGTAATACCTCAGACATTTCAACACGTCGATTGAAATCACCACTACCTTGCATAACAGATACAATTGAATTATATGGTGCAGCAGTTTCATGCTGTGTTTTTCGTTGATAATTTGGTTTCTCAATAGCATACCTGTCGACTGCATTTGTTACCGGTAATGTGATTGGTTGATTATTTATCAATCTTTCCGTTGAATACTCATGCAATTTTTCTTCATAACGTGAACTGCCACTTTAAAAAAAAAAAAAGATTAAACCACCAATATTTACTTTTATATAAAAATTTAATAAATTGAGATTTATTTGAATAAGACATTTATTATGAATAATAAAATTATTATATATACTTCGTTTACAACCTTTGAATAAGTCAGTTCTTTTAGTTAATTCAATTTTATACCTTTGTGATTGCCATGTGGATGATTGTTGCTGAGTACTGGAGGATATCGGATGTGGTGATCCAATAGATACAGGGGCATAAGTTAAATGTGTACTCTGTTTAACTGGTATTCCATGCTCTAATATATATTGTTGTTGTTGTTGATTGTTTAAATAGGAAGTATGATATTGTGTATGATTCTGTTGTGCACTTTTGGTACCGTTATCACCGTTATCCGTATGTGTTGTATAATGTGTTTGTGATATGAAACTATCATAATCATTAATTGTTGATTTATCATACTTGTGTTGTTCTCGATGATAATTCGTATAATTATTACCGCCATCATATTTACCATCTTCACGATTCTGTCGATCAGCTTCATTTTGCCATAATGCATGAGTCTGGTTAGCTCTATTATACCAGTGTGGTGGTTGTTGTGGTGGAATCTATAAAAAGAGAAAAAAAAACTTTTTTACTCTAAAAATTTGACAAATTTCAGTTATTGTAAAAAATTAAAAAATTGTTAGAAAAGGAAATGAAGATAAAATTTTTAAATATAAAGAAAATAAACAAATTTTACTAATCATATTTGAAATCATATCATATTCTTCTTTTTTTTTTCGGATTTTCACAAATTAAAACTACTATCGCTTAGATCTGGATTAAAATTTATTAAAAGGAAAGTAATTAAAATGAAAAAGAAAAAAAATTTTTTGCTTTTTTTTGTATGAAATATTAAAAAAAAAAAAAGATTTAGCGCAGGTATCCACATATTCAACACAAACAAACTTTCGAAGAAGGTGGTATTTGCAGACGAGCATCAGTATTTCTTGCTTTTTTTTCCCAAATATTACGTCGATCATTCACAATACGTGTCCACATAGGTTCATAATCATACATCTAAAAAATTTCGCTAATAAATTGAAGTTTTTTTCAGTGAAATTAATTAGTTACACAATTACAACACCTGTTATGTTTTTGTCCACATCATATTAATTTCATTCTAATTAAGCAAACTGTCTTTTAATTTTGTTTCTGTTTCTAAACAAACAAATGCAAATAATTAGAGCGTTTTTAAAAGAAAAAAAAAAGGAAAAAAAGTTATGGGATATTCAAAATTAATATTAAATTTTTCATTATTCAATCATTTATTCGAGGAATTTCAATTTTCAAAAATAAAAAAATAAAAATTGAGGAGAAAAACAAAAATAAAGAAAAGAAACGAAAAGGAAATTCTAAATAAAAGAAAATAACATAACTATACCATTATCAGCAATTCTTGCTAAAGTTAAATATCAATTTGCACAGTAATAACAATAAAAAATAAAAAAAAAGTAAATTAAAAGCTTCAAAGTTTAATATTTTTTGTCATCTGATAAATAATGATTAAAGCAGAATTCGATTAAACGATAGGATAAAGTTAAGATATGTACAATTAAAATTTAGATACTGACAAAAAAAAGAAGAAATAGAATTGAAATGACAAGAGATGATAAAAGCAGGAATGGAAGTAGGAAGAATGGAACAAATACAGGACCTGGGAGCGGGTAAAGCGAGGGTCCGACCTGTTCTTCCAATGTTTATGCTTTTCGAAAGATCTTGATTGCCATTCTGGGGTCATCAATTTTTTTTGTGCAATCAGCGCTTTATCGTTCAATAATGTCTCAATTGTCACCTCTTTCTCAGCATTCTCATTTGCCCATTCGTATCTTTCTGCTGGTACTGTATTATGTGATCGAATCCATGATTGCTGTTGTTGTTGTTGTTGTTGTTGTTGTTCTATCTTTTGAAATGATATATTATCTCTATCAATATCAACATTTTTATTACCAATAATATCATTTGTTGAATAATTCGTAACTGTTTGTGATGTATAACCAGTAAAATTTGTTGATGGCTGAAATGTTCGATGATGATATGTTGGTGAAATTGAACAGCTATCATTTATTTTGTTGTTATCATTTCTCCGATATGGTAAATGATCATCTACTTTAGCTGATAAACTAAATGTTGTTGGTCTAGTGATTTCTTCTTGACGATTAACAGTACGATGTTGACGAATGAAACCAGCTGTTGGTCCAAATGATGTACCAAAATGATGATCAGGTTGTTCATTTTTAGTAAGATGTTGATTAGATCGTGTATCACCAATTAAGACATCAGCTGATACATGATCAACATTTGGTGCTATTTCAATATTCATCTCATCACGTTTCAACAAAGTATGATCAAATTTTGAATGTAAACGACGTTGTTCTGGTCCATGTCCATGGTATGAACCATTTGTGCTTATTTCACCTTTTCGAAAATCCATACCACCCATTTCATATCCAGGTATTATTGTCTTATGCTCATTATGATATCTCCTTGTATCATCATTATCATTATGATAAATGTATGATGAATTATATGATGATAATCGTGATCGATCAACATAATCTAATCCACCAAATTCATATCCTCGTCTTATTGATCTATAATAATACATTTTATTATTATAAAATAAATTTAAAAAAAAAAAGAACCCTTTTTTTATATTTAATTCAACTTTTTTTTTCTCTTTTATTACAAATTAATTTTTATTACTTCATCAATTGCGAATAACTTTGAAAATTTTCAAGTTTGTAGTAATATAATTAATTTATAACATTAATCAAATTTTATTAAAATAATAAATTAGCAACAATGTACAACCTTTCTTCATTTCGTTTTTTTGGATGTTGTAAAGTGGAATATTGAGGTGCATAATATGGTTTTGTAGCAGAAGGTGTTATTGAACGAGCTCGTTCACTTCGACTACGTGCTGCATGAGCCCAATATGGTTCCTTTAAAAAAGAAAGATATTTTTTTATTATTCTCTTTTTTAAATTTAAAATAATTTTAAAAGATTTAAATTTTAAAAGATAAATTTTGAATATCCTATATAACTTCTCAAAGAAAAAAGCCAAAAAAATAAATGTTTTAAAAATAATTATAAAATATCAATAATATTGCTGTTTTAAAATTTAATTAAAATTAAAAGAAGAAAAAAGAACATTTACACTCTAAAAATTATTTTTTACAAATTAAAAGCAAAAATAATATAAATTGTGGGAATTTAATCTAATAAACCTGTGATGGTGGTATGTGTGGGATTTCCGCTTGTGCTATTAACTCATTGAAATGTTGGCCAAATGTATCATTTTCACCAGCTCTTATTACTTTTAATGTTTCTGAAACTTCAGGATTAAAATGTCGGTCATTTGCGCCAAGTGCATGATCTGGTCCTGCGCCAACTTGCTGTTTATATTGCTCTTCTGCAGCTTCACTAAAATATTCAACTTCTTTTCTTGTTCATTTGTTTCACTCACAAAAAAATATTAGTAATAATTTTTGTTCGGAAAAATTTTATTCCATTTATATATATATTTTTTTCCTTTAATAATTTTATTCAGTTATTATCCATTTTTTCTATTTGTCATTCATTTACAGCGATCAATCATTATCTATGGTTATAACCATTCATTCATTATTATTCATCGATTGTAGTGATGAAGTCATTATCTACCATTCATTATAGTAATTAAATCATTGATTTTTTCAGAAAATTTTCTGATAAATATACATGATGTATACGTGTATCAAATAAATGTACAGGTGAAGCAGCAATGGATTCTGCCTCAATTTAATTATTTATTAATTTATGTTAAAGCTTAGAAATGGTTAATGATTTCTGTCTACGTAATGCTACCTATTTGGTCATAAGAAGCAGTTAGTAATCTTGATAAAATTTATAATCTTAAAAACAGATATGAAGTTTTATGATGTTTTTAATGGCAAAATAAATTTTTGAATGTCAAAAATTGGCTTGTTAAAAGTTATTATCTAAAACGAAACGAAAAAAAAAATCATTCAATTCTTTCTGATTAGCTAAAATTTCTTTCTGTTTTTATTATTACTTTTCCTCTCATTTTTTCCTTATTCACGTCTTAAATTGAAATTTGCACAAAACAAAATACTTGTTGAATTGGATTTTTAAAAATTTTTGACAATCATCAGTAATAATGCTAATAAAGTCTTAACCATATTTTGTTGAAATGTTAAAAAAGTAATACATATCCTTTTGAAATCTATTTTATAAAAATTTAAAATAAAATAAATGTAGAATTTAATTCAAAAGGAAACATCTAACATTCTTCTTTTCAAAAATTGTGAAAATAAAAAATAAATGAAAAATTTACAACAGCTGTTTTCCGGATGCTTTTTGAACAGCTCACCTGCATCATTCACATTTTGTGAAACATTGGGCAGTTAAAAGCAAAAAAACAAAATTTGCTTTCAAAAAATAGCAAATCATTTTTTTTCCTTCCTAAATTGCACTTTTTTTCTAGTTTTCGTTTTTCAACGGTTAACTTGATTAAGTTTCAGAACAAAAAACAATGAAATACACTATGTATGCTTGTTTAAAATAAACATTTGATATCTGAAAATACATTTTACAATTGTAAAATGATAAATATTGTTAAATGATATCACTATTATTATTATAAGATAGTAGTATTACCAACTGGTAATTATTATCATTGTAAGAAAAAGATATTGTTTAATAGAACGACTATTGATACCTAAAAGAAACAAAAAAAGAAGCTATTTTAATATAATATATATTTACTATTATTCAATAGCCTTCAATTATATTAATAATTTAAAATATCTCTAATTAATAATCGCTCAAAGTGATAACAATAAATAATGCAATAATATTTATTATCAAAGAATGAATTCACCCAAAAAGAAAAGTAAGGAAGTCGTTGAAAGATGAGAAAGTGGAATAAAGTTTGGAAATGAATAAATAAATGATATTAATAAGAATAAAAGCTACCTTAAAATTATAGTTGTTCAAAATTGTATTTTAAAATAACATGCAAATTATATTTGTCAAATTATTTTTAATAATTTATTCAATTAAAAGGAAAAAAACAAAGGTACACAACAAATTGAAAAAATGCTTGTTGTATATCGTTTCTAATCATTTATTTCTATGTATTACTATAACTTTACAAAAAAAAGATGAAGACTATAAATTTAAATTTTTTAAAATCAAATTTTCAAAAAAAAAAGCGCATATTTTCATTCTTTTTCTTAAGTGCAAATTTTTTACCTGAATCATTGTTATCTGACACACATGGATGAAAATATTGTGTAAAAATACTTTTTGTGTCTAAGTTTATTTTAGTAAATCAATCTATGCTAATATTTGCTCGACCAATGATTCATTCGTATGGTAGAGTGGAATAGATAATACAAACAACACATATATAACATTTCTAATGCTTTCAACAAAAAAAATTTAGTTAAAAATTTTTAACATATTGAATTACTTTCTTTTCCCATACTACTATTACCCAATTTTTTTGTGTTATCACAACTTCTAAACTATGTTATATGATCATGTAATAAGAATTATCATTTCAAATTGTAAATTTATTTGCATCACTTATTTTAATAATATAATTTGTAAAAATTTTTTCTCGTATTAATAATTATAGCACAAAAAAGGATTTGTAATTAAGTTTAGAAAATTTTTAATTATCCAATGGCATATACTAAAGTTCCTTTTCATTTTTCTTTTTTTCTTTTCTTTTTTTCTGAAAAAATTCTAGGAAAAAAAACTAATGAAGCATTTTTATTTCTAATCAAAATATGAAACAGTGTTTAATTTACGATTGATTATTAATTTTTTTAAAAATTAACTATTAATGGAATCATTGATAAATTCTATATTATTATTATTATTTTATTACTATATTGATTTAATTCATTGGATTATAACATAAAAATTGAAATTTTTTTTTCACAAATTCGATTTAACAATAATATGAATGAATGATAAGGATTGATAAGAATGCTTACCGTGAATAAAGTGGCATTGGCGTGTTATATTGTATATTAGATGGCATAATTCGTCCTTTTTTTTCTCGTTTTTCCTTTCTCTTTCGTTTTTCTTCTTCCCCCTCTTTTGAATAACGATAAGGAATAAATTTAAAAAATTGTGAAAGAAATTGAAATTGTGAAAAGCGCCTGGAAGGATGCTACTAGAATGAAGAAGATTCGAATGATATGATCAGAAGTTGTTATTGTTGTTGTTGCTGTTAATTTTGATGAAATTGATGATATTAGTTATGCTAGAGTTAAAGGATTCCATTAGAATGTATGAGGAGAAGAACTGTTTTTTTTTTTTTTTTTTTTGCGAGAGATAAACTGATAAGAAAAATGAAAAAAGGGATGGTGATTAGAGATAAGCAAAGACAAGAAGAGAGAGAGAGAACGAATTCAATTCATTGAATGAAAATAGTTTAAATGTGTATGTTCTGTGTATTATCTTTTTCTTTCTTTTCCTGTGCTAAATCTTTTTCTCTCCAACACATTTTAATCATTTATATCATATCGAAAGACTCGAAATGATTACCACTCTCAACAAAATTCATCATTTCATTCTATTCGGAATTTTTTTTCCATCCGGTAAATGATGAAGAAGAAAGAAAAAAGAAAAAGTTGTTGAAATATTATTTATCATTAGTTGGTTAAAATACTTTTTACAAAAAAGAGAAGGAAAGGAAAAAAAGAACAAGGAAATGTGCAAATTACCAAGGCGAGAAAATTTAATCGTTGAAATTTTCCATAAAAATTGGAATGTAAATGAATTGGTATTTATTGAATTTTTTTAAATTAAAAAATTGTCATATCATTTTTGCATTTCAAGCATTTTAATGTATCAAATAGCATGTGCATGTAAAATTTTACAAAATATTGAAAGACATTGAAAAATTACATTAATTTTTTTTGGACAAAATTTTATCATTCATTTGTAACATTATAAAATCTAGTATAAGTGTATTAAATTAGTGTATTGAAAATTCATATTTTAATCTCTTTTTTGTAATAAAATTGCATACGAAAGTTTTTTTTTTTTTGATTAGAAAGAAAAATTTGGATTAAATTAATAAATTTAAAAGGAATGAAAATATTTCATAGTAGTTCTCCATCCTTTCTTTTCATATTTCATTCGCTATTACTTACAATTCAGTTATAACAAATAATAAATTTAGCTTTGTCTATTATTCCTTTAAAATTTCTTTAATTCTATCAATGAAACTGTGGTTATTTACTGGGCCTATTTGCCTACTAGATATTATAACCTACTTGGCTATAATTAGAAAATCAATTAAATTAGTTGCATTAGATTTATGTGACAGTAATGTATCAAATCATAATATAAAAAACAAGTTTAATTCAGTGGATAAAGAAAGAATTAAGGATTATGAAATTCAGTGATTCAAATTAAAAACTTTTGGTTAGGTTTAATCTTCAAAAAAGAAACTTTTTTTAAAATAAAAGTATTTTTTTAAATTTTCAAGTCTTAAAATATATCAAGGACAAAAGTCAAGAACTAGAAAACTAGAAGAAAAGAAAACAAAAAACTAGAAATACTTGATTTTACAAAATTAGTTTTTTAAAGAAAAACAAAAAAAAAAAAAAAAAATGAATTAAATTTCGCACTAATAATTTAAAATATCAAAAGCTATCAATGTTTTTTTCCAATTATTTTCGGCTGTTATATTTTTGATTAAAATATTTTATGTAGTTAAAAAAAAGATGAAATTTATTATTTATTTAATTTATTAACAATAAAAGATTTTTAACTTATCAATTACAACATAATGGATAATCAATGACTGATTTAGATAATTTGAAAAATAAATAAAAATTATTGGTTTTCAATAAAATATTTACAATACAACATAATAAATTAAATCATGTATACAATGATATCGATCGAATTCTATCAGCTCTAATAAAATTTTTCCGTCTTTTTTTTGATGTAATAGTTTAGGTTTTAACTTAATTCAATTTAATTTAACATTGATAAATGATAAAGAAGTGAGATAAAGTATTCGGTGATTATTCTGCAAGATTTTTACCTTCAAATTTATAAATTTGCACTTATTGCTGAAATTTTCAAGAAAAAGCCTTTTAAAAAACTTATTTGTTAAATTAAGTTTACTAAATCTTACTGACACTCTAAAATGCATATTTATCCTGAGATACATCAATTTTCGGTTTCAAAAGAAAATATACATACATATATGTTAAATTTTTTTATGCTTCACCATGAACATTCATTCCTACTAACATTGATGAGAAAATTGGACAATTGATAAGAAAAGCTAATTCATTTTTAAATTGAAAATTTAAAAACATTGTTTGAAAATTGTTACAGCAATTCATTTTAACGTGACAGATCCGTTGCTACATTTGCAATTTTTAAACATTACTAATGATAACTCGGCTTCTGCTATTTTTTTTTTTCACTGAAATAATTTCAGTCGACCTTTAAATTTTCGTAAAATATTCCCATCGAATACTTAATCAATCATTTTGATTTATACAACATTTTGACAATAAAGTTCTATCTAGAACTCAATCAGGAAAATGATTATAAAAAAAGAGAAACATTTCATCAGTAATTACCAAAAAATATTAATTTAACTTATTGAAATATATACAAGTATAAAAGTTTAACAAAAAATATATTAGAATTTTATATCTCGTTTTTTTTTTTTTTTTTTTTCCAAACAATGTTATTGCTAAATTTTCATAGTAATAGTGAAATTGATCGTGTATTGATTAAAACTGATCAACGACGATTTTTTTTCCTGAACTTAGCTTCAACTTTTATTTTCTTTCAAAGGCCATAATTCATGAACGCTAATTACTTTATTACTATATGAATGATAATTAATGATACAAAGCATTACTTAATCTGCTTTAATTTATTTAATTTTGGAACTCGCAATTATCATTTAAAATTCATATATAGCTTGAAAAAATTCATAACTGAATAGCTAAATAGAATCCTACATGATACAGCTGTCAAAGTTTATCAGTTAATCAACTTATCCTTCCGTCGTTAAATTGATGACATTTGTTATGGCTCAGGAATCACCTGTGTTATAACATTACAAACGTAATATTATAAGGTAAAATAACACACAACACGTAAAAATCTATTATGGTACTTATTTTTCATTTTTATAAGTACTTTTTTTGTTTTCATTGGTATGTCTTCTGACTGGATTCACGTGAATTTAAATCAATAAAGTATAAATTTAATCAAAGAAACGTAAATTTGAATGAATTATATTTTTACAATAATTAATGATAGATTATGATTTATAATAACAGTTTCACATAACTTCTTCTAGTAGGATATGTTTTTCAGATATTAAATGAATAAATTTGGACAATGAATTAATGGCATAAATTAAACAATTAAATTAGATTAAATGTTTTCTTAGTGATATAACAAAATATATTTTCTTTTTATATTTTTTAAGCATATAATTTAAAACAGATCATTGACTATCTTTTTGTTAGCAAATAATCTCATCAAATGAAGAAAATATGACAGCCTGCAACAATTTTGTATTATTATTGAGAATATTCCAAATCTCCACTTTTTTTTTTTCGTTAATAGTTAATAAAAATTTACTGAGATTTAAAAAGCAAGAAAAGCATTAAATTGTCATGATATAATCGCATTAAAATTATCACTGATAATAGCTGAAAACTTTTAATGAAACCAATATGATAAATAGCAAATATTGAAAAAAAAAAAGCGATCAAAATGTAATACAATAATTTTTTTATTAAATCTAATGTATATAATTAATCTAACAAAATTAATTATTTATTTTTTTATGCAAAGCGGAACCGTCCTGTTGTAATGTAAAGTTTTCGTAGCGCTTGCGCATCGTTATAGGAGTAGGGTATACGTGGAGCATGAGGAATATATACACCTTCACCGTACATAAAATGTCGATTAAATCCATGATCCTAAAATTACAAAAAAAAAAGAAAAATAGAGAAATTTTTTATGAAAAAATAAAAAAAATAACACCATTGATAAATTATAAAATATGCAAATAGCTCATTAACTTGTATTTAATTAAATTAGGTGTTGAAAAAGCAATACATTTTTTCAAATACATATGTCTTTTATACAATAAAAATTTTTTTTTCTACCTGAGGATATCTCCAATCATATGATGTGTATGCATACTGTTGAGCAAAATCATCTGCCTTAAGTCTTGCTGATACATATCTATTTAAGTAATTTTGTGATTCAGCAACGTATGATTTCAATGGTTCCATTCGCTATAAAAAATTAATTTTAATTATTACTTTTAGGAAAAAAGACGAAGAAATATTTGAATAACCTAATAATAAATAATAACTGAAAAATTGAAAGTTTATCAAATTTATTTAGAAATTATTAAATTTAACATGTAAAGAAAATTTTTTCTTTTTTTTTGTTTTAACATACTTCATTGAAAAATATCCTGTTTGTTTGAAATGTATAGTATGGAACATAAGAACTATACGGCATTGGTTCAAAGAACGGCATACGAATTGGTTTTGTTACAGTGTCATGAGTATCCTGTAATTAATCAAGTAATTACTTTAATACCCGAAAAAAAAAGATTGATATTTTAATTGGAAGATTAATTTCAATAAGAAATAATAAATATAGCATAAAAAAACAAAAAAAAAAGAAACTAATAAATACAAGTGGAATTATAATTATTGTTATTAAACAAAAAAAAAATTTATGTCTAATTCTTTTGAAATATTTTAGAAAATTTGAGACAAATTTAGTATTAACTTTCTTTTTATTATTGCTTA
Organism: Brugia malayi; assembly: GCF_000002995.4. NCBI lineage: Eukaryota > Metazoa > Nematoda > Chromadorea > Rhabditida > Onchocercidae > Brugia > Brugia malayi. Next base: position 10,560,668 of record NW_025062479.1, read on the forward strand.
GCTAATTTTAATTTAAAAATGAAAAATATTTAAGGATTGAAAAAGATTTTTTTTCTAAAACTTACAATCCATCGTGCTTTACTGTATGAATTATTATACCAATTATAAATTTTTGGCTGATAAACAGGTATTGCATCAATAACACGTTCTGCTTGACGATAATGTTGTGGTAATGCTAAAGATGGCGCAAGCAATGAAACGGATGTTGATCGACGAATTGGAAAATCATGTTCTGCTTCCTTAAAATTTTTTAGAAATTAAAATATAAAATATAATTCATCATAACAAATGATATTGTAAATATTTCTTGTTGCTCTTAACATTTTAATTCTTCATCTAGAAAAGTTAAATTTTGCTGAAAAATATTTTCTTAATTAAGTAAGATAATAATGTTTTTTCCCCTTCTATTCTATAAACAATAATTATTTATTAAAAAAAACAAAATAAAACGAAACAAACAAACATTCTAAATCTCAAAAAAAGAAAAAAAAGAAAAAATTTTAGGAAGATGAAACAAAATCAAAAATTTACACCATATTCTCTAGATAATGAATTAATCTTCCCGGTTTTTTTTGTTGTTTTCCTGAGTAATAAAGAAAAAAAAATCAAAATTGAATGTAACAAAATACCTTAATATATGTAAGATTGGTATAAGAAGCTGATCGAGCAAGCTCTTTTGGTTTACTCCAAACATTTGACATATAATTTTGAAATGTCGTTTTAGGACGAGCTAAATCGATATAACGCCTAAATAGTTATGAATAAAAGTTACATATGATAGATAAAAATTCTTGATTAAAATAAAATGTTTTTTGCTTTTTTTTATTATTTGAAGAAGACAAAAAATCATAAAGATAAAATTCCTTTTTATACAAGTGTTTCAAAATCAAAAAAAAAAAAAAACGAAGAAAAATTATTTGTAAATTTCTTTAATCTTATTGAAATTGAAGATTATGTCTGATAAAAAAAAATAAATAAATAAAATTTAAAATAATTAAATAAACCAACGATGTTGGATAATCATTCCACCATTTTGTTGTTGTTTCAACTTCATCTGCAGTTGACTGCGCTCGTGACAACATTCCCGTACTTAAGATAGGTGGACGCATTTTCCTTTTTTTTTTTTTTGCTTTTTTTTTTTACACAATCCTTTAAACTAAAATTTGAAATATTTCGTAAAACATCTGTTACTACTTTGCAAAAAAAAAAAAAGATTCATAGCGATAATAGGGAAAGCAAAGACAGAGAGGAAGGAAAAAAAGAAGGAAAAATTTGATGGAGATTGAAAGGACGAAGGGAAAGAGAGAGAGGGAGAGGGGAGGAAGAAAGATGAAGATATATTGGACTACGTTGATAAATAATACTCATTTTTATTGATTTTGGTTCTTTTTTTTCTTGTTGAAAAGATTTTTTCTATTCTACATTTGAAAAATATAAATGGTATATTTAACTGTAAAAGTACTTTTTTTTTTTTTTTTGCAAAATGAAAGAAAGAAATGAATAAATAACTGAAATAATTGAACCTAAACAATAGTAGATTTATTACAATAAAAAAAGGGAAACCAAAAAAAAGCCTAATTAATTAAATCTTCAATATTATTTTCTATTGTCCATTATTTTTGCCGCATATTTTAGATATAAAATTGTAGCAATAAAAATTCCAATAACATACACAACATTAATCGATTAACAGATAGATTAACAAGCATTTTTAATTATCTAATTGCCGAATAAAATAGTTGTAATATGATAAGTGTAAATAACATTTAAATTTAATATATTAAGTGTATCAATTAAAAAAATGAGGAAAACAAAGTGAGAAATATGAAGATCGATTTCTTTAAGTGTTACTATCGTTTCTTTCATTTAAGAAACAAATTTGTGAATGAAGAAAATAAGTGAAAAAAAAAGACATAATTTTACTATAAAATATTATTTGTAATATTTTTATCAAGTAATTATTGTCAAAAATATTTTTAATTGATAAATTTGAGCAAATGAGAAAAAAAAAGAAAGAAACTTAATCATATCAAATCAAAGAGAGAAAGAAACTTAATCATATCATTTCTATTATTTTATATGAAAAAAAAAAAAAAAAAAAAAGGAAAAGAAAATCATAGCAAAATTCTGCAAATCAAATTGTATAAATGAAGTAATGGACAAGTAACATATCACTTTTTGTTAACAAAAATTATTTTTCGTAATAAGTTTATTTATCTTTCAATTGCTCAAAGTGCCAAGAGTCAATAAATAAATAAATTTAATTAAAACGAAATGTATATATGTAAAGAATAAAGAGAAAAGGTTAGAATAGTAATAGCAGAAGAGGAAAAAAATGTGCAAAAATTGGATGCAGTAGGATTTATATCTAATCTATTTGATGTTTTATAAAACACTGTGGTTAAAATTATAATGATCTGTTGATCAAATCTGAGATTCAAAATTGAAATTTAATGGTTTATCCATTTTATTAAATATTAACTAAATATAAGGGAACCATACCAATATCATTGATCTTTGATTAAGGAATTCTATTTTTGATCTAAGTCATGTATGCAATAGGATTTAAATTTAATGTTTTTGATGTTTCACAAAACGCTGTGATTAAAAATATTTTGTATAGTTCTCTTATTGATTTAAATTAGATATATATTCAAAAAGTGCAAAAAAAATTAATTTCCAAAATTTTTTTAAAAATATTCCAATCAAAATTTTTCTTTACACTGCAAATTTTCTGCTATCATCTTTAATCTTTTTTTCTAAGCAAATTTAGCGAAAAAAAAATGGTAATTAATGTTAAATGAGAATATAAATAAATTAGTAAGTATAAATTTTATCCCAATAAACACTCTTTCACTTATGTTATAATATTTGAATGAAATTAAAACTTTAAAAAAGATCAAACATATATATATCATAAAATTTAGTAAAAGAATAAGCAATAATGAGATGTAGGTAAGTGATCTACTGCTAGAATGATTCATTTCAATATAATTATCATTATAATTGTTACGATAATTCAATTAGTGAAAGGTTAACTTTTCTAGTAGCAGCTGCTAAATAAGTTTGATTGTATACGAAACAAACAAACTAACTACTTTCAGCTCATCACTTTTTGTTTATATTTCTTCATTTTCTTTTTTTTTCTCTCTTTCTCTCTTTCTCCTTTCCTTGATCTCTTCAGTTGATACATTTCTTATATATATATATATATATCATCCTTTATTCGTTTTAAATTAATTCAAAAAAAAGAAGAAAAGCTTTTAATAGTAATATGTTGGCTAGTTTTCTCTCTCGTTTTTTTTCTCATTCTTTCTCTTTTTCTTATTTATTTAATCTCAGTCAAATTATTCATCTGATAAGTTTAGAATTTTTTTAATGAATTAGTCGGAATTCTAAAACAATACTAACTGTTAAAGTCAAGAAAGTTAGAAAGAATACTGAAAAATGAGCAGTGCTAATTTATTACTATTATTATAAAAAGAAAGAGAAAAAGGAGAAACTTTTGATCAATAAATTTTATTGAAATAATGGAAATTATCGATGTATATTCATTAAAGTTCAATCACTTTTTTTTTTTTATTTTTGATAATATTAATTTTTGTTGATTTGTGCTTATTGTAATAATAATATTAAAAAAAAAAAGCATCAAATGAGATATGAAATTGATTCTTACTTTTCTCAAAAAATAAAATTCAGAATGTAAAAAGAAAAATTTTTTAAAATTAATTTTCAAATCTTTTCAATGAAAACTCTGTACAAAATAAAAGATTTAAAACTAAATGCAATCATTAAATGATTCAATGTACCGATTTATTTTCTGGAAAATAATTTTAAGACTGTAAAAACCGAGTAATAAAAGCCAATTTAGAATTAATTTAAAAAAAAAAAAAAAATCACTTCAAAATCAATCAATCACTCTTGATTATATAGGAAATGCAAAATTTGATCATTCGTGACAATACTGAGATCTGAGTGCAATTTAACATTATATATAAAAAAAATTGCGATTTTTTACCATTTCACATTAAAATAATGTGTTATCACTACAATTTACTATTTAATTATGATTTTTTTCCTATCATTCATGAATCACTAATTAACTGACTATTTATCCCACTAAATTTAAATGAGATATGATAATTTTATTATGAAATATTGTAAAATGAAAATAAGATAATGTTATTAAAAAAATATTAAATGAGAGATATTAAAGTATACGTGAATCACATAAATATATGTATTATAAAATAGATGTACAAAGAGTAGAGAAGAAAAATGAAAGTGAAATAATATTATTTGATTAATTTTACGATCCATATATGTTCAAAAAAAAAAAAAAAGAAAAAGAAATTGAATCTTTTGCACTTTCAAATGAAAAAGATTCAATTTTTTTCTTTCGAAAATATTAGAATTTCAGTCAAAGATGTTATATGATTCACCCACTTATTTCATTTGTTCCATTTTCATTCTTATAAAAAGCTATAAGTTACGTTTTTAGTAGAATCAAAGGTGAGAATTCATCACCTTTTATACTTCTGACCCTTTACTAAGAAATTAACTACAGCATACGCTTACATTCCCCTCATGCTAAATCTACTTTAATTGTCCAAAATTTCAACTGCTCCACCATGAAACGAAATAGTGCAATTAGCGTTATATGTGCATAGAATTTTTCCTGAGATGTCGTGCGTTTTTCTGTTTCCGGATCCCGTTACATCCTGTATTTTTAGTTTGAGACTGAACATGACTTTATGAAAATATTGAAAGTACGAGGTATAAAATATTTTACATGATACATGCTAATTAGTAGGTGCGATTTTCCTTTTTTTTTTTTTTCAGTTTGATGGATAATGTTTCGGCATATTGCCTTCCGATTGGAAACATGTTTATTTTCTGGTTACATGCAGAATTTCGGTAATCATATTCAGAATAGTAAATTACGAAATTGCTCCTCTCTTGATCATGATTGTATAAGGAGAAAAAGTGCATGGTATTGATGTTTCACCAATATGGAAAAAATTATTTACCTTGATATTTTCTTATTCCTATGAAGTTTTTAAAGTTTTTGAAAAAATACAAACATCCAAAAATTCATATCTGACATCTGACTTTTTTTTTCAGCAATACTAGATATAGCAAAAAGCCACGGAAGCATATGAAAAATTTCGCTTTACATTCAGACTTTTATGAGAAAGTCAATCGATGGAAGGAATTACTAAAAAATGAAGTTGCTCATGGTGTCAAGGAAATCCGGTATATTCCATTTACATCTCATCTTTTTTTTCTCCCGATTCTTACTGATAGATAGCTGTTTTATGAATATCGCATTCAGGCTGTTTTGGAATTTCCAATTTATAGGGATCTTCTGCTGAATCCGTCGGTTGACGAATTGGAAAAACTTGGTCAAATTTCGGGAGCACTTCGTTTCCAAACACAATATTTACATGCGTTGCACGGACGCGTCATCGTCTTACACCAAATAAAAGGGTCAGAGCAGAAGATCACAAAAAGAAGTTTCCGTTCAGGTTTCTTTTTTTGTTTCCAGATTTTACTATCCCTAGCTATTGTGAAGTTAAGTAGGATTACTTTAAAAGTGGTGGCTTGGAAATTTTTGGAAAATATTCAAATTTTATTTGTAGGTACACCTGTGCTGCTATGTCGAATTCCAGAGCTTACAATCATTAGCAACTGTATTATAATTTCATGCTCTGGAAATCAAGTGAGTCTGAAAACAAAAGCAAAAAAGGAAGTGAATATTGATTTTTCTGATGAATTTGTTTTAATACCATCTGTCGGACTCGGATATCTGATAGCTTTAGATGAGTTTCTGGTAAGTTTTTGATTTGTGGAATAGATTAGGCTAATGTATTAAGCATTTTGTTATTTAGAAAACTGGTCGCATTAATTTATTTGCTGAGAGATTTTCCCAACTTTCCTCTTTCATGAGTTTTCTTATATTTCTTTATGCGTCCACATAGTGTGATAATTGCTAATTACCTTTTCCGTTAATAATGGTTTAAAGAAAAAGTACTTTGATGAATGTGTAATTTATTACAGAGCAAAATTTCGTGCCTTCATCAAATATAAAATATTATAGATGGTAATTGCTGCTTATGAAAAATTTCCATATTCAGGAATTAAGATGGAGAGATTTCCCTGGTGAAAAGTTGATTCATTATGTTCATTGTAGTGTACCATTACCAACATCACGACCAGGTAATTCAGTTCATCATTCAAAAAAATCCATTTATAGCATAGATATAAAAATATGAAGTAGCATTTTGCTGATGATTGATCGTTGCAAACACGCTGTACTAGAGAGGAAGGGCATACATTAGATAAAACTTTTGTTTCAAGAAATGTACTGCTTTTTTTAGTTTCAAAGATTCAGCTGTTATGTCAAAAGATGGTAGCACTCATATTGAAAAAGGGATTTTCTTTTTTGATTCGCCATTATAAGATAATAGTGTTAATAATATCTTTTTGGACGAAGTATCAAAAAAATCAGTTAGACTCAATGAGGACCAAAGACGTGCTGTGTTTGCTGCATTAAACAAAAGTCGACCGATTGTAACTATTCATGGCCCACCTGGTACTGGGAAAACAGCTGTTATTGCGGAGATTGTGTTAGAAGCCGTTAGTAGGAAGCAGAAGGTATCTTTTAATAATGATTTTTGTCTTAAAATCTCACTTCGAAAGAAAATAGTTATTTCAGCTGTGTGCTTATCTTTTTGCTTTAAACTGATTTCGAAACAACTCTCATTTCTAAACTCAGCACTTTTTTTCTGCTTCGTCTTCTGTGAGGCTATGATTTAGTTCGTAGCTTTTTATGGGGTCAAAAGCTGAAATGATGGGCGTGTTTTTTTTAAAAAAAAAAAAAAAAAAAAAATAGTAGAGCAAAAAACATCTTTAAAAAAAAAAAAACTCAAGTTTTTAATAAACATTTAACAACAAATCTAGTTCAAAAATAAAATTAAAAGCAAAAATATAAAATAAAAAAATTACTAAAATAAAAATAATAAATTAATTAAAAAATTAACCAAAAAAAAAAAAAAAATTTAAACAAAACGAATAACATCTAAATAAAAAAATTATATTTTTCATCTACTTAGGGTTTTGGAACAGTCATAGTTTTATGAGTGGACTTATGCTTGCTAGACTCTCTCATTTTAAGTCGTAAAATTATCTTCCATTTTGTCGACCTCTGTGTAATTGAGAAAAGTGCAGTGAATTTAGTTTTGCGCTTCATTCGTGAAAGTCTTTCATCCTTGTGAGATTAGTTTAGCTTTCCTTTACATTATTATTATTACGACATTTCTTAGTATAATGATAAAATTCACCAAAATCATGCTTCAATTTACAGGTGCTTATTTGTGCTCCCTCAAACATTGCAGTAAACAATATAGTTGATAGACTAAAGGATTTAGCTGGAATATGTGCACTGGGATTTAATTCAGAGCTATCATTGGCCGCTGAATTAGAGCAACATGACAGATTCGTTGATATTCAGTGTGCCTTCAAAAAATTGGTTCGATAACTTTTGTAAGCGTAATGCTCTAACAAATAACTCATTGCGGTTGTAGTCGAGGAAATAAGTTGGAAAGAAAGCTCTCGAATATTTTTTAAGATATAACCTAAAGGACGAAATTTATGCTATGGTAATTTCAGATATTAAACTTCAGTTTTTGTCCTTTTTTAGTCTTCTCTTTTTGAAATATTGGATTTTAAGGGATTAATGTTAAATTGCAGGATTCAGGGGAAAGTAATGGAATATATGGGAATAATTGTGATGAACATAAAAAAGTTTGGCACGATGCCAGTAAGATGTTGTGGCACTTGAAAGAGGTAAAAATTTTGGTTTGTGTTCCTCTTATAACTTGTATAATTTGGGATGCTTCACAAATTTTCAAAAATTCAAAAGTATAAGTCTTAGTTTTTTTAGTGAGCAAAAAGTGGAAGGAAAATGAATTTTTCCTTGATGCAATATTTTAAATGTAATTTTGACATTTCTTTGGATTGATAGCTGAATTTTACAGACCATTGTAAGTTCTAAACAAGTGATTGTATGTACTCTAACAAACAACTCACTGCGGTTTCTTCGTGAACATGGTTTTCAACCCACTTTAACAGTAATAGATGAAGCTGCACAAGCTTTGGAGTGTGTTGCATGGTACTCATTACTTTTATCTCCAAGAGCTGTAATTGTTGGTGACCCATGGCAGTTACCACCGGTTTTGAAAACTTCACGGTACAGTTTGGTTTTACTTTGTCGAATGAAATACTTTCAGGAAATCATGAAGTTTCTTTTAACTCAATTCAGAAATTTATTAAGTGAGTCGTTCATCGTGTTGCTTATTATAAAGTCGTCAAGACATAGCTTGGTCCGGAATCTTGTGGAATGTATCTCACTTAAATTATCAATGTTTGCTAGGAACATAACTTAGTTTGGTTTTTCCATAATTTTTCTTATTTTTTTATCACTGTCTTATTTAAGGGTAAGTTTTAGTTTTTCGAATTATGTATTTCAAGATTATTGGGAATGGACGATATCAGTAATTCATTAATGGATACTTTATCCAAGAGATTTGGTGAAGCTAATTCGTTCATGTTGACAGAGCAGTATCGTATGAATAGAAAAATTATGGAGTTAGTTGCATATTTCTTGGAGAAAAAGGTTACTTTTGATTTTTGATAAATTTCTCTTCGCTAAATGCTTAAATAAGAAATCTCCTCTTACAGATGGCCTTCTTCATTTTTTTATCAGTCACAGTTACGCCCAAATGAACATATTGCTGACCAACTTTTGAGGTACATTAATTTGATTATTTGCTCCTTATATTTCTGAAAAACTTATTTGTTTATAGATAAGTTACATAAAGACGAATTGGTCTAATAAGTAACCTTTGAGCTACAAAATTCCTGTGATTGTTGATAATACCTTCAAAATTTTTGTTCTATAATATGTTTCAGTGATATAAGCAAAGTGCCTAAAGGAAGTTTATTTGATGAACCGATGATATTCATTGACACAAGCCATGATAAATCAGCAGAGAGTAGCGAAAAACTGTATCGACATTCGTACGCAAATGCGCGTAAATTTTCATAGAAATTTGTTTTTAAAGTCATTTTTGGATTATAGAAATTGATTGTCTTCGCATCATTTTGATATCTATAGAACATTATATGTTTCTGGATATTTTAAATGCAATTCATTTGCAGTAGAAGCGAAATTGATTATTAAATATGTTACTGCACTGAGCATGTTTGGTGTACAAGAGAAAGACATTGGTATCATAGCACCGTATGTTGCACAGGTCAGAATGAATATATTTTTGGACGTTTATATAACGTTCTTAATTTTTATGATATTACATATAAACTTATTTCGTTCTGAACGACTCATTTAATTTAGATTTTCTTCCTAGGAATAAGGTTATTTAATAGGATCTATTCTTGATATCTGATTTCAATAAAAATCCATTTTCAGGTCGATATGTTGAAGAAATCATTAAAAACTAGTAGGGTAAATAGCGTGGATGCCTTTCAAGGTCAAGAGTGTGAAGTAATCGTTATGTCATTGGTCAGGAATAATGGTGATGGTATTGTTTTTTATATGCATTTCATGCTTGAATAAAGTTAAAATTTATTTTGAGTAAGAAATCCAAATCTCATTCTCAGTGTATTTAAATTTTATTCTTAGCAAGCAAAAAAAGATTACCAACTTTCCTCCAGTAAAATCTCGAAACCTTTTTCTAGGTCGAATTGGATTTCTGAAAGATGAACGACGCTTCAATGTTGCCGTGACAAGAGCCCGCCGACAGTTCGTTTTGGTGGGTAGTGCAATAATGATGAAGTATGCTAAGCATCTGCGGTCGCTTATCGAATATATGCAACGTCACGGCAGGATTATCAAACAAGAGGAATTTGCGAGGTGTCTGGCAATCAGTAGGAAGTATTCAAAAAAAAACCAAAAATAACTGTTACGGAAATCGAAGCTGATATCCGGTCAGAATATGTCTTGAAGTTTGAGAGCTAGAAATGTCAAATATCATTAGTTGTTCCGCATTGTTTTTCTCGTTTACGTTTGGATTTCCAACCTGAGCTAACTGCAACTGAAATTATGGTAGTGGTGCATATTTCCATGTTTATGATATATATTTTTCTTACTGGAAACGGATATGATGTGGATTTTAGTAATCCAGGGAATGCGAAAAAAAAAAAAAAAAAAACTCATTTAATCCATAAGATTCTGAGTGATAAAAATTTCAAAGTAATGCACCTTTTATCGATTGCGACATATCACAAAAGTAGAGAAATGGAAAAAAAGAGCGCGACGAGATGAGAATACAAAACCAGTATGAGTGCAATTTCGACCATTTACATAAATGCATCACTTGGTAGGACCTTCAAATTGTTTTCTGAGAAAGAACATTGTTGAGATGAGAAAAGGGAAGAAAAAGAAAAGACGAAATGGCATTTATCATTTAGCAGTAATATAGCAACACAGGAAGCCACATATAGGAAAAACATAATAAATGTGTGACGGGATTAGTGAATTTTAACGTTTAAGATTAGAATTATGAATTCTTTGCTGTAGTAATATTGTCGGAATTTTGGGCAAGTTCATTTGGTGGATTTTCTTGAACAGCAACATTTTTAATAGACCCTTTTCGGTTATACAGTGGCGACATAGTCTGCTGTTTCTTGTAACGTCGACCATGTGAGGAAACCGATGAATACGGAGTGTCGGATGGGGAGTCAAGATAACGACTTGTTGAACAGTTATTTGGCATCTCTTCCTGAAGTTTCGGAACATTCCAACATAAAGTGAAAGCATGCTCATAATGCTCTGTGTTCCATTGCTTTAGCTTGGATCACTTGTAAGTAGATCACAGAGCATACTTACAGATCTTCACTGAAGGATGGGAACTCTTAAGGAAACATTACTTGAAGACCATTTGAAAATTAGTTAGCTTACATTCTTGAATTCATTCGCTGATTTCATTTCTATGCAAACGGTGTTATCTTTCTTGTTCCGGCCTTGATTCAACGTGAGTACCTATAGTGGAAAAAAGTTTCATATTAAAGTGGTAACGGTACAAGATTTAGAATGTCTTTCCAATAACTCAGGCATCCCTATCACACTTTTAAATGTAGTGAAATTAATTGTCTGCAGCGCCCGTTTACCAAAAAGTAATGCCCTTTTTAAGTTTTCCCTTTTTGATCGTGCACTAATCGTAAGCATGTAATCCTCTTTTAAGGTGGATGGTAAAATTCTTCAAGGACCGTAAAAAAAACCGTAACCTGCTGTATAGCGACCGATGATCGCGAAGACCGTCTTGCAACTTTTGAATTAAGAGATGTAGAAACTTCATGAGGAGAATCAATGTTGTGGCCAAGTGGAGCAGTTGGTACCAAGCAAGACTGTATGTGACTAATCGGTCCATTTAGTGCTTCTACTAAGGTCATTGTCTCATACCTTAAAAGACATTAGATTAACATTCAAGCCAGGGAAAAATGTCTCCTGTTAACCTAAAAAGATTTCAAGGGGAAGACACAGTTTCTAAGTCACAATCTTCAACAAAGACGTGCAGTAAAATTATTTTTTAAAAAACGGAAATGGGAAATTTCTTAAAGTGACAATAGATGCATATAAAACATATGAAAAGATTCTATAAGATGTATCTAAAAAAAGGCTAAATAAAAGCACCTAGTTTGTGAACGAGTTTGTTGCGAAGATGGTGACTGATCAGTTATTGAAACCGTACTAACAACACGCATCGTCTTCAGCTGCAGTAGTGCACGGAATGGAGAACGACAAATGGGGCAGTTATTCAACTGAAAGTTAATACAATAAATTTAATGAGTTAGAATCACCAATAAAAAATTCCTAAAGATGGAAATAAGTCCCACAGAAAATTTTCTTGACAAGCAATAATAAAAACAAATTTCAGATTCGAACACGAAGGAAAAAAACTTTGAGTAACAAAACTGGACAAAAAATTTTTAAAGCAAAGTTTTTCCTTAGAGAAGATGAAAACATTTGTAAAAGAATAGAAAACTGGAAAAAAAGAAAAAAACTGACCTTATACCTCAATGTTTCCGCGCATCCATTACAAATACATAAATGCCTGCATGGAAGAATGACAGTATCGCGGATATCAGACATACAAATGATGCATTCGGATCCATTTTCATCACCAAGGTCATGTTCCTTATTCTCAATTCCGTAAATTTCTTGCAACAAATATACTACACCATCAGCTACCTAAAAATTCTTGTTTCAGAATTTTAATATGGAAATAAGAAATTGACACTATAAGGAACTGATGCCCATCCAAAGATTGTAGCGATTATCTAAAAGAAAAATTTGAAACAAACACCCACTAATTTTTGTTTGAGTGCTTTTACAACAAAAGTTGCACACTGATCGGTTGCATGTTCGATGCTAGCCATTGTTGACTGCATCTGTTCAATACCACAATCAACAGCACGAATCTCAATAACAACTGGGAAATAGGAACCGCTATCATAATGCATCTAAAAAACTGAAAATTCTCATGATGTAACTATATCCAATTTCAACTTGTTGATGTTCTATCAGAAAAAAGCGGATGCATATTTAGAAAAATTGTGGATATTAGTTGTAGTTTCCATCAGAAAAGAGTTCACAGCTCCCAGACCCATAATAATATTGAGACGTACAGAACTAAGGTCATATACACTAGCATCCATAATGAATTTATTGAAATGTTGCTCCGCACCAACATCAAAATAATACTGTTCAGATGACTTCAGCTGCGGATACTTGTGCATAAATCTGCAAACAAACGCATCAGAAATTAATAGCGAGAACTCTAATTTAACTTGCTGATTAAAAAAAAAAAAAAAGGACTAACACACCGTCTGATATTTTGAATGACTTAGTGATTTCAACAAATATAATTATATGAAAATAATGTAGTCTGTGGTAATATTTCAGTAGGCTGTCCTACATGATTCACAGATAGTAAAGCCTTTTCGTACTCACAGAGATGGGCTTGGAAACATTTCGAGGTATCACTTCTAGGGAATTTAATAGTCAATGTTCAACATGGCATTTTGAAAAGTAACTGGTCTCAAAATGTAGCAAAACTTTAATGTTTTAAGAAACACATACTGTATATGTCCATCGCTAACAACTTCCTTCGCAAAAAAGTGAATTTGTACGTAACATGCACTGTCACAGTCGAAATAGAATTCTAAGCAGAACGAATTCTTGTTATTCTCTGATGCATTGTTCTTCCTTCTAAAAAAAAAAAAAAAGAATAAATTTCAAAGGTACTGATATTTCTCAAATTCCCGGATAAGTTGAAAAATTGATAAAGATTTTCAGTTACTGTAATAAATAACTGAAAGATACAGTTACCAGTATTCATTTATCTGCTAAATCTTTATAAATTATTTCCCTTTTTTTCACATCGCATATGAGCACGTAAACGTGTTAGTGAGCAAAAATCTTTCAAACAAGGATGTTAAACGCTGCCTCTTCCACTTAAACTACAACGCACTCTGATTCACTTACTTTGTAAGTTTTAACGAATCTCGACGAAGATTGATTAAAGCATTCAAAGTCCTCACTGGATCATTCACTGGTTGACTCGAGTATGGAAACTAAACGACAAAATAAGCTTACACTGTACTCTTAGGGACAGAAACAAATATAAAAGACAACAGAGCATTTTAATAAAAATTTGGAGAGAAGTTTTAGACGCGTTCAGATACGTATTATGTATGTACCTGCACTGATTTGTTACCAAGTATATCTAAATCTGCATTCTCGCCAAATAAAAAGGCTTCCGGCTTTGCCAAATCATATCGTTCACCGCCCAATAAGAAGTACGAACCAAAAAAAGCTCCTGAAAGATAGTTTCACTTTTTGAATTTTTTAAAGTTTTAAATCTTGCAATATACAAGCATTCATAGAATATGTATTTATAAATGGATAGAAAAAACATGGCTCTAATTCTTCAGGCAGAATTGCAATAGAAGAGGAAAGTACATCCTGCAGACTGAATTCAAACAATCCCGATTAGAGCGAATAAACTTCCTTACCATGCAACAAATAGTTAAATAATTCTAAAAATAAAATGATCAAATTAAGCAACATGCTATTAACTTGAAAAAAAAAAAATTATTTGACTTCATCGGAAGATAGCATTTATCCACCTAAAAAATTGTGGTATTATCCGGGACCAGAAAACGTTCTTTTTACCTGGATGACTAGAGAAGCGATGCATTTCACAGTTCTCATCATCGTTACCTGTCCCATTTGTTACATTCGGGACACTTGCTCTTCGTCGAATGGACGCTATTTGACCCATGCAGAACGCCACACTCCACCATCAAACCGGAAAATATTCTTGCCCGGTTTCTTGGTCCATAAAAACTGATCGATAAAAAACTTTTTGGAACAACTGGCGACTGTATCGAATAAAGCCTTAATAAAACAAGTCCAAAAATTTTCTAGCAAACATTGCATCAATCATTACTACTTATCATATCAGCAGTTAATGGTAATCAATGCTTAGATTCATGCTTCAAATGCAGTATAAAAACGTCTCTTAGAAGCCGATCTTAAGAGGAAACTAAAATATTTCGGACTGCTAATGGATCATTTTCATTTTTTTACCCATTCATCTATTGACAGATTGTTCCATAAGGAATGTTATTAGTATTTAACCGGTGACGTATCCCAGACGTAAATCTTCCAAATAATCTAACATTTTCTTTACTAACATCACATGTGCTCGTTAATTTCTCGCGTTTCTCCCCTTTTAACTTTCAGGTAACGATTATTTTGTCCCAAGGTCGAAACATATCACCATACCACATGAAACCCCGGTACTGGAACTTCCGGAAATGACCGACCCTACAACTCCAAGAAACACTGTCAGGTTGCTTCCAGATTACTGCAAAAATCTTCGAACTTCCAAGGACGGAAAATTTTGTCTGGCGCAGAAAATTCGATCGTACGCTGATCGAATTCTGTCACTTGTCAACAGTTCACCTTGGCATTTCAGCGGTAGACTACAGCATTTGACATTAAGTTCATGAGCTGAAGTATGAACTGAGTAGTCGTACGTACCTACTTTCAGATATTTTGCGTTCAAACCACACAGAACAGAGAGTGAGTACTTACAATAGGAAGGTAAGGGAGACACGAGGAATTAGTGAAGAAATCTCATTGATCGACCTGTGCATTCTAATGCAAGCCGTTAAATTCCAATTTGTTTGATGTTCCTACGAATTCTGCCGCGGAATATTCTGTGTTGACGCTTACCGCTATTTTTTCGGGAATCTTTTACCCCTTTTGCTACAGCCTAGCATTATCACATCTAATTTGAACACCTAGCACGGGAAAACAAAGTTGATTACTGCAAATAAATCAAAGTTAGATCTCGTCGGTACACAAAAAATGAGTATAACTTTCATTTAATTAGAAATGTTGGGTGCTAATGGGTCACTTAATCATTAAATTACTTCGAGATGGAACAAAGTGAGTTAATTACTTAGGTAAAACAAGTTGATTTTAGACAGCCACTACAGATCATATTGCATTATTTAACAAACCTCTATTTTCTTATTTCATGTTTCTATTATACCCACCAAAAAATGGCGAAATCTCTAGAATTGCCTATTTTAAAACTGAATTTGGCATTTGAAATAATTTAGGTTCAATGCAAGTTAATCGGGTTTAGGATGCCTGAATGATTTTACTTAGCATATCTATTTTTATGTACTTAAAGGAGTCGTTTAGGAATGTTGTCTTTTCCTGTTGGAATGTACGTGTGTGCAGCAAGTGCAACATGTGCTTTAACGTATGTTTGAAATGAAAGCTAAATTTTTCGAATTTTCGAAATTATTTCAAATTAAATTTGTTTAAAAATTATTCCTTAAATTGTCCAATCAAAGATTGCGTAAAAAAAAAAAAAAAAAAAAAAAAATTATTTCCTCATTCGTTGACCATCGGAGTGTTTAGAAAAAAAATGGGCGAATAAAATGCTGACATATAAACATTTCAATCGGAAAGAAGCTTATTAAAATTGTTTATGCAACTGATCGTATTAAGCAAGCTGAATGTAAGTTGGTAAGAAATGAAGCATTACGAATGAAGAAGATATCGGCGAGTTGTTAAATTGATTCGATATGTATATCTCCGAGCAACAACAATCAACCCAACTGCATCAAAACAAACGTTCGATTCTAGCCAGTTATCCACGATGACTTCATTACGAGAGGTTAATCTGTCTGAGATTGGTCGGTTTAAGCATCTTAATATCTTAGCTTCAGAACATCTCAGCTAATTAGAGTTATATCAATTTAAACAGTCTTAATTTTTTGGGTTATTTAAGAAAGATGTCGCTAAATGAGTTATGGGTTATGTGAAGTTAAGTATTTGTCATTTTTTTAGCATTTAAAAAAGAAAAAAATTTTGGAAAAAAACTGAGAAATAAATGGACCAAATAAAGTTAAGCACTTACCGATTGACTTTCACATTCTTCCAAATAGTTCAAGTCTACTTTATTGCCAGTTTCAGTCGTTTCAATAATCAAGTTTTTACTCAACATCATATAAAACATTAATTACATTGTATAAATGTATTATTGATCACTATGTTTCGCAATTGATTTCTCCTTAGCTGATAGCTTCGGAAGTAGCGTGGTGTTTGAAACAATGATGAATTTAACTTGTAATTGGTTATTTATAAATTCTACAGTATTTACAGTTTTAGTGAAGGTGTCATCTGTTCTGTGTGAATAGTCTTCCGACTTTTTGCTTTTTTCTCTCTTTCTGGATGAGAGTGAGTGCGGAATTCACAAAATCCAAGGAAGAGAGACATCCTGCCTTCCGCTGATTTCGATAAGTATATCTCTATGGTTGATAATGACATTGATTGAAATTCGTCTGACTGAAATTTGCATACTTCGATAACTTGTTTCACATTGCTTAATTTCTTTTAAATACGTTTACTGGTTTTCTCCATTTTTCTTGTATGATATTATCGATTAGAATCTTATGATCAATATCATTCGTTTAAATTAAGTCTTCATAGAAGCGATCGTTTGTGGATGAATGAGATCAAAATTTAGGAAAGTAAAAAACTGAACCACCGTTTCCAATCATTATACTACTGTTAACACCAACCAAGCTAAATTCACTGCATGCAAAGTTGTCGTCCCGTCAAATCTTGCACTTTATATCGTACCTGCCGTAATTCGCAAATTTAGTTTCTTAGAATGAAGAGAAATATTAGGTATTTCCAATTATTCGATATTTTCTTATTATAAAGCTTGTCAGTTATATATATTCATATTATGCAATGTTAGATCAAAATCAGGGAATTTTCTGTCCTAAACTTTTTGGCAAACATTTCGATTTGATATAGAAAGGAGGTATGTTGCAGGCAAACAGAGACAACGTCATATAACGCTAAATTTCGTTCGTAGATATATAAAAGCTGAAAATTTTCAACCGCATTTGAGAAATGTTTCACTCATTCAATGGTTGCATTATTTCAGTCATGATGAGAGGTACAGGAATGGTCCTCATTCAACACCTGTATGAAATAAGTGTAAGCATCGTTAATTTTTCATATCAGTGTGCATTTTTGAGGCAAATTTTGCTTTCATTTCAATGACTGCTTCTCATTCATTTTGTTCCAACTAAATTTTTTTAGCATGATGTGACATCGAAAGTAACATCAAAACAGTGTTTCATCCTTTTCCTCAAATGGATAGATATGCTAAAAATTTGCAAAGTGCGCAAAGAAGACAGAAAGTTTATTTCTTTTAATTAGGAAAATTGAGATTGTTGCCTAAGACTATCCGATTTGATAAGTGGTTTCAAAATTCTCTCTGAAGAGGAAGAGAAGCACTGTGATGAGTTTTGGACGAATTTGCTTATTGATGTAGTGTAATTACTAATGTTCCAATTGTGCCTTATTGGAATATGTTTCTTGTTTTTATCGAATTTTCCACATTACTTCAGCGTGTTTTGTCAGTCATATGTTTTGATCGATGAGGAACTTTTGCAAACATTACAGATGATCTCAAAAGTTTGATCATAAATTTTAATACAAGAAATAATTTGTTAATCCTTTCAAATATCTCAAAAGACAAAAACGCTTCTTATCATGTTACAAGCGTAGCTTCATGCTTGCTAATTTATCGGGTCCAATATATTAAGCCATCTCATTCATTTGTCTAATTTCATTTCATATTATTAATGACGTAATAAAGCACTGCATAACGAAATAATATAATTCCATGTATAAGGTACCGTATCCGAGAAAGAAAAACCATTCACTTATCCATCCGATCGCTTATGTCAACAGCAATAAAAACATCGAAAGATGACACACCTCCACGATTTCGCTTTCTTGTGCAAGTCACACAGGCGGAAGGTTTCTGCGTAGTGTGCTACCATTTCAAGCTTATCGCAACTTTCAGATTAAGGAGTAGAAATGTCCGGGTATATCCCAACGCCTGAATCAATAAGTGTGCGAGAAATATTATTGCAAACAGTAAACTTTTTACTATACCTTACATAAAAGAATGCACATACAAATGTAAAGCATATTGGTGGCTCTAAAGAAGTAGGCTTAAAGTAACATTAAAATTACATTACTTAGGATCATCAGTTTGCTTCGAGGTTGATTCCTGATTTGACGGTTTCGGAAGTAGCGCCAAGTAAACATTCGGTAACACACCACCTTGAGCGCTTATTACATCGGAGAGAAGTATGTTCAATTCATTCTCATTCCGTATGGCCAACTGTAGATGCCGCGCGGGCTGATCTGTCTCATTTCATTTTCATGTGCCTCATATCCACTAGTTGCAAAAGTTCGGCAGTTAGATATTTAATCACTGCTGCAAGGTACACCGGAGCAGTGGCACCAATTCGACCAAAATAATTATCATTGCGAAGCGAATGATGGAAAAATTCAATCCAATCCTGGTGGATATGGATTCACTCCTCTTACATCGCTTTTTCTTTCTCGTGGACATGAAATGCAATAGACTGACCTTAAAAAGTAAAAGTATGACCGGAAATAGTTCACAAATATGTTTTCTGCGGTATTTAAGGTTTAATGATGGCACCAGCTAGTATTCCATTCTATACAAATAACCTTTCGTCTCCCGGATGCCCTTCTTTTCATACGTGACATAATGAAAAACAGAGCGCGCCACTCATAAAAATGAATACCGCTGATATTACTAATACTAAATGCTACGTGCAATTCAGCAATTTCATTTGGGATGAGTATATCGAACAAAGATACGGTAGGCCCCGCCTTTCGGTAGGACATTCCGTTCGAATTATGGCGGGAGATGAGGGGCGTGGCCTACGTTTCCAAAAAGTATAAATAGGCTGCCTGAGATATTGTTGTATCATTTTGGTTGTGTTCACTTCCACTGTTCAGTTTGGTATAGCCATTTCTGGGATGGTAAGAAGTTCATCGAAGAAGCAGAAGAAGCAGAAGAAGGAAACTGGGGAGAAGAAGCCTTTGGTGTCACGAGAATCGCGTGAGCCGCGGGAAGAAAAGAAGAAACGGCGAAGTTACCGGAAGGAATCCTACTCAGTGTACATCTATCGTGTCCTTAAGCAAGTCCATCCGGATACCGGGATTTCTTCGAAGGCGATGTTGATTATGAACTCTTTCGTTAATGATGTTTTCGATCGAGTTGCAATGGAAGCGAGCCGTTTGGCGCATTATAGCAAACGGACGACGATATCAGCTCGAGAAATCCAGACAGCAGTTCGTTTGATTCTTCCGGGAGAATTGGCGAAGCATGCCGTGTCCGAGGGCACTAAAGCTGTCACCAAGTACATGAGTTCGTAGTAGGGTAGACTCGCGCTTTCCACTTCTTCCCTTTAAAACCCAACGGCCCTCTTTAGGGCCACAAATTAATGGGTTATGCTCATGTCACTAATGATCTAATTGTTCCGCAGTTTCTTGTGTTTTATGTAAAATCAAAATCTGTAATCTGTCCAACAGTGCAATTGCAATTAGTAAAATATAAGGGTAGAGTATTTGCAAGTTTGTTGGTGCATTCGAACGAGTTTGTAAATAGAGTTGGATGTTCTTGAATTATGGTCTAATCTTCCCTGTCTGAGTTCAGCTTAGGAGGGTAGGTAACAGTTGAAGCATGTCTAGCGTTGCAGTGAGACTATCATTAGTGGTAACTGATCTGAAACTAGTAGACCAGAGAAATTCAAATCATATGTAAACATAGAAGGGCTGCTGTTAATACACATATAATATTTAATTTAATCAAGCGTTTATTTTTGGGAACTGAGGTTAGCAACGAATCAGCTTATATGGACCACAAAGTCCATTTAATCACCCAGGAATACTCTTACTGTACCTTCCCTTGAAATACTTTGCGGCACTGTAGCTGTTAAGAGAGGTTGGATTAGTTTTTGAATTTTTAAAAGCAAGTGAGAATACGACATTGGAGTGCATTTTTTTTTTTTTTACTATCGGATGAACCGTTCCTCTGTTGAGAGTAACTGGAATGCATACAGTGGAGTCGTGAGGATATACACGCTTGAGAAATCTTTGGTACTTCTTTATATAAAAGAGTGATAGTATGCTTCTTCTAAACAAAGGACTTTTACTCAGTATTCTCACGTACATAACAAGAAGAGGCGACGAACGGAATTGAATTCGAGTACTATGGCTGATTTTTATGAGTGGCGCGCTCTGTTTTTCATTATGTCACGTATGAAAAGAAGGGCATCCGGGAGACGAAAGGTTATTTGTATAGAATGGAATACTAGCTGGTGCCATCATTAAACCTTAAATACCGCAGAAAACATATTTGTGAACTATTTCCGGTCATACTTTTATTTTTTAAGGTCAGTCTATTGCATTTCATGTCCACGAGAAAGAAAAAGCGATGTAAGAGGAGTGAATCCATATCCACCAGGATTGGATTGAATTTTTCCATCATTCGCTTCGCAATGATAATTATTTTGGTCGAATTGGTGCCACTGCTCCGGTGTACCTTGCAGCAGTGATTAAATATCTAACTGCCGAACTTTTGCAACTAGTGGATATGAGGCACATGAAAATGAAATGAGACAGATCAGCCCGCGCGGCATCTACAGTTGGCCATACGGAATGAGAATGAATTGAACATACTTCTCTCCGATGTAATAAGCGCTCAAGGTGGTGTGTTACCGAATGTTTACTTGGCGCTACTTCCGAAACCGTCAAATCAGGAATCAACCTCGAAGCAAACTGATGATCCTAAGTAATGTAATTTTAATGTTACTTTAAGCCTACTTCTTTAGAGCCACCAATATGCTTTACATTTGTATGTGCATTCTTTTATGTAAGGTATAGTAAAAAGTTTACTGTTTGCAATAATATTTCTCGCACACTTATTGATTCAGGCGTTGGGATATACCCGGACATTTCTACTCCTTAATCTGAAAGTTGCGATAAGCTTGAAATGGTAGCACACTACGCAGAAACCTTCCGCCTGTGTGACTTGCACAAGAAAGCGAAGTCGTGGAGGTGTGTCATCTTTCGATGTTTTTATTGCTGTTGACATAAGCGATCGGATGGATAAGTGAATGGTTTTTCTTTCTCGGATACGGTACCTTATACATGGAATTATATTATTTCGTTATGCAGTGCTTTATTACGTCATTAATAATATGAAATGAAATTAGACAAATGAATGAGATGGCTTAATATATTGGACCCGATAAATTAGCAAGCATGAAGCTACGCTTGTAACATGATAAGAAGCGTTTTTGTCTTTTGAGATATTTGAAAGGATTAACAAATTATTTCTTGTATTAAAATTTATGATCAAACTTTTGAGATCATCTGTAATGTTTGCAAAAGTTCCTCATCGATCAAAACATATGACTGACAAAACACGCTGAAGTAATGTGGAAAATTCGATAAAAACAAGAAACATATTCCAATAAGGCACAATTGGAACATTAATAATTACACTACATCAATAAGCAAATTCGTCCAAAACTCATCACAGTGCTTCTCTTCCTCTTCAGAGAGAATTTTGAAACCACTTATCAAATCGGATAGTCTTAGGCAACAATCTCAATTTTCCTAATTAAAAGAAATAAACTTTCTGTCTTCTTTGCGCACTTTGCAAATTTTTAGCATATCTATCCATTTGAGGGAAAGGATGAAACACTGTTTTGATGTTACTTTCGATGTCACATCATGCTAAAAAAATTTAGTTGGAACAAAATGAATGAGAAGCAGTCATTGAAATGAAAGCAAAATTTGCCTCAAAAATGCACACTGATATGAAAAATTAACGATGCTTACACTTATTTCATACAGGTGTTGAATGAGGACCATTCCTGTACCTCTCATCATGACTGAAATAATGCAACCATTGAATAAGTGAAACATTTCTCAAATGCGGTTGAAAATTTTCAGCTTTTATATATCTACGAACGAAATTTAGCGTTAAATGATGAAACAAGATAGAAAAAAAGCACCGCTGGAAGAGTATTTTCTTCGTATAAATTTAATAAAGATACTTCACGTAATAGATGGACTGTTTCATTCATCTATCAGTAAGCAATTATTCCCAATTCTAAAAGAATTTTCATTAGAAGTAATCACTGATGAAGAGGAACACATTTTCCAATCAAAAATTTCCAGCATTCCGAAGTACATAAAGTAAACTATTTTAATCGACTAAATCAACAAATTTATTTATTATTCTTATTGTTTTGCTTGGAAAGTCCTCAACTTAAATATTCTAATTTCTTTCCCTATCTACCTAGTAATATTTAAAAAATGGGAAATACGAAAAGATAGGCAAGAAATGAAGATACTATGATCTTTTTGTCGTAAACATTCACTTTTGAGTAGACACATAAGCAGAATTGGCTGTGGTAGTAAGAAAATTCAAGTGACTATTGTAAGAGAAGAATTGAAAATAATGCTGCCTGGAAATTTTTAAACGCAAAAAAAAAATTCATTTCTTTTTCTTAAATCAATTTCGACAAGCTGACACGGTCTTTTTTACACTTCCATTTTAACCAAGATATCAGTCTATCATATGCTATCTGATTATTCAAGAATTGAAAACAAACTCTACATAATTTTAGAAAAAGTGAAACCACATTAGAGTGCTGAAATTAAACAGTGCAATGATCACAGCATATTTGCGGGTAATTTGAGCGAAACGGTTTAACTGATAACTTCTAAGTGATTTGATGACATACATATGAACATATCGAATATAAATTCTCGTCTGCGTGTTCCTCCACGTGAAACAAATAGTGATAATTTCCTCTAAATATTGGTGTAAAAGAAAGTTCAACGTTAAACCTTATTGATACATACTTTATATATTCATTACTACGTTTGCATCCAACTTTTAATTCTTGTGGCCAATTATTGTATGTTGTCTTTTATCAACTTTTTTTTTAACTCCTGTGCCACTGTGGTGACCAATATACACTTTCGCATATTGCCATCCACTCTTACGCAGCGGTTGCAATTACGCATTACTGTAATTGCATCTCTGTTTTAATTCTTGTGGATACTAATGCATCCACTGCCTATTAATATCCTCCACTTTATTTGCTGTACCTCTTTTTGAGAAAGTCTTACATTTGACAAATTTGGTTTCCATTCGTTTTTGCCGTTTCTAGCGTACGCAAAGATTGAGCAAGCGTTCCATCCAAATCATTGCTATGTTATTAATCATGCCTATAACATAATTTGGCTGAATCTGTAAATGAAAGAAAAAAAGGTGATATATAATTGTAGCATAGAAATTGTTTGAAATAATTCAACAAAAGTATATTCCAATTGTAGTAGCTATAGTAGCCCTTCGACTTCACCTTGAGTGTAGTAGTAACACTTATTAAGTATCTTGTTCTGGTCGTTATAATTCAACCTGCCTTATTACTTATTTTTCTCTAAATATCTCCTCTCTATTATTTATCATTTTAATCATCTGAGTTTTTATTATAATCGAACAATTTTACCTTCTCCATTGCACTTTTTTATCACCTTCACCTTGTACTGTATGATCTGCTGAGACGTTTATACGTTTCTTATCTTCAGCAAATCGTCCACTTAGCTGAGTCGATGATATATTTTTACAATGCGTACATTAAAAGAATTTCATTATCATAGTTATAAGTCAGAGGAAAAAGCGTGAAATATGTCTAGGTAACTGTCTATTTTCTTCAGGCGCTTTTTTCCAAAGTGTTTTTCTTCTTCAAGCGCTATTTTCCGAAATGTCTTGGAACTTTCCAGAATAGTGTAGCACAGTAGCTTAATCTACTTATGAAAACAAAATCATACCTCTATTATTCGTCCCAGGATTCTAGATTTAGGATGATTGCAGCGCAAATGTTACCAAATTACCGTAGGGAGAGGGAAGCAACAGTTCAAGAAACGCTAGCATTTTGCGCTGGATTTAGGGATAAGAGACGTGCGACTCGTAAGACTGCTAGAAAAATAGGCCCGTTTGTATCTAGTCCTGCAATCTCCCATAAAAGGCACGGAATTTTTAGGTAAAGCGCGAAATTTGAACCGTTGCCAGCAGCAACATTAACGTTTCCTCACAATGGCTACTGGCAGACCAGCTGCTGTTTTGTTGGCGAGGAGGTGGGGCAGTTTCGTGAGGGAAGTTCTTGCGGTAACTTTACTATCACTGATGTTATCTTTGAATGATTAACCTGACCTTTTCAGCTTGCTTACTCCAGATTTAAGTAGATAACGCCAAATGGCGCTAAAGGATTTTCTGACGAGGTAATTGGCTGGGAAACCTTATTTTATCATCCTCGATTTACTTACAATTATTTGCTAGCTTATGATAAAAAATTATCATTGAAAAGCAAAGTTTTTCAGGATATGTATCATGAAAAGAATGATGATTTTGAAGCTTAGTCAATTCAAAATTCAGGTTATCTTATCGTATTTTTTTCGAATTTCTTGATTCCTTTTTTGAATGTTAAATTAGATAATTTTGTCTTTTTTTTTTTTTTAACGTTCTTTCTTTACTTTCCAGCAGTGTTACAGCATGAAACAATTGCAATCATTATTATCTTTTGAGTTTCACTATAATAAAAAGAGTTATGATACTTGTACTGTAATAATGTTGCGGTCAAATTTTCACCAAGTTGTTATGCATAGATTTATTAGTAATATCAGCGGTATTCATGATTTTTCATCCCGATTTTATTTAAGCTGGCTAATTGCATATGAAT
The DNA here is from genome assembly GCF_000002995.4 of Brugia malayi. NCBI lineage: Eukaryota > Metazoa > Nematoda > Chromadorea > Rhabditida > Onchocercidae > Brugia > Brugia malayi. Next base: position 10,585,940 of record NW_025062479.1, read on the forward strand.
TTTGAGGTACTCTATGGGTCGGCGGACACGTTTCTCTTCCGAAGGACAGGTATTTAGACAGTGAATGAAAAGCGACGAAAAATTGTTTTTGCAGTTGGCGCTTAGTAAGTCTTACGAATAGAATCAACACTACCAAGATTTTAAGAGTATTCTGGAATTCATTTCATTCTATAGATTCACCAAATGTACCCATACATTGCAGGTTACATCTTTTAAAACCATCTCAAACTTCCCTTGCATGGCACCTTCAGAGAATTGCATGATATCCTGTGTTAATGATCTCAATAAAACAACGTTTTTCATTGAATTTTAAGATTCAGAACGCATGATGAAAATGCATAAACTATTAGAAACTATATTATGCTTCGGTAAAGTTTCTGTTCCTTTTTTCTATTTCTGTTCCAAAAATTTTCATTTGTTAACATTGTAGGACATGATATGTGTATCTTCTTTATACCGGGCGTTAAAAATATCCAAATTATTCAGGGATATAATATGGCAATAGTTTGCAGATTATTTTCACTTCGTTCAAATATTTCTGATTAACACACAATTTATTTAATAATTTGCCTGTACAAATTTATCCGAATGATTTTTTTAACCAGACAATCAGTTCTCGATAGAAAACTTACCGGAATGTGGTCGAGATTTTTGGGACGAATTTGTGCAATAATGCTTTTCGTGATTTATTCTAGATTTTAGTAAAAAAATCTGCTAATCGAATTATACTTTTTCAAATATATTCGTTTATTATCAGTAATGTTAATTAAACAGTGTTGTGAATCTCTTCAATGCATCCCATGTATAGCTGTTTTTCTGGATGCATTTGCAGAACATATGCTAGATAATGACAATCAATTATTTGAAACTTGTTTCAAGATTTCATGTTTTCTGTCGGCAAATAGGCCAAACATACTATTACAGTAACTAAAAAATAAAAAGAGGGATTGTATATAGTGGATATAAGATCTTATTATTAACAAAGGATAAAGGGAAGGAGCTAACAAAGGAGTCAACCTAATAAACAACGTAGCGATGGGAAAAGCGTAATGGGATAATAAGCATACAAAAAAAGAAAAAAAAAAAATGGATATTTGATCTTAACAAAGAAGAATTCTCAGCGATATAAGCAGAGCAATTTCTCATTACAGAATTTACATTGGGTCGACGAGTTGAGGTATGGTGGTATTAGAGCGAGCTTAGGTCGTGTTAGAGGAAAACGGTTAGGAGCATGAGTAAGAGGGATTGGACCCAAGTTGAGTATTAAACTACGTGAATTTCGACGAAGAGAAATTCAACAGGTGGAGAAAGACAACGATAAAAACAATATTCTGGTAAAACGACGACGTACAATCAAAACGACAGTTACAACACTCAATGACAATTCAAGGATTAAGAAGAAAAGTGAAGAGGGAAAACAGTAAAAATCAATTCGACCAGTTCTACTGATAGCATAACGTGAACGACGATAATAAACTTTGTAAGAAGATAAGTTAAAGTAGGAAACAGTTATATAAACAGATAATCGGCTCTTATTAAAAAAGGGTGAAATATTTTTTTTCCTAAATTTTCAGTATCGTTAGAAATCAACAAGAAGCTGACTCAGCAGATGTTGAAAGTAGTTCGTTTTCTACATTATTCTTTTATTTATGAATAAATCAAGTTTTTACTTTAGCATGCTTATAATTTACATTCAGACCTTAAAATTTGCCAAAAAAGAAAACTGAAATCCATATGGAATCGTGCAACACCTGCTAATTACTTGTAAATCTTTGTTTAGTTAAGGAAATCTTTGACCAACTCACATTAGATTCTGTGTTGGAATCTATAGCAAAGCGATCCAAGTTATCTAATCCATTGATTGGTATTACACGTGGTTCCTTGCAAGTTGATAATCCTTTAATTCGGTATGTGAGTCGTTCCTGCATAAATTTTTCCTTTTTAATCTAATTTTAGATTCGTTGATTTTTTATTCTTTCCAGATCAACAAATTTCACCACGACGCGTGGAATAAATTTAGTAAGCCCTTATGAAGAAATATCAAAGTTTGAAGAGAAAGAAAACTTTCTAGTGATGTTTCCATGATCTGTAATGCAGTATGCCTTCATCATTGCTTTTTTGTTTTTTGAAACTTCTAAATGGACTATTTGATGCTTAAAACCAATGTAGGTGAAATTTCAAGAATACGTTATTGAGGTTATTTTGGGACAATCATTGAATAACTTGTGTTTTGATCTCTTGTAAATGCTTTATTATAGGATCGTCGTGGCAATGACCACATTAAAGCTTTGACAACTGATAATGTGGAGACATCTGGATATGTAAATGATAGTTTTATTCTTCTGCTTTTGTGTTCTTTTTTATCATTTTCTGGTAATTTAAAACATCAGTTGAATATTTTTGTTTTGCTATAGATTCGCGAATTTTGGTAGCACGTGTTATATGCTTTTCAAATGTTATTTTTGCAAAAGATCTTTTCAAAGTTTGTAAAATGGTCGAAGAACTTGGCTTGGATTTGGATGAAGAAATGCCGTTATGCTTGTTTGTATGCATTGCTTTCGTCTTTGATAACAATCTTGCAGTCACAAAGAGTTTGCTAGCAAATAGCTTTAACTGTTCTAATTTCTTTTTCTTCTCTTTATTTCTTACTTTTTGTTTCGTAAAAGAAACAAAAGAGCGGTTTCCATTGTAAGATCATTTGATTTGACGAATCGGAGTAAACAAAATATTCAGATTCAATACTTCTGTACTGAATTTCTGAAGCGAATATTTCCTATATAACATATATATATATATGGTATTAAGATTCTCTTTTGGATTAATGTAAACAATCCAAAAAGCACTGATAACAATTTCTTTTTTTACGTCTTTGCATCATTACTGCAGCAAATGTTAAAAAGCACGTAAATTCTAATTTACGGAATATCTTCTTTTTTTCTGTTCTCGTGAGTATAATAAATTGTTCAGAGCAGTTGCCAATCTTGCAAGCCAGCGTCACTGTACATCAAACAGTTTGAAGATGGCTTTTTTAGAAATGATCAAAGATATGTCAAATTTAGATTTCTGGAATGGTGAGCAACAGGTTATCCTTTAATTTGCACAAATTATTTTGAAATGATTATATTTGGATATTTTTATTTTCAGTTTCAAATCGTTTTGTTTAAATTTTTAATAACTGTTTGGTGGTTTTTCTACTTATTCTTATAAACAGAAGGGAAGATTTCCTAGTGTTATGTATATGCAGGCACGAAATGAATTGTTTTTTTACATGACAACATTTTTTATCTTGTACAGCTTGAGTTTGTCGACCAATTAAATGTAAATTTTTGTGGGAAATTTTCTTAATTGCAGGATGCACAAGAATTCCTTACAAACATTTTGAATATGATGCAAGAAGGATGTGACAAAATATTGCGTGAACAGCACAATATTGATTATCAGCAGGAAAGAAATAAATGAAATCCAATTACAGCAAATTTTGCATTTGTTATAGAATCTATGATAAGATGCAGGAGGTTCTTTTGATTTCTTTAATAGATCAGTGAGTTGTCATCTATGCCTTCAATATCCATCATCAGTTATAGTTGGCAATAAGCAAAATAAATATCTATTAAATATTGTTGATTCGGATCAATTATTCAAATGAGAAAATCAATTCAGATGTGAAGCAGTTACGAATAACAAAGAAGAAAGCATTATTTTACCGATTTCTATCCAAATGATGGACCAAAATGATTCCTGGTAAGTAAGTGTTTATTTCTCAAACATTTCTCCTCGATAAGATTAAAGTGAGAACGTCTTGTGGTAGTGTTTAAAAAAAGATTCACTCTTCAGGCAGATTTAAAAAAAAAAAAAAAAAAACATAAATTTTTTATCTTTAGATTATCAATTACAGTACAAGATTTGTTAAATGACAATTTATGATCTGAAGTAGTTGACAAGAAATGTGATTTATGCGGATGTAATAGTGCGAATAAAAGCCAGCAATTTACACGAATTCCGAGATAACTTTTTCACTTTCCTTAGTTAATGATAATAGTATTTAAATTTTGTCTTGTGCTTTCTTGCTAATTTTTACCAATTGTTTTCTGTATTAATTATTTTTACTAATGTTCTAAATGTACTAATTGTTAATTGTTTCAGATGTTTGAACATGTTTGTCAAACGTTATTCTTTCAACACAAGTGCAGCTGTAAAGCGCGACGATGAAATTGGAATTCTGCTTAAATCAAGATCTGGTCAGTGAATTAGAATCGTTTCCACCTTTGTCTTCTACTGCCAGGTAAGTATGCTATTTCTAGAAGCGTTTTTTTCTGAAGTGTTTCCAAGGTGATGAAAAATTGTTTAGAACTACAAGTTTCCGTTTAAGGAACGTCGATTTCGAGACTTCCAAGATGCTCAAAATAAGTCTTTTAAATTATGATAATAGAAATCGGGCAGAAGTTTTGTGTTGGATGTTATCAGAATAATGCAACTTAAAGGTGAGAAAAAAAAAAAACTGGAAGAGGAAAATTAGAAGCTCATGTTGAGTTTTAAAATGCTCGTTCTAAATGCATAAAATTTTCTCCGGTAATTTTTGGATTGTTTTTTCTATGTGATGAAATCTAACAAAATATATTATAATGATGCCATTAGTTGATTTTGGAAGGAAAAATAGATTTAAAGGAGTTTTAAAAATGATTAGAGATAATTCCTGTAATATTTTACATTAAGAAAAAAGAAGTGCTATTTATTTTTGATCTTTTCTTTGCTTTAAAAAAGTGCAACTTTTATAACGTATCAGCGTTAGTATCGTAATCGTTCATCCATATTTTGATGATTAAGAAAATAGGTTAAATAGAATATCCGATGGATTTTCTCTTTTTGCAGGTTTGCAAATAGTCGCTTAATGGATTTTGTTGTTGTAAGTTGTCCTTATTATCTCCTAAAATTTTTTTCAGTAACATTTGCAAGAATTTAAATTTCAATTAGCAATTATTTCACTGAAAATTGAACTGAATTTTATCACTTGAATGCTTGCCGGCTAATGTTATCAATTGCAACCATATTTGAAAGTGTATAAAATGTTCGCTTTATTTTTGTCATCATTATTTTCTTATTTATAATTGGTAAAATTTGAACTTATATAATTTTGAATTCTTCTACAACATTTTTAATTAATAATGATGATTTGCTGAAAGGAAGCAATTTGGAAAAGAACTAATAATGATAACTTTTGTCCTGAGAAGGAGCAATATGATCATCTGCTTATAAATGTAGGAAATGTGGACCTAATGGAATTCTTCTTTTTTGCTGACAAATTCGACCTTTTCTGACAATTAAAGGTGTGGGAAATCAAACATTTAGACCTGTAACGTTCAGCACCTGATAATAGCTAGCGTTACAAAATTACCTGGAGATATTTCACACATGACGAAGGTTCAGGATTAGATCTAAATGCTGGTTTCATGTTTGTCTAAGTTTAACTTTTTTTTTTTTTGGAACTTTTATTGTTGTTTGGTTCTTCTAATTTTGTTTTATTTTTTTATTGCTGGTTATATGTTTGATATCTTTAGGTATTGGTTATTTTTTTTTTTGTTTATCCATAGTTGGTTTTAATCTTGGTTTAAAGTATTATGATTATTTTGTTTATTTGTTCTTTTGTATTGATTTATTATCTACTTTTAGCTAATACATTAGGTATGTAATGATTAAATTTGAATATACTTTTGTTTTTCGCGTAAAAACATAACTTTACTTTTGGATGAATTGCTTTCAAATAGTTTTTTTTTTTTTTTTTTGCTGGAAGTTGTACGTCATCTTTTTTCTACAGACTGTCAAATTTTGACATGAACAACTACGTAGTATTAATATGATAGTTATCAGGACCAAACGTTTATTCTGTGTCGGCAAAATTTTATGTGCGCTCTTTCATTATGTTAACTTCGAACTAAGTGGTTATCAATGAAATTTTTTATTTTTAATAATATTAGCAATTTTTGCATTTATTAAAGGAGGTTATTCAAGAAATTCATACTAAAAGATGGTGGGCTTTAAAGGTTGATGATAAAGTTGCTTCAAAGAAATTTTTCTTTCCAACAACCTGCAATAAACTCGATCAGCAATCAAAAACAGATAAAGATAATTTATAAATAAGCACTTCTCTCTTTTTTATTTTGCTGTTTTAAACATTTTCGTCACTTTGTTTGATCATATTCCGTTCAGGTTATATGCAAGAATTGTATACAAACAGTATGAAATTTATTGACAGTTGATTTTATTTTCGTTAGAAGTAGACAGTGAAGGAATTCTTGATTTCAGTTCCTCAAGACAAGAACTTGAACAATTCCCTCGTGTATCCCATGCCTATTCCACGCAACAATGTTCTCGATCACGATTACGCTCAATCAAAAATTTCTACTTTATCCAACATAGATGTCTTATTTCCTTTCATCTATGTGTAGGCAAAAAGTTTTTCCTTGATGTATTCGTGATGGAAGCAGCAATGACGACGATTGTAGACAAAATATTTAATTAATATTTTAGAATGCGATTCGAAATTCTACAAGTGAGCTTCCAATAAAGCATCAATAAAAATAAAGCTAGCGAAGAATCAGGAAAAGTCTGTTAATTCAAACAGTTTTTCGGAAGAACAATGGTACTTTTTTGGATTTTTTTTTTTTTTTCTTATTTGAATGACTGTTAGCAGCTTCTAGGCTAATGTGATTTCTTTTCTCTGATACATTTCACAGATAAATAGGCTTCATTATCTGTTATTCCTTCGGTATAAAGCTGAAAATCACTGATCCATGTTTTTAAACCATTACTTTTCTGCATGAAAGGACTTAACCACCATAGTATGTAAACGTGGTTTAACTATTAAAATGAGAGAAAAAAAAAAAACTCTTCATTAAAATTAAAAAAATGTGAAAAAAGTTAATGAAGAGCTTTAAAACACTTCAGGGATAAAAATACCGGTAAATTATAGTGGTATAAGCTATTAGATGTACAGCCTAGCAAGAAGAACGATCCAAAAGCCATTGCAACTGATCTGAATAATGTAGCTAGCATTTCACGGGTAACTGAAAGTCACGAAGCAAAAGGAGTGAAAGAAGTTAATATAAGCGAGAAACTACCTGCAGGTAAATAAAGGTTGTGAACAGGAATTTGAACTTAAAAAATTAGGACCAATAAAGGTAAAGCATCTTTAACGAGCGTTATGAAATTAAAGATGTGAAGTGCTTGAACACACAAGTGAAAATGTTTTTAAAATCGGAAAAAACTTTATTCCTTAATATTTTTTTTTTTTTTTTAACCCAGGTTTTAACTCCATGCAAATCAACTGCATTTTTTGACACTACCGACAGTCGCGAAAAACCGCTGCAACCTACTGCTGTACAGGATTTTGTGTTCAATGTATAACTTCGACAGAATTATTTTGCCCAGTTAAGGTCAAAAATCAATGTTCTCACACCAGTAAGTTCGATTTCTTTTTTTTTTTTCAGCCGACATTTATAGGAAAATATACATCAACTGAAAAGGATGGAGAGAATGAGGCACTTAAATTAATCAAATTGATGGTTTAGAAATTAAAACTTCTTAGAGGTATATTTCGCCGTTTTTGGACATAGTGTACCAGAAATCTAATTTAAGTTATCTAATGGAAATTAGTTTTTCAGGATGATAGAGAGCCTGTTGAGCCAGGATCTATTTTAAGATCAAAACCAGCGCTACAAGAACAAAGATTACATAATTCCTTTTTTGATCAGAGACATCCAAATCTACCATGGTATCTCTTTGGAATTACTTTTTCAAGTTTAGGGCTGTTAGCTTTTTATGCTTTAGTTTCACTAATCGATATTACCCTTAAAGATTTCTATGTCTAGCTACAGTCACCAATCTCTCCTTTCAACATTCCTAATTCACATTTAACTATCACTGTCTAATGAAACAACAATCTATGTGTTGTTTGCACTTGGGATAGAAAAATGTTGATGGTAATATATTGAAGTACTATTATTATCTGGATTTGCTTTACAAACACTCATTTAACCAAGTGTTAAGCATGAGTAAGTTAATATGAAAGATGGTTAGTTTTGTCATTTGGATTATAATTTTTAATGAATTGATAGATTCTATTTCACTTTAAGTTTTGAAAATCTTCAATCACAAAGAATCTATATACGGATGAGGATCTTTACTTATGACTGAAGAACAAATTATGGCAGTTGGTTAACCTTCTTAAAAAGTTGCATACTATAATGCATTGTTCAGAAAGAAACCATCCGTGATTTGGATGAAAATATGGTTAATTTGTAGGCTTGTGAACGTAGCATTGCTGATCAGTTAAGACCTCTTCAAAATGACATTGGAACTTCTGTGAGAACATTACAGGAAAACGATGAAGAGGTTTAACTTTCTTTGCCGCGATTGTCCATAAGATTTGCAGCAATTGCAAGCTCTAAGAAGATATTAAAGATTTGGAAATGGACATAGCAGTGGTACATTTCTTACGGTGGTTTAAAAAGAAAGCGAACATAACGTAGATGAAGTGATCATCCAGAAACTACCGTTCTCATTTGCTAATGCATATCTCAACGTTAGAGCAAAAAACCTAGAGAAATTTGAAAATAAGAGAAGAGAATTTGAAGGTCCAACTGATTCCAATAATGGAAAAGAAATAATTAAATGTAAACATGGAAATAAGGTTGAAATTAATACTCTAGGAAGATTGATGCAAGTGAGAAAATAATACAAAAAAATAACCGGAATATTCTTGGAATTAAAGGTGAAGGTATGAACCGGCCATATGAACCTTCTAAAAATCATCCGTGTGTGAGCGCACGAATAAAGTGATGAAAATATATATCACTAGTGGTTGTTGTAAAAAAAAACAACGAACAAATGGACCGCGAAACCGAAGTTTTGTCCTGATAATGTATGCACAGCTTCGGGAAATACAGATGATAAGATTGGAAAATTATAGTCTACAATAAATAGCCATATCAATAAACATCTGCGGAGGGTTTTAAAATTTCGTTGTGATCGGGAAAGATGGAAATTCCAAGCATTATCTCCGAAACATTTTAGTCCATTTCTTGTAGGCTTTCCAGTTTGTCAGTTTTTTTTTTTTGTACTTTTCAAAATTACTTAGTTAAAACTGCTTGAATTCAGAGCGACTCCGGACGAGAGAAGTGCTTAATAAGGAACAGACCTGCAACACCACTAGAACTATCACACCACACCAAACATATAGGGACTTACCCTGACGGACATACTTCTGTCGTTAGTGATAATCAGTTACCGGAGTTTAAGCAGGCGATGAATGAAACAGAAATCATATCCTTAGATAAGTTAAGCTTTTAAAATATGTTACTTTATTATCCTGCAACTAAGTCGTTTCCCCTTGATAATCACCTCTCTTTTAACAGAATCCGAGCATCCCATGATGTCACCTAAATCTTTATTAACTAATATTTGTCCGAATTTGGTTCAAGAAGACAAATGTTCCACGACCGCAGCAGACTAGTTATGCTTTATCAATTAAATCTCCAAATGATGACAAGGATTCGAAAGTGCTAGTCAGACCACTGCCAGCTGCGAATATGGATTTTGATGTAAAAATAACTGGAAACTCGGACGAAGAATCATCGGAAGGGGACAGTATCAGTGACGATCTTCAAGGTATAAATGGAGTAAGTTTGAATTCAAATGAAATATGTGGTAGAATTATGAGAAAATCTGAGCAACATCGAATGTCGGATAATTTGTGAGTTTGATATGCCATCTCCTAGACGATAATCACAAATATAGCGAGAACTGAAGCGAAATCAGTTGGCTCTTATTGCACTAAGCAATGAGTTTGAAAATTTCTGTGGTGAAGTAGAGTTTGAAACCCAAATTTCAAAATGATAATATCTTTCATACTTTTGATTTTAGCAAGTGTAAACGGTGAATCAAGCCGTGAACAGTTAAAGACTCATTAGTGATAAGTTTACAAAATTATTACCTGGAAAATTATTTCTCATTCGATAATGTTTTTCAAGAACGAAGTTTTCAACGAGTTTGGAGGGCAAACGATTCCTATAAGCCGCTGAATTGTGAAGGACGATTTATGAATATATTGGCTTAATATTTGCCAACGACTTGTTGTAAGTTTCTGTTTCAATTTTGAGCACTGTTTTTGAACTTTAGTAGGGAATCTATTTTCCTAACACCAATACTTGGTGTGATGATTGCACGGTTATGCATCTTAATGTCATAATTAATGTACCACTTATTACTATCGCTTCCATATCACTACGGCTATTCAGACTGGTTTATGGGTTCACCGATTTGAATGCGCTGGATTAGCAATAAATTTCAGGACTCAGTCTCCAGTTCTCGAAATCGATGTTGCAGATGAGCTTTTCCATTTGATAGACATGAAAGGAAGCTGAAATTCCTTGTTCTAGTCACTGGCATATTAAGTTGCCGGTGCTGAGAATGATTATTGTGTGCTGCAGGAATCTGTAAATTTCACTTTAGATCTGAAGAAAAAATATTTTTGATTTTTATTTTTGGTTTGAAAAATTCGACAAATTTAATAAGTTCCTTATAAATAAAAGGTAGTAATGATAATGATAGTGATTTCTTCCGATTTTCCTAAATTATCCATTGTCAATACTGAGAAAAACAAATCACTGTCTTCCTATTTTCTGAAGGGGGACATTTAGTAATATAACTAATACCGCAGAAGTCGAGGACTGTAACAATAAGAGAAGTTGGAATTCGTAATTCACTTTGTTATTAATGAAATAAAACAGCTTGAATGAAACTTTGTCACACATTTCAACACTGTTTCAATTATTTCAAAATCTAAATAGTATAGATATTTGCAAAAACAGTGACTAATTAAAGGGAAGAAAAAACTTCAATAAAATTCATAGGAGGTACTTTAAATCTGAAAACCCAACGTCCAGCCGCTGAAGAGGATTCCACTGATCAGTTACTAATTTGCAAAAATTGAAGTAATCGTTCGCGACTAAACTCCCAAACAAAAATTTGACGTCTTTTGTATGAATACATGTGATATAAGCAGTAGAACCCCGACAAATGTCAGCCTAAATGAATCTATCATCCATGTGGTGTCAATGAAAATGAGTCAGCTCGACGAAATTGATTGAACTTTCTTGAGCTACAATAGTCAATTCTGCTTACGAGTGAATGTAACAGAAATGTTCAAAGATATTCCCGATCTTATGAAGGAAGAGGATAGAATTCCGTCCAAAACATGCCGTATTATTGAACATTTAGTTTAACCGATTACCTCATAATTTGATTGAATTTGTAAATGAATTTGTGTAGAAAAGGTGATAATTTACTGCATAAACCGGATGTTTACTGGCGCTACTTTCGAAACCGTCAAATCAGGAATCAACCTCGAAGCAAACTGATGATCCTAAGTAATGTAATTTTAATGTTACTTTAAGCCTACTTCTTTAGAGCCACCAATATGCTTTACATTTGTATGTGCATTCTTTTATGTAAGGTATAGTAAAAAGTTTACTGTTTGCAATAATATTTCTCGCACACTTATTGATTCAGGCGTTGGGATATACCCGGACATTTCTACTCCTTAATCTGAAAGTTGCGATAAGCTTGAAATGGTAGCACACTACGCAGAAACCTTCCGCCTGTGTGACTTGCACAAGAAAGCGAAGTCGTGGAGGTGTGTCATCTTTCGATGTTTTTATTGCTGTTGACATAAGCGATCGGATGGATAAGTGAATGGTTTTTCTTTCTCGGATACGGTACCTTATACATGGAATTATATTATTTCGTTATGCAGTGCTTTATTACGTCATTAATAATATGAAATGAAATTAGACAAATGAATGAGATGGCTTAATATATTGGACCCGATAAATTAGCAAGCATGAAGCTACGCTTGTAACATGATAAGAAGCGTTTTTGTCTTTTGAGATATTTGAAAGGATTAACAAATTATTTCTTGTATTAAAATTTATGATCAAACTTTTGAGATCATCTGTAATGTTTGCAAAAGTTCCTCATCGATCAAAACATATGACTGACAAAACACGCTGAAGTAATGTGGAAAATTCGATAAAAACAAGAAACATATTCCAATAAGGCACAATTGGAACATTAATAATTACACTACATCAATAAGCAAATTCGTCCAAAACTCATCACAGTGCTTCTCTTCCTCTTCAGAGAGAATTTTGAAACCACTTATCAAATCGGATAGTCTTAGGCAACAATCTCAATTTTCCTAATTAAAAGAAATAAACTTTCTGTCTTCTTTGCGCACTTTGCAAATTTTTAGCATATCTATCCATTTGAGGGAAAGGATGAAACACTGTTTTGATGTTACTTTCGATGTCACATCATGCTAAAAAAATTTAGTTGGAACAAAATGAATGAGAAGCAGTCATTGAAATGAAAGCAAAATTTGCCTCAAAAATGCACACTGATATGAAAAATTAACGATGCTTACACTTATTTCATACAGGTGTTGAATGAGGACCATTCCTGTACCTCTCATCATGACTGAAATAATGCAACCATTGAAAGAGTGAAACATTTCTCAAATGCGGTTGAAAATTTTCAGCTTTTATATATCTACGAACGAAATTTAGCGATGAAAAAATTAACAAATGCACGATTCTGAGTAATTTCTTTGCATAAATTCAGTAAACGTACTTCACCGTAATTGGCGAACTGTTTCGTTCATCTATGAGTAAGCAATTATTCTCAGTTCTGAAAATAATATTTATCAGAAATAATCGTTGATGAAAAAGAACAAATTTTCCAATCAAAAATTTTCAACATTCGGGAATACATAAAAAGTAAACTATTTTAATCGATTGAACCAATCATTAGCAAAATATGTTGCATCTTATTTGATCACTATCTTTTGAATTTTGACTGACTGGCCATTCTCGTAATTTCATAAATTTCGTTACAACGTTACAACTGATAGCAACACTGTTTTGTATTTTAAATATCCCAACAAAACGAACTTATCATTTTGTAAGCCACTTTTCGACTTGCTAACGTGCTCTTCTTGATTAGCTTCAAAAAATATTGAACAAATTAATGCTAAAAATCCACGATGGTGTTTTAAACAGCACATAGCATCTATGATAAGAGCTAAAAATATAAGTAATACAATGATTAACAATAAAATTGTCAACCAACTGAAGTCACCATCACGACGACCATCTTCCGCATATTCTGTAAATTGTTATTACTGAAAGGATTATTGCACAAACAACAATCATTAATTGAGAAATCGATATTATTTTCCTTCAGTTTACTCATCAGTTCTTTTAAATCATCAAACGCCAACATGAAATAATTTACGGAATAAAATTTTGAATTTATTGAATCAAGAAAACAAAGAAGAAATTGAAAAAATCAATTTTTCGATCGACTAACCAGATGTATTGAGCACAATTGAGTGAGCATTACTGCTACCAACATCATTTACGGCAATTAGTTTTACTTCATAGGTTGTAAGGGGTTTCAAGAATGATAAATCCACTTTGAGATCATCAGCACCTAAATCAAGCTCGAAACTTTCCGTATCGTAATGTTTCTGCAAAATTTTCTGTTGAAAAAATCGATAAGTAATTAATTTTTTACTTTATTCGATTAAGTGGAAATGTAAAATGACAACATTAATTAGGCAATTGAAAGTAGTCGGAAGTAATTGAAAACGATTCAAGTCAAAGGGATGAAATAACTGAATAACAAGATACATAAGTATTTCAAAAACATCAATCGGCAATAAAAATATTAAAATGTACCATCATTTCAGCATGTGCAATTTCTTTCAGGATTAACTTGTATGCAGTAATTGGTGAACCACGGTTGTTTGGCTCACTCCAAACCATTTTACAAGCTTTCGAACAATCGTACTGTATATTAGTCGGCGTATCCGGTGCTGTAAAATTATTCTGGTATGCCAGCAACTTTTATTTTATCCTAACAACAGAATGATAACGGAAGAAAAAATTATTTTTTGCTCTCAATAATTAAACACGGAAAGATGACACTAATTTTCTATTTTCAATAAAATTAAAACTTAACAAGATTCAGTCATTTATTTTTCACGATTCTTTTACATAGTTTACTGAAGCGATTTTGTGGAAAATCTTGAATTCAACTTTGGAGAAGTTTGGTACGATTTACCCCATGGATCTGTAGTTTCGATGATATCGGGAGCACTCAGTTCTGATGCACCAGCTTCGTTAACCGCTTGCGCTCGAATTTTGTATCTGCTTCTTGGTTCCAAATGGTAAAATTTAAATTCACGTTCGCCATCAAATTCAAAAGTTACATTCATGGCATCCATTTTAACGTTGTCTCTGTTTGTCTGCAACATGTCTTTCTATATCGAATCGAAATATTTGGCAAAAAATTTAGTAGAGAAAGTTTTCTAATTTTGAAACACTGTAAAATATGAATATATAACTAACAAGCTTTAAAGAAACTGCCGTTAATTCTAAAGGACTAAATTTGTGAGTTACAACAAACCTTATCTTCAGGTATAATATAAAATGTAATATTTGATGGCAATTTTCCAGCCGGAGAGTTTTTCAGTTCACCAATAGTGCATATACCAAAATTTGGATAACCATGTTCATGGCAATTTAGTTTCGTCGGTGTTAGCGGTGGTACTAAAAGTGATAAACTAATGACTGGAAACGGTAGTTCAATTTTTTTATTTTCCTAAATTTCAATCTCATTTATCCATAAATGGTCGCTTTTAAAAAGATTTAATATAAATGAATGATATTGATCGCAATATTTTAATCGATAATATCATAGAGAAAAAGTGAAGAAACCAATAAACGTATTCAACAAGAAATTAAGCAATGTGTAACAAACTATCGAAACTTACAAATTTCAATTAATCGAAGTTCAGCGTGATCTGGCGGACCAATACCATTATCAGCCGTACAGGTATACTTACCGAAATCATGCTGATTAACATCTCGTACCTAAAATTTCATATTTCGACTACTTCAATAAAAACATCCCAAATTTAAAAATTCGATTTTTTAGAAAAAAAATCGAAGACAAATATACAAGCACTACATCATTAGAAATTAGATACATACGGTGAGAGTTGCGGTAACAGTTCGAGCATCGAGGATATACTTCGAACCATCAGCATAAATGACACCGGATGGACCAGTCCATGTCCAAATAGGTTCCGGAACAGCACTTGCACCACAATGAATCACCGCTACATCACCTTTTAGGGCACGTTTTGTTCCACTATGGTCAACAATTCGTGCTGCATCTGAGCTGTGGTAAAATTTTAATTCTTTTAACAAAATTCATGGAAATCTGGCAACAATTCCAATTTAAACCGAAAATAACTAAATCTGAAAACGTACGAATAATGGAGAGGAATACAGAGCCTTGATCCGTGCCGGCTTCATTTTCTGCTACACATTGGTACTGGCCAGCATCATCTTCATCCACTGCTGTCAATGTCAATACAATAATACCATTACCTTCGTTAATCGTCACATGGTTATCCTGAAAATCCCGATATAATGTTCTTGAAAATAATAAACCGAGAAGGATGATAAAGAGCAGCAACGTAAACATTTCGAAATATTTACGTATTTAGGAGAAACTAAATTAAAAAAAGAAAATTAATTGAAACAGTACACCTCAGCAGCAATATTTCCAGAATTTAAACCATTATCAATAATAGTATCATATCTGTTAAGTAAACTTGCATTAAAGCCGAGAATTCGTTCACTTTGATTTGTTAACCTGCTTGACCATTCTTGTCCAAGATGTAACCATTTAGCGTTCAGATAACCATCACCACTATATTCGCAAACCAATTTGACGGTATCACCACGTGTAATTGTCAAATTCTTCATTAATTTTAACCTTGGTTTACCTGAGATTTCCAAGAAAAAAAAACCTTTGTTTCATTGAAACAATTTCATGTAATCAACAAAAACATTGATGCCTTGAGTTAAATAAACATAAAGTAAACTAAAATAGTAAATAAAAATATCATCAATATTAATTTGCATAAGAAAAAAAAAAAATTTACTGAAAACTGTTAAGTTGAAATCGATTCGTGTTTCATCTAAAGCATTTTTGGCAATACAACTGTATGTACCACGATCTGCTGGGATTAAATCCCGAATTATAAGAGTACCATCATTTATATCATATTTCTCTGACAATGCAATAGTCTCCTCATCTCCATCCTAAAAAAGAATTAATTTAAAATGAAATAAAGCATAAATTTCGAGAAACGGTTTAAATTTTATTCTCATTAAATCATTGCCTTTTTTTTCTCCTCTCTTCTTTTTCTCCCTCATTCTCTCTTTTTTTTTTCACTTATTCTTCCAGATAATCAAGAATGGTTAGAGTGAAGCACTCTTTGATTTTACAATCTTTTATTTAAAATTCATAAGCAACTTTTACAACAAATATTAAAAAAAGAAAAGGGGAAAGACAAAAGTAATACTAACAGCATATTTTATCCATTGATAATGAGGCTTAGGTTTACCGATAGCTTGGCATCGAATCACAAAATCACGACCTTCAACACCATATGTTGCATCTGATCCATCAAGTATTGTTATTTTGGGGCGTGCTATAAAATTTAAAAAAAAAAGAACTCTATAAAAGAAATGATTTTAAATTATGAAAAGAAAAAAACTAGCATTCAACTTAAAATGTGCTTAATAAAAACTAAAAAATATTTCAAAAATTCAATAAATACATTGTAAATAACTTTTTTTTGAAATTTTAAAAAGGAAAAAATGTGTAAATTCAACAAACCATATCCAGTAACATTGATAGTAACAGTTTCGAAAGAGTAGAACTGTGCTGCACTGCAAGTGTATTGACCATCATCAAGATCGGAATCATATTTTGGGATTACCAAAATTTGATTTGCATCTTTGAATTCATAATTTCGTGGTCCACCTGTAAGCACATAAATTAAATTATATTAAGTAATGCTTATTATATGTAGATAAAAAACCAATCGTTTTTTCTTTCCCTTTCTCTTTCTCTCTCTCTTTCATCATTCATATAAATGCGAAAAAGAAATAATTGGTTTTTTCTTTCTTTCTCCCATTAAATTAAATTAGTATTCCGCAAAATGATTATTATTACTTGTTCACTTAAAATTAAGAAAAAACAAACAATTGCTTTTTCAAATAAACGATGGAAAAAAAAAAATGAAATGAAATACAAATGATTTATCACTTCATAATATAAGTAAATAATCAGACAATTTTCTGCTGCATTTATTTAAAAAAAAAATTTCATTTTTCATCAATTTTATAAATGCCCCAGAATTGATTTTGTTTCTTTTTTTTTGTGGCATTAAAATGCTTTTAAATGATTACTACAAATACATAATGAATTTCACAATTTAATGCGACCCATTGAAGACATATGGAAGGAAAGTAATATTAATGAAATTCTCAATTTTTTTTTTTCATAATTTTTTTCAAAAGAATATATATATATATCAAATTTCTCTTACTAAACAAACCTTCAAGGATGGTTTTGCCTTCAAATTGCCAAAAAATTTCTAACGATGGATCACCATGTACACGACATATAATTTCCGCATCTTTACCCTCTTCCGGATGCTGTTCCAATTCAACATCAATAAATTCCGCTGCTTCTAGAAGAATAAACTATTTTAATATTTCATATTCTTAAATAAGTAAGAATTTAAGCATTCTTAAGCATTTTTTTTTTTTTATTTAAATTTAAGCATTCTTAAGCATTAGATTATTCTTAAATTTCATTTCATTTCATTTTTAAAGTATATATTGAAAATTTTCCATTCTTCGGCTTTTTTTTTCTTCTTTTTTCTAAAACTGAAACTTATTTCTGATTACATATGCATTTTGTTACATTTTTGATAATTAATTTTTAATCAAAACTATTTTATTTTCTCAAAATTACATTCAATAATTGTGAAAAATTTTTTATTGTAAACTAAACATCTTTTTCTTTTTGATTTTCTTCATTCTTACTTTAAATTTGAAAATTTAAATTGAATGAATAACATCTGAAAGAATACGAACGAATGAATGATATCTTCGCTGATTTCTCTTTTATTTGATCATTACCATTGTTAACACTGACCACACATTTATATGTATCACTATCTTCAACTGTCGGTTTGATAAAAAGTAATCGAGCTGATAATGGCTTCATACGACTTACTGCTATCCTTTAGAAAAAAAACAAAAAACAAACAAAAACCAGGAAAGGATAAAAAAAGTGAAATTTAGGAAATTTAATTCTACATCAAATATTTTATTACAAAGAACCATTGTAATTCAATTTTTTTTTTTTATGTGTAAAAACGCGCCTGCATTTCTTGATCGTTCTGTATCATTCCGCTCACATTCACATATCATTATCACACTACATGATATATTCTCTTATCGGATCATAAAAAGTTAAAATAAATGTAAGAGGCAAAAAAAAAACTGAAAGGAATTAATTAGTTTAATACAGCTGTAAATTTACATTCTAAATTCCTTTTCTTTTTTTAAAAATATAAATCAAGTTTATTTATATTCCATTAAAATTAATTAAAAACATAATATCCCGAATCTTGGAGTTGTCATTTCAAATTCCAAATTAAATTTCAATTAATTTAATTTAATAAAGATAAGGTCTAAAAGAAACGAGAAAAAAAGAGAAGGCTTTTATTTCATTAACATTTCTCTTTTTCTTCTTCTTTTCTCTCCATACATAAAAAAAATCTTTCCCTTCGTTTGGTATGAAATAAAAATGATAGCGAAAAAAAAACTAATACGAACGAGAATTATGTGAAAGAGAGCGAGAAAGAGAGAAAAAGAAAAAGGCTATAAAAAGAAGGGAAAGAAATAGTGAATTTTTTTTTCATTCTTGAATTTGTATGATTCAAAATTTGCTGACGATGCGTATTTAAGGGCTATGATGGTTTGCTTCATTTACATAAATTGCATATGGCCAAAATCTAAAACCCAAACACAAAATCTTAAACACAGACATAAACAGAAGACAAACAGACGCACACATACATACCGACATGTAGAGAAAAAGTGATGCATTTTACGACAAATTGGATACAATGTTTAAAAGTATTCCCATGAATTAGCTAATATAAAAAGGCACAAAAATTGCTAATATCGAGGAAATAGGCGAATATTTTAGAAAAAATTTCTTTTTTCTAAAATATGTATTTTTTTGTTTTGTTTGATTTGTAATATCATTTATATTATTGTCATTTTATTTTTTTCGCTTATCTATCAGTAAAAAAAGTAAAACAGAGGAGAAGAAAAACGAAAGAAAATATTTTACATTTATTATCAAGAAAACAATCAAATATTTGATAATTCGATATAATTTTTTTTTTTTTTTTTTTGGTGATTAAATGTCTTACAAAAAATTGTAATAATTTTTGTGGAATTTAATAAAATTATTTGGATATTTAGGATAATAAATTAGAATTTTTTATTAATTAATAATATTGTTAAAAGAAAGAGAAGACAAAGAATAAGGAAGAGGGAGAGAGAGGCAGAAGGAATGGAAAAGAAACAAACTGTGAGACAATAGTAATATTAAATATGACTAACACAATTTGATGCATTCAATTAATGCATGGAATATCATTCCATAAATGTTTCACAAAATTTTTATTTTTTTATTCCAAAAATATTTCAGTAAATTTTTCTTTAATTTTTTCAGTTAATTTTTTTATATACATATTTTACTGAACATTTTTCACTTTATTGTTGTTATATTATTTTATATCTAACCGATTAATGGCTGAATAAATGAAATGATTAGAATTGTAAAGAATCAAATATAAACGAATATTATGTTAATCATATAAGACATATTTAAATACCTAATCTTATTTGCTAGAAATATTTGTTATAGTTACAAATTTTCTCAGTGAATATCGTACAATTAATAACAATTTCAACAATTCAATAGTAAAATTTCATCAATTTGTTTACACATGGAAATGTTAGTTATTGTATTATTATGATAGATGGGAAATTTCTTATGCACATTGATAAGTTTGATTAAAATTAATCAGTTATTTGTTAATCCATGCGTAAAAATTGAATGACATTTGAAAATAGAAGAATCATTTTATTATGAGGAAATAGTAAATTTAGGCTAAGAAAAATTAAGTAAAACGAAACGGATAGAAGAAAATAAAAAAAACTTTCAATATAACTATGACAGAAAATATATATTATAAAAAGAATGAATTTTTAATATAAGGTAATGAATTTTCTAATTGGTATACCTATAATGAAATCCATCACAGGTATATCAATTAAAAGTGATGCAATCGATCAATTATATTTCGATCTATCATCCGACCAGTATTCTTTGATTCAAATTTGAAAACAATCCTAATAGATCATTTCTGCTTATCTGCTTACTAATTTACTCAACCAACAAAATCTCAAGCACTAATTTTTTTTTCCTTGAAAATTTCCGTAACAATAATTGACAGTAAGGATGTAAATTATTCAACGGAAATTATTTCAAAGCGAAACGTATCGATTTCACAAACATAGCAATTAGTAAAATACTGGATAATACATTACATAAGTCTTATGCATTTATTATTACCACATTTAAAATAACTCTAAATTTAACATCATTTGCTACTAACTTTCATCTCATAAAATTTCGAAACAATTTATTCAAAAGTTATTCCAAAAATTCGCAAAAAAAAAAATTATTTTACAATTTCATCCCGAAAAAGAAAAAGAAAAAAAAAACTGAATAAAAATTTCAGAATGGATAGAGAAAAATGTTTGGTAGTCAATTATATTGCTATAAATTACTACTATATTCACCTCTTCTTTCTTTTTTGACTTTCTCTCTACGACAAAACAAAAAAATAAAAACAAATACATAAACAAATAAACAAGCAAACCTTTCATGCCGATTAATGGGCACTTCATATCCCTCACGATACCATTTAATATCAACTTTAGCATTGCGATCTTTTTGTAAACCGATTACTGAACAAATCATAGCTGTATTTTCATCACTTTTCCGGTTTTGCAGTTGTTGCGCTGTTGGTAAAATATGCACCTCCCATCCTAAAGGGAAACAAAAAAAGAAAAAAAAAGAAATGATCAATTTTTAGTCCGAAATATTCTTTACTGTCTGCAACAAAATCCAAAAACAGAAAAAAAAAAAAACTTTCCATATATTATTTAGTAAGAACAATTTATGATTACTCATTTTTTGCTATCAATGAACTGTTAAAAACTATTAAAAATTTCAATAAAATTAATTTTAATAATAATTGTTGCTTAAATTTGATCAAAAAAAAAAAAAAAAACAAAGATCTGATTTCATAAATAATTGCAAATAATCACACTACATAAGGTTTATATTCATAGAGAAAAGAAGTGTCATTATTGTTGTTTTAAATGATTTATTAGATAACTAAGTGAAAAATGAATTATCGCTATTTGAAATAATAATTAGGTGCTAAACAACGAGCTACTTGTGTGTACGAAGAAGATATGAAAAAAAAAAAAAAAAAAAAAAACTTTTTTTTCTCTACTTTCAAAGAATTTGAAATCAGAATAAACAAATAGCAAACAGTAAATAAACTTTATTTCATATAGGATCATTAAGAAAAGAAAAATGAGGAAGAAATAATTATTTTTTTAGCTATATTCTAAAGTTAAAGATGAATTATCGTTATTTGGAAAAAAAATTCTGAAAATTTTTTTTACTAAGTACTAAAATTTTTCTATTAGTATTATGCAATAAAAGTAAGAGAAAATTTTAAACAAAAAAAAATAAAAAGTTTGCCATAGAAAGAAACTGACTTAATACGAAAGTTTTCTTTTCTCTTTTTTTATTAAATAATAATGATAGAAATGAATAATTTTTTCCTCCTGGACTCAAAATTTATATCTATGAAACAAATTTTTATTATAGCACGGAGAAAAAAGAAAAATATTACCAGTTTTTTTTTTTTTTTTTCATTTATTCTTATCAAAATTAATATTAAATCATAATTGATGCAGTAACTTTTTAAAATTACTGCTTCATTTTTCAGTCAAATCGGAAGAAAAGTATATTAATAATGATAAAAGTTGTTAAATATTTGTATTAAAAATGAAAAAAAAAACTTTAAATATAAAGTCAAGCATAATTCATATATATATATATATATATAATGTATGTATGCATATATGTCACAATATCATAACTGAAATTTCAGAAATGCCATAGTTGTGTGAAAGCTTTCATCCAACTAAACAATCCTATCAAATAACATCAATCATATGGCTAAATTTAAAACCTCATTTCTTGACTCTTCACAAATGGCAATATTGCATCTTCCCCCTTTTTTTCCTCTCCCTCTCTCTCCCTTCCTCTTTGTTCCCAATGAACCTATTAATCGTAAGAATAAGTAGACGTATTATATTGCTTCTTGAATGAAAGTGTTCAAAACGATTTCAAACTTATCAAGATTTAAGAAAATTAATGTGTATCGGATCATATTAAATGATTTATAACTATTACTGCAAATATAAATATCAATAATAATATCAATGATCAATGGTTAATTTCTATTATGAATCGAATTTCTTGAACTGGGAGGTTTTTTTCTTTCACATTGTTGGAGAAAAAAACTTTTTCCTTTTATATCGTACATTTACATTTTTAATAAAACACAATATTTCATATAGATCTAATTTAGTATTGAAATATCAACAGTAGGTAAATTTAAATTTCATTTGAAAGATTGGAACAGAAATGATAATGACAAGTTTGATGTCATTATTTGGTCGTTGTTAATCAGTCAACCCAATCTTATGGATTCGCATTGATAATTATACGTTCAAATGAATAATTTGAATTTGTAAAAATTAATGAGCCGTTAATTAAAAATAATTACTAACTTAAATAATGACAAATAAAACGCCATAGAATAAAGCAGATATTTTCAGGATCATTGCAGTCTCTCATTTAATTATATAGCAGTGAAAAAGTAATAATATATAATCGATAACTAATTTTTCATTCCTTAATTTTCATCTCTTTCTTTTGCCTCAAACGAAAGAAGAAAGCTATTATTTTCTTTTTTTGAATTAAAAAGAGTAAAATATTTTAAACATTGTTGAAATTACAAATACAATTACTGGTTTTGTTTTTTCGTTTTTAATTAGCATATTATTGATTTATGAAAATTTTGATGAACTGATTTTTCTTTTTCAGTTTTAACAATATTTATGGTTCTCGCTTCTCTTTTTTCCTTCTTTTTTTTGGAAAAATGAAAGAGATTTGTTTGATGTGAGAAGAAAAATAATTAGAACATTACCGCTCACAATATAATGAACATCAGTTCGATCTTCTGTGTATAAAAAAGGAATGAAAAGAGAGTGAAGGAGAAGAAATGAGAAAACGAAATGTCTAATTACTTCTAAATTACTGGATATTCATTTTAAAGGTTCTTCAAATTAAATGATTCTTCTTACATAAATAAAAAAAAAAAGAAAAAACACACACAAAATAAGGTTATCATCTTTTTCACTCTAAATCACCAACTGTTCTATTATCATGTAATTATGTAAATACATATGTATATGGTAACAAAATAAGAAAAAAAAAATGAATTCTTATGTTTTTTTTTTGAATTGAAATTTAAAAAAGTAGGAAAAAGACCTGCAAAACATAAACAGATATATATATATATATATATATATGATAAATAAATGATAAATGGGAACATACCGGTAATAATTGATAAAAGCTGCAGGAAAATGATATATTCCATTTTGATGCCAATTTTCGAACTCGGCTGATAAACCATTATTGCTCTTGTAAGATGATGGTGATAGTAATGATAATAATTATAAAAGTAACAATAATAATAATAATAGTAGTAATAACAACAATAATAATAATGAAATTTTAAATTGGTTGAGAAGGAATATGGACCGGAACAAATTTTGGATTCTCTTTAAGTTGGCAATTCAGCTTGTTCCTTATCCTGATCAATCGTGACTCTTACTGTTGCTGCTGCTAATGCTATCACTATTATTGTTATTGCTGTTATTGTTGTTAAGAAGTTAGGCATTCACAATCTAAAATACATATACAAAAATTATAACAATTTCAATTTTTATAATCAATCATAACAGGAATTAAATCAATATTCAAAAATGTAAAGCCAATTTACAATAATGATTATATAAAATGATATTACTAATATTTCCTATATATATATATAAATGATCACTGAAAATACTGAAATGCTTAAGAGAAAGAAAACAATTAGTAATTGAGAATAGTGATCATAGCGCATAAAAGTGACAATATAGCACCTTTACCCTATTTATCTTTCCCTCATTCTTCTCGAATTATGTTCCATCTTTGTTAATTTCTCTTACAACAAAGCTCAAAATTATTCGAACTAGTGGACGAAGCTAATAATAGTATCTCTCGTACACACACATATATATATATACATATACACTCTCCATCAATCTACCCTTATACTAGTTAGTTGTAACATTCAAATGAGATGAAAATGTTTGCTTCTACAACAATGAGCTATAGCTTCTCGTCATCTCCGCCTTTTCCAATTTTCCTTTCTTGATTTCATTCATGTCTAATATTATGTTATATATATATATATATATATATATATATATCTGTTTGATGTTAATGATTCTTTTTCAGGGGTCGATTAACAGGAGGGATACCTAAACCCCCTTTTTCCTCTCCTAATCTAACCCACCACATTAGCCATCCTTCATCATTTCCATTTGTTAAATTTTAAACCTTTTCATCCCGCCCACATCCATATATCCAATGTTGAAAAGAAAAATTCAATGATGATGATGACACGCTAATTTCATATCTTATTTAGTGAGAAATTTTCCGGATGAGAAATACTCGTTTTTCATGATTACCAAGAAATAGAACAGATTATCCACTCTTTTTACTTATAGATAGAAGAGGTAGATATACTAGGATGAAAAATGTTGAGAGCTTTTTCCTTTTCATCTTTCTGTCTTCATTATTACTGTTTTTCTCATCACAAATTTTGTTAATGATTTACCGCTCTGAATGATATAATCCACTTCGGTAGTAGCATTGTGCTTAAAAGAAATGGTTAAATTAATGGTGTAGTGAAGGTCAGCACCGTTAATCCGGTATCAAAAAGCTTTTTAGATGATGGAAAAAAGAAATATGAGAATATATCAAGGGTGTGACCTTGGGTCATATGTCCTCAGTTGGCTAGTCACTTATATATATTCATTCATTCAATTTCTCATTATTTCTTTCTTTCATACTTTTGTCATCTTTTCATCTCCTGAACGATGAACAATGAATTGAGTAAGAATGATGGGGATACTTAATTCATATTTATTATCCACATTCATATATTTTTTTGTGCACAAAATAAATTTACAAGAAAAGCTAAATAATATATGCAAAAATAGCAATATCAATTGCTGCTTAAAATGGTTCAGAAGTCAAACAAAGTGAAACAAATTATATTAGCCGTTTTGTTTAGGGATATTTTGTGGTCCTTATCTTTCTTTCTCTCCTTTAACTTCTTTTTAACCTTAGTTCTATCCTTCTTAATGTCTAATTTCTTCCTCTTCTTCGTCCATCACCAAGCGATCGTTGCATTTAACAATCAACAACAGCCACTCATCAAATTACGTTATTTGCTATCGTCGTCCGACAAGTGGCGGTGACCTATTCACATACAAACAACAATATATATTATGGACGGTTGACATACGTTAATTGTTGTTCTCAGTCATCATTTGAGTAGCCAGGACAACAACCTTCTTGTCATAGCAATAACAGCAACACAACAACCAGTCGACTCATCCTAACTTATTCCTTTATCGATATTCCTCTAACTTCTATTTACCAATCCACTGCATTGTTTATTTTGCATTTCAGTTTCTACTATTTGAAGGCCATAGTTACAATATAAAACTTCAAATATTCAGTATTCTTTATGTGTTTAAAAAAATTTAAATTCTTGATTTACAACAAAACAATCAAATAATTTTTAATTTTAGAATAAAAAAAGACGAAAAATAAGAAAAAAGACAATAAATTTGAAACACGTGATCTGAAATTGAATTAATCAAATAATTTTTAAATTTAAAATAAATGAAAGAAAAAAGACAATAGTATTAACACAAAAAAAGAGGAAAGAAAAAAAATTGGACCTGCTTGAAATTTTTATAACAAATAAAAATGTCAATTGAGGCTTTTTGAATGACAAGAAATATTTGTGAGAATATGAAAAGAATCACACCTTTTACTTTTTTTTTGGTGAGGGAGAACGAGACAAAAAAAAGATCGAAAGAGCAAGTTTTCTTTTTATTTCGGGTGGGAAATAATTGGAGATGTATAACATTTTGGAAGCTATTCAAAATATGCCACTAATTATAACATCAAATTGCCAATTTATTTTACCTCTTTCTACCTTTCTCCCAAAAATATTTATTGATTGCGCAGTAATAAAATCTCATTAAATTTATATTACTTTCAGCATGCTAAAAATTCATATTTTTTGTATGTTGATGCTACTAAAATTTCATCAAATTGTAAACCATTCATTAACATTAAGTTAATATTCATTTTTTTTTTTTTTTGTTTTTTGCTGAGTTAATTAGTATAATTTTGAAAATTTAGAAAACCAAGTTATAAAGAAAAGAAATTTTAGCATTAGTTATGCATAATTATATTAATTCAGTTTAAGATAACGTTTGATATTTTGATTAACTGGCATAATTTTGAACTTTTTTTTTCAAAGAAACAAATTATAGAGAAGACAAAATTTTACATTAATTATGTATGATTATTTTAGCTCATAAAAAATGATTAAAAAAATTGTCTTCTGGTACTTTTAGCATCTTTAAAAGTAAGAAAAAAATGTGAAAATATTAAAACAGTTAACAAATTTAAATAAAGTTTTTTTCTCCTCAGTAAATTAAATTAAACTGAACTCGATTGAAGTAAACTAAATGGGCAAGATGAGTAAGATGAAATTGAAATGTATTAAACTAGTTTGATAATTATAAATAAAGGTGTCATAATCCAAATGTCCAAAATATCAAATGCAGGCCAAGGATTATTTCTTTTGAAGAAAAAAATGAAAGTTCATTAAAAAGCAAAATTTGTAACAGAAATGCATTCGTTTGCATATTATCGAGAATAAAAATTTTTTTTTTGCTAAATTTTAAATCAGTTCTATTTGTTCACTTTCATATTTTTAGTGATTTGATGATGAAAATAATAGGGAGTAATGATGATGATAATGATAATGATAATGATAATGACAATGACAAAGACAATGACCATGATAATGATAACGATAACGATAATGACAATGATAATGATAGTGATAATGATAATGATAATAATAATAATGATGATAATAATAATAATAATAATAATAATAATAACAATAATAATAAACCATAATTATGATAGCAACTTGTCAAAAATGACAATATAATGACGACAAAAAAAAGTTGTTGGTGAAAAACAGTTATTATAATGATAAGCAATCATTATTGACTTTTCCGTTTCAGAACAAAAGTTTAATTTAAGTGAAAATATATACTTTGGTGTAAATTAGAAAAAATAAAAGGCTGTTGACAAAACGGAAATTAGTAATTTTAGCAAGAAGAGATATTTCACTTTTTTTTTTTTTTTTTTTTTTTTTTGAGAAATAAGAGAAATCTATCATATTTTGCAAAATATTGCAACCTTTAGTTTCAGTTTTTTCCCTAAAATAAAAAGGAAAATTCAAAATTGAATGTGTAAAGAGATAAAAATTGATGCAAACTAATCAAAATAGATGATACTACAGCAATTTATTCTTTATTTTAATAAACATTCTCTCTCTCTCTCTCTCTCTCCTTCTCCCTCTATCTTTCTCTTACTGCTTTTTTAGTAGTCCTTTTTTTTGGGCTCAGTAATAATTTCGAGAACGATTAATAGAAGGACGTATGTCATCAAAAATATGGCAAATAATTTTATTTAATATTCAATCCAGAGGAAAAAAGAAAAATTCATTCATAAAAAATGATTATTAGGTAATAATGTAAACTGCGTGAAAAGTTTTTACGTTTTTCATGGTTTGAGCTGTCTCTTAATTTCAGGTTAGAACTAAATTTTGATAACATTTAAAAAATTTTCCTAAAGTAATACTGCTGTAAGAGTAATAACAATATATCGATGTAAAATGTTAATACATTTATCCAAATAGCGAAACATTTAAGTCTAACATTTAAAAGTTTTATCTATTTATTCATTTTTTTCAAACTACATTTAAACAGCAACTGAATTAAAACATTTGAAGAAAAAGTGGAAAAAAACCCCGACATTTTGGTAAATGTAGGAATATGACCTAACCAATAACAGTTTTAGGTCTCATTGGGCCTTGGAAAAAAGAATGAATCAGTTTTGAAAATTTTGATACAAATCAAACAAATTAGCAAGATATCAAATAAAAATAACAACAGAAGCAAATCAGATAGTAACGAATAGGGCGAAATTAAAATAGAAATCAAATACAAAATGAAATTATAAGACAACAAATAATGTTAGAAAAGAACAAAATTTCAAAAAAAGGTAGAGAAAAAGGAGGAAAAAATAAAATCAAAGGAAAAAAAGGAAAAAGGAATTGAATAATTTAAGGGATTAAAATTATTCTTCTAAAAATTAAAATCATTAATAATCTATAAATGCTTTTTCTTTTTCAGCAAAAAAAAAAAAATGAAACAACAAGGCTTCATCGTCATATTCAGTTCCAATTCCTAATCTAGGCCTACTTTTTCCTTTTTTGTTGTAATGTGTTTTGAATGGAAAACGAAAGAAAGAAAAAAAAAGAAAAATGCCACTTTCCTTTTTTCATCCACTCAACTCATCAACCGATCCATTCATTCATTCCTTTGCTTTCATGTTGAATTGAATTCCCATCGCATTGTTGCATGAAGCACTTTGATAAAAAAGCAAAATAACACAAACCCAGAATTTCATTTTTTATTTATAATTTATGGACATATCACATATAGTTAAAAGCAAACAAAAATAGAGATGAAAACGGAATTTAAAGAAGTAAGAAAAAACAGAAGCGAAAATGAAATTTTTACCTGCTTTATATTCAACGATTACCTCCATATCAGATTATTCATAATCAAAAACAAATTCAAAAAGAGAAATTCCTCATAATAATTGTAATCAACTTCTTTGCAAACAAAAAAAAAGGGAAAAAAGAGAAAGACAAAAAGAAAAGAAAACCTTTGGTGTTTTTTCTCTTTTTAGAATTATTAAATAATCATTAATTACAATTAAATAAATAGTTATTGATATTATAGCAGTCTTGCATCGATCTTAAAAAATGATAGGAAAATTATGATATAAAAGCTAAAAATAAAAATTTAACAAATCCCTCTCTCTCTTTTCCCCCATCTTCCTCTTAACCTCTCTCTTATTTTCTCTGTCTTTCCTTCTTTCATTTTAAGTCACTCCTTTTCTCCTAATTTATGAAAAATTTCTTTAATGCATATGTTCCGCTTATTTTTTATTAATCACAAATTTATTCGAAAGTATCCAAATTTTTTTATACTTGCATATAAATAAAGGTTAGAAATAAAATTACATTTAAATGTTTGCAATCGATTACACTTGAAATTTTAGAAAGTCTTATCCAACAACTTCAATTTTTTTAGTGTCAGTTTTTTATTGCTTGCATAAACACAACTTCATTTATTTTAAACATAAAAATAGCTTTTGTTGTTATTATTATTATTGTTTGTTGTTGTTGCTATTCTTATTGTTACTGAAATATTGGAAAATGTATTTTAAAAATACTTTTGAAATATTAAGCTTTTTTTCTGCTATTAAATTAAAAAATTAAATTCAAATTAAAAGTGAAATGAATTCTCTTTGTTGAAATTTTTTGCTTTCCTTCTCCATTTTTCACATATTTTAGTTCATCTTTTTATGCTTTTTATTTTCGCATTTTTTTTTTTTTTGTATAAAAATTACAAAATATTTCATATTTTGTATTTCGTTTTTCCCGATCTGATGATAAGGAAAAAAGAATAAATCGTAATTTTTTTTTCTTTTCTGATAATAAACAATTAAATAAATTAGTAAAAGGAACAAAGAAAAAAAATGTTGATAAAATAAAAGAATGTGGAGAAAGAGAGGGAAAAGAAAATGTGATTAGGTTAAGCTAGGCTGGGCTAGACTAGACTAGATAAGACTAAATCATGCAAGACAAGCTAAGCTAGATAAGTGAGAAATAAATTTGGAATAGATTTAGAGTAACAAGGCAATAGTTTTAAAAATTATCGATGTATTTGTTAATAAATTGTAAAGAAATATTGTTATTAAAATTAAAACTGATGTATAGTGATGCTATGAATGAGCAAGATTGTTGGTATGGATGGGAAAATGAATGATTTACAAAATAAAAAGGATTGAAAAAGTTTGTTCAATAAACGAAGAGGGAAGAGGCAGAGAAAAAATTAGGGGTAAATATTTGCTCTTTTTTTCTTTCTTTTTTCTACAACAATTAAATTTCATCTTAAATTTCAAAATTAGAAGAATTAACTATTTTTATTGTGTGAATTTATCGTAAACAAGTAAATATGAAATGTTATTTGTAATGTAATGAAAATTGGAAATAAAAACAATGGAAGAAAAAAGACAATATAACACTAAAAGATTAATTGTTGAATGAATGGAAATTTTTAAAAAAGGAGTTAATTTTATGAAAAAGAAAGATGAGTAAAGTGAAATGAATGTTGAAGAAAAAAGTAAATGAGACATTTTATTGAATAGCTTAAATATTTTTTTTAGAATTCTTTCTTTTTAGAACTGGAATGAAATTTGTTTTCCATTTTACAAGTTTATATTATTTATAGACAGTAATATCTGTAATATTTACAAATAGATATTACTTTCTCGTAATATAGGGAAAAGTTATTTCAACATATTTGAAGTATGGTAAATAAATGGATAAAATAGACATTTGTCCTTGATTGAGGTGTATCATCTGAACCCTCTCATGATGATTCATTTTATATCGTTTGGGATGAATTAAGCATAATATTTTCAACTTAATATCATACATAATATTATCATTCCAATGAATCTATTTTCTTCACCAAATTTTATATTCAAATTAATTATATGTTGAATATTAAAAATTCAAGTGAAATTTTAAAGATAGGAAAAAATCAATTGTTTCAAATTTTAGACTCGTATTTTTAAAATAATTTATGTTTTTTGAAAACATTCCAGAATTGAACATCGAAATGTAAAATTAAATAATTCAAACTTAGAAATGAAAGTATCGGATAAAAATGTAACAATTTTCATCAATTTGCAACTTTAAACTTTACTTACGGCATGATATATGTCTCATCTCATTACTTGTGTAAATATGATAATGAATGGATGGTATCAGAGTGATTCAGAAATGATGAAAATATAACCGGAAGAAACCGGAGAAGTATGGTGAAATTGCATCGTTTTTTTTTTTTTTTTTTCAAACATAAGGATCTATCAGCTATAATTTTTTGTAACATATCGATTTATGGAATAAAGTGGAATGAATAGAATTGAATAAAATGGAATAGAAAGCAATGAAACCAAATAGAAGAGAATGAAATGGAATGGAGTAGAATAAAGTGAAATAAAATGACATGAAACGAAATGAAAAATAAACAAAAAAATGAAATGAAATACAACAAAATAAAACAAAATAAAGTGAAACGAAATAACATAAAATAGTGAAATGGAATGAAATGAAATAAAACGAAGTGGAACAGAGTGAAATGAAATGGAAGAAAGGAATAATAATGAAAATATGAAAGAGTGGAAAGAGAAAGGAGGAGGAAGTTGTAAAGAAATGAAAGGAATTGTGAATCGTAATTTATGTAAATGTAAGCGTAAAAAAAAAGAAAAAAAACCTTCACTATAATCAATAAATAATACATTTCAGATTTCCGATGTTTTTAACTGATTATCCAGGATTGTGTTTTTCGTCTTTCAGTTTTTCAATTTCCCTCTTCCCTCTTCCTCTTCACTCATTCTCCTCATTTATCGCTCTTTCTCTTTTATCTTTCACCATTCTATTATTTTCTCCTAAAAATTCATCATGATATTTTTTTATGATTTTCTTTTCCATCCCGAAATTTTATATTTTCAATTTGGACATTATTTGATAATTTGTTAATATTAATGATTGAAATTTTATGATAATGTTATATTATATTTTATCCCAGTTATAATAAGAAATATAGTAATATATTTGTAATGAATGAATATTTTATTTTTGGTTTTTTTTTTTTTGTAACAATAAATTGGAAAATAGCTACGGTTTTTTTAGATTTTCTTGTACCCAAAATTTGATCACATATTTCTTGGTGGACATTCAAAAAATGAAATTTTTAAGTTAATCTCTTCTTTCTTCCTTCCTTTCTTCATGCTTTCTTTTTGTCTCTTTTCATTTCTTCCTTTCATCCTTTGTTCCCTGTCATTCTTTTCGAGGGGTCAACCAAGGATTGATGAAAAGGAAAAGGGAAGAAGTTGCAATAAAGTTAACGACTTTTCATTGCTTGAGAAAGTGAGAAGAAAGAAGATGCACCAATAATTCAAATAAAGTTTCGTCAAAATTTAACACTACAGATGTCATTTTTGTTAAAATCTTAAAAATTGAGAAGTACTAATCTAATAGTTCAAAAACGAAAAAAAAAAAAAAAAGAAAATGAACGAATAATACATGAATACATCTAAAAGAAAATCAAATGTTATCACTAATTTAAATGAAGCATTTGAGTAAGTTTTTTAATATTTATTCATATTTCATCAACTTCTTTCATTTTTTTAAAGACTTCCTTCGATATTTCATCCTAACCTTTACTATCATTAATAAATGAGAGATTATTGAATAAATCATTTTCCCATCTTATCATTTATTATCAAATGTCAATAGAATATTTTTTCTTCCTTTTTTTAAAAATAATTTTTAATTTTTACAAATTTTATGACTTATTCATTTTTTACCATTTCTCCAACAAATTTCCAGCACTTTTCAGATAATAGTGAATCATTTTTTAAATATCTGTTGTGGCTATTTTTTTTCAAAAACAGAAAAGAAAACGGGAAAGAAGTATCAATGGTAAAATGCAGCAAAAAACTTAAAATATTATTACATTTGCTAATTTATATGATAAAATTAGTTTTGAAGCAAAGAAAAAAAGGATTCAAAATAGCATAATATTTCACAAATTTACAAAAATTTTTCATACTATTTCATAAAAAAAAAGAGAAACTTCCAAAAAATTGAAAGTGAAAAAAGTTTTAAGCATTGAAGTAATTCCAAACAATCAAAAATAGAATAAAGTATGTAATGAGTAATTGAAAATGAAGTTAAATAAAAATTAAAAAACGACGAACATTAAATAAACAATGAAAGAAAAGAGAAAGAAAGAACAAAAAAGAGATAGGGATGAATCTGAAGAAAAAATTAAATGAAATTGAAGGAATGAGTGAGAAAAATGACTTAATCTAATGTTTACAAAGTATGCTAAGTTAATTTCTTACAAACACTAAACCAATTTGATATTTCAAATATTTCAATTCAATTACAATCCGATCAAACAACGTCAATTTCATTTTGTAATGTAATAGGTTTTAAAATAAACTAACTTTTTTTTGCAATCAAACGACTTATAACCTTCTCGGTTCTCCTTTATTTTTTTTCCCTTCAATTTCAAACAAATTATAAAAAAGTTTAATCCAATTAAATGAACAGCTGATTGTTAGACACAACTTCCGTTTCAAATGCAAGTGTTTTAATTAAGTGAAACTACTAAGCAACATTTACTTATTGCATGATTGTTTTAAATAATTTTATGAATTTGAAAAATTTCCAAAACTATATTAATTTTAACAATTCATATATCTTTCCAAAACAATAAATTTATCAGATTTACATTTGTGGCCACAATTTAAAAAATGATAGCAATAAGTTTAGTGAAAATGTCAACTTTGTTCAAGAGACATCGAGCTTCAACAGCTATAATCAAACGATCTAAATTACCGACAACTTATTCTTCAAAGTATTTCGTTTAATTCAATCAATATTTAAATCGAACGAAATATTTTAAAAATATTTAATAGTTTTTGGCAACATAAGCTTGGTTCAAATACTTATATCAATGATCTATTTGGCTTAACTGCTGCATCACTGACATAAAATGAAAATTTTTTCAAATAAAGCAGTGCTATGAAAACTCTGATGCTAAAATTTCAATGTTAAAATCTTAATTTTTCACTCAATACTCAATGATTCAGCACGATTCAATTTTTAAACTTTATTACTCTCATTTTTTTTTTACTTTCATTTTTTCATGATCATTATATTGTTGATCGCAAACGTGAATTATCCTCACGTAGCATAATTAATGGTGGTTAAATGTGGAAAATTTTTGGAAAAGAATAACAAATTCTTCCAAAGGTACTTTCTAAAATAATAAATTTAAAATTAGCCAAAAACTGACGGACTGCATCAGTCAACGATTTCGTTTATTAATTAAAAGAAATTTTTTTTGTACTCTCTGAAAGAATTAAAAACAAAACATTTTTCAGTCTGTTTTTCTTTTCATTGTTTATTTTTTTTAATCTTTTTGAAGTACAGCAAGAGATTATTGATTAATATGCATTGTATATATTTTAATCTGAAGTAGTAAGTAATTCAGGAGATTTTCAGGAATTCAAATTTTTCAACTATAAAATTTATATCCTATAAGTATTTCTAAAAATCAGTTCTAAAAATAAGAAACAAACAAAAAAAAACGAAAAACTTTTTTTTCAGTTCATTTATTTTATTGATTATAAAATTGTTTATTAGGATTAATAAAGATTTTTCAGAATTTTATGTTAAGTAAAAAAAATTTTCGCAACATATAAACATATTCATTTATGCAATATTTTTTTTTTCTTTTTTAATATCTAGAAATAAACCTTTTAAATGTTAAAAACAAATAAAAAGGAAAAATAAAATAGAAAAAAATTAAACGGAATGAAATTAACGAATAGTTGAAAAGTTTTTCAAGCCGGTTTTTACAATTTCAAGAATTATCTCGCACGAAAATGGGTGAAAGTGATTTATTGTTAAATGAACAATCATCTCAAACTCCTGTAAATGTTGAAACAATGCAGTGGATGATGATGTTGTTGTTCATACTTCTTAAATTTCTTTTAAACTTTATTCATGGATGTATGCCACGGTATCAGGAAGAACTTCAATACTTAGATTATTATCTTGGTATACAACCGGAAAATCAGGGTAATTTACCTATTGAAGGTATATTTTTATTAAAAAATTTTTTTTTTTTGTAAAAAAATTATAATTTAAAAAAAAATAATATATATATATTTCTTTTTGCAAATATTTATAAATGAATAATTAAGAATCTCAAAAAAAAAAAAAAAAAAAATGAAATGGTTCAAATTTTTTTCAAAAAAAAGAAAAAAAATTCATTATTAGTTAATTTTCTTTTTCTTCAGAAACTATGATTAAACAATATCTAAGCAATTCATCAAAATTAAATTGTCAATTCAATGAACGATGCGCCTGGATGAATGCTCCTGATGATGATTTATTAGATACATCAGATTTCTATTTATTTGTTAAAACAAACACTAAATTATTTCCACCACACATTCAGCCAGGACCACCTGATCCATTGAAAGGTTTTTCATATTATCAAAAAGAACTTTTAATTTTCAGAAGCAAACAGCAAAAATTTGACCATAAAATAAAAAAAAATTTTTTTTTTGCTTTTTTCTTTCAAGAAAAAAGAGATGTTTAAAAAATTATAATAACAGAATAAATTTGTAGCAAAAATAATTATTAATAAAAGGGCAAAAAGAAGGAACAAAAAATTTGAATCATGATGAATGCTTTTTTTGCGGTCTTAAGGATTTTTGAAAATTGATTTTAGATTAGTTTTAGATTGAAATAACTCATTTTTTTTATATAATAAATATAGACTTTTTTCTCTTTTTTTGAGAATAAATCATTTTTGAGTCATAAAAAGACTTTTTTTCTTTTTTTAGCAAATGAATTATTTTCAGGTACAAAATTTATTCTCGCAGGTAATACAACAACAAAATCTCAAAGTGCTATACTTATTAGCGCACCAATTGCATGTCAACGAGCATCCGGATCACTGGATTTCAGGTAATTTAATTAAGCACAGAAAATAAGTCAACCTTTATGGTGATATAAATATAAACAGTTTTACTTCATCATTTTCTTTTAATTAATTTTTGAAATAAAAAAAAGACAAAAAGATCATTTCCCTAAAATTTCATCCAATAAATAAGATAATGTGCAATTTCATATATTAAAAAACTAGATCTATCCATAAAAGTTGAAATATTTTAGATACTGGCTATACAATGAAGCAAAAATTGAAGTATTAATTTTAAAACCTTCTACCAGAAGGAATCGTCATCAGGTTATTAACTACCTGGCTCCTTTTTTTCATTCATTTACTATTGAGATTTTCATTTTTCAGTTTATAAAATATCAAATTTGTGTAAAAAATAAATAACATTAATGTTTGAAGGTTATTTTACGGCCGCATACCGAATGCTACTTCATTCGTACTTTTAATGATCGTTGCAAAATTGAAATACCAGAAATTAGTGAACCATTTCGAATTGGTATTCGTGTCCATGGTTTAAGAGATTCAGCATTAGGTAGTCTTGGGATGATAACTGATATTAAATATAAAGCTGAAATATGCTTGGAACCTAGTGAGTTGATAAAAGTTTTTTTTTTTCGAAAAAAAATTGATTCTTTAATCAAATTATGACAGTATTTTGTAATTTTTAACAAAAATCATAATAATTAAACAATAATCTGGCAATTAATTTTAGCATTCCTAACTATTAATTGAATTTGCATATAATATTTGCAAATCAATCAAATATTTAAAACATACAAAAGAAGCCATAAAAATCATTAAATTTAAGTAACTAATATAATAATTTATTATTAAAAAAGTCATAAATTAAGTTGAAATTATGCATATAGAAAATTTAAAGAAAAAGAAAATTACAAACAAAATTTAGAATTATCAAAAATTTTTGGTGCTCGAGCAGTTCCACCGTCATTAATTAATTCATATCCAATTTCTGCTGCTGATCTTTCCTGTGTTGATTACAACTCAAGCTGTCGTTGGTCCAATACACTTTCATCATTAGCCGAATGGAAAATTGGACGGAATCGTCGACGATGGAAGGAAATTTTCGAAACAGAAAGTAAACCAACTGGCAGCTTTTTCTATCAATATGTTGATTCAGTTATTCAAGAACCTTATTCATTGCTACGATCAGAACTTATTCCATGCACCAGCACTGTTACAACTTTTTCATTTAGGTTTGTTATATTATATTTAATTTTTGATGATTATAGGGATTTTTAAACTATAAAATAAAGTATTTTGTCAATGCTTTCCCATTTTATTTCTCATTTCTCTTTTTTTGTTTTTGTTTTTTCAAAAAATAAGCAATTTCATTTAATAAATAATGTGAAAAATTTTAATATGAAAAGAAATAGGAAAAAAATTATAATTTTTTGTTGAAATTTTGTCTTAATTTAAATTTTTATAACTTTACATATTGTTGCAAAATCTACAGTTCCAGCAAAAAAAAAAAAAAAAATTTTTTTTGTCAATAAAATGATATTTAAAATTGATTATTTATGTTAAATGTTTGAGAATGCAGCACTCATTTACTGAATTGTTTAATTGAATTATTAGTAATAATTTTTTTATTATAAAAACATTCTATCAAATATTTTTGAATCTTTATTAAATTTACATTTAATAAAATTTGAATTTAAAATTATTTCTATTTACAGATATTGGCTGCAAACAGGTACACAAGTTCAAGTTTGTACAGTTACAGCATCAAATGTTATAATTAGCTGTGTGTATCTAAATGAACTAGCAATGCCCGGACCAGTTAGTATTGATGTTGATGCACCAACTGAAGAACCTTTCCGAGTATGAAATGAGGACTTTTTCTTGAAAAAATTGATAATTTACAGATTTAAATTGTTATATCAAATTGCATAACGCAATTGATTTTTGTTCCATTATTCAAATAATAATACTAATAAGACAGATATTATAAAAATTGTCATGAATAGTTAATGAAGTCTTTCATTAATAATATTAATTTACAATATTTCATATATATATATATATAACATCAGGAAAGTATTTTTTCAAATTTCATTTTACAGTTCATATTTGAATTGATCAATTTTGATAATTCAACATTTGGCCTTGTTGTAATTGATGATATGCAATTTACTGGTTTATTATGTCATGAAGTAACTGTACCAACCACTACAACAATCGATCCATTACAAATCAAACGACTTTTCTCACTTCATCCATATCCAAATTTGCTAATTGTAAGTAAATTAAGCTTTATCATTATATGAATAAAAAAATACACAAATTAATATAATTTGTAAAATAATACTTTTTGAATAATAATAAAATCCTTTTTTTTTTGAATCAAATTTTTGAATTT
The DNA here is from genome assembly GCF_000002995.4 of Brugia malayi. Classification (NCBI taxonomy): domain Eukaryota; kingdom Metazoa; phylum Nematoda; class Chromadorea; order Rhabditida; family Onchocercidae; genus Brugia; species Brugia malayi. The sequence goes on from NW_025062479.1 coordinate 10,624,610, forward strand.
TTTCACTCGCAGAATTTTTTTTAATATAAATTAAAATGCTTTAAAAAATTTTTTTTAATAAAAACAATAAGGGAAAATTTAAGCAATATTTTCAATAATTTTATCTATTTTTTCAACATTGTTAACACTTTTTTTCACTACAATCATTGTAAATGAAAAAATATTTTTAAGCAGCACTGATTGTTACTGATTATTTGAGAAGTTTTCAAAATAGTGTTTTTTTTTTTTTCTAACTTTAGGATAACATACCAACATTGAATTGTGATTTTAATCAAAATACATGTCCGCAATGGGAAAATGATGGACATTGGTTACTTGGGACAATTCCATGTGACGAATCTTTTACATTACCATCATCATCATCAATAAAAGGCTTAAAATTTATATAAATTTTAAAATTTGTTGAATTTATATATCACCATAATAGTAAATTTATGAATTACTAAATTAATTGCATTCCAAAATTAGTATTTGAATGATACTTATGTTAATAATATAAATGATCTAACTCATAAACATATCTATCCTTTTAATTTTCCTTCCCAATAATCATTTTCAGATCAAGTTTCGGTTGCTGTTCTAAATAATACCATGGCTATATTACAATCCCGAAAAGTTCCATGCGCATCTAATGCTAAGATTTTTATTGCATACTTTCGAACTGAAGAAGCTAACTTAATGGTATGCATCGCGAAACATTGTGTTAGCACTAATGATAGACGTTCCGGTAAAATATTTTTCAAAATTTAAAAAATTTGAAATGATTGATGAAATGTTAATGATAATAAATGAAAGTAGTGGCATCATTCACTTTCTTCATCAATAATTCTTTTTTTTTGAAAATATAAATTAATAATTTTTGGATTTACTAATTTTCGGTTGGCTTTCGATGAATGTTAATTATAAGGAATCATTTTTTATTCGATTAATCGCAAAATCAACTGGACCCGGTTTTGTTGTTATCCGGAAAATTGAAACGACAGGCAACTGGTGTCCACTTCCAACATTATCACGATACGCATGCGAAAAACTTAGCTGTACATTCCGTCAAACTTTTTGCAACTACAAAACAGAAATAAATTCACGTGCTAATGTTTTATTCAAAAGTGATGGAAGAGGTAAATCAAAGATTTTTCTTTTAAATATTATATATATATTTTTGAAAACTTATGAGGGGTTTGTTTATTGCATTTGTTTTGTAACATTACGTTTGATTTAATATGTTCATCACTTAATTTCAGCATATTAAATGAAGCTTATCATTAGCTTACTAACAACAGTTTATTAGTAATTACTAGTTTAAGTTTTTATCCGTTTGAATAGTTGCAATTAATGATGAAAAGTCATCAACTATATTCAGTGCTATAATAATTATTTTCATTATTATTATTTGCTTAATATGTTTAGGAGTGATAGCAGATATTGACAAAGGACCAGGTTTAGCCGTATTGCGATCACCACAGTTCAAGCTTTCACGCCCGGCTGAATTGCAAATTAAGGTTGCTTTTCAAATTTGCAGTCAGTTGAAAATTGATGCACGGAACGGTATAATGTAGCGTTTTCATACAGCATTCATGAATTAGTGCAAGAAAGTGGAACACTAACAGTTACTAGCTTTTTAATTCTGTTTTACTTATTTTTTAAACAGAATAAGAAATAATCTTAAAAAAGAGTTATTAATTAGTTGTTTAAACAAACTTTGATCTAGTTGATTGACAATTCGTTCACGAGAAATTTCTAAGTGAAGAATTGTTTACATCTCATTTTTTTTCCTGATTATCATCTTTCTTAGTCCCAGAAAAAATGATCTTTCCTAGAAACAGATTAAATTAATAAATAAAGAAAGAAAAAAGAGAAAAAAAGGTTGGAGTGAAAAATAAGTTCAACCTCCTTTTTTTTCTTTTTATCCTACCCAAATTGTAATTTTTTTTATTTCGAAATAGAAAAACACAAAAATGCGTTAATGATTACTTTCAATACTTTTTAACTTCTTTATTATGGCTAACAAAAATTATTTCATATTAATTAAATTTAAATTGTTGATAACTTTCAGATCTATCAATCAACATTTGGTTCTCAGACATTCTTGTGCGGTGATGATTTCAACACTCTGTTTGATTGTCAACCAATATTAGGCCCAAAAATAGAACTGCCAATAACAGAAAAAATAATCGTGCCACTTGATCACGATGCACAAAATTTTACAATTCTTGCGGTGCATGATAAATTTATCGAATTTGGTGCAGCAAAATTTATCATTTCAAACATTGAAATATTAGATGAAAATGGAGAATTATTATGTTAAAAAGATGAAATGATCGTAATCAATTTGCTATTGTCTTTTTAAATTTTACAATTTAATAAATTTAATGAATTTTTTTTACAAAAATTTAATGAATATGAATGCAAATTGAAAAGGAAAATAATTGAAAAATTAAGCAACATTATTTTTGCTTTTCGTTTTTTTGTTTTGCTTTTGTTTGATGATGGAAATAAAATTTAATTAAAAAAATTTTAATTCTGATAAAGTTTGGACCCAAATAAATTAGACTAAAGATTTATTTAATAATTTTATTGCATTTTGTTTCTTAAAAAAACTCATTCAATAACTTAATATTTTAGCTCATTTTAACATTTTTTTTTTTTTTTTTTTTTTTTTGAAGTTGTTATTATAATTGGATGTTACATTCACAATTTTTGTATTTATTAGTAAATTTCAATTTTCATTTAAATAATTTATTTGATTAATTTATTGATTTATAAATAACAAATTTCTGTTATTTCATATGGTATTGCAATTTATAAACGATAAGAAATGTTAAATTTTACAACAGTAATTTTTGTTAACATTTACAAATGGTATTAATATATGACAATAATGTTCAAAATGAAAAAGTTTGTTGAATAAATTAATAAATGAAAATAGCAATGATGTCTGGTGACCAAAAAGATTCCTAGTAAATATTTAATAAACAGAAAATGGATTAATGTTATGCTTACTTTTATTGTAAACAAATGTTTCATTTTAGCATTCGTTCAATTGTACAAACATCATTGTGTCATCAAATTTTGGGTCGTTTTTAGCTACTGTAAAACAGTTTTGGGTTTACATTTGTTTTCAAACTTTTACATATAACATCCAAAAAAAAAAAAAAAAAAATTCTGATAAATTACAATATGGAAGCTACAAATTAGCAGTAACTATTTTTTGAAAAAAAAAAAAAAAAAAGGGAAACACGTCAAAATCTCATTTTCAAAAACAAAAAAAAAAAAAATAAATATGAAAAATTTAGGAAAAATAAAAACATAAATAAATAAAAAATATATATAATAAATAAATATGAATTATTAAAATCAATCATATAATAACCGTATTATCGTGAAAATAATAAAAACTGATCAGTAAATGAAAAGAATAATTGGATAGAAAAGAAATAAATAGAAGTGAACAAATCTTGATAAACATTTAAAATTTGACTGAAAATTTCTAAGGATTACAACATTGATTAGTAACAAAATTTCTAAGGATTACAACATTGATTAGTAACAAAAAGTTAAAACATATACTTTTACAAAGATTTTAAAATTGATGAAAAATTTTTTTGAGGTTGAAATACAAAAAGTAAGATAATAATTTGTTTCTTTATCGAATTAAAATTTATTTATTAAAATTTTGCTAAAATTTGAATTACGAAGAGAAAAAGCTAACAATGAGATAATATCTCTACTATTGCAAATAAATTATTCTCGACAAATGTTAAATGAGATTTTGTGAGATTTATGATTATAGGAGGCCATCAACCTCCTCAAATCTATTCAAATCATTTCCATTTGAATTAAAATCTAATTAATCATTTAAAATGTTAGATTAAATTTTTAATCAATAATTTCTTAGCTACAAAAAACGATTCCAGATAAAACTATTCTGGTCTATAATATAACGAAAATTTAACTTCTAGGAAAAAAGAATTCAATTTGACAAGAAATTCAAATAAGTGAAAAAGCAATGTTGAAAATAGCAGAAACTTTGGCTTAAAATTTTTTTTCGGCTTTGAAAAAAAAAGACATAATGTTAATTTGGTTGATAACCTTTCTTATGCAGAAAAAAAAAATGCACAAAATTTGTTGTATGTCAAAAAAATGCTGTGAAAAAGCTAATGTTAATTTTTGTTCTCATAAAAATTTTATTCAATTTAGAGATTTGAGAGCTTGTTTTTTAAAAAAATAGGCTAAAATTGGTTCTCATTTAACATTTATTTAGATTTTAATAAACTTTCGATTGCTACAATCAATTATCAAATCCGGTAATTGAAATATTTCACTCAAATTTTGAAAATATTTTATTCATTACTAATTGAAAAAATTCTCAAAAACTATTCATGAGTCTTTTTCATTATCCATTAGACAATATTTTACTTCTTACAAAATTTTTTCTTTTCTTTTTCTTTTTTTGCCTAATTTTTTTTTGCAAAAAGCAAACGATGTGCGCAAGGTAGGCGTCAACATGTCGTATATTATGCATGTCGCAAGCTAATTTACCGTATTTCCGGTAAACCGTTTAAGGGAAACATGCAAAAAAAAAAAAAATAAAATTATTGAACTTCTCAAATACAGAAAGAATTGAAATATATAAGAAAGATTAATCAACCATTCAAAAATACCATGAAATTTTGATATAATAAAAAGAAAGATTTGCATCTTCAAAAAGACTTATTTCTTTTGATATAATTTAAAATTTGTACATTTTTTCCTTTTCTTTCTTTTTTTTTTTTTTTTTTTTTTTTTTTTTGCGAAGATTTCGCTTAATATTCTATTACAATAAAAATGAAGCAGCAGTAAACTTAATGAATTGTTAATGTTTAAGTATTATAAAGAAGTGGCTTATAGCATAAGTGATTTAAATCTTTTTCAAGGTTTCAGAACCTTTTGAATTCAAATTTAATTTTTTTTCATCATAACATGCTAATGTGCATTAAATTAATAATGTCAATAATAAAGAAAAATGCAATAAATTTTTAATTAATTTGCTAAATGATATACTTGTAATGCAATGAATGTTGGAATTTTTTTTTGAAAAAATCCTTGTTTTATCAAATAACATAAAATATAACATATCATAAATGCAATATATTTGATAAAGATTTCATTTAAACATTGAAGAATATGTAGGAAGAATCCTGTTATCAGTCATACAATTGTTCATATGACAAACGAATAAATCATTTGAAATTCCATAATCATTGCAAAAAAAAAAAAATAAAACGACAAAACAAAAACAAAACAAAACAAAATATCAAATGATTATAATTTTCAGTTTTCTGCACATTAACTATTTAACAAAACAAAAAAAAAGATTTTATTTCCTAATGTTTTTGATAAATTTCGAAAAATTTTCAAGGATCAATTTGAAAAAAACTACAAATTAAAAAGACAAATAATAAAAAAGCTGAAAATTTGAATAAATAAATTAATAATTTTCAAATTTACTCACAGCAAATCTTTAAAATTGCATAATGCGAAGAAATATTAATGAAGGAATGATAAATTTGAAAATTATTTAATCGCAGTAAATTTTGCATATTTGATGATAAAATTTTCATTTTTGAGTGAAAAAGTAAAAAAAAATTTTAAGTAAAAAAAAAGTAAAAAAGCAAAATTTCTGTTTGAGTAAAAAAATTTTTTCAAATTTGTTCAAAAAAAAAAATAGATGTAACATTAACAATTCATAAGAAAAGGAAGAGAGGTCAATTACGCAAACAAGAAAGAGATTCATAGGAAAAAAGAAGTCATTTAGTGAGAAGTAAAAGTTAATGTGTTTGTTAACCATTCTTTTTATTTTTTTGAATTTTAGAGCATAATTTTGAAAGAAAAGTCTGAGCAGTTTAATTTTAATCCAAAATTAATTACACCTCTATTTCAACTTATTTCGCTCTAAGCACAAATTAGTTAAGTCAAATTCATGTAAAAATATAACCATTACAAATTTTAAGCATAATAAAATTAAACATATCAACTGATTGGTTGGATAGAAGATTAGTTACATAAAATATATAGGCCACAAATCATCCAACAATGAAAGCAATTATAGTAATGCATTTGTGAGGGATTAAAAAAAAATTGTATTTAATCAATATTTGTTAAATTAATAGGTAAGCGCAAATATTACACAATTCCTGATTGCTATAATTAGTAATGGCGACATAAGAATATTATAATTTCAAATGATTAATATTAATTATTTAATGATCATTTGATGATGTAATTTGATGTAGCTTACGTATATGCTTCTTAAGATCAAAATTACGACAAAAACCTCTGGCGCAAATTGGACAAACAAACGGTTTCTGTTCTCGATGTGTATGCATATGAAATGTTAGATTGTATGTTTGATGAAATGCTTTATTGCATACGCTACATTTGAATCTTTTTTCGCCACTATGCGTTAATTTATGATTCTTATAATTTCCATTTTGATGAAATCCTTTACCACATAATTCGCATATATACGGTTTATAGCCTAAATTAATTTTTATTTTTATTTTTTTTTCTATTTTCAGCAATTAATTTCATTTTAATTTCAATTCATAAAATCTAATTTAAAAATGAGGAAATTTTTATTGATAAATAAGAATTAACATTGAATAAATGTTTTACGATAACATATAAAATTAAAAAATCGAAACAAACCTAAATGAATACGTATATGCGTATTGAGCGTTGATGAGCGATTAAAGCATTTGCCACAGGTGACACACTAAAAGCTTCTTAGATGGTCATATTTATAATGAAAATAATTATTACTTTTCTATTATTCTCTTCTCACACATCATCCATTATATTTCATATTTTTATTTTCTTTTATAAAATCTCATATTTTGAAATTATTTATTCATCAATTCATGAATTAATGAACGAATTACTTGAGAAAAGAATGAAAAAAAAAAAAAAAAAACTTACTGTATGAGGTTTTTGTTCAGTATGTATAATTTTATGACGACATAATGTTGAAGCTTGTCGAAAAGCCTTACCACAAACCTAAAATTCTTAGAATTTATAATTATGCATTTTTTAAAAATATATTAAAATTCTTTTTACATTTTTTTTAAAAAACTAAAACAGTAGTATAATTGTAATAAATAGTAAATAAATGTTTTACAATGGTGAAATTAATTACAGATTATTATAGATTAACGATCCAAATAAGATTAGTTTAATCACCAAGATTTTTTCGTTAACAATTAACTGATTATTTTTCAGTTATAACCTGATTTATCAAATAGGACTTATAATATAAATAGCCAAAAATTTCATTTAACATATCTATCAATAACTGGAATTGCAAAATACTTCAACTAAATAAGCAATGCTTTATCACTCATCATTTCTATACTGCTAGCTGGATCTTACATAAATTTATTTTATACAAAATACCAATAATTGAATTCTTTTCGATTATTTTCCAAAAAATTAAGTCTAATATGAAAAGATCAAAATTTTGTAAAAAAAAAGGCATGAAACCAAAAAATAACTCAAATTATATCATCAAATCCATTTTCTAATATGCACAAATTTCTTCCTGTTCAATTAATAGATTAAAATTAGTACGAAAATTTGCTTAAATAGTTCACCGGAAGATGAAAGGATAGAGGAAAAAAAGGATTAATTGACAAAAAATTCTTCTTATTAATAGTAATTTGTTAAATTTCAAAACATGAAAAATAATTTTTCAATTTTATAATTGATGGGTGACGAAATTTCTCAGATATAATGAACCTAAATAAATTAGATTGAAATGGATTAGATTAATTTCTTAATGAGAATTAAATGCCTTTTTATTAAGCTAAAAGAACTATCATCTCAAATAATAAGCTGTAACATTTGCAGTTATCAAAATTATATCATTTGAAAGATTGTAAAAAAAGAAAAAAGACCTTGCAAAGGAATGGTCGAGCTCCAGTATGCACCGGCATATGCCTTGTTAAATTATAATGCGCACTGAAAACCTTGCCACATTCTGGGCATTCGAACGATTTCCGTTTTTCATCATTCCAGGTGTCACGCCAAAATGAATTAGTTGATCCGGTCGCCCAAACGCTAGTTAATCTTCTATCAACTGTGAAATCTAAAATTTCACAATCCAATTATCAGTCTAACTTTTCTTAAATGCAAATTTCATACATTTTTAATGTAAAATATCTAGAATCACTGTAATAATAGATCAGCCGAAAAAAGAATAAGTTAAAGAGTATTTGTTCAGATAGCTTACCTGTATACCAAATATAAAACCTAACATTTGTTACAAAATTAATTAAACGATTAGTTTAACATATTGATTCATTACAACTGTTAATAATTAAGTTTTAGCTAAAAATAAAATATAATTTATGGCTTTTTTTTTTTATTCTTAATTATTAGCAATTTGATTAACAGAAGAAAAAATGGATAAAAAAAGCAAACAAAAAAAAAAAAAAAAAAAATCAATTAATATATTGCCGATGTAAAAACTAAAACTATTTTAGTATCATTTTATTATATGATTCAAATTGTAAATAAAATAAATAGGCAAAAAAAAAGAAAAAAAATTACCTGAATTAAGGATTGCATCAATGGAAAATGGAAGAAAAGACATTTTTCCTGAAATTTTTTCTTCAAAAATAATTTTTATTATTCATTTACCGTTAAATCTGACCAAATTTTAAAGATGCAGTAATAATATATATTGTATGAGTGTTTAGTTTCTTGATGATTTATAATGACAGCAGGCGGAGTCCATTGATATTTTTCAGTCCAATCAAACAAACATACACACCCATATTCTTTTCTATTTTATCAAATCATCACTACCGTATAATTGTTTTCTTTTCTCATTTTAATATATATTACGCATCTTTTTATTTTTTATTTTCTTTTACTTCATTTTATCAAAATCTATCAAAAATTAAACTTTTAAAGTGCAGAATTAGCTTTTTTGAAGTACGTTCTTCAGATATGGATTGTACTTTTTTTTTTTTTTTATTATTATTACATTTGTTTTTCATCATTTCAATTTCTCTATTTAATTTTTTTTTCTTTTACCACTGTATTATAGAACTTGTGATGAATATTACCGATTAAGATTCATATTATTAATGTATAACGAATATAATACAGTTTAAGATTATCAATGTAATTCAACGATAAGTTAATTAAGACAAAATAATTGAAAATCAGACCACTGGTGAATCTGTAAATCTCATGAATGATGAGGATAAACGATGAATAATGACGGACTATGATTAATATAATTTATACTAATCATCTTCGAAAAGAGATTGTATTATCAACAGAAAAATATTACTGTTATCACGTTTTTATTTCCATAAAATAGCGAAGAAAACTTACCTCAAACTGTAAATTGTGTTTTTAAATATAACAGTATTCCAAACTATAAATCGCATTTTTGACTGCATTAATCTGTCAACGTTAATCAAATAATTTTTTTTATAAAGAGAAAAAAAATCATTTTTGTTTTCCTGCTTTTTCATTTATTTTTATCTCATTTTAAAGAGATATTCTGCATAACAATAAAAAAAAACTCTTTTTGGTTCCTATCATTGTGCTAAGAAGCTTTTCAAATTGACTTAAATTGTCACTAAAATATTACCAGATTATAGCTAAAGATGACGTCGACAGTTCTAGTAAAAGAGATGATGGCATCATTGCATTGGTTCTGTAAGATTATTTGACTCGATCAGTGGTAGGATTCAAAATTGGTATCGCAGTATTTCGATTTGCGTCACATTCAGAAATACATCATGTAGTCAAGTCGACAGGTAACACGAAATGTGATATAGATGTATTGAATATAGCATATGCTAGCCACAATTTCAAAACCTGGAGAACCCGATACTGTACTTTAACTTTGTCCCTATAACTATCCATCCATATCATAAGTTACATTATTAGATATCCTGAAGTGAACCAAAAAAAAAAACGGTCATTTTCCAGTAGTCGGTAACAAACCCTACTGTTCAATTTATGTCACAGTAGCTTCTCTATAAACTCATTCAAATCGGACTCAAATCGATAGGCATGCATATGATAGTGGAATAGGATGTTGGTTCTATTTTGTTGGTTTCTAATCTAATTGTTAGGAAAAATGGACGAAGATATTCGTGTCGTTATGTAAGAAGCAAAATTTTTGGACCATAAAAAGACTTTTTTCTCAACATTATTATTAAAACTTCAACTCTTAGATGTGGATCACTTGGCTTGTGGATCGATGAAAAACACAGCTAACTGCGATAAATAATGCAAATTGTATAGGCATTGAGCAAGAAGATTTCAAACGTACATTGCACATCAGGTTAGTTACTGATGTCTTTGGGAGTTAATAAAAGTAATATTACTAATGAAAAATAATATTCATTCATTCAAGTAAAACGTTACGAGAGAATTTTTTTTTTTGTTTTTGATAGAAATTTAATAAATCAACAGTCATCAGATGTTTAAAAAGAGAAGAATCTGAAATTAAAATTAAATTCTCGCATAAGCGGTCAAATAAATGAGTAATACTTTATTTCTTTATTAAAAACCTGTGACATATGTACATATAATTGTAACATATATACATATATTATTAACGTATACACATATGATTAATTTTCCATATTAAAAGCAATGAAAGATTATTATTATTATTCATTTATTTTCATTGCAATGATTAGTTCAATTTTCTAACTCCCTAAAGCAAGAGAAATAAATAAAAGGAAGCACTATGTGAATGAATAAATGAACAATAATGGCCAAGAAATCATTTTACAATACTTCAAAACTTCAAATAATGAGTAAAGCCAAGAATAACACTGTCAAATCATCACTGCTTTGATCTCGTCTCAGTCATGATTATCTGCAGAATTTAAACATATAACTAAGCGAAGCAATAAAAAAAAAAATAACGAAGATTTCCTTAGTAACGGCGAGTTAAAAAGAAAAAGCTCAGTGCTGAATCCGATATTGGGCTACATGGAAATTTAACGTATAGGTATAACTAACCGTATTATTAACATTTTTACACCCAAATTCCCCTTGAGCGAGGCTACAGTCCATAGAAGGACTAGACCTGTACAGGTGAGAAAAGTTATGGTATGGAATCGGGCTGTTTGAGATTGCAGCTCAAAGAGGATGGCAAACCTCATCTAAGGCTAAATACGACCACGAGACCGATAGTAGATAAGTACCATGAGGAAAAGTTGCAAAGAACTTTGAAGAGAGAGTCAAGAGGGCGTGAAAATGAAATGGGAACGAATAGAAATACGAAAATTATCGATAGCAATCTTAATTGATCTATTGTTCATTATCCAGAGCATTTTAACAAATTAGTACAATCAATTTAGTGGACCAATTATTTCAATTGATGGGATCCTAAATGTGCTGAAATATGTCTTAGAAGTTTCCCCATATAACTTTCACTTGAAATAATAGTGACATGTATCGATAATTTTACTAGTTATATTTACATGTAATCGTATGCGACTTTATCGGTCAAAGTAATTGGTAATATTATAATATTGTATGCAACAAAGTTATGTATCGATGTGAACGTTAATCACCTATCTGACCCGTCTTGAAACACGGACCAAGGAGTCCAGCATATGCGCAAGTTATTGGTTAGTAAACCTAATTCAAAAGAAAAAAGCATAATGAAAATAAAGATTATCTTTGTTATAATGATGTGATCCATATATATATATTTGTATATGTAAAGTATATCATATGGTGTAACATAACCCCATTCCTGTTGCATGCAATCGGGCGGAGGTAGCGTTATATTCTGGGACTCGAAAGTGAACTATACCTAAGTAGGATGAAGCCAGAGGAAACTCTGGTGAGGGTCCGAAGCGATTTTGACGTGCAAATCGATCGTCTGACTTTGATATTGGGGGGACAAATCGAACTATCATCTAGTAGCTGGTTACCTCTGACGTTTCCCTCAAGATAGCTGGAGCAAATGTCTTGACCAAAACCAAAAAAAAACGTTCAGCCCACAATTGTTTAATGGAACAAACCCCATCCCTCACTTTGTACCACAATATTTGCCCTAAAAATCATCCATGTCCACAACCAGCACAGTGACCAAACATGTAGCCCTTCCTCAAGGTTTGGATTAGAAAAAAAATGAATGATGTCCATCCAGCAACAAATGAAATTCGCAACTAATCTCTATCACCAACGCTCCTTATAAGAATGGTACAACGCTTCCTTAACACCATAGTAGTTCCCCAAGTTATTGTTATCGCTTCAAATCACTTTCAGTTTATAATTAAAGAAGAAAATCCACTTCATTTTCTGGCAATTTGGAAGTAACGGAACGCAATTCTTTGTTCCCTGGAAAAGAACGCATGGAAAACTCAAACAATTGAAATACAAAATGCAAATGAACATGCGACGACCACAGAAATGACAAAATGTTCACGGTAATGACAGTTACATTATTCACAACTGCTAAGGAATAAATTTAACCTTTGGATACCTCTACACTGAATAAAAATACTCTACACTACATTGACCCTCTTTCATATCTATCATCCAAACTGTAGAGAACCATACATTCTACAGAAAAATGTCACAAAAAGCAATTATATGGTTTGTCTCGTATGACTTCATTTTTTTGGATGATTACTTCACTAAATATTCATCATTCGTTTCACGCTAAAAAGACATATCGATCACTAAGGAATGCATGTTGCACCATAAACAGGAGATGGAAACTAATAATTTCAAACGATATATCACTCCGCATTGAACCACGGTTAACAAACACTATTTGCAACTAGATTCCTAAAACTATTCAACCCCACGAACATTGAAATGAAATTGAAATCTTGTCATCTCCCGAAGTTAAATTTGCGATAAAAATAAAACACCGAATTAAGTCATTATAACAAACACTATAAGTTCAAAACAGTAGTTCTCAAGTAGCAGCAAAATGAAACGGGAAACACAGAAACTTCAGAAATTGAAATATCACAAAAAAGGAATGAATATTAAGCTGAGCACAACGAATTTTGTCAGAAAGGATGGAAAAAAAATCATAAAAAAAAGTTGAGAATGGTAAATGGTAATTGACAAGCTACTACTGTTAGTGATCAAATCAGCACCATCAGAAATTTTAACTTTATTTTCTGGTCAGATATGTAGAAATGACATGCTAAAGAGTGGAGTCATTATTATGCTTATTAGAACAGTATGATAGAATACTAAATGACTTGACATATAAAAATACAGCAGAGAAATAAAATGAACATATTGTGGACGGCAACTTAGGATGACGTTACAATAGTTCCATCAGCTAACTGGATAACAATAACTAGGGCTTACAATTTGATGACAGCCATGTTAAGCCTTCATAAAGACCATCACCAGTTGTAGCACAAGACGGTTGCACATACCAATTCCGATCTCTTATTCGTGTCAGTCCCAATTTATCCTGTATTTCATGAGGCTTCATCGCTGTAATTTAACAAACATTTAGGGCCACTGACCCAATTTTAACTGGATTAAATTACATGATTCTAAAGAGAAACGAAAGCTTTAAAAATTAGAGAACTCTTTCAGAAAGTTCTAGGCAATCATAAAGAAACAGGATATGAGCATAACGACATCGATGTCAGAGAAATTCGATGTCTGGACTAACAGAGATGTTTAAAGATGATTTATTTGTAATGGCTCGAGTTACTAATGTTTTACACTTTTAGAAATCAGAAACTTCGGTCCGCATGAATATTCTGTTTGTAAGAAATGCTTGTACGAAAAGCTAGCAAACAGCATGATATCTTCAAAGATCACTCAATGCTTTCAACTTATATATGCTCTAACATGTTCCAAATTATATTTAATTATTGGTTACTGTATATCACTATCGGATAGGCCATCTGTGTAATCATATAAAAAGATTTCTAAAAAAGGGGTGAAGAGTTTTCGAAAAGAATCAGACAAATATTTACTCAGAGGTTTTTTTTTTAAAAAAGTAACCTTCTGAAAGATCTTGTTTGTTAGCAAAAACAAGAATGATTGCATCTCGCATTTCGCGATCGTTGATGATTCGATGCAATTCCTGTCTTGCTTCATCTACTCTCTCTCGATCGGCAGCATCAATTACAAATATTAAGGCTTGCGTACCTGTATAATAATGCCTCCATAGAGGTCTTATTTTGTCTTGACCACCGACGTCCTACAAGTCCGATTTTTAAGAAAAGTATGGATGACGAAATAAATGTTATGAACATTATGTAATTACTATCAATTCACATCTACAGCAGCCCTACTAATAATAGTAAAGCACAAGCCGTTTTCATGAATTTAAAAAATTAATCTGTGTTACTAACTTGGACTATCACATGAAAAACACTAGGTTTAGGGATGAAGCACTCCGTATATGTGCTTTAAAAAGGTGCAAAAAAAATTTTTTTCTCCACTCCAGCAGAACGGAGATTACGAAAAAAGACAAATTAAAAAAAAAATTTACAGATGTTAAAATGAGTGAAAAAAGAAATGATTTCTTTGAACGCAAGAAAGCTCACCCAAACATTAAACTTAATGTTTTTGTAAGTCACTGTCTCAACATTGAAACCAACAGTAGGGATAGTTGTTACTGACTGACCCAATTTCAACTTATATAATATAGCTGAAATAAAAAAAATCAAATGATCGAAACATCAACTAATCTGCCGAACTGCTCTAATAAATTATAATGCTATTTGATAGCAAATTTAGACCATAATAATGGTCTCGGAAATCTTCAAAAAAAAAAAATCTCAGAAATTCTCAACAAATTTTGTTGAACTCTGGAAAAATCGATGAGGCTTACTTGTTTTACCCGCAGCATCCAAGCCGAGCATCAGTATTCGCATTTCTCGCTTGCCAAATATTTTTGATAGTAACTTCCCCATTATTCAAGCGAAAAGAAATTGAATAGGGGAAGATTCTCCTACCAGATCTTATAGTATGGTGGAAACCACCACTCTAATGATGATTTCAGTTCTTAACAACGTTACACAAAGCAATTCAAAAATCATTTTTTGGTAATAACGACATGGAAACGTTCTGCGTACAGAAATAGCACAAGTGATGAATCATTACCACTCAAGCAATCAGCTGTTTCGATACGACGATTGTTGCAATAAGGACGATGAATGTACAGTTTTATAAAACCTAAAATCACACAACTTTTGTCAGGAATAAACAAACAATAACGCAAGAAC
This sequence comes from Brugia malayi, assembly GCF_000002995.4. NCBI lineage: Eukaryota > Metazoa > Nematoda > Chromadorea > Rhabditida > Onchocercidae > Brugia > Brugia malayi. Next base: position 10,639,852 of record NW_025062479.1, read on the forward strand.
CAAAAATTATAATAAACGCGTTACGTCTGGCAGGAAAGAAATGTCAATCAGCACATTTCAGGACGATACAAGAGTGGAAAGGACCAAGCAATATTGAAATATAACAGCTCAATGTTTCTGAAGTTTGACGTGATTCGCAAAGCCAATATCACAAAAAACGAACAAGATGAGATTTTTCGGTCAAAAAAAAAAAAAAAAAAAGAATTCTGAGACTTTAACTAGCCAATCAACTAAATGATTGAAGTCAATTTCTGAATACTGACACATTATTAGATCTGACTGTCTACAATCTTATTCTCCTTCAAAAGATCACGAATAGTCTGACGAGTAATCGTGTGAAGAACTGAAAGCAATTCAGCAAAATTCTCCGTAATCTTAGAATTAATGAAGACTAAAGCTAGACAAAAGAAGAAAAACTATGATAGAGTACACCTGAAAAAATGAGAAATTCCCAACGGAGTAAAGCGTCATTTATTCCAATAAATTTACTTGTGCAAAGAAACAACTTCCTCTCTTTTCCTTTTCTTTTTCTCCTTCTTTATTCTTGCCACATCGTATTTTCTCTTTTTATTCTAAAATATAAATCAATTTTTAGGCTAGCAAGATTAAAGAGCTTTCCTAGTATAAACAACGGATAGAAGTTAAAACATTTATAACGTGCATCGTTGAATCACAAATGTATAAGTCTGAAAGTTTGATATAACCAATGTACCAAAACTCAAAAGTTTCATTCATTCCCTAATTGTTTAATTATGATATGCTAATGCCAGACGTTAATGACTTTTTATTATATTGGCAAACTGAAATTAAAAGTTAATAAAAAAGTATTCTCACTAATGTCTCGATTCCATCAATACCGAAACGACACAAGATTAAATCTCCTGACATCACGTACAAAACATATTCCCCAAATCGAACATAAACTTCATACCCAACTATCTGCTATTGCCTATCAGTAAATGGGCCACATTTCGTAATCAGCTATACCGTTATGCAATTCCAGATATCAAAATATTTTCAAATACGCCTTCATTTGTGGAACTATTTCCAGAAATGCTATGTTTTCTTGCTATTAAGTGGGAGATCACAAATCTTTCATTCTCAATATTTTATTTCAATTTTTTATTGTATTTAAAATATGAATTTGGAATGAAGCACTGGATTTTCGCATATCAATTTGGCATCTCTAATATTTCAAATTACATGCACAGTGATAATCGGGCTGTTATTTGTTTACCTTTGATTTTTAATATTGTGAAGAAATAGTAATTAATCTAATATGCTTTGTTATAATAAACCACCATTCCAGCTGAAATCTTAAACAACCAATGAAGAAAAACAGTGCGAACCCGTAAAAAAGAAAGAAATCAGGAATATCCATTCTGTTATTGATAATGTAGTATTTATATTTACGTATATAAATTTCCGAACAGCTGTGGTTCGGTTGATTTTTTTTTCTGAAAACTATATCTCTCACATCTAAACCTTCAATCTTAACTTGAAGATTTGTTGGGAAAATTTCAAGCCATAAATCTCAACAAGCAAATTAAAAAAGTTTTCTTCAAAAGCAAAAAAGAAAAAAAAAAAAACCTAGAACTGATTTTCTTCTACCATTGGAAGATATTCCAAACAACTCATCACCAAACCCTATGTCTTGCTGATATTAATTAGGAGAACCCTGTGTTCTGTTCAATGTTCTTTTAATAACATCAAATTCGCTCACCGAAAACAAGGATTGATAAATCACCCAAGTAGGGGCGCTACAGTCTATCGGTGATATAACTCCAACTCTGTACTCAATTTCTGGAAAAGAACTGCCGGTTTGATTGAAGAAAGCAAAACTTCAATACCGTCGAAATGAAATAACAGGTATGTAAGATTACTAAATGCACTGGCAATGACAGTTCAAACCACTGCACTCGATGTAACGCTGTTATAAAATAGACGAATATCTATTCTAAAGACAAAAATCAATATCGAAATAGATTACTCCATTAATATTCCCCCATCTTTGTAATTTTAGTTGCAAATAAATCTTGTAATGATACAATGATAACCTTAAAATTTGAGAATACTGCAATTACAAAATAACAAAATGCACAACCTAAATCATACAACCATGTAAAACAACTGCAAAGTAATCAGAGTAAATTTTCGATCAGTAGCATTATGAAGTATGTGAAAAACACAGTTTTACAAAGTTTAAAACAACAGTAATTTTAAGTTTTGAGTTGGTGAGAACTTCATCTTACTTTCCTAACTTTTGGATGTTAAAATAAGAAATTATCGCATGTTTTTTGCCCTTAACTTTTTCATTCTTTTCATCACTTTTCCATGCAGAAACGTAAGATTTGCAATGCGCCTTTCAATTCTTAGATTGCCCTTTCCTTTGTTCAGAACATTACAACGGATACTCATTTCAGATTGGAACAATGCAGAAACTAACAGTGCCGCATCATAATGAAAGAAAAGTTGTTCTCCTATGCAGAACGATATACTATTACAAATAAAAATGACTGTTTCAAACAAAACCTTAATGAATCATCAATAAATAAGAATAATTTAAGAACCAGGTAAGTTAAGCTTTTAAATTTCAAGGTAACAAAGACATAAAACGGTATATATATTATAATTTGGAATTAAAGTGCGAGCATTTTGCACATCGCGAATCACAAGCATGAAACATTGATAAGTCGTTTCAGAGACGACTCATGCTGAAAAAAGAATCAAAGACCAATTAAGGTATTCAGTGGTGAAAGATGTTTTTGCTCAAATAATAAGTGATATATTTGCACTTCAAACTGTCATTCATCAGTTGGAAATAAATGACTTCATTTCTCATCATCTTAAGTGCTATCAACTCTTACATTAACTCATCAAGAATAGCTTCAACTGTATCATAATAACATAATATTGTATTCTCATGCTTCCAAACATATACATGTGTATATATGTACGTATACATACATGCATACACATATATAAGAATATGACAACATACTAACTGGCATATGAGGGCTTTCAACTGAAGGAATTCATAAACACGACTGAATCTCTCAGGAATGAATAAGCTTAATTATACTAACTAAAAATGTTTCAGTTATTGATAATACCCTGTAAGTGATCCATTCTGAATCGAAAACAAATCCTCATCATCAGAACCATCTTCTCTATCACTTATATCTTTGCTTAGTGCTTTCCGTAAATCATCAATGCGCTTTTCGGCGCATTGTAAATCCCTCATCAAGGTCTGTTTTTCCATTTCCATTTTCTCGTGTTCAACAGCCTAAAAAATCATCGTCAGATTTTTTTCAAATTATCGGTAGTCATAAAAAGAAAGAAAAAAAACATTTTCCACTTAATATTCACAGCTATACATTATATGTAAAATTAAATAAATAAGTTATGCTTTCCACAAATTTATTGATTTCACGCGAAATGTTTCCAATTAAATTGATTCATGCAAGCTTTGCACAAATTTGTCCAAACCATTTTACAAGACAAATCAGTTTAAACGATTTCCCAACACATACACTGCAGATATAACACGCTGTTTCATATATTAAAAGACTGATATCAACTTACAACTTGTTTGCATTTATGAGCAAGATCCATTTCTCTCTTACGCAGATCTTCTAATTGCTCTTGGAGAGTAATTGTGTCTCTGCGTATTTTACGGTTTATATTAAGATCATTTTCACGCAAGCTGTTTAGTTCCTGAATTTGATCTTTCAGTGATTCCACTTCGTCATTTGCTTTTACCATCAAAGCCTTTAAAATTATTCTATAAAAAGAGTTCCTTGAATGCTCTCATACATCCAAATAAAAAATGATTAAATAACGTACGCAACAAATCAAAGTTTGAAACAAGGGAAGACAAATTAACGACAGTCATTAAGATCGTCAAGCATGAAAGCATCGTACAGAAAACTGACTATCCAAGAACCAAAAATGATGTTACAGTTTACCTCAAGCCTAAGTTTTTGTGAAATCTCCAGTTCCAACTTCGCTTCCAAATCACGTATTCTTTGTTCAGCTAATAACAATTTATGCTTCTCAACTGAATGTTGTTGATGATATTCTAAAGCTGATGAAACATCATTCAATTGTTCACGCAATTTCTCCTTATCTTTCTCCATATCAGCCATCTGAAATGTATTGTTACAATGGAATTTTTCCAAAAATAACGATTGCTTCATAGATGGTTCAAAAATAGGTCATTTGATTGCTGAGTTAACAAGAAATATTCCGTTCTTAAACCAACTAGTTGAACAAATCGAGAATCAACCACTGAATACAAACTTGTTCAAATTGATCAGCAATTTTAATGGAATCAACTGCACTTTGCTGCACCGCTGCTTTGTATTTTTTAAGCAGACTTCGCACCTGTTCATCTTGTTCTTCAACTAGCGCTAATGCACTACTTTTCTCTTTGAAAAGTACCAATGCCCGATCTTCTGCGGAATTTTTTGCTGTTAAAGCAGCTTCCAACTGTAATATAAAAAAAAATAAAACTGGCAAATTTTTAATAACCTTGCTGAGAACACGAAAATTCAATGTTAAGAAAGAGAGAGAGAGAGAGAGGGGAGGGAAGATAGGGAAGGGGATAAATCACACTATACACTAAAAAATTTGAATAAAGATTGTGAAAGATTAAAGGAGAAGTGATCCACAAGGGGTGAAGTTTTGCTTACCTGAGCTCTAACCTCAGCAAGTTCACTTTCCAGAGAATGACGTCCTCGAATCGCACTTAATTTTGCAGCTTCAGCATCCATCAGTTGCTCTTGCAATTGACAAATCATCGATTGACTTAAAGAAGTTTCTCGTTCTCGAGCCAAAACTCGTTGTGTATCTCTCAATAAAGCTAAAGCTTTCCTCAAATCACGTTTATAATGAGTTGATGAAGCTTCGAAACTGAAAGCAAACAATGAAATAGAATCATCATATAACAAAAAAAAAAAAAAAAAAATGTTGGCAGACATCATAAAATGGATTCAAATTATAATTCACCTAACACTATAATTATCTATATCACGTGTACGTCCCTCTAACATACGATTCTGCTTTACTAAAGATGAATTCGTGTCTTGTAAATCTGCCACTTGCTCTTCAAAAGCTCGAATCTGGAAGAGAAAGAATTACGGGATACTTCTCCTCTAAACACAAAAAATTAATGAAAAATTAAAAAAAAAAAATTAAAAACCAGAATCTTACACGTCTCTGATACTGCGACCTCAGTTCATCGATTTCATTATCCTTAGCTTCCAAATCACGTAAACGTTCCGTTCGACTTCGTTCTGCAGCCATTTCCAACCTCGTTACGGTTTGCTCCAACTGTTTCATTCTATCCGTTAATTCATTGAGCTCTTCTTCCTTCAAGCAAAAAAAGAAAAGAAACAACAACATTATGAGAAAGTTTATGATTTAATATAATTCATAGTTCTTGGATTTCTTACCTGTTCAGCACACTTCATCTCCAGAGAATGTTTCGTTTTATGCAGTGAACCAAATTCACTTTCTATAGAGCCTTCCTTAATTTCGTTCAGTTCTTCTAATTCTTTTCGCAGCTTTGCAACGCTCTGGCGCAACTCACCATTTTCAGCCTTTAAATTCTGAAAAGTATTAACGTCTTTAAATCTAGCTAGAAACATAATTGGTAATATATCCTTTTCAAGCTAGAAGAAAAAAAAAAAAAAAAACGATCACAGCAGTGGAGATGCGAAATTCAAGTCTAAATCTTCAGACGAAAATGAAGATGAAGACCTGAAAGACAACTACAAAAAGTGGAAATTCTTTCAAATCTTTTCTTTCACCAATGAAAGAGCCAAATTTATGTACTACATCAAAAATATGACATTTTATGATTCTTTTAAAATAGGATCATAGAATGAGTAATTTATACCTGCAATTCTGTAAATCGTCTTTCACTATTACTGATGGCTTCTTCTCGTTCACGTTCAGCTTTAATCCGTTCTTTTCTTTCTTTCGCGCTATTGTCTTTTACAGTTTTCAAATTCGCATCAAAACTAAAAAACAAAGAAATTTTGCACTAGTCACATAAACGTGCACTTTACACAAAAGCATACATTGAGAATATTTATTAAACAGTATAAATCACATACTTTTTATACTTCTTTTCCAATATGTCGTTCTTTGCTCTGAGATCTCTCAATTCATTTTCAACATCTTTCAATTGCTGCACTGCTTTCTGAGCTCTTAAACGTTGCACTGAATCACTTTCTTTCAACGCCGCAACTTCTTTTTGTAACTCTACAGTCTGCAAAAAAAAAAAAAAAAAAATTTAGACAATACAGTTTAGACAGACGATACACATACAAAATATACCAGTCAAATAACTAAAACAGCATGAAATAATTAACCTTAGCGTCTATGTGTGTACTCTGATCGAGACGTAAATGAGATGAACATGATGAAGACATAGGTGAATCTTCTTTTGAATCTAAAATTTTAGAATTTCGGGAAATAAATTTTCAGAAAGATATTCCTTCTACTTTTATTGCAAGTGAAAAGTGTACGGCTCACCGTGAAAACGCTGTTTTAATACCAGTAGTTGCTTCTCAGTTTGAAGACGATGTTCTACTTCGCGTTCTAGAGCATCATTCATCGACTGTGCATTCCCACGTTCAATAACTAACAGTTGTTCCAATTCCACAACACGTGCTTCTAGGCGGTTTTTTGATATACGTAATTCCTGGATTTTATTTTCTTTTTCATCTAGTTTTTGCTCCCACTCACGATTTTCACGATCACATCTAAAAAATTTGAAACCAAGGTGTACACTGCTAAAGACACAAAGACTGCTATTTTCTGGAAAATAATAATTTAAGAAAGCAAAGGACCTTGTTGCTGCCAGAAGCGGCGACACACGAATGTAAAGACGCCACCAATGCCATTCACGTACTTTTGCGTAGGCACGACCATTTCGTTGTATGCAACGTATGGCAATTTCTTGTACACGTCGCTTAGCCAACCATTTCATAGCCAGGTATTTACGACAGACTTGTTGGAAATGTTCAATAAGACCACTCAAACAAAGTTCACGACGTTCTTCCAGTTCGTCCAGTAAATCATTACGTAGAAGAACCTGATACTTTCACTGCTTATGTGATCTAATAAATTTGCTTACTCGTAGAAATTAATGCCATCATGATACTCGATGAAACAGTAAGCTTAGCCAAATTGATTACATTAATACAGAAATTTAGCTAAAATGTCTAGTTACCTGGCTTAAGCCCAATCGATACCGATGCGGAAATACACCTAATTCCTCCAGTATTTTGCCAGAAATAGCTCGATCATCCATGTATTCGCTTGAAGTATTCTGTTCTTTCAGCAAACACTGGAAACGACATCGAAAATATTTATAAGGAATTTGTTCCGGAAAACCTGAAAATGAGAACTGTAACAAAGTCAAAATAAAGCGATGAAAAGCTTTTTACAAACATACAAGATTAACGAGAAACTAGAAGTACAATATGTGACGAAATAAATGGGTGAAAGATAAATGAATAAATGAACGAAAAAAAGACAAACAAAAAAGAAAAACAAATCACACAACATTGATGAAATATTTAAACACTGTTGCTATAAAAAAAAAAAAAACATAATATACCCTGGTTTGCAGCTCGAGCTGAATTCACTAAGGAGAGGTAGCGCAACTGATTTCGGACATACTGTATATTCAGGAATTCATCAGGTCGCACATGCATATCAACTGTAGACAATGGCCGAATACAGTGTACAAAATGAAGACCACTGATTCTTTTGATACATGATGTGATGCAATCCTATAATTCAAATAATATTTTTAATCATATATAATAGGTAACCCCTTTTTCTGACTGCCGAACTTTGCAACATATTTTCATTCAGAAATCAAAACGAATGAATATAATGATCAATTACAAAAATGCGATGAACAGATGGCTTTAAAAATCTATCAGAAAAATTGGGTCCAAATAAAAATTAGTAAAATATGGAAAGACACATCAAAAATTACCAACTGAAAGCAAAAATCAGCAAAAAATCCAGAAATCACGCGTACACCAGCAGCGTCAAGCTTGATTGTTTGTGTTGCTTTCCGCATTTTCAATGTTGTATTGCCAGCCACAGGGTTAGTAACCGGTGAAAACATAGTTTTAACTGTTAAGCTGAATGAAAATATTTGCATATATACAATCACGTATCGTCAAATGAATATGAATGAAGGGTCTTCTCTATGTTGGCTTCTCTATTATATCTCTATTACAGATATAATTCTGGATCATTGAAATTTTCTAGAATACCAAAAGTATACTTCAAATTAGGAATGCGAACCATATGGCAAAACAATAATGAAAGCTTCGTCATTTTGTTAAGAGAATGAAAACTCTTTACTCACTATATTCCACTATTTCGATTATGGAATATAATTGTAATTTATTCGTTGTCTTAGTTCAGCAATATTCAAACAAACTTACTTATTTGACTTGCACAATAAAGAGGTAAGCGAGGAATCGGTATAATCAGACTGCGCAGCTTTTATCCAGCCTTGAACACTATATGTAACAGAACTGCTATCAAGGCCGTGCCGTAATGCAAATGTCAGCGGATTAGTGCCCCGTCGAATCAAGTCTGAAACAGAAAACGAAAAAAGCTATTGCTTACTATTTTAGTATTCAAGAAATAAAACTTACGTGAATCAGCCAGATGAACGAAGATTCTCTCTAAGAAAGAATCGTCTGTTGCTCCCGGAAACAGTGCTTCCTCATCCAAAATACACATCAGACCACGCTTTTCTGTGCTTCGCAATTCAATATCAACACAGTTTGACTGAAATAATTGTATTCGTTTTAAAATGAAAGAAAACTTAGCGTAGTACAAGTTTGTTTATTCATCTTAAAACTATAGATGTTTGAGCTGGATAGCAAGTATTGTCAATCTCTTTCAAATAGCTATGCGTAGCTATGATCTCCTACTTCTTAAACTTTCTTAAAAAAAAACTTAAAATTTTTTTAAACAAATTCTTAAAATTCAACTTTACTAGTGCTTTCATTATTTTTAGGATTAATGTTATGCAACAAATTACTAGTTGCTGTCTTTGATCAATTAATCGACAAATTTCGTGTGGAGAATTTTGAGTTTGCTCAACATCAGCCTCAACTTGCTCCCTTTTGTACATTTCCACAGGTTCATTAAAGCATACATCATAGTAGAGCTCCGCAAATCGTTCATTTACATAATTGTATAACAAATCATTGAGGTTACGTGGATGAACAGCATCCTGAGAAACCACCAGGTAAAAATCAAAGTGGAGCACAAAATTAGCAGAATATTTCTTTTCAGTTCAAACATTACACAACCAGTTTAAAGATATGAATATTTAACTCTACCGGACTAAATGACCCAAACTGGCTTCCTGGGTAATCAACAATAGTAATAGTAGAAGATGACACTGAACCACCTTCCCCTAAGCGGCGATTTAATAAACGAACAATAGCGTCAAACAGTTCGTTATACAAACAAGCAGTAAATCGATTCAAAGCTTCTTGTCCAGTTTGATTACGTGTTGATAGCGAAAATCGGCTAAAAATAAATGAGATAATAATTGATCTTCAAATTTATATTCGTGGTGATAATTAACAAAATTAAAAATATGCATTTTTCCTCCGTTCTATCTATACTTCTAAATATTATACCACCCGAAACATCTTAGCATTAACAACTTAGTTTAGTAACAGGTAATAATTAACTGGAACTTAAACAATGCATCTTCGGATACAAAAAAAGTTTAGTAATATATAACGATGGTCCACAGAGCATAAAAAAAATGCAGAAAACCATTTAAAATACCTAACAGGATTAGTGGATACAGTATCTGAAAGATTTTTACGAAAAACAGCTGAAGTAAGCTGCTCTATTTCTAGCCCCAATAATGAAGCAGCTTGCTGAGCATGCTGCATGTGTATAAATTGAGATCTTGGCGCATCACTCTGTGTAGCTTCAGCATAAATCAGATGTAGGATTGCTGTAAGGATAGATATGACTGCAGCTTTCTCTTTTTCCGTAAAACTCAATTTCGTAAACGTATCCAACAGTTTCAACCAGTCCTGAAGAAAAAAATGGTGAAGTTAATGATGTCCAGAATTAATCTTCCAGATTTCTTAAGCTTTTCCCATATCATATATAATACCAACGGTCAAATTCCAGATATATTGTGCATTTGAAAAGGACCTAAGAAATTCCGGGTACAAAGAATATGATACGGAAAACATGACCAATTACATATAAAATGAAATACTTTTTGACAGTCAGCATATGAATCGTTGTTTTTCTGTTTGAATGCTGCCACTAATTCTGAATCAGCTCCTTGCAAAAAATAACGTATTACATGAAATACCTTTCCGTCAGTGACACAACGATTTACACGAGTTTTTTCCAGTAAAAATGTTTGTATGGAAGCATTCCTAAAATATACAATACCTCATACATGTAATTTATGAATGTGCGTCCTCATAAGAATTAAAGTGAACTAAACTGATACCAAAATTTTAACAATACTATGCATATGTATTTCGTTATCCTCTCATTGCATGAACCAGTAAACTCTAGGAAAATTAGTGTTTCGAAATCGTCACTTTTCAAATGGTGACTCGCAGTGATATAAGTGATGTTTTGGATGGGATAAATTTGCGAGAAACTTTAAAAGATTTGAGCTGAAGTAAAATTACCTTAATGATGCTACAGTATCAAATGAAAGCGAGAACATCATTAAAAATCGAGTTGAATTCCCATTACTTTTCGTTCTACAGTTACCGAATGATTCCAAAACAAATAGAGCCGACGATATTATATCATCTGAAACACATGATATACAAGGAAAAAAGTAGACACTTGTTAACCTAAAAAAAATGATGAATTTTATCAAAAAAAGCTTCCAATTTCTTAATCTTGTTCAGATGGTACATACAGTAAATATTTTAGTGACCGCTAAAAACTACTTTTTACTTATTTCAAATTAAAGTATTGAGTCAAAAAGTGAAATTAACTCTATTATTATGGACTTACATGACAACGCCTTGGTCCATCCAGCTACTTCACAAAAATAACGACATATATTTCGTAGTTGCATTGTTTTTCCGCTACCAGATGTTCCCGACAATGTAATGCACTGGTTTCTTCCCGACATTTGCAAAGCTCTTTAAAAAGTCGATATCTAGCCATCACCGACCACAGTGGAAAATTAACAGTTTGTATTTAACATCAACGGACAGGAACATGTACATTTCACTATTGATTCGAGATGAAACGGAAGACACTACCTGTAGGCTTGCTGTGCAGAAGAATATATGTGTGGTGGAATCTGCTGACGTCTGCAACCTTTGAAAAGCGAAACTGTCGTTGCTGTCTTTGGACCTTCAGTTGCCAGACATATGATATTCCGTGGACCAACGTAAGTGTAAAACAAATTACTACCATAACGTTGACGAAGTACATGGAGTACACTCGTTTCATTTATATAGCGTAAACTAGAAAAGAAAGAAATGGAGGGAAAAATTAAAAAAAAAAAAGTGCAGAGAAATTCATGAAAAATGAAACTGAGACTTATTCAAATCATTTGTTCAAATTACGATAAATTTTTCATATGTTCGCTGAATAAAAATCTGCAAAAGAACAAAAGAAAATAACCTAATAAGATCCTTAACACGATCTAAGCATGATGGATTTGCTTTATCAACATCCGTTACATCAACATCCATTTCCAAATCCATCACTTTTATTTTCATCCTCCCGTCCGGTAATGTTTCCAATAAACGCGCGAGAGTAAAACCATTTTTATGAATCAACCAGCATCGTTCCTCTTCCGGCGTGTTCTATATCATTAAACTGCTTTATAATTTGAAGTCTTCCATATTTAATTTCATTTCCAAAATTTCACTTAAAACCCACAGTTCCTCTAAAAAAAAATCACCGCATTAGCCTGATATTTCGCATTTGCAGGAAGCATCAGTGAGTCACCAATAGCAGAGCGATCCAACTCATTCCGCTCGCATAATTCAGCTAATTCCGGTGCAGCTCTTACCGTCAGCTCAATAGTTGATCCACAACGCTGTAATAATGATTATTAGCAGACTGTGACATTTAAATTTCAGAACCACTAATCTATACTGTTATCCCAGTACTGGAAAGTAAATCAGATAACTATATCTATACTCCAACATACCAAAAACTTCAAAACTACCATTGATTCAACCTCCACTTATTCCAGTTAACTGTTGAACTGTTCCTAACTGTACTCTATTATGAGCTAGAATATTATCATGTTAAAGAAACAATCCAAAAGTACTACCAGTCCAGGTTTAATGAAAGCAAAACAAGAACTTCTTTTTGAATATGTAGTTTTTCTTTTTTTTGCTATTTCGTAGTGTGAACTGGTAACAGTAACTTACAAAGGGAAATAAAAAAGGATGAATAAATTGGTGACAAAAAGACAGGACGGAAGAAAACATAAGACGATAAGGGTAATTCCTAATTTCATCTTTTATATTTTAATAAGAGTAGCTTTTCTGACAATTTTTGACGTAACTCCATCAATAAACTTGCTTATTTACAGATTGCAGTATAATTTTCTAATTTTCCAAAAAAATATTATAAGAATGGAGGGGGGCGCGCTTATTTTTAAAGCAAAATCGGATTAAAAGAAAATGGAAATATCTTTAAAATTCCACATCTACTAGATTCATTTCGTATCTGATATATCCATTTCGTTTCATATAATCGGAAATTTCCAGAACTAAATCTAAATGTATGTATGTTTATGGGATTAATTGAAAAACACTTATCACTGCTGATTAAACTGATGATTCAGTAACATATGGCTAAATATCACAATTATAACAAAGCCGAAAAAAAAAAAATTAAAACCTCCATAAGAGTTGATAAATCGTTCCGACTTAATACATCGATTGAAGTACCATTAATTTGTAGCAATTGATCACCTGGTAGTAACCCATATCGAATATCGTTTGGTCGTGGTGGACCATTCCGAAACTTCACAGGTTCTACAAAGGCAACAGCATGCAATTTCCCCTGTTTATCAGGAATCTGCGTACGCCGCACAATAAAATCAAAGTCACCTGAAAAAAAGAAAACAAGAGAAGGATGACTTTAAAGATCTTCACTTAAAACAAAGTGAATGAATCTCAGTTATATCGCTTTTAAATTTCAAAATGACAATAGATGTAAGAAATTCTTCATAAAAATTTTCTGAATTAAACCATTAACTATAAGAATTATGCTTACCAGAAATATTTCTACGTAACGATACAGTCCTAATGTTAACTTGCACTGGAGCCAATGCTGGAAGCGACAACTTCGGTAAATTCTAAAAATCATTTGACCAGGAAGTATTCTGCGAATAATTTCCAAAAAATTTAAGCTTGAAAAAACATCAAAAATAAATTAAATGAATTATTTTTAATGCTAAATTATGTATAATGTTAAAAAAAAACCTTGAGGACATGAAATGAGGAAGGTGATGAAATCGCAACAGCTGTATCAGCCATTTTGCCTCATTAATTCCTCTTACAGTTGTAGAAAACAAGCCAATTCTTTAAATCGTTCAAAAGAACGATTTTATGTAAATTTTTTCGTTACTTCTAAATTTAACTACTAAAAAACAATCATTTTTCCAATGCACATATCAAAATTTTCAATGTCATAATTAGAACAAATTTTTCAAAATAAATTTTAACATTGCACACAACTATAATCTCAATTGTCGAAATGTTTTAAATAAAATATTATCGATCATTATTATTCATATGAAATATAACAGAAAAAAAAAATGAATTAAACAGTCCTCCAAATCATGATAAATAATAACATTGACAATTGGATCCATAACACGAAAATTGGCATAATGACACGAAACCATTTTGGTTCTACTTCAGTTATGCAACACAAATGATGGCGGATGGTTTTCATCGTTGTGTTTGGTTGGAATTTACTGTGATTATTAAGCCATTGATTGTTGCCTCATTGATTAATTTATAATTGAGTTACTTTCTTTTTCGTTTTTAAATTTTATAGTATTTTAGTTGATATTTCATTTTCCAGGTCAATTATTTTATTATCTTTAAATATTTTCATTCTGGATGATGAATTATATGGCTAGTAATTGATTAGTTTGATCGAAATTTGCTATTTATCAGAAATATATCCATGTAATTGTATGAGAAGAAAAGAAGAAAATTATTGTAGATGGCATTTTTAACGAATTTATTTGGTGTTCAAGCCAATGGTATACGTGAGACGGATAATGCTGCAGAAGTTGTGGAAAATTTAGTGGAAAGAGTGGAAACATCTACGGTTCCTGAAGATCGACGAGATGCTTTGAAAGCATTACGATCACTTGCTAAGGTTTTTATGATTATTTCTTTTTAAATGCTAATTTTAACAGTAGTAGAAATATTGTGACATGCAAATTACGAGTGAGATAGATAAAATTTAATTGTAGAGAGAGAAAATTTGAACGATGAGGATTGTTAAATTGTTAGCCTGAAATATAGTTAGTCAATTCTGGGATATCTGCAAGAGAAATTTGTCAAGAAATATCGCATGAAACCTATAAATGTACATATGGATCATCATAAATAACACCATGGTTCGCTGATTAATGTGTGATAAAATGTTTTCGAGAATAAATTTTTTAATAGTAGTAAATTATCATGGGAAAGACGTTATATGAACTTTCGATGACTTGTTATCTTATTTGGAGGAAACGATTTGCAAATTATTGAAATGGAAAATTGCAGAAAGTACGATTACCAGTTGCTGCCATAGGTATGAATGCTTATATGGAAATTCTGGAGAAAGAAGGCAGTAGTTCGGAGATCGTATCTATTGTCCTTGAAATACTTGTAGCTGTTCTGTGCGATGATGAGGCTCGTGATGAAGGTCGAGATTAAATTATTGCGCCTTATTTTAGTTGAATTAAATATTTTTCCATTATAGCCAAATCAGCTGAAGGAAAAAAAAGTTTAAGGGATGGACGAAATTGGTGAACGACTTGCGGAAATGATAGTTCGGAGAAAGACATTCATTACATCGATCATGGCACTTGTTGAATCATATGATTTCGCTGTTCGAAGGTATGCTTTTTTCATTTTCATAGAAATCACTAGATTTCAATGACTGTTAGATAGGAAGAAACAGTAGCCAGAGGTTATAAATAGTTGTGCACGGATCCATGAAAATAATTCATAGTACCTGCTATCAAGTCATTCATTAACTTTTATCGGCGATTTTTTTTTTTTTCTTTATTTAAGTGAATAAAGCCATTAAGCAATATGAACAAAACTACGAACTAAACCTAAATTTTCGCACTATTAGAAATTCTTGCATGAAAATTGTCGATGCACAATAAAATAAAAATTGCATGTTTCAGAGCAGCAGTACAATTATTAACAGCACTTTTGCGACATCGCGCTAGTGAAGTACAAACAGCTATTGTTGAGGAACCGATGGGAGTATCTCGTCTAGTAGATTTGCTCCACGATACCAGAGAGGTATCTTATTTTTAGTTAAGCTAATAAAAGTTCAAATATGATAGGAAAGCATAATTTTTTGCTCACCGTTTGAAGTACTATTTTCAAAGCACTCTCAAAAGCATTTGAAACAGCTTTCAAATGAAACATTGAGTTTCTATTTACTAAATTAAATTCAAGCATACTGTGTTTTCTCTTTTTTTTTTCTTTTTTTGTTCAAGATAATTCGTAACAATACGGTGTTAATGCTAAGTGAGCTAAGTCGAGCACATCCACAAATTCAACAGCTTTTGGCTTATGAAAACTCATTTCAACTTCTTTTTGATGTAATCAATGTTGAACCCATGGAAAGTAAGTATTTTTTTTTTAAACATAGAAATACTGAAGATATTCTAAGTTCGCGAGTTGCTTTGTCATACCTTATGCTTCAATTTCAGGTATCGTCATCGAAGACTGTCTTTATGTGTTTCTCAATCTCTTACGGAAAAATCCGAAGAATCAACAACTGTTCCGGGAAGCCAGGTTTGTGCATATTTTTCTCAGATAAAAGTACTGATCACAGTTCATATGTTACAAGTTTCTTCACCTTTTTAATGATATAAAGAAAAAGTAGAAACTCTGATCTGAATGTCCCCTTGTTATTTAGGAACTACATATCTTAGAATTCTTACAATTTTGAGGATGCTGTATGTGGAACTATTTATCATGATATTCAAGTTCTCTTGTTATAAGTGAAAAAATGAAGCAAATTAAGTTCGGCAGAATTGTTTAACCTTAAAATCTCAAGATCTGAAAAATCTTTGATTTTTTTTTCAGTCTGATACAGCGTTTGGCAGTGCTGTTGAACTATTTCTTATATGGACGAGAAGGTGAGGAAGATTTGCCACAGCGCGATTATGAGTGGCAAAAACAGAAAATAGCAAATGTAATATTTTTACTTCAAGTTATTCGAAGTTTGGTTTCTCCGCAAGATAATTCACAGAACAACACTCATGCTGCGCAGAAAGCTATTTCACAGACAGGTAAAGATTTGACATTTCATTAGAAATCTTTTTTCTAAATATTTCGCATTAGCATGCCAAGTAAAATACATGCTAAAATATTAAGATCCGTTTAGTCATTTTTATTAATTTATTTGAATATGGTAACAAGTACAAATCTGTAAAGGTTGAATCGAATTTTGAAATTCGATTAAATTATTACGGTCAAAAACAACTTTAAGTCGTAGTGGGATTTTTCTTGAAAAATTGTCCATCTAGCAATCTTTGCTTTTGACGGTGAGATTTAACTTCGAACCATTGTAAATCTAATGTTTTAACATTGTTATATTAGCAGTCAGGTTCTTTTAAAACTTAGCATTATAAGTTTAGATTAATTTCTCAATAATGGATGGAACCATTTTTTTTTTTTGGCACATCAATCATTCTATAACTTTGTTCGGTCAAATTTCTTAAGTCATCTTTATTGAATTTGACAGAAGGAGGACTTTAATTTAAGATGCTGAGCTTCACTGTGTTCGTTTTTTTTTTTTTTTTTTTTCTCTTTTTATACACATAAGAAAGAGAGGAGTGACCGTGATAAGAAAGCAAAATATATTTTAAATTCGTACTTGATTTTGCAATATATCCAAATTTTTTTTCTTTTTTTACAAGCTTTACAGTACAATTTTAGGAATGCTGAAAAGTTTATGCAGTGTTTTGTTATCGGAAATTGTAGCAACAGTAGAAGTTCTTACTGAAGCTATTATCACTGTAGCAGAAGTGATATGTGGTGACTATCCGAATCAGGAATATTTTTCAACTCGTAGTCTTGCAACCGATGTTGGAAACAGGTAACTCGCTACAAATGCCAGGTTGTTGAAATTGAATGTGATGTTGGATAAAATAGTACTTTTATTTAAATAGTTGGTAGTTCTGGAGGATATCGTTGCGTTTTTTCTAGAAGCACTGGTGTCGTAATATAAAACATTTTTGCCAAATTTCTCATTTAATGTACTTTTTTTTCCACCTTACAGGCCGTCATTAATTGTTCTTTTATTATCAATGAATACTGACAAGCAACCATTTAAACTGCGTTGTGCTGTTTTTTATTGTTTCCTGTGTTATCTGTATGACAACGAATTTGGCAAAACTAAAGTAAGTTTTGTTTTGCTAATTTTGCATTATAAAACTTATTAATAGCTTTGAAGTTACTATTGATAGATAAAGAATTATGTAATCTAAGTAACAGAGACTTTTCAGAGCATGATAAAATCGCAATTAGTTGAAATCTAAAATCTCTCTTGATTATAAGTATTCTGTAGATGCTAGCATTTATTCTTAGTTTGCGATTTGTTGTACTTGAAAGAATTTGATTTTTTTAATAATTAAATGCAGGTAATTGATACACTGTTACCGTCCGGAACTTCAAATAATACACAGATCACTACTGGACAGTGTATATGTACTGCTATTCTGAGTTCAGAAACTATTCAGGTATATAATCATGTGTAGTGAACAAGACTCTGTATCAAACTTCAAAATAATGAAATTCAAAAATTAAGTAGTTAACGGTTTTTTAGAATTAATTCGCAAAAGTTTGCAAAGTATATGAACTCTTTTACACTTTTTTATTTTTTTCAGTGAATCTATTGTTTACTTATCATTGTTCAGATATGGTTTGGTTGCGTTTGTTTGCTGCATTGTCTTCTAGATGCGAATCATCTGAAACAGCAGCTTCTTAGAGTTCAACTAACAACAAGTCCTTCCGAGACGCCTTCTTCACTTTTGCATCATCTTAGTACTATTCTGGTTAGTAAAAATTCCTTTTTTCTTTGAGAAGTTTTTACTGTGATTACTAGTTAACCGATATTTTTCCAGATCTCATTGGGTAACCGTCGGCCGCAGACTAGAACAGGTCTACTGATGTTGCTTTCAACATGGTTGCACAATTGTCCACTTGCAGTTGCACAGTTTATCTCAATCGAAGAAAATGTCCAATATTTAACGACACACATAGGTATAGCATAAAATTTTAATTTCACAACTTTTGAAGTTGTTGAAATCTAATGGTTCTTATCTTTATGAATGTTTTCTATGTTTACATGCCATGGATTTTCTTGAATCATTTTTTATTGTTTTTAAGATGGATATGGTAATGAAGGTTCTGAGGCTGAGAATCAAATTGTAAGGGGATTGATAGCCTTCTTACTTACAGTATGCCTAGTCTTCGATGAAACTGGCGTGGATCAAAGCAGGTAGACTGTGATATTCTCAATATGCATGCATTTAAACTTGTTTCCGTATTATTTTTTGGATATCATTTGGTTAATATTTTCCAGAAAGAATGCTTTGAGTGTGGTAGTGGAGCGTCGCGTTGGAAAGGAGAAGCTAGTTGAGTTATTGGAAGGTTTTTCGCATAGTGAGCATTACGTGAAAGCTGCACAACGACCGCAACCGTTAGCCAAATCAGCTCAGGACTTGTTGTTGGATTATCATTTTACGAAGTTCTTCAAAAGTGTCGAGGGTTCCTCAAAAAATTTTTTTTGGTTATAACGAAGCTTTTTTGCTTAGATTTTAAATCATTTCCCATTTATAACTAGAAACATTAGGACTATTTCATTGTTGGAGGGGGTGAGGGGGGTACAGTCACGGATTTTGATGAAGAATATTGTTTACTTGACAAGCAACTTAGTCATATATTTCACTTCTGGAAAAATTATGACATCAATCATTAGACCATATCGACCTGTCTTCGTTTTTTTAATTGATGTGTGGAATTATTTGTGTTTAGGACTTGTATCATCATTAAAATCTTAGATTTTATAGGTTTTAAAAAGACTTGAAGTATAAATATTTCTCGCAATTATTGTTCAGTTTATATTCCGCTTAAATTTTGTTTTTTAGGTCAAATGGTCAAACAGTTATGTCCATCTGCCGATATAAGTTCTTCCAGTAGCAATAATGATAGTGTTTTCAATTCATACAAAGAACTGATAAAACGTCAGGATGAAACAATCGCATCATTAAATCAACAGATAAGGAAGCTCAAGGAAGAAGCTGAAAATCAGCAGGTTTTTACTTACTGTGACTAACTTATGGGTTTTTGTGTTATGGGATTTTGTTTTATTAGTATCATTTCATGAACTTTTAAGGTAAACTAATCATCTTCTGAGATGTTGAAACATTCATATTTCTTTTCAGAATTATGATAAAGAAAACGAATTAGCTTCGCTTTGGAGGCAACTTGCTGAACAGTGCCAGGTTAATGAAACCAGTATTTCTAGACAACAAGAAATTGAGCACTATAAGTGGTGAATGCTTGAATCTTTTTCAAAGTGTATTTTTTAGAATTTTGGCCCTTATATTTCATTTTTGCCACTGGTCGATCCATAAAATTTGGAAAATTAAGTCCAAAATTTCATTCTTTATAATAAGGCATCCTGAGCTAATTTAACTTGATCACAAAATTAAGATTTCTCATAATTTTCAAACTTTCTCCCGTGAAGTTACACTTTTTGGCCGATATTGAACCGTAAGAACGAAGGTCGTCGAAGTATATTTTTCTATGCTTAGTTCCATTTTTTTTTTTTGCTGAATTGTATACATTTTAGTATGACTGTGCAATGGCAGTCAGAGGCGAAAAGGTATCAGAAGTGGGCAGAACAGTGGCAGCAGTACCAAGTTGCTCAGGTTTGTTTGGGTATTCGAAGTTAGAAGCATTTGTCACCAGTTTAAAATGTGATATTCCATAAAATTGAGATGATTTTCAGTCACCGAACCCTCAAGATCCATTGGTAATGCAGCTTATCTCTCAAAACAAAGAATTGGAAGAACAGTTAGAACGCGGTTGGCAAATGTACGATTCTCAAGGAGTGTCGTTAGTAGCCGCTTTAACAGAGATCGAAGAAGCAAAAACAAAAATTCGTGTTCTCGAAGGACAGATCGCTCAGACGGTTTTGGATCATTCCTACAAACAAATGAATTCCACAGAGGTTTTTTTTTTTAAGTATAAATTTTACTATAGTTACTACCACAATAATGGATATTATCCTTTATTACGTAAGCAAATGAACTTAAGAAAACAAGGAAGATGGAGGAAACTGAATTATTGCTCCCATTACATACTTCGACTTTCTTTTACATACTTAGATTTATTTCAAGGTAAAATTTTGTATATTTCTTGTTTCTGCATTACAGATAGTAAATGATGACGAAGTGGCAGTGTTGAGAAAAGAGCAAGAAGATTTGTTGGTATTACTTGCTGATCAGGATGCTAAGATACTTGAATACAGGCGAAAATTGACAGAACTGGGGCAAGCAGTTACAGATGACGAAGATACTGATGCATAGTGATTTATGTTTTGTAAATCTGCCTTTTATAGTAGGAAAAATTTCGGAAGATGAATTAATTTATTTGAGAAATATTTTCGGTATTTCTTGTAGGACTTAATGATTTCAATGACATGTCTACATTCCACATGTTTTATCTGTGATAAACAGTAACAAGAGCTCATATAGTGAAGGTTTTGGAACTTCCCATTAATTTATCTTGGCATTCTTTTTAAAAGTCTTCTGTTATTCCGATATGCTATATATTACTTTTAAATGAATGATTGCTTTGAATTGCATACAGCAATCATTACCAAATAACTATAATTTGATGTTTCAGGTTTTTCTATATAATAAAATTATCTTTAATATGAATGTAAAAAACAGTAACATTGACATCTTCCTAAGTTTAATGATTATCATCTTAACTTATAACTAATTCGCTAGAACTAGCAAAATCTTAAGATTCAAGAGAGACATTTAAGATATTTTGTTGCAAGTAAGAAGCACATCTGATGCCACTTAAAAGAAACTAATTATAAGGTAACACTGATATAATCTGAAGTATTTTGAACTGAATGAATTGCATACAGTAATTTGTGAAAAAGGATGTATTATAATACGGATGGAGAAAGGGAATATCCTTATCACGATGCATGATTTGCTTATTATTTTTATTCTTTTTATTTCCTCCTAGTAGTTCTTATCGTTAATTTTCCAACAAATTTATTTATACTTTTAGTGATCATCTGTCTAGGAGTTAAAATTGAAGTTGACGATAACTCTAGATGTAAGTTTCGCAGCATATTCCATAGCTCACTATTCGGAAATTCATGAGATGTCAATGCAGATTTAAGGGACATATGACACGTACAACTGCTCGTACGCTTACCAACTAATCATTGAAATCTTTAGTAACAAAGACGGACTCACTTGTTACGATGCAGAATAAAAAATCAGAACAAAACCATTAATGTTATAATTACATGGAATGCAAAAATTCTGACTGAAACTTAAAATCCCCGATAACCCGACATTGATATACATTCTTATCCCATTAAAATAACCATATATTTCTCTCTAATTTTTTCAATTTTGGTACTTTTCATCTCATATTTTCAATGTCCAAAATCGACAATTTCAAATCACATTAATATATCCAAAATGAACTTTCGAAAGCTGTGGCAGTAAGCCAAATGTAAACTGCATTATATAACCTTGAGATAATAATAAATAAAAATAGTATCAGGTCTAATTTTTTCGTATCTTTTTCCACTTCAAGAAAAGTCAAATTAATCGGGATATAATGGAAATCCATTTTATTACTAGAATCATTTTCAGAACAATGGCATGAAGCATGAAGTAACTATTTATTTATTTACTCGATTTCGATCCTGATGAACGTAACATTCGTTCGAGAAATTTCTTATTCGTTTTTAAACAGCTTGGCTTTTTCCTGAAATAATTCTCTCACTTATACTCAGCTGTATTTCGCGTATTTGGGATTATTGCCCGTTATGCCACTTCTAAGACATCAATGAATCAATATAAAGCAAAAGTCAAAAGCTTAAGGGTTTCGTTTATTTTTAATGAATTAACTTTTTTCTTTTATTTTTTTGGACACTTCTAGACTCTTATGTACTTTGACATGATTACACAATTAGGTGGTACTTAATCTCTAGTAGGTATTTTGTCGCCTGATTATTTTGGAATTAATGGTATAGTTAGTTTATTTTTAATGAATATAGTTAGGTTTTGACGTATTCTGTCATTATTCATGTTTAAATATAGTTAAATATGAGAATTTGTTGTTGTCATGTATTTTTATTGGGGTTCTTCTTTTATATTTTCAGTTTTTTAAATATATTCATAATTATTTCGTTATAAATGATAGAACTTACGGTAAAGTTTTCTATATTGACACAGGGTTGCACGGAAGACAGGTATTTTGTTGGGGGGAGGGGAGGGAGGTTTGTTATTATTAATTTCGTAGTAAATTGTTCAGTTTTAATTGATATATACTCAGGCTTATGGTATGTCAATTGATTATTGGCGATTTTTAGAACGATGTTTCTGTGCAAAATATTTTATTTTCTGCTTTTGACACTTATTTTGAATACATTCTGGTGCATGAGTAAAATAAAACACGTCAATATAAATATTTAAACGAAACATACCAGCCCTGTGGTCCAGTTATTTCGTAGCGACGAATACCCAACATAGCATCCTTAAGAATCTCTTCTCGAGCTTTCTTTTCTAATTCAGATAGGCCACTCTTATGCGTTTCAGTATTAGACAGTTGTACTTCCGCGGTTACCATATTTATATTTTTTCTCACTTTGATAATCAGCTTATCCAGTTGACGGAGTTTGGACCGATTAGCTGTTTCATTCATTGATTAGAACTTCCTGAATTATTATTTCGCACAATACCGTTACTACCCGACAATCACTGTTTAAAGTCTCAGAATCTTGTTTAAAATCTCAAAATTCCTATTCATCTACTTACTTTTTGTGTCCCACTGCTGGATCCTATAGTGTCCCAAAACAAACTAATTCCCAGTATGTTCCACTATCACCGATCATATAAAACCCATTCAGAACTGAGACAAATTGCTCGTGCATGATACAAGTTAGACCTAACTTTCTGCCATTTCTACAGAGCAATAAACTATGAAACACCAGGTCATAAAACCTTTATTAAAAACTGATCAGAATTACGGAGGGCACAAAATGACGTGAAAGACAATTCCAAAAAAAGGTGGGACAAGGAATTAAGGGCATGAATTCATAGTTCCAGTTAGGGAGCGTCCACAAAATTTTCTGCTTCATAGGTGCTTACAGTAAATAAAAAACACGACAGTATAACATTTCTCTAATTTTTGCACATAATGTTCTACAGGAAACAATAATTACATTATAAAATCACATAGTGCAAAGAACATTTTGCACATACTTCTCATAAAACAAAAATTTCGGCAAAAAAGTGAGTCGTAATCGCCAAGTAGATACATATACATTATGTTTCAATAATTTCATGAAAAACAAGCATATTACAAGTGATAAAAAAACTATCACAACCATGCTAATTTTAAAGAAAAGGGATAAACATGTGACACACTACCGATATACAACACGGAACATGAATAGCCACAGCCAAAAGACAGATGGTAATGGCTAGTCGTATCTGGCTAATTCCAAAACATCACTGATCTGAACAAAAAAAGTTAAAAAAAAAAAAAAAAAACAGGAACGCGAGACCCAAGCAATCACAGAAGAATAATGTACGACTATAGCTGAATTACTCCAAAAGAGAGAAAAAATAAGGTAGGAAGAAAGTTAATTAATCTGTAAAATAAACAAATATTAGCACCTCCAAGAACAGACTAAAACACACCATAAAGAAAAGAACCAAACAAACAACTGATAGGGAAAAAAGTTGCAAGAAATTGATTTGTGCTCGAAAACATTCTAAATATACAACAAATTTAACGGATTTGGCAGCTTAAACAAAAGTTGTTTCTCAAGAATTTAATTTAACACGATCAAAATGAGCGATTTTGAAGTCAGTACTGAAAATGTGACCTAACTTGATATTTCTGGAAAACTATGCTTGGCATATTTAGGAATGAAAACAACAAATGAACGAGCATAAATAGACAAGATCTCTGCAGTATGCGTCTTATTAACAAAAAAAGAAAGAAAGAAAAAAAGAAAAAAAAAAAAAAACTTCAGGATTATTAAAGCTAAAAACGGCATCATAGGATGTAAAATATAAATAAATGGTTTGGATCTCCAAAGAGTGAAATCAGAATCAACATAGTCTGCTTACGCTAAAACAGTCACTTTTTTTAGACAAAATTTCAAACTTCCTTTTCATATAGCAGCTTCCAAACGTTTCGAAGAGTAGAAAGGTGTTACGGATGAGAGACCTGAGTGAGAAAACGACTCACAACTTTCGTCAATAACTCCACTATCGAATGAATTAAAACTAAGACGACGTATGGAAGATAAATTTAAAGCTTGCTGGGGTGTGTTGGGTGATGTATTAACGATGCTGTTCGACGTATTGCCTTCTATCTCGGATAAACCCGAATCTCGTTCACGTGGTCCGTCGCTACGACTAATCAACGAATGCTTGTCCAATTCGCCATCAATCCTTACTGCTTCCATTTCCGCACACTCGGCTACTGACTCTTTTACATCTGCCACAAACCGATGTCTAAAAGTTCCAGAAAAACCACTGATACAAGAAAGGACTCAAAAGCTATTCCTCATCTTATCCACTTCATGCACGAAAAACAGCAGTTTCTCTCACCTGTCGTCATCATTTTTCGAGTTGAAAAAAATTTCCTGTCCGTCAGGTAGTGTGATCATAATGCCATAATCGTAAAAAGAAGTCTCAAACATGCTAACACGTACTCCAAGAAGCATCATCCACGTGCGCAACACGTACTGGCAACATGATTTTCTCTTTGAAGCCATTTTTGCAATCTACAACAACCGAATATTTCAGAAAGTTACAACTACCCAAACTTTATTCTTCCGTAAAATGCTTTACTTGAAAATATCTTTTCGAACTATAAGAAATGTTTCCTAGAAAAATATCAGCATTAAATTACTAAAAATTCAGATGTTAAAAATTTACCAACAAAAGGTCGTTGAACAAAAAAACTTCGCGTTGATGAGCATTGGATGGTTGTCGCTTATTACGATCGATAATCTGGTTCAAACGGCAGTAACAAACAAGCCGACGATGTGGTTCGACCAAGTTCTAAAAATTATATTATCAGGATGCTGAACATATGCCTAACCAATAAAACTGTGAACATATTAATCAAATTTTAAAACTGAATTATCCAACTTACTGGTTTCTCCTTACCAACCATACTTTGATCAACCACTATAACTTGCGATACATGATCTGACCCAGCGCTAAATGGCGAATCACGAATACGGCGGTAAATCCGAACCAATAGTGATCTTACAAATTGGATAACAAAATGAAAAGTTATATTGAGAAAACAGATTCAAGTTAGGAAAAATAATATTTTGTCAGGCATATGCTTATCTATCAACTTGTTTCAATAAATGAAAACTAATACATAACATCATTAGAAAAAAATCAAAGAAAGGGAACCTGTCAATGTCGTATCCTCCATCAATTCCACGTAAGTTATTGATGAAATCTCCCACTTTCATTTTCAGTGATGGTTTGATATTAGGCGAATGAAGATCTGTGTTCAGCATAACAATGGCAAATGCCAGGATGAATATTGTGTCTCCACTGTGAAAAAGTGTAACCTTGTCGGGATTGCATACGGCATATCGTGCCGAAAATACCTACAATGAGTTATAATGATAATAAATTTTAATGAAATGTTTTAATGAAATATAAGAAAAAAAAAAAAACCGTATGATCCAATATTTTTATAATTCAAAATAAGCACAGGTGAAAAAAAAAAAAAAAAAAACTACCTCAAACTGTTGGAATTTTCAACAGCAACTGATTACTTTGTTCAGTGTATTTGTTGAAGAGCGATACGATGCATCAGAAATGAACAAATTCTCTTCATGAATGGTGATCATGATTGAATCATGTTTTATCTTTTCATTCACTGTTAACAATATTTTTTAAACAATTTCGCAAAACAAAGAAAAACTGGTTACAAACCTGCATAATTCTCTCGATTTTCTGCGCTTCTCCTGGAAGGCGAAAAAACGAAAGCGTGTGCCTAAGAGCAATATCCACTTCCATCCCATGTAAATCAATTTGATCAACGAAATGACTAAAAGTGATAATTGAGGGGAAAATAGAAAATGTAAAGTTTGATGATAATTGATATTTTTAAAATCGCTCAGCAGGATTTACTTATATCCCTCGGCAACATTTGACAATATCCACTTTAATTCAAGTATATTCAACGCACAAATCAAAAAATTTTGTGACTTCATCTTTCAAATTTAGATCACTTCAACCTACTTTTCGAAGCTTTTCGGTTGAAAAAGTCAAGGGGATTACTTACTAAACATCAAAAGATAGATGTTAACCATCCCTGAGAACAGAGGACTGAAAGATGTTAACCATACCTGAGAACAGAGGACTGAAAAGGATTGTGCAAGTGTCCAATGTATTCACCAATCATTTGTTTACTTAAACCTCGACGATGCAATAACAAATTAGCAATAGCGAGAGAACTGTCTTCAACAAAACCCCACTCAATGAGATATTGCACACCACGCGTAGGTTTCCTGTAATTCAAATATTTTTCTGTAATACCCTAATTCGAACTTAACAACGAGATATATGCATCCAATATTAATATTTATATATTACTAATATTCTACGAACTAAGCCTCTCTTTCTCTATTTCCTTTCAAAAATTATTTTCAGAGCATAAAACTTACTTATTAAAGAAATTAAGCGCTATTCTGTACTGACGTCTTCTTCGCTGATCTGGTACTGCATGAGCATTCGATGAAATGCTACAAACAAATGCACCTTAGATAGATGAGGAAATTAACAACAATAACTTTTGAGATTTCGCAGTAATAGTCAAAAATTGCAGATATCAGTTCATCTTTCTTCGAGTCAAGAAGTTATCTCCGACTGTGAATAATTCCTACAGCCTATTTAGTTGATAAAAGCTCCTTACTATTCAATTTTTGGTATTCAAGAGAACTGATGATTTGGTATCCAAAACAAATCACCAATTCTAGCTCCATCTTCTGAGGAATTATTTCCCAGAAGTAAAAGAGTACCATGATTATTCAATAATTCTGACAGAAACAAAAATGAATCTTGATCTTCCTAGCAAAAGCAGTTTTTCAATTAAAATCTTGTTTTTTTTTTTTTAGACAAACATTAACCTGACTGCCTGAGATGGTGTTGCATGTTTGTCGAGACGAGGAAGAGAATTTGAATGACTGCTACGTCCGGTAACTGCTGATGAACGGGGAAGCCAAACATGTGATGCTGGATGTGCCATATTTGTCACGATCCTAAATCGAAAAAAAATCGTCTTATATGTCTTTCCTGATTAATTTTCAATTTCATCCTTATCCTTCATAAGAAAAGTTTCTTTAGGAATTATGTAAACAAACCTTCTTTGGGAAAGTCGAGGCGACAAACATTCCACTGCAGAACGATGAAGTGAGTTACTGTCAAATCTGGCGCTTCCAATATTTTCTGCAACCGCCAGCGGTACTTTACAACCTCGTTCCGGTACAGGTATCTTAATGCGTGAAGATGGATTCTTTGACCTAAAACATGAGCAAGAATTCAGGAAAAAATCTAAATCGGCAGTCGACAACGACGCTTGCGAGCCGTTGATGAAAGTTTCTATTTATAGTTTGGGAAATATCAAAATTAAAGTACATACGTACCTAACTGGTATAATGGAAGGTCGATCAAGACATGCTAGAGCACTAGATGCAACCAAAGATGTATCATGCTTCAAAACATCATTATATCTCTGCCTGTCATCATTTTTGGAATACACTGCATTATTTTGGATTGGTAATACGAGATGTTTCCACTGCTTCAATAAACAAGACTGACGAAATGCTCGCTGTATTCGTGTAGCAGCTGTATGAGCGCGCAGACGGCCACCATACCGACGTTCCAACACCTAAAAAAGCTGCAGTAATGTAGTCATAACGATGGAATACAATTAAATGAAATATATGCATGCAATAATATATAAATTCCAACTGTCATGAAATTTTTAGCATGGTAAGGGAAATCTCTCCCTTACCTGGAGTTGCCGACGACAGAGCTCATCCGAAATTTCATAGCTCGTAAGCGCACGAACCGATATGGTTGGACCACGCCACTCGCTCAACATTCATCAACCCAATATTCTAATAATATTTCTTAATAGCAGCGGTAATTCAATTATGATTTAACACAATAAATACATATACATGTGCACTATTCTGCAGCTAAGATTAATGCTCGGAAAAGTTCATAAGTCTCGAAACTTCATAAGTCTCAAGTTCATCGCTGATAATCTTTTTTAGGATAAAAAATGTAATTCCAAATGCGAACATCTCTAATTCGAAATACGTAAACGATAATTGATGATCGAAAAAATAACACCCCACTATTTAATAAACAATAAAAGAATTATGCACTTAACGATAACAGCGAACCTTTATCAATAATTTAGCTGTTACGAATGGAAACCATTTCTATTGATGATGAATCTTGCAAAAATCAATGTAGGCATAACAATAATAGCGAACAAATTTTTGATATAACACGTGACTTAGAATGGAACTCAATCCTCTTTTTTCTTTTGTTTTTGAGGAAATTCTTAATTAAAAAGATTTCATAGATCGATTGCAACCATTAGATCTATGCTGATGGTAGCAGAAAAACATATGACATTTATTACATGTGTACAGTATCAGCTCCATATGTGTGGTATTTGTTGTATCGGTCTGTTTATCTATCTATCCATCTATCTGTCTGCTTGTCTATTCATCCATCTAGCTATCTATCCATATGTAATATCCAACAAATAAATTTGATAAATGTTGCATATATATTTCCTTTTTGTAAATGCAGTAAAAGATTTGTATTTATTGAATATATTCAAAAATTTATTCGGTATTGATGGGATGTAAATTTGTCATAATGTAAAAATTTACTGCAAAAAATTTTCATATATTTTAAAAAAACAAAAAATTAAATTTTAAATAGTTTGTGAATTATTTGTTTGATTGAAAAAAGAAAACCTCACAAGATTAATTTCTTAAATAATCGTAAATGTTTGTTTAATTTAAAATTACGTAACTGTTTTTACAATACATCAAAAAAAGAAAAAAAGAAAGGGGAAAAAAGGGAGACTACAAAGCTAACAATTATTCGATCAATCATTATGTAAATTAATTGTTGAAATATTGCACCATACCTATTGCCTAACCTATTGATCTTTTCTTTTATCGTCGATGTCTAGCTTATACATGTTTTGTCTTCTACTCGTTGTCAAGCATAAAAGGCACTCTCATCAAAGTCTATTCTATTTTAGCTTATATTTCATGAAAGTATACATGAAATGCTAGAAGTTTTTGCTTAAATTGCTTCCAAAATTTCATTTGGTTTTCCGGTTCCTTTTCTTTTTCATTTATTCATTTAAGTTTAATTTTAAATTCAATTTAAGTTAAATATGTGTTAGGGTAAACAGTAAAATTTATATTTAAACCGTGAAACAAAGAAAAGAAGGATCCTTTCAGGATTAGTGAAATTTTTTCTGTTCAGTGTATTTTTGTATTAAAAAGAATTTTTCTGTTTGGAATTTTTTTTTTTAAGGATATTTCTGGACTGGGGATAGCTGAAAAATGATTATCCTTGATTAGCATAATTCGTTTTTCTTTATTTGTGCGATTTTTTTTTTTTCATTGCATTATAATTCATAATTTTTTCGATTTTTGAAGAAAAAATTGGAAAAACTTCAAGAACATTGGATTCAAGTTTGTTTTCGGTATTGTTTATAGGTTTTAACTGTATCTTTGGCACTGCTTGGAACATATAGCGCATTTTAATTTTGTTATTCTACTTTTACTATTTCTGTGCTAAATAATACACGTTAGTTTCAACAATTTTCAATTTTATCGTTTTATTCAGTATTGAAGTTGTCGTATATGCTTTCGATACAACGACGATTCTTGAGTCGTTGTGCCGATCTGCTTCGTACAGAAACGGCACGAACCTATTTTGAAGTTATATTCTCTAAACTGAAAGCACTCCAGAAGGATGGGAAGGACGAATCGAGGATTAATAATTCTGCTTTAGTCACACATTTAGAAACCGTAACAACATTGGCTCACAAGTTTTACGATAAATTGGAAATGCTCACTCAGTTAGATTTACTTCTGAAAGGTTCGACTATTTTATAAAATTCCATATTCTATGAATATATTCAAAAATAAAAATTTTATTATTTAAAGAGGGAAATGATCCAGAAATCCAAGAAATTGCGAAGTTGGATAGTGAACAATTAACGGAGGAATTGGATAGTGTTGTTAACAAATTAACCGATGTAGTAATACCTGTTACCGAATACGATTTGCTGAACAACTGTCAGCTAGAAATCACTCCGTTGGTCACTACTTAATTATCTTCTTCAAAATTTATTCTTGGAAACATTTTAAGATTTTTATTCTTTCGCTAAAGATTATCTTTTTACGAAAGGACATTACACCTTTCCCGCTTGATAAACAGACTTATATTAGTGAAACTTCAGTTTAAGTCTTAAATTTTATTCTTGCTATGTGCTCGTAATGATTATAAACTTTACTTTTTTTTTTTTTTATAGAGGTGTAGGTGGTGTTGAAGCATCTTTATTTGCATCCGAATTAGCTCAAATGTACCATAATTATGCGCAATTTATGAAATGGAAGTGGACACCTTATCAAATGGATGTTTCACCATCGGGTTGAGATTCCAAACATTTACAAGTGAAGCCAAGAAAAGAACATTTCAGATCAGTTTACTTGGTTATACTACACTTAGTTAGTTGATGACGTAGCATACATAGTGTTTTTGCAGGAGGCATACGTAGTGCTGTAGTTTTTGTGCGAGGTAATGGAGCATTTCGAACGCTACGGTATGAAGCCGGTGTTCATCGCGTACAGAGATTCCCGGTAACGGATAAAACACGCATGCATACAAGTACATCCGTTGTAGCCGTCCTTCCGGAACCAGATAAGGTTAGGTTTGTTTCGCATTTTTCATTCGTGATGGATTGCAAGATGTCCAGCTTCATTCAGATTTAGTTTTAAATGGTAATGTTTTTATTTTGTAAGTCTGAATGTAGAAGGCTATACATATAACATATTTTCAGATAGAGGCTTGCGTGACACCGGCTGATGTGAAGGTAGAAACAATGAGAGCTTCGGGTCCTGGTGGCCAGAACGTCAATCAACGATCCACGGCAGTCCGCTTAACTCATCGTGAAACAGGTGTAACAGTGCATTGTACTGATGAAAGGACGCAATATTCTAATATGGAGGTATGACTTTATACCCCATTCTTCTCCTTTTTTACTCATTCATATTACTAATGGCTTCATGATATAATCGTCATCACGTAAATGCAGAGAGAATTGAACTTTTACTTACAATTGTAATTTCTAGTCCGACACTGAAATGTAACTGTCTCGCTTTCTATATATCATTTAAAGTCCATATATTTTGTTTAGATAGCATACAAACGATTAGCTGCTATACTGTTACAACGGAAACTTGATGAAACACAGAAGCAATACTCATCATCCAGAAAACTACAAGTCAGTTATTACAGAAGTACTAATACTTTATTTGGTATATGAAAATTAAATTAATACGTCCCAGTATTGTAAATTTCTGACTACTATATGAATATTTTAGATAGGAACTAAGGCACGAGCCGAAAAAGTGCGAACATACAACTTCAAAGATGATCAAGTCACAGATCATCGTTTGGGTAGAGCTTGGCAAGGTGTTGCAAACGTTATGAAGGGAAATAGTGTCTTAAATCAGATAATTCAATCTCTGGATGAATTGTCCAAAGCTCAGTACTTGAAAGAAGTCTTGAACGCAGGGGATTGTACTGCAAAACATGCTAGTTTCTAATGTTTAAGTTCAGAAGACAATAAATATTTACATTTGCTTTTATACAGCACTAAAAATTTTTGCCAAGGTGACAAATTTAAAGCGCCATCTACGTATTATGGATTATATTTCATTTTATTTCCAGAGGTACAGTAGGCAAAGCTAAGCAAAAGTAGAACAAATAGTTTTTTTTTTTTTTTTTTTTTTTGCAAATCAGATTTTACAAAATATTGTGAACAAACGGTAATTTAAAGCTGAATCATTGCTTTTTTGGAAACTGACATTCCTACAGATTTGAGTAGTAAGGCCTTTTAAAGGTAAGGTTTACTATGAATAAGCGAGGCCCGGTATTATCATATAGTAATTTGCTTACTGAAGGACGAAACATGAACTCTACTTTAAGAGTAAATAGTGAACTAGAAAATTTGATTCGTTCTCATCAAAAAATCCAAAAATTTGAAGGAGTTCGGAATTTTAAGGAAGTCTCTTAAAGTAGAGTTGGCCCGTTATCCAAAGTTTTCCAGTTGGTAAAATTCTGTTTTAACACTACTGAAATCTGCTAACATTATACTTCAGTATAAGGGGAACATTTTATTTACACTCAACATTACATATCTCCCGTCCATCTCAGTTAGCTTTCCCATATTTTTTCTTCCGATGGAAGATATCATCTGCATATGACTGATTCGGCAATCGCTTAAGCGCTTTATATGGATACTGACCTAGTTGAGGTTGTGGATATTTTGCCATCAAGTTATTTATCTGGTACTTGGTCAATGTTGTTCGTCCATCGACTGAACCGTCAAGTACACCCTGAAACATCCAATCCGGAAAATCAAACTCCACAAAAAGAATGTGGAACACGAAGCTCGTAAATGATGTGAAAGACTCAAGTGTGAATAAGTCATAATTAGGAATTGGGTGAAACAATTCTACCTTCTTTGCAGCTTCAGCAAGCTCCTTATTTGCTTTATAGGTCCTACTCACGCAATCCATATAATCTCGATTGAAGTCTGCGCAAGGCAAATTATCATGCTCCCATTTTTTCAAGCAATCAAAAAGGGCTTGTAGCTCTTTTGTACAAGTTTCACCTGCAAATATATACATCCCACTTATCTTTGGAAATTTAAAGATCCAATTATATCACTGAAACAGAGCAAGCTTGAAGTAAATTAGTGGGAAAGACAAAAGCATAATCACCAGAGATACAAAAAATTTCGAGAATGAACACAGACTGTTACAAATATCTTGAGTATTCTCCTGTACTTCTAAAAAGGAAAAAAAAAAACCCTCCGTTCTTTTTTAATTTCTTTGCAATATTACAAATATAAGTAAAAATTAAACCTCGTGGTTTCGTATAATTACTCATTACATAATTCGTAGATTTTAGGGGAAGAAATTCCTTAAATTGCAACTGATCACTCTTTACCAAACTGGTCGTAATTGGTATTTTAAAATGACATTTTGAAAGCGATCCTGTAAATTGCATCGTTCTTCTCTATTTCTCCCTTCCTTTATCAAAATTAAATAAAACTATTGCATTTAATACTGCTGATTGCCACGAAATAATCCCTGAAACAAAATAATAATGATAGAAAATTTCTAAAAAATATACTAAAAAGCAACTCTTAAATAATATTGCAAAATATCCTACAGCATCAAATCACAGATCCCATCAGAACAACACCAATTCAACCCGGTTGGTTTCATGATGGTCTCAGTCAAGGTTGTACAAAATGCTTTAATTAAATTTCATGGTTCAAAACCATAAGACGGAGTTATTTGATGACTGTGAGCATTAACTGGACTTCGAATATTTGATGATGCTGTTAGGTTTCCGATTTTTAAAAGGTTTTATGAGCGATGTTTAGAAGACATTGGGGAATATAAAAGATGAAACATGGAAATGTCACGTTTTTTTTCTTTTTTAATTTTTGCTAAAATTGTTTATTCATTTGGAAAGAAAGAAATTTATCGAACAAAAGCAAAATTAATATTTTGGAATGCTGAATATTTTTCAGTAATAAGCAATAAATTCATTGTATCATGTTAATAATGAAACATATTTGCAGATGCCGAAACAGCGTCAAGCTTTTGTTGATCCCAATGCGGAACGAGTTCGAACTCACTTGTTTTTTTCATCCAAAGTTCCACGTAATCCATCAAGACGAAGACGACGTCCTCATAGTAAGTTAGGTAATAATAGTTGGGTAGGTTTAAAATACACTAAATACGTATGATACTGATGTGGAATATATGACATAGAGTATTATCCTTTCTTTAAGTATATAAAATTTGGGATGAAATTAGGAATTCGGAAATTTTTCTGTAAAGGTTACTCGCATACTCGTAAATTGCAGATAAATTACACCAGCTCTTGCATCGTAAGGATGAAATGGTGCAAACGGCACCAGCCGAATTAGAACCGTCCTTATGGTCCGGTAATCAACGAGTACTTCATTTTGGTCCTATGGCACAACGTGATCCATTCTTCTACTACTATCCAAAAGGATGGGATGTTCTGTATCCGGCACACTTCGGTTTTTTTCCTTATCGGGCAACGTATGGATTTTTTACATTCCTTATTTACTTTCAATGAATGCGCTTTCCTAAGATGCATTATTTTATGTTGTTGCCTTTTGCTCTAATATCACTGACAAGTAAAGAGAGAGGGAGATTTGGATGAACTCCTTTCGGAATTGAGGGGTCATATACGAAGTTGACTGTGATTTGCAGTCCGACTTTTAAAATTTTGATTGTTTTTTGAATCTTATTTAGTGGAAGAAGTTGACTTTTAATTTGATTTTAGCTTTTCTCGTTAGACGTATTTACTTTTCTCCGGTACTGGGAACTGTTGATCACCCTTAATAATGATCATCCAGGAAAAGTTTCACGTCAGATTTTAGTAAGCTGTCGGAGAAATTTGGTTTTTTCCACATAGTGGCAGGGAAATTTTCAGTAGAAAAGCTTGCGCAAAGAAGTAGGATCGGTATTGATGTAAAATTTCCAACTCTGTCTCCCTGTCTCTCTCTTTCTCTGGAACGGTAGTTAGGTCTTCTGATTTTGCATGGATGTCAATTCTTACATTCCAGAATGCAGTGATTTTGATTAAGGACTACTAAAGATATCGTCTTCATAAATTTCGTTGACGTACTTTTGAACAACTAATTTTTCTAATGCGCCTAACATACTTTATACTGTGAAAGCTACTTCAACTAACATACTTTATAATGCTGCGGAAGCTAACGAAAGTCTTAGGAAATGTTTATTAGATTTCAGATTTTCTCAACGAGTTCCGTGAAATTTGTTCTTCGCATGCTATTGCCGTGATTTCATATGTGACAAATGCAGTTGAACGTCAGTTTTTATCTTTTTTTCCGGATAATTTTAATTCTGAGCGGAATTTCCTATAGAATAAATCTCATTCTTTTCACCTCACTTTTCACTTTCACTTCGCTACCACTTTCTAGGAAATTTCGAGGATCTTCATCCGCTATTTGCATAAGTGCATTTGGCACCTTCTTATCGTTAGGTGGTGCTTTAATGTTGCTTTTGGCACACTTCTCAATGGATGATTCGCCGCTGTTCAATTTGAAATATTATTATCAAAAGCCGATACAATTAGCTGGTTTAATTTTCCTCATTTGTGGTGGTATCCTGGTGTTTGTGTCACTCGTATGTATAATATTTTCGGTTAAGGTTCGTTCGAGGAGTCATTTCTGCATCTTATTAAAATTAAAATTTTGAGTATTATTATTAAAAAGTACTACTTTTTCGAATATGGTTTAATTCCACTGTGCTATTTAGATTTTGAGTGCGGACATCAGTACTGAACTTGGACGGCCACGTTACACAATTTTGAAGCAAGCTATAAAGGTATTTGTTTTCTTCATACTTCGTGCTTCTCTATTAAAGTTTATCTCTTTGCTTTTTGTTTAAAATATAGATAGG
Organism: Brugia malayi; assembly: GCF_000002995.4. Lineage (NCBI taxonomy): Eukaryota > Metazoa > Nematoda > Chromadorea > Rhabditida > Onchocercidae > Brugia > Brugia malayi. Next base: position 10,676,257 of record NW_025062479.1, read on the forward strand.
GGGAAGTGGTCAGAGAGTGGGTAACATAAATATGTGCATATGCTTAAAAAACATAGGAACAGTCCTGAACATTTGTAACAATTTGCAGATTTTGTACTTTAATATACTTTACATCACTTTTGTATGTTTTGTTAATGAAAACATATTTTCCGGAACCCACAGATTTATGGGAGAAATTTAGCTGGCTCATTTATGCTCATATGTTTAATTAATTATGATATTTTAGGAACCGATTGGTGTTTACGAAAAATCTCCTTACCAATCAATGCCACCACCAGCGTATCCAGTTTTGGAAAACAAATACACTCAAATGACAGTGTTCAGTCCGAAATCAGAATTGAAATTATATCCACCGGTGTTAGTCTTATTAAATAACCGAATGTATATATCGGTTAGCTGATTATGCCCTGTTCTAGGCGTGGGAATGTTAAAAGGGTCAAACAGTGGGGGAATAGTTTTAAAGTGGTCAACAAGTGGATAACATAAATATGTGCAGCACATACGCCTCAATTCACACGCAGACAAGTTGGATTAATCAGTCTCGTAACGGTACGCTGGAGTCCAAGCAAGAGTGAAACTGCAACGTTGACGAAAGGTCGTATAGTTGCATTAATGGGACTGATGGACAAAACAAGTACCACAAGAACTCAACTTGGAAATGGAATTCACCGCTAGTGAGGGAGGATTCTAAAAGATTTGAAAGGAGTGAATGAGGATAAATTCTATCCGATACATTCAAAAGATCCTACACATTCAATTTGAATTAAGCAATGCAATTCAACAACACGAGCATCAGTTCAAGACAGAATTGATAATGGAAGTAAAAGCAAGTGGTGGAATGAAAGTATGACAACTTAGTGAACATTCAGTAGATTGTTGGTATAATTTAGTACTCACTTAGTTGATTTTTTTCTATTATACGACAATAGCAAGAAATACTATAAAATAAAAGCTCTCTCAGACGAAGGTATATTTTTGTTAGTAAATAGCATTTTCTTTGAAACGTTGATTAAAAAAAGATGAAATTGATAAATGCTATTATTAATTCGTTGTCTTTGTCAACCGGCAGATGAATTAGGTAGAACGCTTTAGGAGTTGATAGTGTGAACTGGTGTTAAGGCAATGTCACTTTGATAATGATGAAAAACACTTAATCAGATCAATATCCCGAGCTGTGTGTTATATTATACGATGAGATGAATTTGATGATTAAGAAATACCATTTGGTGAGGCATTAAAAATAGTGGTAGATTTTAAAGTTCCAGTAATTACGTGATTTAACGTGCTAAAATTACATGTAATCCTTATTTTAAAATTACCTATAATCCTTATTTTATAGAATGCCCGGTTGTTCGACGTTATCGTTGCATGATCGATCATCAAGTTCTTATTTTGCTAGTCCATACAATACTTTACGCGCCGTCTCTGCTACAGTGTAATTTTCTGCTTGAAAGTGCAAGGTTTTGCAAATTTATATAGAGATTCTTTTCAAACTTCTTGAAATTCGTGAAATGCAAACTTAAAATAAATCTTTTCAGACAAACGGACATGGTAAAGGAAAATCCACGAGCTAATTCGTTGGCAGGTACTCGAAAGCTTTCAAACGATTCTGTGCAAACTTCACGTCGAACAAAAAGCTTAGCTGCTTCGTCAACAAGAACAGAGAAGTCGACACGCTTGATGAAATGAATTTAAGTGCAATGAAAAGAAAAGGACATGAACTCTTGGATTATTTTCTGTGGCTTAGCGTTAAATTTAATTATATCTGTCGCGAAATTTGTTTCATTTTATCTTTTATCTCTACAATGTCTTTGTTTGCATAGTATTGGTGTTAGTATTCGATTAGTTGTAGCTTGGGTCATCATGTAACACTAATATGTCAGCCATGTAATAACAATATGTCTATCGATTAATTGTTAATCTTATGTAATATTTTGTTCGTATTTTGTGGAGAATTGCTCATAGGTAGGCAAATCACTCTAATGCTTGAGAATTTAGACTTGTCAATGAAAGTGTTTTATTCTTTGACTAGAGATATCTTAGTATGTTTGCTTGGCAGTAAATAATATCGGAAAGAAATATGTAATATTAGAAAGAAATGCTGTTGAACCTTCAAAGCTTTTTTCGTAATTAGGTTTGGAGGGTTCTGAATTGTTATTTGCTAACTATACGTTGTGTGTTCTTAGTCTGCTTGTAGTTTCTTGAATGCATTGTTGTGTGGTACCTAATAATTATCTATATATAATGTGATAGAATGTTTAAATGACATTTTAAAAATCAACGAGGAAAGTGATATTATCCATTCGGATTTACAGAGATTTTCGATTCTTCATTCCAAGTATATGTTGAATTAAATCATTAATTCAATTGGCGGATTACAATAAATATTTCAGTGAGAATGCTGGTAATTTTACAAACAGCAAAACTATTTTCTAGTCGGATTCCATCATTTATTGGCGCTCAAGTTTCTCGTTTTATTTCATACTTGTACTATCAAATTGAAAAGGATGAGTTGAAATTTGAAGGTCGAACTTTAGATTACCCGTCGTCTACCCAATTTTCCGTTCAACTATTAATGCTGAAGAAGGATTGGGGAAAATTGGTTGTTATACCGAATAGATACTGCAGCTCTACTACGAAAAGCTGATTGGTGCTTGGTCTTTTTTTCTCGAGAATCAACGGAGAACATATTTGAGTCGAGAATTGATCTCCGGCGATAGATACGGTATCGAAGTGTAATTGCTGCAATTTTTTTGTATTGAATAAAGAAATAGGTGTATTCTGCATCGGCCTTCAACATTGCGATCAGTATAGAAAATGAATTAAATTCAGGGAATCCCATAATCATACTAATGTTATTACGGAAACTTCATCAGGCAGACATAGGAATTAATGTTAGGAGAACAAATGTTATTATGTGGTAAAAGACATAACAATATGCAACCCTTCATCAATGACGGTGAGTGAATCACGCATTTGCCCTTTCAGGAAATTCATACCCACTATGTTGTCTTGAGTGAATTCATAGCCATTGTGATGTCTTCAGTGAATTTATGAGACAAAATGACCGATTGCGGTAAATTTAATTATTTCTTTGAAAAAAAAAAAAGCATTTAACATTAATATGTCAAATGTGTAGTATATATTTGAACAATTTATACTGTTATCCTGACGTTGACGTAGCAGTTCGTAATCAACCATTTTATATCAGTTTTCAGCAAATGAAAGAAGGTCAAAAGAAATTCATAAATATATGGTTTATTAATTTTAGGTTCAAAAAATAATAGTCAGTTTTTGGCACCAAGTCAAAGGACTACTCGACAATTTCGCTATTTCAGTATGCAAACCGTGGAATTTGCAGTACCATCCGATTCAACAGATGAACTTTCAACTGTTGAATATTTAGGGGGTGGTTCATTCGGCAACGTTATGTACGTATTTATAATACACTTGTCATTTTATTTGTATTTTAATTTGTGAAAAATATAACTGGAATTTTTCGTAATCCTAATTTAAACTTTTGAGAAAGGAATTTGCAGAAAAATTACAAATTTTATATGTGTCGATGGTCGTCGAACAGTTGTTGCAATCAAAAAATTATATGAACCATTTCGCGATGAAAAAACTGCACTAAGAGTACATAGGTAAGAAATTTAAATCTTAAAATGTTCTTGTCACTCGACATCATTGTCCAGAACAAAGCTTGACATATGTGAATGCTGCAGAATTCGACAGCTGTTCAGTTGAGGACTAATAAGCGGAAACAGTATGGTATTCTTGGTGAAGTATATATTGTCAAAATCAATTTGGTGCATTTGCATTGAGAGTGATAAGATATTAATATAAGCTGCTGTTATTTTAAACAGAAAAGAGACAGAAAGGGGAAAGGTACAATATTTCATATGATCTTTTTTAAAAATTGCGAACATTCTTGAGTGGAATTGTCATTCTTTTTTCTTGGAAGAAAAAACATAACTATCCACATCTATTTTTCATATTTTAGGGAAATTCGTCTACTTCAAATGATGGTCCATGAGAATATTGTGAGGCTTTTGGACTTGTATACACCTGATAATTCACTTTCTACTCTTTCCATTGTGTAAGTTTCGTAATAACTTTACCTGAAACTCATTTATTATTCGTCTTTAGTGAAAAAATATTGCTATACAGACAATGGTAATTATTTAGATAACTTCGGAATTTGTTTCTCAGTACTATATTTTACAAGAAGTCTACAGAGAGTTTAATCTGCCAAATTAGTTATTAAAGATTAGAAATTTTAGAATGAGGTCGATGTGCGGAAGAAATATAAGATGAAAGGAAGATAGTTCTTTAGTATGATAAACTTTTATATCACGAATAAGTTCACCTCTTCACTTTTGCATATTACTTTTTACTGAGCATGTCTTCAAACAATCTTTTGCATTTTTTTTTTTTTTTTTTTTCATTATCAACGTTGATAGTTATAAAACTTGTTCAAATAAACTCATTTAGCTTTGTATGACTAATACGGAAAATTATATCTTTATGTCTGTTTTGTTCAGATTTTTTTTGTATAATATATTAGTGTTGGATAGCATTCCCAACATTTATGCACCTTTTAATCTTTTACTTTAGGTATATTGTGACAGAATACGCTGGTAATAGTTTGTATGAAATTTTGAAACGAGAACGTGAAACAGGATTACGAATCCTTACTCCGGAACATCATAAATTTATTATTTATCAATTGTTGCGTGCATTGAAATACATTCATTCAGCAAATGTAATTTTCTCGGAATTCTTTGGTATTTTTTTTTTTTTCACAATGTTACCAGCATTTTTAAGAAATTGAAAAAGATAAGCATTATATACTCTATCAAATTTTGTTAAGGTTATGCATCGAGATTTGAAACCGGGTAATTTGGCTCTTACTGATGAATGTGATTTATCAGTTTTGGATTTTGGTTTAGCTCGTTCATTAAATGCTGACGATACTGTTTTATCTGCATATGTTATAACACGTTGGTATCGTAGTCCGGAAGTTATGTATTGGAAGATATGTTCATACGACACGCAAGGTATGAAATATTCCTTCTCTTATCGTAACATTTAATGTATGAATCTAATATTCGTCTTTTGGTAACGAATCTTTGTTCATAAATTGTACCAAATTTAGTAGATATTTTTTGTAAGAACTAGTGGAGGTATTTTGTTGTAAAAATGAAAAGACGATTCATAGAATAGATCTTATGTAGCTATTTTCGTTAAGTATTATTTTTTGATTAAAAAGAATTTTTCAGCTGATGTGTGGTCAGTAGGTTGCATTCTTGCAGAACTTAGTCTCGGACATCCACTTTTTCCTGGGGAAGATTGTAAGTTTTAGTTTTTTATTGTTAAATGTATAGATTTCAGTTCTTACTTCCATCAAGAAATCATTTTTCGAACTTTATTTTCCAAAGTTTGGACTTAAAAAATGTAATAATTCTTATGTTTTATGCAACTTTTTCGCCTGTTTCGGAATACGTCATTTTCAGCTATGGCACAATATCGTTTAATAGCAGAGCTATGTGGAAGTCCGGACCCAGAATTATTAGTTAAATTAGCTTCGAATGAAGCCATTCTTAATGTTATAACGAAACTGGGTGTTTATTCGCGCAAATCTTTTTCAGAATATTTTCCTAAAACCTTCTCCAAACATCTTGTTGATTTTCTAGATCGAATTCTTGTGCTAGATCCCGAGAAAAGGTTGGTGAATTTTATTATTGAATTATATTTTGTTTACCATATATTATGATAGGGTAGTAATTTCTTCAGTTTATATGCTTTCTTTTTAGGGATTTTTAGATTCAGTTGATAAAAATTTATCATCGATATTTTTTGTTGCTTTTAGAATGACGGTAACGGATGCACTTAGCCATCCTTACTTAGAGGAATATTCAATGCCAGAGGACGAGCCAGTAGCAGATGGGCCTTTCATTCTAGATGAAGGATCAAATGGCCGGACAATTGCAGAATGGAAAGGTAATCATCGATAGTTTAGCCTCATTTGTTGATTCAAAGCAGTAAAATTTCTAATAACTCAAATTTTGTGAGGTGGACTGGATGTCTCGTAAAAAACTGAATATGTAGGGGAAATTCTTAAGTAATAGTGTGCTGACCTGTCATGATTATTTGAAAAACTATTTAATGAACCGATCCAAACGCAAGCGTTACAATTTCTTATCATTGTCCAAGAAAATCTAGGATGAATAATACGTCAGATGCTAATCCGAAGTTCGTACTCATTACTTACTCTTTCTTATCATTTCAGCTCTTATATGGCAAGAATTGTTGAATTTTGATCGACGGAAGAAAAACAGTTGTTGATGACATTAATAACACAAATGTACATTATACGATATTTCTGTTCATAAAATATTTCAGTGTTTTTGTGTAATTTTCCAAAACCATATCAAAAAGTAGGGAAAAATCAACTGCCTAAGTCGAGAAATACATATTGTAATATTTGCAAACAAATATTTATTAGTTACTGATGAAAATTTCACATCAAATATTATAATGTCAAAAGTTTGAACACTTAGAATTTAAATAGCATATATAATGTGTAATTCTTGACAAGCACTCCATGATTTTTTTTTTTTTTTGACAAAATTTTCAACATTATGAAAATTTGTAAAAGATCAAACTACTTCATGTCTAAAATTCCTACTGTATTTTGTTGCATTTTTAGTTCTAACCTAGACATTATGATTTCATTCTCATGAAACTATTCCTAATATGTAGATCATACATTTGGTATGAATATTAATTTAATGCAATTTTTCCTGTATGAAATATATGAATCAAATACGTAATACGTAAGAATATTTATCATTTGAAGAATTCTGAATAACTGATCAAGAAATACACGTTGTTTGTTTCCGGTTAGGTGAACAAGGTGGGAGAGAGAAGGAGAAAAGCAGAGGGTGAAGAAAAAGAAGTAAAGTTCCTATATTGAAGGAGCCTTTCGGAATGCTCAATCAATCTTGTTGAAATGAATAATGATAGCATGTTTATTATATGTTCGTAATAATAATAATAAAAATAATGAATAATCACAATAATAAAAGTAAATAAATAAGAAAAATATAGTGATAGTAAGATAACAACAGTAGTAGCAGTAATAGTATGATCGATAGGAAATCAATTAAATCAGTGAATGAACTGAAATGTTAAACATTGAACTGTGCAACAATGCATTTGATGCATAGCAATACAATGGCTTGCTTCAACTACTTTAACCCGTTGCATTGTTATTTTCGATTAGATTTTTATAAGATCAAAGTTGCGGAAGGAGAGAAGGGGAGAGAGAGCAAAAAAAAAAAAAAAAAAAAAAAAAAAAACAAATAATTATGGAAAGATGGAAAAGAAAGAGGAAGAAGGAAGAAAGATGAGGATGAATTATCGAATATCTCTTAATATATACACTCTGAAATAAAAGATGATAACAAAGCTTTGCTCATTTCTACTAATCTTCATTCTTGCTTCTTCAAACTAACATTTCTTTCTCTTCCCCCTCTTCATCATATTTTGTTAAATGCCGCTGGCATGATTCGCTTAGTCGCTTTCTGCTTGCTTTAATTCATTTTTACAGTGATGCTTTTTTGCTTGATAATATGAATCATTAACAGATACTTCATATTGATTCTTCAATAGCATTTTTAACCGTAGCTGTGTTGATCCTAACTTCATCTAAGCATTTTAGTCATGGCGACAGATTATTTTAGCATATTTTTGTTGCAACTGATGACAATCGTAAGTTTCCTCCTTTTCCTTCTCTCTCTTCTTTCCCTCTTTTTATCATTTCGATAAACATTAATTGACACTATATGGATGTATGTAATTTATTCAATTATATATATATATATATATATATATATATATATATAATAATCGAGTAAATGATTAAGTAGGCATATATATATATATATATATATATATATATATTTATTTATTTAATTATATGCTTCATGTTTACTCCATCCACACATATTTACCTCTTGAATCATTTGCTCAATTATTTATTTCCGTCGTTTTATCTATATTTTATACAGATACATAGTTTATTCACATAGTATTAAAATATATATATATATGGATGCACAGGTACACATACCCATGGTATACATACCTGTATATAGGGACACAGACACATACAAAGACGTACAATATATAAATAAATATATATATGGGTCATCTGATCTGCTCAATTCATCATGATAGCATAGGTAAGATATTCGATGTAATAAATGAATAACGTTTATTTTGTTTGGGGATTTTTGTTTTGGATAAAGAAATATATGATTCGGGTAAAAGTGATGAAAAACGATATTTATTAGTCATATGTAAGTAATTAATTAATAAATTATTTTTTATTTGCTTTTTCTTTTTTGCTACTTTTATATCTTTCTGTATATGTTTGTATGTTCATTCTGTTAAAGATGAGCATAAGGATGTGTTAATATTATTTGTAATTTAATTTATTTTCGTATTTTATTTATTTGAATAATTAGTTAGTTAGGAATCAAGTAAATTAATTGATTTGTGGACAATCGTTGAGAACTTTTTTATTTTATTTGCAGGGTATGGAAAATTGTCGTGTATATTTATAAGATATGTATGTATATTGATGGATGATGAAGTAAACTTTATTGGACTACTTTTTGAGTGATTTTAATTTTAGTATTTTGTATTAAATGTCATTAAAATTCATTGTAGTAGATTTACTTAAAGAGTTAAAATATTTGAATTGATATCTTATCTTGCGTATAACAACAAATAATTGAAAATTATTTATGAATGTTATTCATGAGAGAGAATTAGAATAGAATTACAATTAGGATTGGATATTTTGATTGCTCTTATTATTGCATACTTTCATGTGTGTTTTAGTCATTTCTTCCATTTTATTATAATAATAATAAATTTTCTGGGAATTTTCATATTATTTCGATTTTTTTTAAACTATTTAATTTTTGATCCAATTTTATGGCCAGGTCGATTTTATGTTAGAATTTTGGTTATATTCAATTTTTAACTAATCAATTTTACACGATCCTGCTACTATTATTTGTAGCTTTGATCATTTGATCATTTATAACGGGATTAATAATAGGATTAAACCAATGTTATTTTGATAATAATCAAGCATAAAAGAGATAATTAGACATTAAATGGAACTGTTAATACTTAATATACCTACATCTAATCTATTTGTCTGGTATATTTCTTTTTTTTTCGAGTCAAAATTTTTTTCTTTAATACTTTCATGAAAATTATATATATATATGTATATGTATAAATCTCACTTCCATTTTTGTTTCTTATAATAGATTGAAAATTTCCATGAAATACTTTTTTTTGCAAAAGAAAATGATAAAAGGAAAAGATAAAGTAACCGATTATGAAAAGTATTGAAATCATTTCGTTCATGGCGTTTCTCTTTTTTTTCCTCTTCCTTCTTCATTCTCGTTGAATGCATATAATTTTTAAGATTTTGCAAAAAAACCAAGCACTTTTTTCTTTTTTTTGATGGATAGTCATTAATTTTAAATTTAAAATGTGAAATGATGTCATCACATTTTTTTTGTTTTTTTTTTGTTGATCGTTTCAGTATTTCAATGACAATAATATATATTTATATGTATTCCATATGTTTGTTATAAGGTTGCTGGATGAATTAATTTTACAAAGTTTTTGGGCAAAATAATTTTTTTCCCGAGTTTTTTTTTTTTTTTTTTGGATTACATTTACGCAAGAGATATCACACATGCTAGAACGCATAACATCTTAAATTCAAATAATTATATTTCAAATAACTGTTTGTTTTCCTTCTCTCCTCTTTTCCCTTTCCAGCTTAACCAGTTAGTTAACTGTATTTGTAAATAAATAAACAAATGTATATGATAGTATACTAAAAAGTTAGCATAATTTCATGATATGATGGTATAGTAAAATTAAATAAAAAGAAAAAAACATATATGAAAGTATTTGAATTTTGGAATTCCAGTGACAATATTTTATAGTTTAGAGGAAAAAAAGGAATGAAATGAACTTAGTTTATGAAAGAAGATAATTTTTCTGGTTTACTTACTGAACAGTGTTATTTCTTATCTTTTTATACAATTACCATTCATTTATATATTTATTCATTCATCCATCCATTTCTCTGATGTGATCAAAAATCATCCACTTACTTTAAAATGAACAAATTTCTCTCCCCATTTTTTTATTTGCACCAGTTAGTTTCAAAAAAAAAAGAAAAGAAAAAAAAAAATTAAAATCTTATTCTTATCCATATCATATCTTCAAACATTTAAGCAAATAACAGACATCATTACATCACTTTCCTTTTTTCTCGCTCTCTCTCTCTTTCTTATTAGCTCACTGAATTTAAATTGATAACATGTTATTTCGGTGTTTTATTGTTGATTATCGTACTGACACTTAAAATTTGTAAAAATTTCCACGACATTTTTTATTACTTGGGATAATTTTATCATTTGTGATATGATTACTGTTACTACTATATTTGATAATGATGATAATGGAAAGAAAATGATGAGTATGATGTAACATATTCGATTTAAAAAAAGAAAGGAAGAAAAATCCCCATCTTTAAAATGAAAATTATCTTACATTTGATAGATTTAATTTACAAAAAAAGAAAAAGATGATAATGTAAATTAAAAAAAATTTTTTTTTTGATCAATCTAATGCGAATGAAAGAAAAGAAGTAGAAAGCAAGAATATATTGATTGTGTTGTATTAGTTTTTTAAAGCTTCGAACGCTAACCTAATACATTGATATATTTCTTGAAAAAAAAAATTTTTTTTTAGTGAAATTTTGCGTCCAATTCTTTTTGAAAATAAACAATTTAAAAAAAAAAGAAAAAAAAACGAAATTTTGACTTCATACAAATTACATGCTTAATAATACCATAAATTTCGTTAAAATTACATATGAAAATATGAATGAAATGGAATAGAATAAAATGATCAAATGTTAAATGGAAAAAGTTATGATAAAATAAAAGAATAAATTAGTTAAAAGAATAAAATAATAATAAGGAATTAGTTATATAATAATATTAATGATAATGACTGAAAACTGATACAAGGGAGATTAAAATATATAATAATTTTAATGATAGTGATATGATAATAATAGAATATTCAAAAATATTGACTGAATAAGAGATGATACTAATATTTTAAACTCCATTGTCATTTTGATCAATGATGCTTCTTAAAGTTTTGAGGTTATAAAGAGAGGGGAAGGAAGTAGAAACGACGCTTTCAGGGAATAAAACAACATATCTACATACATGCATACATACACACATACATACATTATTCTGCACGTATTATAAATACACATACTCATATATTACATACATACATACATATGCAGAAGTGTAGTAGCATTTAATTTCCTTTCATACGCTCTTCAATATTTTTCTTTCTGTCATTCCCATTAAACCAGTTTTCTCTTCTATTCTTATCTTTCCTCTTCTTTTTTCTCTTCTTTTTCTTTTCTTTTCATTCCATTCCATTCCATTTCATTCCATTTCATTCCATTCCATTTCATTCCATTCCATTCCATTTCATTCCATTCCATTTCATTTCATTTCATTTCATTCCATTTCATTTCATTTCATTCCATTTCATTTCATTTCATTTCATTCCATTTCATTTCATTTCATTCCATTCCATTTCATTTCATTTCATTTCATTTCATTTCATTTCATTTCATTTCATTTCATTCCATTCCATTTCATTCCATTCCATTTCATTTCATTTCATTTCATTCCATTTCATTTCATTTCATTTCATTTCATTTCATTTCATTTCATTTCATTTCATTTCATTTCATTCCATTTCATTTCATTTCATTCCATTCCATTTCATTCCATTCCATTCCATTTCATTCCATTCCATTCCATTTCATTCCATTCCATTTCATTTCATTTCATTTCATTCCATTTCATTTCATTTCATTCCATTTCATTTCATTCCATTCCATTTCATTTCATTTCATTTCATTTCATTTCATTCCATTTCATTTCATTTCATTTCATTTCATTTCATTTCATTTCATTTCATTTCATTTCATTTCATTCCATTCCATTTCATTCCATTCCATTTCATTTCATTTCATTTCATTCCATTTCATTTCATTTCATTTCATTTCATTTCATTTCATTCATTTCATTTCATTTCATTCCATTCCATTTCATTTCATTTCATTTCATTCCATTTCATTTCATTTCATTTCATTTCATTTCATTTCATTTCATTTCATTTCATTTCATTTCATTCCATTTCATTTCATTTCATTCCATTCCATTTCATTTCATTCCATTTCATTTCATTTCATTTCATTTCATTCCATTTCATTCCATTTCATTTCATTCCATTTCATTCCATTTCATTCCATTTCATTTCATTTCATTCCATTTCATTTCATTTCTTTTCATTCCATTCCATTCCATTTCATTCCATTTCATTCCATTCCATTCCATTTCATTCCATTCCATTCCATTTCATTCCATTCCATTTCATTTCATTTCATTTCATTCCATTTCATTTCATTTCATTCCATTTCATTTCATTTCATTTCATTCCATTCCATTTCATTTCATTTCATTTCATTTCATTCCATTTCATTTCATTTCATTTCATTTCATTTCATTTCATTTCATTTCATTCCATTCCATTTCATTCCATTCCATTTCATTTCATTTCATTTCATTCCATTTCATTTCATTTCATTTCATTTCATTTCATTTCATTTCATTTCATTCCATTCCATTTCATTTCATTTCATTTCATTCCATTCCATTTCATTTCATTTCATTTCATTTCATTTCATTTCATTTCATTTCATTTCATTTCATTCCATTCCATTTCATTTCATTCCATTTCATTTCATTTCATTTCATTCCATTTCATTTCATTTCATTTCATTTCATTTCATTTCATTTCATTTCATTTCATTCCATTCCATTTTCATTCCATTCCATTTCATTTCATTTCATTTCATTCCATTCCATTTCATTTCATTCCATTTCATTCCATTTCATTTCATTCCATTTCATTCCATTTCATTCCATTCCATTCCATTTCATTCCATTCCATTCCATTTCATTTCATTTCATTTCATTCCATTTCATTTCATTTCATTCCATTTCATTTCATTTCATTTCATTTCATTCCATTTCATTCCATTCCATTTCATTCCATTCCATTTCATTTCATTTCATTCCATTTCATTCCATTTCATTTCATTTCATTCCATTTCATTTCATTTCATTTCATTCCATTCCATTCCATTTCATTTCATTTCATTTCATTTCATTTCATTCATTTCATTTCATTTCATTTCATTTCATTTCATTTCATTTCATTTCATTCCATTCCATTCCATTTCATTCCATTCCATTTCATTTCATTTCATTTCATTCCATTCCATTTCATTCCATTCCATTTCATTTCATTTCATTTCATTCCATTTCATTCCATTTCATTCCATTCCATTCCATTTCATTCCATTCCATTCCATTTCATTTCATTTCATTCCATTTCATTTCATTTCATTCCATTTCATTTCATTTCATTTCATTTCATTCCATTCCATTTCATTCCATTCCATTTCATTTCATTTCATTTCATTCCATTTCATTTCATTTCATTCCATTTCATTTCATTTCATTTCATTCCATTCCATTCCATTTCATTTCATTTCATTTCATTTCATTTCATTTCATTCCATTTCATTTCATTTCATTCCATTTCATTTCATTTCATTTCATTCCATTCCATTCCATTTCATTTCATTCCATTTCATTCCATTTCATTTCATTTCATTTCATTTCATTCCATTTCATTTCATTTCATTCCATTTCATTCCATTTCATTCCATTTCATTTCATTTCATTCCATTTCATTTCATTTCATTTCATTCCATTCCATTCCATTTCATTTCATCTCATTTCATTTCATTGTTTGTTTACATTACTTGAAAAGTGTTATCGATTTTGTCAATTTCTTTATGAAATTAGTTTGTAAGAGGCGGATGAACAGCTTATCGTTTATTTCATTCAGATATGTTTTAGTAAATTTGTAGCATTATTATTGTTACTCATTTATAGTTGCATTAATTGATCGGTGGTTTATGTTATTTGAATGCATAATAGAAATTAGTAATTTGTATGTATGTATGAATGTGTAGGTATGTATACATATAAATTTATTATTTCTGATTATATATCATTGAAATGTTTTAAGTTTACTTTTTATTGTGTGTTATATGATTTTTTGAAATTGCTAGAATACTTTAAAACGTTAAAAATTGCAATTTTACATTAGTTTTTTATCTCTAAAAATTTTTTTCTAATTCTCGATGAAATTTTCTGATGAAATTGCTTGCCAACAGAATATGAATATAGAATGATGAATAGTACAGATCGTTTCCAGTTTTTCTTTCGTTTTGCGTTAGGAATTGGAAAATGTATGTATATATTTGTGTTGTGTATATGGAATTATTTCAACCAATGTGATGTATTTAGAAATTCTATATTTTACGAAGAGGAAGAATTTACACGGTGAAATTAACGATTATTATTTTGAACATCACGTGAAGCAATGTTTGATAGCTGCTATAGATTTGGGTCAATTAGATAGTAATGGTTATCAGTTATTTATAATTAAGCAGCATTGTATTTATGTATATTCCTTTATGCGATAACAACATGTTCCTCGTTGTCATATTGTAAGAGTGTTTTGTATTTTTTGTTGAAATGGCAATAGTGTTTTTTTTTTTTTTTTTTTTTTTTTTTTGCAGCATTGAACAATGTCAGGTGGTGTTAAGAATCGTCGAATTTCATTGGGTTCACCTAAAGATTTGAAGGAAGTACATTTCTTTGAAGAAGAAACTATTCCTGATGTTCCTGAAAAAGGTGCTCGTGTTAAGGTACACTTATTAATTCCTTCATTTCCTCATATTTTTGCATAGGTAGTTCAAAAATTAGAAAAACATCATGCATTCCAGTTGTAATGAATTTCCCCGATGTTTTTCTGGATAAATTTCTAGATAACATTTCATGTAACGCTGTGGTTCAAATAGATTTCAGAATTAAATAAAGGAAAGAAAATAACGAAATATCGTCAGCGGTGAAAAATTGATGAATAGGGGAAGGAAATAAAAAGTCATCAGATTATTCATATAGAATAAATATCGATAGTTTCTTTCTAGATTTGCTTTTTTTTTTTCGAGTTTTATTCTATACCGCCCAAAACTAAACATAAATACACATATTTAGGAAAGTTTAAACAAAACTATCAAGTATGAATCAAAAAAGTGGTAAAAAAAATTACTAAGTCTCATCTCATAGGTGATAACGAATAATTATGTAGCTCGAAAACCAGTTTGCGACATTCATGTTTGATGTTTTTATAACACGTAAGTTGTTGTCGTTGATATTCATCAATTTTGTTTAGCTAAATTCTAATGTATTGTTGCAAACAAAAAATGCTGTTAATTATATAATAATTTTGAGGTGTGTTATGCTGGAGTATGTCTTACGGACCGTGAAGTAACAAATACGAAGCAAGCAAGAATTACGAATGGTATAAAAGATACGAGTCTTTTCCCAGGTTAATTTTGTTTGTTATATCACAAGTGCTTTTTCTTTATCGAATAATCTCTTCTATACATCTTTCACAAGTTTTGAAAAGTTTGAAAATTTTAGAATTTATGGTTTTTGCGCATTGATGCAATAGTTTTTTTCAGGATATGAAGTTTCTGGTGTAGTTGAAGCATTCGGCGATGAAGCAAAATGTACGGAATTCGATTTGAAAATTGGAGACAAGGTATGTCTACGATGAATGCTGGCGCATTTTATAGTTTATAAGGTGACTCAACACATCAACTTGAATTTCCAGGAAATTTTATAGTATCGCATTTTTTTTTCCTGTGCAGGCTTGTTCGTTCATTTTTACATAATATATCCGATAATCAAAAAGCTTTGTCTAACTGCTGATCATTCTCTAGGTAATTGTTTGGCCAACGGATGAAATGTGTCAACACGGCTATGCTGACTATGTCACAGTACCTACACTGCAGTTTCTTATCAAGATTCCGGATACTCTCTCAATGCATGTCGCTTCCATCCTTCCAGCCGGTGCTACTTGGGCTCTTTCTGCTGTTATTCAAGTAATTTGGCTCACTTGTTATATGAATGCTTTAATAATATTTCAAAAACAATAGCATCAATAATATGCGCACGACGTTATGTTGTAACTCTAACTTAGCAGTTAGTTTAATAACAAATTCCTAGGTTAAGTTGGGAAACCAAATTATTAGAAAGTGGAGTTGATTTTGTGGATTACTTATTCAGAATATTAGTAATATCATATCTGTTTCAAACAGATGAATGTTTAAGACGATAGTATTAAGGGAGATGAATAGTTTCATAAAAGTCGACATTTTCAATACGTTGTTTTTTGCGTTAGTGACCATAATAGTTTTAGTCTTTTTTTTTTTTTATAAATCTAAATTAGATTCGAAAGGATCGTAAACTTTATAGGTTTCGCAATTTCAGTTTTTCAAATTCGGAACTTTTATTGATATCGAAAATTATTATCGATAATATGCATGATCATTTGATGATCTATGTATATCCTTATTTGTTTATCGATATTTTGTGATTGCATGGGCACATCTTCGAAAATTGTAGTTTTTTTTTTCATGCAGGCACGTCCGATTGTTGAAGCATTCTCGCAGTCAAAGGGCTTCTGCAACATCCTCATCGTCGGTGCCGGTGGTTTGGGTCTGTGGCTACTAAAGTTGGCGAAGCATTTTCTTTCCGGACATCAGGAAAGAAAAATTAAGGTTAATCTATTTCTTAGACATTTTATTAGTTTTGTGCCGCAGTATTTATTATTTCCATTAGACACAATGCAAATATTAAGATATAATTACATGAAGCTAGAAAAGTACTTTATGGCAGGTTATGTATCCCGGTAATCACATTTGTTGTTGGTTTTATTGATTCATGAAATATTTCCGTTGTAATTTTAATTTTTTTAGATCATGGTAGCGGATGCTCGTGAAGAACGTCTGTGCCTTGCTGAGCGTAATGGTGCAGATTTCGTCGTGCATTGGGATGATTCCGGTTGGTTCAGCCTCGCATTTTCAAAATACTTTGTAAAGCATTAAGTTACAATGTTAGCTTTCTTAAGGAAACTAGGAAAGTTTGCTTTTAGTTACAGATGTTAAGGTTTTTTCCAGAATTCGAGGAATATCTCATTATGAGAACTAAAGATGTTGCTCGTACGGGTGTTCAAGTTGTATTCGATTTCGTCACTTCGCCACGTACTGTTACTCGTTCTCTTAAATGCCTTGCTGAGGTACGCGTTTGTTAGCTTCTTGGAATCTCCCACTCTAAATTAATGGGTTTAACTATTTCGTGCCATATCAAAAGTATATGCATATTTCAATATTTAGGGTGGTGTATTGTTTGTTGGTGGTCTGTCGGGTCTTGATGTACAGCTTCCTATTAAACTAGTTGCCCGTAATCGTCTTGCAATCATGGGAGTTACACGTGGTTCCATCGAACAGCTTAAAAATCTTGTTTGTTTAATTGCTGGAGGACAGATAGATGCTCCTGATTACAGAGTTTATCCGGTCAATCAGGCATCACAGGTTTGCACATTACTCTTTCCTTAGTTACTTTAATTTAAAGTGTGAAGATTCCGTCAGTTATTTAGAGATAATTTAATCCCATCATTGAATACTGTAGCTTCACGAGAGCAAAAAATTCTCTCATCACTAATGGTGATATAAGTTATACGAAGTGCTCGGTAAAGGGGAAAAAAAATCCGGTCCTAAAAAATGATTTATCTTTTGTTATACATAATTGGCAACTGTTATCCTATGTGATTGGTTTGTTGATTATGAAGTAACGAATTATTTTCTAACCCGGAAGTTTATTTCCTTTTTGATTTACAAAGTATTGCTGTATTTTGCAGGTGTTAAAACAACTGAGTATGTCAGAAGTTGAAGGACGCGCAATTCTGGAAGTATGCGATCCAAATACGGCGCTCGAACCCGTTGTGAATCCTTGAAAATTGTTAAAATACATTTATTGTGAAATGCATCGGTTTTGTTCGTCTCAAGATGAGCATATTACTATTAAAATTTTATTACTATCATATATCTATCATCATATGCTGTTGTTACTCTGGATCAGAATTTAATTATTCGAACTCCAGAGAGTGCATTATAAAAAAAGCGATAAATAATGAATTACTTTCGGCGAATTTTAGTTTAATTTAGCTCGAGTTAGCAATATTTAACCTTTCTTATCATTTTTTAGAAGATAGCTAAATCAATGATATTCCCATTATGTTTCCCTTACCTCTTCTGTTTAATTTTTACACTTTTGGCATGCGGTACATGTTGTATAATTTTTTTTTTTTCTTTTCTACGTTCTCAACTTCAATTTAGGAGAGGTGAGATGATTTATTAAACGTTAAACTAAAATTTTATTTTCTAAAACAAATGTTTGGTAATTTTTGTATAAATTTTTTTTTTTGTGTGTGTGTCATATGACATACAAACATAGTAGGATGTGTTTTTCTTTTAATTTAGTCTAGTTTTAGTTTACTCATCCCTTACAATGTACTTATTGTATTTTGTATTATTTCCTTCAGCTTAGTTTCTTTTTTTTTTCTTTCTCTTTGTCTTTTTAATGCTTCGATATACCAATTATTATAGAATTGACTTATTTGCAATGCTATTTGTACGTGTGCACAGTTGTATGCAGTGTACTGGGAATAGGAATTATTCATTCATTCGTTAAACTGTTATAAAAAATATTTTTTTCCAAAGATGTGATCGTCATCTATGTTAAATGTACTTTTTTTTTCTCATTCATTTTCCAAAAATTAAAAATATACGTATTAAAAAAAAAAAAAAAAAAAAAAAAAAAACCATCGATTAGTTTTTTTTTTTTGTTCCCAAGCCCAATGTTTACATTTCGTTAGCGATCAATTCTTCCTTTTTTTCTCTGTTAGGTATCTAAAAAGCTATATCATATGATTTAGAAAATTAAAATTAATTTTTTCGTATTACTGGTATTGTTATAGCACTTACCTTTCATATTTGATCAAGTAAAGTTTAGCTATTCAAGTTTTTTCTTTTTTGGGTTTACATGATGAAAATTAAAAATGAGTTTTAAAATGAGGTTGATGAATTTTGTTAGATCCTTTATTGTGTTAATTTAAAATATAAATGGAAAGTGTAACATAAGCAATCTCGGATATCAAATTAACGTGTCGAAAAGTTTTTACAGAATATTAATGGAAGTGTAATGCAACAGTAGATTGTGTGAGGGAAATGTTCCTGTCTTTTTTTTTCACTACAAATTGATTTTTAGCTAACAAGTTTGAACCACGTACTTTTTTGTGTGTTGATGAGATAAATGGCTTTGGACTTTAGGATAGTGTCGAAGGTGCGGTCAGCTCGTCATGGACGACTCAGGTAAATTTCCGGAAGGAAATCAAATGCTCAAATATTTCAAATAGTAGCGATATATGAGGTAGTGAACAATGAAAGTTAATCACCTGTTAATATCGTTAGAATAAAAACATGTTGATGATACTGAGTAGTTTAAGGTTATCACATGCTGATGTTGATACTCCGGTATTTATGCCAGTTGGAACACAAGGAACTATGAAAGGTTTATTGCCGGAACAACTATCAAGAATGGGTTTTCGTTTGATGTTGTGTAATACGTATCATATGGGCCATAGGCCTGGTCACAAAATTGTTCGCAAAGCTGGTGGTCTTCATTCCTTTATTAATTGGCCATATTCTATTCTTACTGATTCTGGTGGCTTTCAGGTATAATCCTAAATTTGTCAAATTTCATAATGTACCATATCATTTGTAATCTCAACTGATTTAAACGATTACTTTTTAGATGGTTTCATTGAATGATTTGATGAATGTGGAAGAGAAAGGGGTCAATTTCGAAAGTCCGCATACTGGCGAGAAGATGATTTTGAGTCCTGAAGCAAGCATACAGATACAGGTAAGAACTTGGTTTGTCGAGGTCAATTTATTTTGTGTACCAACCACTTTATATTTGTTTATTTCTTTATTTTGTTTTTCCTTATGCATTTTCTGAGCATTATTAGTTAAACAGCCATTAGTAATCTTGAGCAAATGAATATCTGAATGACTTTTTCTTTTTTTAAATCAGTTTAAATTATTGCTCTCCGAAACTTTATTTTCTTTTGATTTTGTTGTAGGAAGATTTGGGAGCTGATATTGTAATGCAGTTAGATCATGTAATACATGTATTTCATGAAGGACCTATCGTTGAAGAAGCAATGGAACGATCGATAAGGTTTATGCAACAAGTTGATTAAAATTTGAATAATCGATTGATATAAAACTGTTTTTAGTTCATACAATTTATTCTTTTCAGGTGGTTGAAACGTTGTCGCAATGCGCATACGAGAAAAGATCAAGCTTTATTTCCTATTATACAGGGTGGTTTAGATCTTTCTCTTCGTAAAAAATGTACTGCAGCTATGGTTCAACAGGCGGAAACGGGTATTGCAATTGGTGGCTTAAGCGGTGGTAAGTTACCGCTTTTTTTTTCTCTCGTAAAATTATATCCCATCTTTCTGTGCGTTTTTAACACTGTCATTTGATAAAGAATGATATAATGTAAACATATGTCAAATTGTCATGAAAATAGTGGAAAAGTTTTTGTTCCTCCATTAGTGATGACGAATTGGTATTTCAATGAAACTTTTTTAAAGATTATAAATATTTGAGATATCCAATACGCTTACACAAATAATTCCGCTTCAGTAAGATGCAGCATCAATCATCAAACTATTCTTTTTAGACTATATAGCAATTAGGCTTTTGATAGTACTGTCTGTTTTTCTTTTTCTTTTCGTAGTTCATTTCACATATATCACTTCACAAAATTTTATTTTTAATTTATAAGGTATTAAATTTTGAATTTCTAATTTATATTTATAAGATATTAGAATGGAATAATTTTACCATAATGTGCAGGAGAAGATAAAAATTCATTTTGGAGAATTGTTGCATGCTGTTGTAAGAATTTACCGGAACATCTGCCACGATATGTGATGGGTATTGGATGGCCAATTGATTTAGTAATTTGCTCATTACTGGGTGCTGATATGTTTGATTGTGTTTACCCAACACGTACTGCAAGGTTTTCAACTCATTATGCTTATTTTAAGATATTTAAAAACTGTTTAGTGATAAATTTTCAAAAAATTAATCTCAAATTTGGCAATTTACAAAGCAATGAATAAATTTTGAAGATTTGGTACAGCAATTGTACGACGTGGTGGTATGCTGCATCTTACTCGAAGTGAATTTGAAAATGATTTTCGACCAATTGATGACAGTTGTCCATGTCATTCTTGTCAGTGTTATACACGAGCCTATATTCATTCCATATTGAGTCAGGTATATTTTATTCCATTTATCTTGAACAGAGTAAGAGAGAAAGGGAGAGAGAGAGAGAGAGGAAGATATTAACTTAAGTTTATTGATTTTCTAGAAATGGAAAAGTTTTTGCAGGAAACTGTTGCATGTCATATTATCTCAGTGCATAATCTGCAGCATCATGTCGATCTCATGAAACGATTGCGTAGTGCAATTGACACAAGTACAGTGCAAGAATTTTTAAACGAATTTTTGTTGGAACAATTTCCCGATGGTAATATACCGAATTGGGTACGTAATGCAGTTGCTCATATGCGTTATGAAATTTAAATAAAATTTAAATATATTTTTGTTATTTTATCATTTTATTAAAATTTTTAAAATTAAATAAAACATGCTTATTTCTTTGGTTTACACTGAAAAGTCATAAATTATGCAATCAGGTTTTAGAAGTACAGTTGTATGGGAATACTGATTTCCATAATTAAAATCTAAGAATTATGAAATGTAACTCGATCAATTTGATATCTTCAATTAAATATCAAATTATAACTCAAACACGGTAAAAGAATGTAACGTTATGTGTATTTTGAATGGATGATAATAAACTGATTAATTCAAAAGGTGCGAAATCATCATTTCAAATATGGCTCTTTATTTACCAAATTTATTGGAACAAATATATTGCCGCCTACATGTGAGAAAAGATAAGAGATAATACAAGTAAACTATGGTATTCCAAACTTTTCTTCAGTCTTTAGTATAACTCTAATTTTAATCTTTCAATTTACATTATCAGTTAGAGTTTTCTAGCGAAATCTTAATTTTAGTTTTAACATGAAGGCGACAGATAGCGCAACTGTCCGTGACATTTTCTTTGGATATTTAACTTTTTCGTTTGTGTTATTACTCTTCCACCTCGTTTAAAATTTCATCCTGTGGTACATCATATTCCTGAAATAGCATCATATTTTTGAAATACTAACTTTTTTTAACCTAATCATCACAGATATACTTTAATTTTGTCATATTTTTATTATATTTTTGACCTGAGACTTCTGGGACTTCCCGGAACCGACTACATCAGATGAATTTCAGCAAAATATTGTATTCAATTAGTGGGAATTTTGGAAAAAGCTTGAGTTGTTTTCGCTTATTGCATGCTTTAATTATTAGTGACAGTCTCACCAAATATTTAACAAAAATTATGTCAACAAAAACAAAAAAGACAAAAAAAAAGCAAAAAAATTATCTTGCATTGCTTATACTATAGGGATTGATATCACAACTTCATTATATTGCTTATTTATCTCATTTGAAACTATCTCTAGTAAAATCCAAAGTTGACTAAAGATTTAATTTAAATTTTAATTTTTCAACCTTTGATTGTTCCGGCATTAGAGCAAAGTTTACAATCTTTGCTGATGTTTGGCTGCCATTTGTAACATTTACTTGTTTGAATGTTGATTGGTAGCCATCCGCTGTTACGTAAATTTCGTAATATCCTGGAGTAAGTAAACGGAAATATTCACCAGTTTTCCCTATAAAATAAATAGCTAATTATTTGACCCAAATAGAAATACAATTTAAGCTTTTTTATAGAGATAACAAAATCTAGATTAATTAATTAAAGTTCTGAATTTGAAATTTTTGATTACAAATTTTTAATTTAAAATTTGTGAAAAAGAAATTTAGATGAAATATTATTCATAATTATTCACTGTGCAGACTAGTCCAAAATTCACTATTTTTATTTTTAAAATTTACAGGATGTAACAGGATGTTTGATTGGAGTAATTTCGGTGCTATTTTTTACCCATATAATAGCTTCTGGTATTGGCTGTCCGGTAATTTTATCTGTTACGATACCTTTGATTCCAATATGAGCCTGTAATAACATTTGTCAAAAAATCTATTTCACAGCAGAATTTTTTTTAATACCTTTAAGATTGAATATGTATGAAGTATATGCATATATATCGTGTTAAAGTTGTCAAACATAAACTTGAATTATTCAATATGTTAAATATAACATAAATTATTCAATAAGATTGATAAAGAAGTAAACTAAAATTGTAGTAATGTATTAAAATATATTGTTTAACATTTGATTTAGCTCAAAATATTACATTTAGCTTAATTTCCATTTAAAAAGAAAAAAGGACAAGCGAACAGTTTACAATTAATGAATATAATTACAACAAATTTGCATAAAAGTTTAGCTTTCTAAAAAAAGATTTGCTTAAAATTTAGTTTCAATTTAACAAAATATATAATAATTTGAGGACAAACCTTCCGAATAAAATCAATCAATGCCTCCTTATTATCTCCCCAAAATTTCGGTAACAATGTGCTATCCGGAAATTTTTCACACGATAATTCCAATGTTATTTCAAATGCATTTGTTGCCAAATAATTGAAATCTTGCATGCCACCCGAAACAGAATACCATTTTGCGCCATTTGTTATTCCACCTAAAATGTACTTATATCATTGATTTATGTAATTTTATGAATTTGATTAATTTGTTAATTTATTTTCGATTTTTTTTTTTTGATTTTTTCAAATATATAAAAGTTTAAAAAATTATTTAACCTTGCCGCGCAAATGCATCAGTAACAGTTCCATCACAGGGTGGATGATCATTTTTTGCCATTTGAGCATGTTTGCTTGCATAACTCTCTGCTAGGTATCTTAAATTAATTTTTTTTTTTTGCTGATTTCAAACAAAAAATTCTTTTATCATTTATTATTTTAGCAAGATAATAAGAGAGAATTGTATGATATTATGGTGATAAATTTACAACATCTCTTAATCATGAAATTCCAAAAAAAAAAAATTCTAAATTTATGTAATCCAAAAAGTAATCGAATGATAAATTCTTTAATAACATTTTTTTTTAATAACATTTGAAATATATTAACCGGAATGTTTCATCATCAGGACTTATAGAATATTCATTGCTGTTTGGAATTCGAGCAGAATCAAACGGATAATTAGCCACTAAATCACCTTCATGCATATTGGCTGATAAAACAAATGGCAAAGAAAGAATCCATTTGCCAACAGCTCGTACTTCTGGTTGATACTTAAAATTTTCAAAAATTTATAATTAAAATTACTCTCATAATTATTTGCCTAAATTACTTCAATAAAAATTAAATTTTAAGTAAAAATACATACTTCTTTTCCCTCATCACCGAACAATTCCAGAAGATGATCAAAACGTGGTATATTATGTCGTTCCAAATAGTAATAGAAACCATCAAGATCCGGAAAATCTCGATTCAAATCAACACCATTTGCATTAGATCTACCGGTAAACCAATCACGAGCATTACTTTCCTGAAATATATTTTAGTCTAAATTTATTCGCTAGTATTTTTCATCACAACTGTTTATTTTGCATTTGAAACGTCAGCAATGTTTACTTTACAGTATCCCAAACACCGTAAGCTAACCATTGTTAAAGTTAAAAGAAAAATATTTCAACTGCTTCCAATGTCCTAATTTTTGCTTTTTTTTTTCTTAAAGCAAAAAATTTAAAGAAGAAATAAAAGAAAAGAAAGGAACCTAACTTTTACAATTACATTAATAGTTTTTATTAAATAATCAGTTAGAAATCTAAATTTTAGAGTTTTTATTTTCCTGTTCTATTCAAATTCCTGTTTATTGATGACACTCATTTGAAATGATGTACAAATCCAGAGAAAGAAAAAAAAAAGAATAGAGATATTCTGAAATATTTATTACGGTGGAAAGTGCACGTTCAAATCCATCCGGATTCATTGATGGCAATAAATGAATTGATGTGGAATTGATAAGTGCCATAATTTCCTTATTTTTTGCCAAAAGTTGATCACAAAAGTATGATGCAAGACGTAATAGTAATTCTCTTCCAATAGGTTCATTACCATGCATATTTCCAATATATTTCATTTCTGGTTTTACTAAAAACAAATCTGTTTTTGACTAATTCAAAAGATTTTCACTTTCGTTTTTTTTTTTTTTTTTTTCCACAAATATAAATTCGAAAATTTGAAAACATTTATTTGTATAAAAACAAAAAAATGCTTAAATGACAAAAATTATTGAATGATACATCGCAGATGGAAATTGAGTGAAAGAAAAAACGGCAACGAAAAATGAGAGAATGATTTTGAATCGAAAAAAAGAAATTGATCTTTTTTAAGTAAAAAAAATCCGTTTTTGTAAATATAATTATTTTCAATTGTAAAAAAATTTTTTACACAAATTATTTAAATTTTGTAGGAGAAAAAAATTTATTTAGATTTTACACCAATCATTTAAATTAATAGCGCTAGTAATAACTAAAATTTAAAAAAGAAAAAAAAAAGACAAAAAAAACATACACATTTCATGTTGTCCAGGTGTTGTTGAAAAATGAATCACAAGTAAATCATTACCATTAACACTTTTACCAATGGAATAAATGGTGGTAAAGTTTGAACAATGCTTATTAATATTAATTAGAATTGTTTCTAATTCATGTTGATTATGATATTTGTACCATTTTTCATTAACGGTACAATTAATTTTTTGCATATTTGAAATGAATGTGAGAAATAAAATGAGAAGCAAATATTTATCCATGTAAACAGAAGTAAATAAAATTAATTTATACAATAATTGTAGATTTTTTTAAAAAATATTTCAATATTTAGACAAATATTGATGAAGAAAGAGAGTAATAGCGTAAATAGCAGACAACAAAAATATATGCACGCTGGTTTCTCTTATTTAACAAACTAAAAGCTTTATATGCTTCTCCTTTTTTTTCCTTTAGGGGCTTACTCGTATTTAAGGCTTTTAAAAACTGCATTCCTCCTCCTATCGTATATATATATATACACTCAAACATTATCAATACTATATATGCTTTCTTCTCTTCCTCTTTCTCTTTCTTTTCCCCTCCCTCTCCCTCTCCCTCTTCTATTCTATTCTTCGTTGCTTAATTACTGGATGTAAGATGATGATGACAAATCGATTAGCTTTAACGCCCCTTTCATTTTCTGTATGTATAGACATATATATATATATATTTATGTATTTGTCATTCACTTACTTCTTTGTCATCAAATTTAGAAAAAAAAGAAGCATAAAATGACAGTAATATGTTATTATTTAAAAAAGGAAAAGAAATATTCATCTGGTAATGGTGTGATATCTTAATGATAATGAAGTAATGTGAGAGAAAAAAACTTTCCATTTTTTCATTCTCAGAAAAAAGTTTTTTCCCCACCTTAATTTATATCTTATCTCACTTTTTTAGATCTTCCTTTTCCACTTTCCCTTTTTTCTCGTTTACTTTCTCTTCTTTTAGGTATAATATCATTTTTAAAGACGTATTTTAAAATAAATTTATTCATATATTATTATTAAACTGATTTAATATTAAATTTATTTTTGAGCTTAATAAATTATAGTAATAAAATATATACATGCATAACAATTATCATAACAGATAAGATAACATGATAAATGAGTAATATTTATTTAGGCTTATCAGTAATGCAGTATACTGCCACTTTTAAGTGCATTAAAATAATAACAATTATCTCATTGACATTTTAATGGTTAATGTTTTAAAAAATTTTTTGCCATTTCCTTTGAAACTTCAAAAAGATAATTTTTTTTTCTTCCTTCTTGTTTGCATAAATAAAGTCATTTTCCCTACATAATTTAATTTCCTTATTAAGAATTTTACAAAACTTTAAGAAATGGAAAGAAAAAATGAAAAAGAAATGATATGGAAATGATGGAAGAAGAAAAGAGGAAAAAATGAAATGGAAAAAAAGGAAAAGAAAAACGAAAAAAAGAAAAAGTAAATTTCGTGAAAGGAATAACTTCATTAGAATTCATTCATTAACAATATCACTAGTTTCAATTTCACATGTTTTTTCCATTTCTTGTTTTATTTTAGCTTTTCTTTCTTTCCACCCACGCTTTGTCTTCTGTCCTTTTCTCTCTCACTCTCTTTCTCATTTCTATTTTTTATTTTTCTATTTTGTCACCATGGTAAATTGTTTTTTTTTTTTCATAAAAAAGAATGACTATTAGCAAAACTTAAAAAAAGGAAAAGGTAAAAAGAAAAAGAATCAATTTAATTGATTGAGAATGACTTTTTCATTTCTTTTCCATTGACAATTATTCTGTCGTTAAATTATTAATTATTTAAACTTTTTGAATTTCATTTTTTATTTTTGCTTTTTCTTCTTTTCTTTGTTGAGAACTATAAATTAAAAATATCTTGTAATGTTGAATGAGGTAACCAATTTAAAAAGAAAAAAACAAGAAGAAATTATTATTATTATTTATAGAAATTGGAATGAAGTGAAAAAAAAAGAAGAAATTATTATTTATAAAAGTTTTGAAATGAAATTAATTAATGCAACAATTTCATTGTTTTAATTTTGGAGTTATAGGAAATTATGCTTGTTCCTTTCCTTTCTATTAATTGTTTATAAATTATTTATAATTTTTTTTTCGAGTATTTATAAAAGAAAAACTGAAAAAAATCTGTCTTTTTTCTTTTATTGAATGACTTGAAATTTTATAATTCCATATTTTTTATTTAACTTTATGCATTAATATGATAATTTCGTAATTTCAATTTTGAAATGATGCTAAATTGTGAATAGCAATTTGTTTGAAATGATAACGAATATTTTTTTTTTTTGTTTAATTTTATTAAATGAGCAATTTTTTTCTTTTCCTTCTGCGATTTCTCAAAAAATTGTACACCAATTGCATAATTGTTCATTTTAATTTTCATTGTTATATTATGTAAAATTGGGTGGGTATTATTTTATTCAATAGTGATAATTTAATTCTAACTAAAATTGAAAATATCAGAGTTTTCTTCTTTCTTCCCCAGTTATTGAATCTGTGGTGTGTACAGTTTGAAATTTAACAAATTCTGATAATTTTTTCTTCTTTACATAAACGAATTATCACTGATGCTGAGAGGGAGAAGAAAAAGGGAGCATTATTTAATTTTGTAAAAATATCTAAATTTCAAAATTTTATCAATTTTGAAAAAATCTTCCTTTCTCTGTATAATTTTATAAAAAGTAAAAACAATAACAAAATGTTAAATAAGTGGTGAAATCAATTTTTTGAATATAACTTCAGTGAAAAAAAAAAAAAATTAAAATAAGAAATATATTTGTATATGTATTCTAAATTATTTTCAAATGAAATAATTCAAAGAAATTTTACTCCTTTCTTTCTTATTTTTCATTTCTTTTTCTTTTGTTATATATCTATTGTTTTACCTAATTCATTTATAACATGAGTAAAAATTTTATTTTTACTTAAAAAAAAAACTTTTTCATATCTATTTATATATATGCTTATTTCACTATAAAACAAAGGCTTTTTTTTTCAAAAATTTATAATTTTCGTTAAATTTTATTAATAGCCGTTGATAACTTAACCACTATAATAAGTAATAGACGTTACATTTCAACGTAATGGGTGGAATTTGTTTATTACTTTAAAAAAAAGAAAGTGACTCATTTATATTTATTTGTACATGTAATGAATATCACTTTTTTATCATTTATCATTTTTTTTAATATATCACTTATTATTTTTAAAATGTAAAAAAGTTGAATTTTGCTGTGAATTTTAGGAATGTTTTTTTTTGACAAACTCTTTTCATTAGCAAATTTGAACATTTGCTGAAAATTGTAATGTAATGCAATAGTCACAATGCAGCAAATTAAGTTGGCCATTTTCATAACTATTGCGTTTCTTCTTTTTTTTCCTAAATCATTTTTTTATCAACGATTTTTATTTGATAAACATTGGAAAATTGTCAATTAGCTTATCATTATCACATGGCAGTTGAAAATTTTTCCTTTTAAAAACACATTCAAAAGTTTCATTAAACTAAATCAGATGAAAGTTGTCTTTTTCTGTTACAATTGATATAAAATACATTTCTTTTTTTTTTTGACAAATATGAATTTTCACATATTTGAGTTTTTTTTTCCTTTTTCTTTTCCATTTAAAAAATTTGTCGTTTCTTTTGAAGTTAACTTGTAAAAATGTTTTAGCAGGGAAATTTTAAATGCTAAGCTTTAGTTGTTTTTATTTTCCCAAATGAATTTAACATACATATGAAGAGTGTACGTACCAAAGTATTTTTTTTCTTTTTTTTTGCCTTCTTTTAAAATCATTCTTAATAATTTATTGAGTATAACATGAGAAAAGTGTACTCTTAAGTAAAGAAAAAAATCAGGAATTAATTAAAGTTTAAAAATAAAAAGCAGAAGGTTCCAAACTATTGTGTCATATATTAATTGATTTTTAGAAATAGCAAATTCGTTCATTAGGACAGAATAAATTAGAATTTAGAACATAGTAATTATTTCTAAAATATGTACTTATAAAAAAGACTTCAGTTGAAGTATTCATATTTCAAACTAGCTATTATAATATTTGATTGTCTGTTCTTTTCCTTCTTTCTTTCTCTCCCTTTTTTCGAAACTTTCCAGATCAATGAATTTGGAGAAAATCGTTTTGCAAAAAAAAAAGACATTAATTCAAAAAATTTGAAGAATTTTTTCAAATATCCTTTTATTTTTCCATTTATAACACTATTATTAATTAATATGCTTGCAATTCGCCAATTAAAATATGCCAAACATTTTTTTTTTTTGTAATTAATTTTATCAATCAGTGATATTACTACTTTTTATAAGTTCCTTTATTATAAACTAACCAAGCATTCTAATAATTATAATATTGTGATAGGAAATTGATAAAACTATTTTTTCATGCATGCAACAATTTATTTCTTGATTTTTAGTTCTCCTTTTATAACAACTAATAAAATTTATTTGTAATTATGTATAAAAGCTTGAACTATTTTTTACTGCACATATTCAAAGCAAATAAAAATGAAAAACAAATTTAATTATGTAAAAAATACAAAAGTTTAACAAAAAGAAAAAAAAAGGAAGAAAAAAAATGTATAAATTGATCAAAATAGGCAAATATGGTAGATCGCTGACTAGAAATGTTGTTAAAAATTATATCAACTACCACGCTATGACTAGTGAGCGAATAAGCGGAAAAGTGCATACGAATATAATAATTAATAAAATTCATTTCCAATTTGAAATTTCAGATGATGAAAATGGCTGAGGTAAAATAAAACATTTTTATCGTACAGACAAAAAAAAAGAAATTATATCGTAAATAACGAAAACAGCATAAAATGGCGTACGTAAAAAAAAGAAGAAAATTTAATCTTGCACAGCATAAGCGATAAAGGAAGTCAAAAGTATAAATGTATAATGATAATAATAGTAATAATAATAATAAATAATAATAATAATTAAAAATTATATTCAAAAAAAAGAATAGGAGAAAAAAATTGCGTACAATTTTGTTTGTTTATTTTTTTATTGAAAACTCTCTGTCTCTCTCTCCTACTTCTCTGTATTTTTTGTCCTCTTTTTCTTTTTCCTTTACTGTTTAATCATAAGATGATAGTTTTAAACCATTAAATTAATATTAATTGTTAATTGAATAAGCGAAGCTATTTTATCTACAAGTTAAAAAAAAAGAAAATTTTCAAGTTAACAATAAATGATTCAAAGCGATTATGAAACCAGTAATATGGGTAAAGAGATTTTTGTAATTAAATTTAAAAAAGTTTTCATTAGTGATATTGTTTGAGATTAATGTTAAAATTATTATTATTATTCCTTACTATTATTATTATTATTAGGATCAAAATCATCATAATAATTATAATTAACATCGTGATAATAAAATGATGACTAGAATGAGCCGAAAGACAAAAAAATCGGAGGAGAATAGTGATTGAAATCTTAGAAGAAGTTTGAAAAATGGATTTTATTCTTATCATTATAATTCAAATGGTAACATTTGCATTTTAATGGTAAAATTTGCAGAGCTATCGGTTCGTTGCCGATAATAAATTATATCATTTTTTTTTTTTTTTTTTTTTTTAAGGAGAACATTATATCAAGTTAAAAATTTAAGAAATATTTTTGCAAAAGAAAAAGAAAAAAAAATTAAGAAATAAAGTGCAATTATTTTATATTATGAAATATTTACAACTTTAAACAACTTAAAACTAGTAAAAATATGCAAATTTTAGCTGCAATTCAAAATTTCTTCCATGATTTACTAAATTACTCGCTAACAAAAAAGTTATTACAAAATATTGGGAAAGAGAATCAATTTTATTAACTAACCAACTTAAGTTAACATAAAGCAATCATGCAATTAGCATTTAAAAAAAAAAAAAAAAACTTTTCTGAAAAAAAAAACATTTTCGTGTTTCTATAATTTTTTCAAAAAATTCTTTGAACGAGAGATTATTGACATTTTTTAAAATTACCAATAATTATTCAAAGTAATGCTGTGCTTTTTTTGTCTTTTTTTATTATTTTTTTTCCAATACCTAAATATTGCTAACGTAATAGTATTGAATTCTTTTTTTCAATCATTTTAAATGATTTGCAGATAATTAAGAGTTATCATTTCATATAACACACATGTGAAAAAAAATAAAAAAAAGGAAAGGAAAAAAACATTTGGAAGAATATGAATGATGAAAAATATTTGTTGATGAAATGAAAAAAATATGTGCATTTATAATTGTGAAATATTAATGTTTCACAATCATTAACTGAATAATAAAATCTGTACCTAATCCTTTATTTTTATAATTGCTCAAAAACGGGTGGCGGTGGTATGGTACCAAGAATCGTTTCACTATTTGTATTAGAATTAAGTACCACATCATGTTGTTGTTCGGATTGATGCTGTTGCTGTTGCTCTTGCTGTCGTGTTTGTGATTGTTGTAGTTGCTCTTGCTGTTGCTGTTGCTCTTGTTGCTCTTCCTCTTGCCTACCACGATCATGACCACGACGACGGGCATTCATGAAAAAATTCGCAACTGTCGTAGGATCCAATTGTAGTTGTTGAGATATTGTCAGTTGCATTTCTCGTGATGGCCGTTTGGTTTCCTTGAATATTGCCTATAATAAATGTCTCTCTTTTTCTTATGAATTATTTTAGATATTTTAATTTCAAAGTTTTATAATAGCATCATTTTTTAAAAGGTATTATTTAGAAAAAAAGTTTGAACGAAAAAATTTTCGACCTAATTTGTTAGTTTGTTATAATTGTTAACTGCAAAAAATTTAATAAATCAATATATCACATAAAATTATATAAATTATAAAAAGTATTACTTAAAAAAAAAAAAAAATTGGTGCAAATGCATCAGAATGATGTTGGAAATGTATTAATTCAGGCATGAATTTATATTACAATGGAATATTATTTATTCTTTCTCACATTAGAATTAATAAACAAATATGTATATCCTTTCCTTACAAGATATCCTTTCCTAACTAATTTCAAATCTCTCTTTCTCAAAGAAAAAAAAAAAGATTTGAAGCTTTCGTTTTTTTCCCAAAATATGGAAGGATGTATCTTAAGCCATAATGCTAGAGCAAGGCTAACATACCACCTTCCTCCTTGTAATGTATCTGGAAGACCAGTCCTGTGATGATTTTGCCTTCTTCGCTACTGATAACTGATTGCTTCCGAGAAACGAAGAAGGAAGCGAATACGCACGTAACTGATTAATTATTTAAATGTTGATAGAAATAATGGAAAGAGTGGAGCGTTTTTTAAAATTTGGAGTAAATTTTTGAAGAATGTAAAAATTAAATTGTGTGACAATAACAAATGACATCTGCTTCCTTTTTTTTCCTCCTTCTCATTCTCTCTATCACTCATTCTTGCCCTTACTCTTTTCTTTCTCTCCCTCTTCCTGTTCCCTTTCAGCTTAAAAAAAACAAAAAAGAAAACAAAAAAAAAAAAAAAAAAGCTCTAGAAGTGACTAGGGTTAGCATTCTATTAAATTATGTCAAATAAAAAAAATTTAGATTTAAAAGAAGAAAAAAACATATATAATAGATTAATATTATCTTCATTATATATTATTTTATATAATTTAAATTTAGAAAAAAAGTAGTTTTTTTTTCTGTTAGAAATTACACTTTCCAAAAAAAAGGAAAAAAAAAAAAAAACTATCATATATTTATAATTGATAAAATAGATCACAGAATACAAGATGAAAATATTATTATTCTTTTTGCATAGTTTTTTTGCTTTTTTTTTCTCTTTCTCTTTTTCCCTCCTCCTCTCTCTCCCTCTCTTTTCTCTCTATCTTTTACAAATTTCAATTAGCACCTTCAACTGGCCCACCTGCAATGTACGTCTTTGAATATCGGTGAACACTAAGCGTGGTTTTTTTGGTGTTGTCGGTTGTGAAGCACCATTAATTTGTTGTTCATCTTTTCGTTTACACGCTGAATTAATTTTATTAAAAGCAAAAAAAAAATTTTTTTTGAACAAATAATTAAATTTTTAAAATTGAAACAATTTATTTAATAATTAATGAGTATCATATGCGATCTTTTTTTACTTCTTTTTTGTTTTAATGCATAAGAATTGAAGTAAATATTAGTAGTAATTCGAAAATTTTTTTTCACAAAATTAAAACATAAAAAAAATGAAAGAGAAAGAAAGAGGAAGCAGGAAGAGAGAGAGGAAGAGCGAGAGAGAAAAAGAGAAAGTATACATATTTCATATGTCCCTTGCAATCATAGTCAACCATTTAATTTTTAGAAATTTTCCAGTACATATCATAATTAGTAGTACGAAAAAAAAAACATGAAAAGGATACGCACACTAATTGATAGAGCTTTCTTACAAATAAATTTTACAATAATGCTCATTAATTTATAGTTGAATGCTTGACCTTTCGGCATGGATAATTGGTATAATGATTAGATTTCAATCACAAAATTAGAGAATCATTACTAATGATTATAAAATAAGATTTAGTTTAGAATGTTGAGAGAGATTATAAAATTCAAAAACACAAATTAACAATTACTAAATGATCTTATTTTTATTGCAATGGCACATTTGCTATCTTGTAAAAAAAAAAAAAAAAAAAAAAAAAAACAATAATGTTATCTGTGATAACATATAAATCATATGAGAATGATAATATTTAGATTCATTAATTTTGATTTGGAACAATAAAAGGATATGAAAATTTAAATGGTGATGAAAATGAAAAATAAAATAACTTCAAACGTAAAAAAGAAAAGATTTCACTTTTATCTATCTGTTATAGTGTTATAAATCATTTAAAGTTTCAAAATTGAAAGTAATGAAATTTGATCAGAAAGTTTGTATGGACAATTCGCCAGGAATAAGACAATTTCCGATGAAATTAATTCAGACATTTATTGAGATTGTATAATTCGTCACTATGACATAAGCATATTCTCATCCATTGAGGATGCGCAATAATTTTTGTAAAGATTTATAGGCATATTCAATCTTGTAATCACTCTTGCATATACGTCTAATCTCCCGATTTTTCACTGCATAAAATTAGTCTTTTTTCCGGATCATCTAATTTCAGGTATTTAAGTTTATATACTTTTGTTTGCTTAATTTACAAATATAATAATATCATACTATTTTTCCAAAATATAATGTCAAATGAATATAATTTCATTTTTCTTTTTTATTTTTTGTTTCAATTTCCTTTAGTTAATTTTTTTTTTCTTTCGATAAATAACTATTAAAAGATTTGAAATATTTACAGAAATTCAAACAAAAAGAAGAAAAAAAATTTTTTTTGTTGTGCATAGGTGAAAAATTGCAATTATTTTTCTCAAAAGATTTATGTTCATGTCCAAATTTCATACATTAAAATGTATCAAACAATCTAAAATCACTTCATATTTTCCGGGAATTTTCCGGTCTTTCATCATTTATAGATGTAACGAAATAACCGTAGACAAAAATTTTTGAGAATTAAATTTTTATAAACCATTGCAAGCAAGATAAACTTGAAACGATGAAAAAATGGACATCGGCAACGGATAATGCATTATTAATGAATGTCAAATACATCTGTATGTATGCATGTATGTATGTGTGTGTGTGCGTATATATATGCTCGTACGTAGGTATATTTCACGAGTGTCATATGAGTAAGACAGTTGATAATTAAAAGAATATATAGCGTATTATCATAATATGAAAGATTTGCCGATGATTTCAATTTAATTATTACTTAGCCTAATTATTAGGCTAAGTAATAATTAAATTACTTAGCCTAATTATTATTAGTATTATAAGCATACATTTTGTATTTCAATTCAAACAAAAAAAATTTAAGAGCTGTGTAATTTATATGAATAATAATTATAACGAAAAATTTGACTATAAAAAAAGAAAAAGAAATATTTATTTATAAATTTTTTTTTAATTCGCTGCTTTTATTTATTGTGAATGAAATTTTAATTTTGTTTAGTTTTATTTTTTATTTTTTTTTCTAAATAAAAAATCATTTATACCATTAATGAATGCTATTGGAAAGAAAAAAGTAATAGATAAAAAGTAATAGTAGTTGAAGCTAATAATTTTGAAAAACAAATTAAAATTTAAAATTTTTATAAATACTTTAAAGGAAACAATATTAAATTGGTAATTGTATTACTTAACAATGTTAATCTCATATAAAAAGAAAAAAGTGCTCAAAGATGATAAATTATACAGATTTAACTACTAATTATATTATATTAATGGCAAATGATAATTTTTACTTATTGTCGTATCTTCTTATCAAAGTTTATTTGATGTACAAATTATTTGTCGACTAAATTATCAACCAAACTATTTTTGCTCTGTTTTGAACGTTATCAAAAATTATCATAGCAAATTCTACCACTAATTTATTTGGGAAGTTTCAAATATTACGCAATTATTTTTTCTTACCTGCGAAAAAAGGCAAGGAAAGAAAAGAAAAAATAAATTGAGGTAAATTTGTCAAAAAAAAAAGTTAATGTTGAAAAATAATAAATCATAAATATGAAATAAAAATTAGAATAAATAAATTAGAAATTATATTCGAAAAGTGATAAGAAAAAAAATAAATTTGATAAAATATTGTAAAGGCTATAAAAAATAAATTTGATAAAATATTAATTGTCAAAGATAAAATTACAATTGTAATTGCTATTATTATTAATTCTTGAAGAAAGAATGAAAGAAAGGAAAAAAACACTTTTTCTTCTTTTTCATATTACTTAATAAATTTAATTATCAAATTCTACTATAATTAATTGTTTCAAATTATTTAATATAAATTTTTTAATTTTTACAAATTAAATTTTCACAAAAAGCAAAGAAAAAGAAACAAAAAAAAAGAATAAATAAATTTGTTATAGCATTACAATGACAAGTTAATTTACGATATGCAAATAATTTGACAAATAATCATCGGTTACTGTATCTAAAATATCTTTTCAATCAAATAGATTTATTTTTTCTTTTTTTTCCACTTTTTTTTAACCACTTTGTTTTATTTGTAACAATAAAATGTTTGAGTATCATTTAATCAAGGAAAACTTGTTGCAAAATGTTTAAACAATAATTTTGCATTTATTGTAAAATATTTTATGGTACACATTTGTATAAAATTTATTGTATAAAAAACTTTAAAAAAAGAGAAATGATAAAAAAAAAATGAAAAAAAAAGATAGCAGAAATGAAATAAAAGATAAAGAGGAATGAACAAAAAAGGTGGACGAAGGTCAAAAAACAATTAAATCACAGATCGAGGTAAGTGGTATCCCCCGCACATAAAAAGATTGAAGGAAGAATCACCATCTGTGAGGTTTGGTACAGTAGCAGCTGCACTTTTTGCTCGTTAATCTAAACCCATGCCACTCTTTTCAATTCGGTCATTTATATATGGATAAATTCATATCTTTTCTTTTAGCTATAACACATGTAGTGGTCATTGCCATTATTTATTTTATATTTATTATTATTATTATTAATTAATGATAATAATCAGTTATTAAAAATCAAAAAAAAAAATTCTTTTAAAGCGTTATTAAAAAGTAATGATAATAATAATTATTATTCATTACTATTATTATTATCATCTATCAAGAACACATATCATCCACATAATCGTATTTCATTTTTCATCCTTAATATCACTATGAATTCATTTTAATTCGTAATTTCTAGTTGATTAAAAAAAAAAAAAAAGAAGTAACTTTTTCATCTCAAAATTTTCTTCCCTTCCTTAAAGTAAAAAAAAGCAAAGAAGAAATGGTTAAAGATTTGCTCCCAAAATATCTGAATTGATTAAATCTTATAAGATTTATCAAGTATTAAAATAGTAGTATTTATTTAAAAAAAAAAATCAAAGACGAAAGAATAAATAAAATAAATGAAGAGAATTATATTATTTTGATTTCATATCATTATTTAAAGTAAGCTTAAAATGTTGAAAAATAATAAAAATCTTTTCAATATTATTTTTATACATCAATCAAACTCCAAATTATTGATAAATCTTCTTTTTTGTTTTGCTTTGTTTTGTGAGAGAAAAAATGAATTACCAACAATTTCAAATTATTAAATATAAGAAAAAAAGCTAAGAAATTAAATAAACAACAACAACAAAAAATACCAGCTAAACGTAAAGCGGACATTCGTTGAAATTCCGGTTCCTGTAACCATTTTGCCATACGTCTGAATGTTTCACGACCGCTCTTAAGCTTGGACCATGGTTTTGGATTTCTCAATAAATCAGAAAGCGTTCCTTGTGATCTAAATAATAAAAATTTCATGTTTATACAAATGCAATTATTGAAAAAGTTACTTTTGGAATTATATAATTGGTACTGTTTTTATCATTTTTTTAAAATTCAATCATCGTTTTTTTTTTTTTTTTTTGTTTCTTATTTAATCAGGAAAAAAGAATAATTTAATGATGAAATTTTTTTTTTTTAATTCAAATTTTTAATAATAATAATAAGTAAATGAAAGATAAGTGTAAGAAT
Source organism: Brugia malayi (assembly GCF_000002995.4). Lineage (NCBI taxonomy): Eukaryota > Metazoa > Nematoda > Chromadorea > Rhabditida > Onchocercidae > Brugia > Brugia malayi. The sequence goes on from NW_025062479.1 coordinate 10,714,757, forward strand.
GCAAAAAAAAAAAAAAAAAAAAAAAAAAAAAAAGATAAAATGTGAAAAGCACAAAATAAATTACTTGCTTGAATTACCTGTTAAATAAATGAATAAATATTTATACATTAATCAAATTCCAAATTATATATACATATATATAAACATATCTAACAAATTAAGAACCAAAAAAAAAAAACGAAAAAAAGAAAAATTGGCAGTGAAGGAAAAAAAGCATGTGATGTACTAATTTTACAAAATTTCTAAAAAAAGGACAGAGAGGGAGAAAAGTAGGAAAGAGAAGGAGATTTCTGAATGAGAAATATAAATAGGGTGCATTAATTTTGAATTTTTTACACATTATAAACAATGAAAGTTGATCGGATTTGTTATGTTATAAAAGAGAAATTTCAATTTGAAATAAGATCGCTTGAAATGAATATGATTCCAATTAAAAGAATGAGAGTTATAGATAAGCATAAAATTAATTTGACTTTTGTATGATGACTAATTATTAGTGAAGTGTATAAGTTGAAGATGAAGTGAGAAAATAAATTATAATGTAGAGAAAGGAAGTGTGTAAAATTAGAGGCTAATAATTAGATGAAATAAAATTAGTGATATCATATTTCTCTTTCTTTCTTTTTCTTCTCTTTTTTTTAGCTAATACAATTAAAAACAATGGGGAATAATTTGCATTGATAAATTTGATAAATTATTGTATGAAATTTTAATCAAGAGTCTTATGACATATGTTATGTTTATATTTGATATGATAATAAGTAAATTTTGAAATAATAAGAAGTAAATTTTGATAAGGAAAGAAGGAAAATAAAAAAAAAGTAAAAAAAAAAAAAAAAAAAAAACGATTTAATAAGATACCTGCATAAAACACGTTGTGCAAAAATTGCTTGTGGAATTGAATACCGTTTAAGTTCAGCGGAAATCCTCTGTGCAAGATCTTTGGTATTTAGCTCATCCATATCGCTACCAGAATCTGGTGATCCGGCATGTGATATTGTATCAGCTTGTAATGGCGAAGAACCATTCTAAAATTTTATCACTACTTAACGCAATAATATTTAAAATTTAAATTAAAAAAAAAAGACGTCTAACATTGATTAATTACAATTTGTTATTGCTCTACTATAACAAATTTATTATTACTATCATAATACCACTAATATTCATCGAATACTTGCAGATAATTCTTATTTACCAATCAATGAATAATTTTTTCAAATTTTAGTAAGTCTAGCAAAGAAAAATAATTAATCTCTAATGAACAATATTACTCGTTTAAATTCTTAATCTTTTCTAAAATTTGAAAATTATTGGCAAATTTGATTTAAAGAAAAAAAAATGAAATAAAAAAAAAGAAACCCTTTTGACAGTTTCCATTGTTTCTGTGTCTAAGATATCATTTGGACCATTAAAAGTATTGTATGAAGTTGAACTGATGAAATCCAATTTTTCCTGTTTCGGTTCCAGAACACCACTATATGATGGTACATATGGTGATTGTGAAGGTGAAAATGGTTCAGTTAATTGATGAAGTTGTTGATGTAAGGTAACTGGTGTTGTATATTCATTCCTGCTATCATTACTGGAATCGGTAGGTTGACCATCTTCCGCATCCGGTTCATTCTTCATGTCATAAACGTATTTAATGTTTATATTATATGCAAATGAGCCAAAATTTAAGGAATTTGGTATGGAACTTGTTGGTGTTTGTTGAAAGAACATGCTACTACCAGATGGAGCACCTGAGTCTGATTCACTTACCGCAGGACTTGCTGTAGAACGATTAAATTTAACAGACGAATTAGTAACCGTTGAAATAGGCGGAAGTGGTTGAAGAGGTGTTAACGTAGTATACTGATTAAATGCTGTTGTTGTAGCAGCAGTTTGACTATGAGGACTATTACGACCATGGCTTGAATAACTATCATCATGAATATGATTCCGATAGTTATCCGGCCGTGACGGTGATGAACTTGATAATGTAGCTGATAGTAACGGATCTGAGCTATTGCTGGTCATCGGTCCTGATGATTCCAGTCCTTCCATTTATCCAAAGTAATATGATGCACTGAGATGCCGGGACCGCTTCGTTTCTGGGCTTTCAACGTAAAGCAAAAAGCTGTGCAACAGACACAGACATATACGCTCACAACGACGACACACATAGATCCATAGATAGGAAAAGGACCCAAAGAGGTGTGACACTTAAGGAAATCCTTAAACTCCACCCTGAAAGAGGAAGAAGGCTTTCTTACTCCGCCGAAATGATATGCGGAAAAGTGAAAAGAGGAGGAGGAGAAGAGAGTAGATGGAAAAGGAGGGAACAATAAGGAAGAGTAGTTAGCTAGCTGAGCTAACTAGGCTTTCATCCTCTCTAAGCTCTAATATTTCAGTTTATGAGAATGAAAGACGAGGAAACAGGAAGAGGTAAAAATGACACATGAGCTAGGGTAGTGGAGGGGGAGGGGGAGGGTAGGGGATGACAAAGGGTGACATTGTTGATTCAGAAAAAGGGAATGAGAAGATGGACCATTTTATAAATGAATGTCTAGCATGCTAGCTTACTGCACCACTCCTGAATTGCTTGCTACTGTTGTCGCATTGCATGCAGACTTTGCCGTCATCCATCCGTTATTCATTGAGCCTAGCAATAAGAGGCACAGCTTGCTATCCGTTATTAAACTCTACCACAATTACATTTAATTCATGCACTACGAGCAGATAGCAGATGTTATTTTGTTACTTACTAAATGCTACTAACTGTGATGAATTCATTTTTAGCAATCAAACAAACAGTAGCTAATTGTTGTAGTAAAAAACATTTTCAATAGCATACATTAAAAATTTCATTTCATTTTATTGTATCTCGTTTTTTTTATTTATTTTTCGAAAAAAAATTTATTTATCAAGCTTAATTATTTTTTCCAATGATTTTATTTTCAAATTTAATATATAATCCATTTTCTGTATGTCGATGAATTATCAAAAAACTTAACTTATGTTTTTAAATATACTTTAATATCCTTCCCTCTCTCTCTCTCTGTTCATTTAAATTTAACAAGATTTTATTTATTTTTTTATTTTGTTAATTCTATTAATAGTTTTATATTAAAATATTTAATGAATCAAACTGTTTATTCTATTATTATTTAAAAATACTTTTAATCATTTACGTATACATAATATTAGTATTGGAAACTATTCTTTTTTCATATTCCACAAGAAATAAAACAATTTCATAAATTTTTAGTGAAAATTCACTCATACATTTCATTTTTTTTTTTTAAAAAAAACCAAATTAATTGTAACGTATTTTATCTTGATAAATCACAATAGTTAGTCATTCATGCATACATTTTATGCATGGTACATTATTTTATTTGAGCAAAAAAAGAAAGAGTAAAAATAGGAAAAAAGTACCAAAATTCAACAAAAAAAAAAAAATTAAAAGTTCACTATATGACAATATATAACAGATAATTAATTACTTTTCTTTCTAAAGGAAAAGCTTAGACAATTTTATTTTTGTCTATACATTATTATCATATTTTCTTTCTTTTTTTTTAAAAAAAAGAAAAAGGTAAATGATCAAATATGAGAAAAAATGAATAAGAAGAATAAATAAATGAATGAATAAATGCGAAAGGAGAAAAGAAGATGGACTTGTAAAAGGTACATCAAAAATAATTGGGTGAAAAGTTTATACTTATAATTTTATAGTTCATTTTTGATCAAAATGTAAAACAAAATTGAATTAACTATAAGCAATAATAAATAATAATGGTAATAATAATAATAATGACAATAATAATAATAATGGTAATAATAATAATAGCAATGATGATGATGATGATAATAATAATAATAATATTAATAATGAAAATAATAATGTCAATATTAATATTAGCATTAATAATGATAATTATAGCAATAAATTCCGCGTCAAAAAATTCAAATTTTAATTACAACTTGAATTTTACTTGCAGAGAAACAATTTATCCAATGTCGCTTAACGTCAGTCAATCAATCATTACTAATTTAAAATTTTTCATTTTTCTTTCTTTCCTCAATTTTTTTTTAAAGTGAATTTTCAATATTTGCCTTAACTTTCATGACATATATGTAAAAATATACTACGAAGCTTTTTCGTTTTTTTTTTTTTGATTTTCAATCGAATCAATAAAATTTTTGAAATCAACAAATATTAATAAATATTATCATTTAATCAAGCCTATTATTTGATGGCGTATACATATGCGCCTGAGCATGTCGTACTCTTTCCGCCATTTCCTTCTCTTCCTCACCAACAAACATCGTTTTCATGTCATACTCATCATCATCTTCATAATAATAACCTATTGGCCTAAAGCAATAAAGTAAAAACATTAAGTAGAAATAACGAAAAAAAAATTTTCTTCATTATCTGATAATGTCATTATTTACTATCATTATTTGGAAGTAGAATTAATTTAAAGATTGTATTAAAGATTGAATAGAATTAAAGATTGTATAAAATCAATAAGAAAACGAAGATATAATGTTGTTATATTAGTTGAAATGCTATGTATAATATAATTTAAAAATTTTTAATTTAATACAAAAGTAGAAACTAAATTATCAATTTCTTTTTTCGTCGTTGTATCAATACTAACCTTGGCTGTTCGCTTGGAATTCGACCATACAAGAAATTAGTATGAGTATTCTCTTCAACTGGACATTTTTCCGGTTCAGATGATTCTTCAACTCGATTAAATCGATATGATATCATCCAAATGATAATAACGATAATAACAAGAATGGTTACTACACCACCAATACCAGCTGTGATAAGAGCAACTTTCTGTGTTCGAGCTTGGAATCGAACCTATTTAAATAACAATTTCATTTAAAATATAGATTTAAATAATAATTTCATTTAAAAGAAAAAAAAAATAGTGAATAGAAATTTTGATAGTATTAACAGTAGTTAAAAGATTTTCCAATCTCCCTTTTTTCTTTAGGAACAAAAAGCTTAAATAAATGGTAAATTTGCTTGAAGCTTCTTGAAAATTTGAATGTTTATTTCAGCTTTCAACGAAACAATAAATTTTTTCAAAAAATTAGAATCAATTGATTTACAATTTCACTGCACTTTTTTCTTCACTTTTCTTTTTTTTTTTTCGTTTTGCTTGTTTTCTTTAAATTTCAATTTAACCTCGCAGCGATCGCCTGAGAAATTCTCTTTACAAATACATTCCACATAACCGATTGGATTCTTCTTACAAGTACCATCATTAAGGCAAAAATTATTGCAAGCATCTAAAATACACTCATTTTTTCTTTTGTTCTTTATTTTGCATTATTAATAATATAATAATGCAAGTTATCAACAAAGAATTAACAAGAAAAAAAAAAAAAAAAAACAGAAACGAAATAATAATGATTAAGTTAAGAAGTTTTTCAAAGATTAAAAAAAAATAAATAATTTAATTTTCTACATCATCATTTATTGATTTTTCTCGCTAAATTTTTTTCTTATTTTATTAATTTCCAAAAATGCGATAATATTTGTTAATTATTTGTTTATTCGCATATTTGCACGATAATTAATGTAATATTATCAGATAAAATTTTAAATTAACATTAAAAAACAAACAAAAAATAAACAAACAAACATTAGAACTGTATACGTTTTATAAATTGATGCAAAATTTTATTACCTTGACAATGTGTTCCATTTCCCTTGTAACCAGGTTTACATTTGCATTGATAAGATGGAATATCATTATCATCAGGTAAATCAATGCAAACTGCATGCCATGAGCAGTTATCCTCACCAGTAGCACATTGATTTGTTGAGTAGCATTGACTTGCTTGTGTTGCACCTAAATTAATCATTAAATTGTTGAAATCATCTTTTTTTTTTTTGAAATTTTAACAAATTGAAACTTCAGCAATTTTATTGAAAGTGGTAAAGTATAAAACCAAACTCTATTTTAAACCATAATTATTAGTTTGAGAAAAAAAGAAAGAAAATCACACAGTTTACAAAAATATGTATTGCAATAAATTCCAGAAAAATTTTGAAATATAGGAATTAATTTTTGATTTAATAAGAGTGATTCTTTCGTTTTCTTTTTCTTTAAAATACCCTGAGAAGCAGTTGTATGATCAGGTGGACAAAGCTTGCAAACAGTTTGAATTTCTTCGTCCTGAAATGTCCCTCGGGGGCAAAATTGACATTGTTTGCTGAAATAGATAATACAATTATTGTTCATGTAATTAAATATGTTTAAATTTAATTTAAAATTAGTTTCCATTTCTAAACTTATAATATATACTTTCTTGTTATACTTTTAATTATTTTTAAAGTATAAAATTTTTGGTAATTTTATGCTATTTTCCATGTAAAATTATCTCATGATTAGTACTCTAATATTGAATTAACCTTTTTTTTTAAATGTTGCTTAATAATTTATTGCAAAAATAATTTACGTAGTAGTAACAAGAAATTGTCCTGCGGAACATTTTGGTGTATTGCATTGCATACGACGGACAGATGCAATTCCTTCGGTGGTGGTACCTGGTGGACAATCAACACAACTTTTATGGACACCACGTGTACGATAGGTACCCTGTGGACATGGTAGACAGACACCAACTTGTGTCAAATGTTCACCATCTAAAAATGTTCACCATTAAAAGTTAAGCAAAAAAAAAAAAAATAATTTTAATATTATTAAATATTAGTTGTAATTACTTTTATAACAAAAAAGGAAAAAAGAAATTAACGTAAGTTTTACAGGTAATCACTACAAATCTGATAACAAAATTTTAAAAAAAAGAGGAAAAAAGGACAGGAGAGCTACAATTAAGTAAATAAAATTCAAAATATTCTCCTTCATTTATAAAAAATTTGCTTTAAAAAAATTCTAATATTTGCATTATAATAAAGTTTAATAATAAATTATGAATTTAATTTTGATGAATTTCATTTAATTTATCACTCTTTTGTTCTTTCACTATGTAAATTCCAATATTGTTTTAAATAGTTTGAAAACTTAAAAAAAAATATTTACCAGGACACTCATCACGACATTCATCTTCAGCTATTGATGTTTCTTTCAGTGTTGTTTTTCCAACACCACAAGGAATACAGCTAAATGCACCTGGTGCAGGTTGATAAAAGCCAAATCCACATGGCTCACAGATACCACTGCTAATATTGAACATTGAACCAGCATCGCATGCATCTTTAAACTTATGCATTCATAACTTTAAAAAAAAGACAATAGAAATTTATTGTTATTGTTTATCATCAGTAAACAAACAAACCAATTTAATTTATTTACTGCTTACATTAATATAGCAATTAAATAGGATAATTACTTGATACTATTTTTCTAATCAATTAATATTACTACAATAATTAGAATAAAATAGAATGCATGGTTGTAGCTTAATGATAATTTATACCCTTCTAAATTAACAGTTAAATCAAAAATTTCTTCACTTAAGTTACAAAAATTAATTTATTGCTTAATTTATAATTTAAAATCATACTTTTACAATCTGTTAAAAGTGCTGAACCAGGAGCAGTTGTAATATAACCTCTAGGACAAGGTAAACATGATGTTTGTGCTGCACGTGGTTGATATTCATCGGTCATGCATAATTTGCAAGTATGTGTTGTTAAATCATAAAATGATCCCGGTGCACAAGGTACTATAAAATTAAAATATTGTAAGCTTAAAGATGAAATTTTTTTTCTTAAATTGATAAAAATGAAAAAGAGGCAAATATATTGTAGCTTTTTAAGTTTTATCATATTTAACAAATTATTAATTTCAATAAAAAAAAGAAAAAAAAAAAGCCATTCCACAAAACTCATTTTATTTTATTTTAATTTTCATTTTAAAACTAATTTTATTAATTATCATGCCAAACATTAAAGAATTCTAATATTACTTACCGCATAAATTACGAACACTAACAGTTCCTATTTCACATAAATGTCGTTCTTTCAATTCAAAACTATTCAAATCTGGCCGACCATTTGGAATTACCTAAAAGATAATTTGAAACAAATATTTTACTAGCAAATTAAACAATATTATAAATTATAATCTTTCAATAAAATTCTCATAAAATAACACTGTGGTTAGCATGATTTATTTGCATATTTAAATATTCAAAGATTTTTATACTGAATATATTAAGCATAATTTTATGTGCTAATCAATAATTAATCTCACAATCAAATAGTTTTTAATTTCATAATAATAATTACTTGCTCCAAACCAAATATATCTTCCAGTAAAATTTCATTCTCTAATACATCTGATACTTTTGCTCGTTGTCCTGTTTTACTGTTCTCCAAAATATCACTAAAAGTAGCATAAATTACAAAAAGAAAGAAATAATTAAATAAATTTTTATCTATTTTCTAATAAAATCCAGTCAAATCTTGATTATTGTTATTTTTTAATAGAATTTAAACTAATTTAAATTAATTCTTCCTATTAAAAAATTAATTACTTTGTAATTGGTATGGAAATTTTAACATTGAAAAAATTTTGCGCTTCACGACGTAATCTTACAGTCATATCAATTGCTGTTACGGTAGTTTCTTCATTTCCGGCAAAACATTGCACCGAAATATTAAATACTGAATGATCACTTATGTTACTGAAATTAGCATTTTTGAATGATAATGTAAAATTTAGTACATATTTTATTATAAAAATTTTTTCTAGTTATTATAATCCAAATATATTTGTGAAAAAAGTGTAACAAAAAATTAAAACTAAATTAAAATTTGGAAAATTTATGGTTAAGACAAAAATGTTGAAAGAAAAAAAAATAAACCTAGTTGAATAAATGTTCCATTTACTATTCAATAATTCAATTCGTTGAGAAAGTTTTTCAGCTAATGTATTTCGACCCGCTGCGTTACATATTGATACGGTAGGATAATTAATGGATACTTCAGCAACACGTATAGCTTGATGTGCTCTTAAAAAAAAAAGAAAATAAAGCAAATTATTAAAAGATGAATGATAATTTCAACATAATAATAAAAAAAAAAAAAAACATTTAAATTGATTTTTGATAATTTAGAAATTATAAATTTAAATGGAAAAAAAGAAAGGAAATAAATAAAATATATAAATTATTAAAAAATGAATAAAAAATGAATAAAATGAAAAAAAATGAAATAATTTTAGCATAAAAAAAACACTTCAATTAATTTTCGAAAACTTAGAAATTATAAATTTAAACAAGAAAAAAAAAAGAAATAAAGAAAATAAAATTTATAATTACAGCTAACTAATTTACTTGGTACATTGGGGATAACGAAATGTATATGCATTGATTGGACGTGGTCTCCATTGACCATCTGAAGAACAGGTGTAAAAAACAGGTGGTTCAATGCTAAATTCATAACCATTTTCACATTCAACTGAGCATGCTTTATAACGTAATTGTGGTCCCCATGATTCACATGCCTGAACGCCATGAAATGGATCTTGTAATGTAGGGCAAAATTCACGCGATACATAGATCTAAAAATGAAATAAATTAAAACATTTTTTTAAATATTAAATAATTAATCAAATCTAATAATGATAATTTAATTTTATGGTTTTTTCTTATATGAGTATTGTTTTTGTATTTCTGAAATTTTAAAATAAATTAATCATTTATCAAATTAATACAATTGAAATAGTTTAAAATTTAAATAAATTAACCTTAAAGATGCATTCAGCTATGGAATAATTATCTTTAGCAAGATAAACGACAAGATATTCACCCCATGTAAATACTTGTCCCGGTTTCAAATTTCTTTTAACTTCAACATAACCATGCACTGATGTAAATACTGGCTCTTGCCATGTGATATTTACCTATAATGTAAAAGCTTTCACAAAATTTATAAAATTTGATAGAACTGAAGCAATATTTGCTTAAAATTGAAATCCTAGTAAAATTTCAAAATTTCATATGAAATTCGAAATAATTTGAATAATAAATTGAAATTTTTAGGTTTTTACAAAAATGCTACATGTTGATAATGTTAACCTCTTTTTGATATGAGACAACAAAAATATCTGATGGACAACCAAAAATATCTATTTTCTTTGCAGGTTGTTGCGTATAATCTCGTCCACAGGTACTCCTAACAACTTTTTCAACTTTTCCAGAAAGTCGCGTATAACCAGCAAAACGCAAAGTAAGGTCATCATAGATAACCTACAGCAATAATTTCAAGTAAATGTTAAAATTATTATCATATGTCATATTATTATTATGACTGTTATTATTATTTATTATTTATTATTTATTATTTATTATTTATTATTTACTATTTATTATTTATTTTTATTATTTATTATTTATTATTTATTATTTATTATTTATTATTTATTATTTATTATTTATTATTTATTATTTATTATTTATTATTTATTATTTATTATTTATTATTTATTATTTATTATTTATTATTTATTATTTATTATTTATTATTTATTATTTATTATTTATTATTTATTATTTATTATTTATTATTTATTATTTATTATTTATTATTTATTATTTATTATTTATTATTTATTATTTATTATTTATTATTTATTATTTATTATTATTATTATTATTATTATTATTATTATTATTATTATTATTATTATTATTATTAACTACTAGCACTGGCATTATAATTATTAGCGTTATAATTAATTATTATTATTACTAATACTATTATTATTAATTGTCGCTATGATTGATAAAGCTCTTTAAATTATCAATACATTATAAGGATAAAAATTTTGAATAAACTAATAAATTTTACCACCTGTTGCTGTTGACATTGATGAACAATTGAGGGAATTTCAGCTTCAAAATCAATTGCACGCTTCCAAATATTAACTCGTGTTATAGAACCAACAAATTTTGGCTCACTTGAAAATTCATTTATTGGTTCACCAAGTGATATCCATGCACTAAAAATGGTAAACAACTATAATTACCATTAAAATGATAAAAACAATTGTGATTATTATTATAATTGTGTATAACACTCATTATTTAAAAATTTTTTCCTTTTCTTTCATTTTTTTCTTCTTTCTTCTAATTATTCTTCTATTGAAAAACTTTAATTTATAAAATAGAAATTTTTCATATTAAAAAAGAATGACTTTCCTTTTCTTTCGAAAAAAAAAAATTAAAACAAACTTTATGTCTAAAATTTTGCCAGTACCATAGCCAATATCAGCATAAATTCGAACAGCATTCCAAATCAATGAATATGAACCACCAATTGATTGCCATGTTATCACCAAGTTATTCCAATTTCCATCATTTAATCGTTGTGTTGGAGGAAAATGAAGATTTAATGGTGTTTCATCGTGTAAAAGATTTAAATGTATATTATCAGCTGATATTCGTAATAATTCGCTTATTTTTGATGGATAATTGCTTTCTCTTAAAATAATAATTTTTAAAAGAAAAAAGAAAAAATACGCGAAAAACAAAGACGGAAAACAATTCATAATATAAAATTATATAATTTAATGTTTAATTTAAAAATTTATTACCAATTAACTGTTAAATATATTATTAAATTTTATAATTTAACCATAAAAAAAAATTTTTTTTTTATTTAATTAATAGATAATGATGTTGAATTAAAAAATAATAAACAATAATTTTTAATTTAACTATGTAATAAATTGTAATTAATTCCATACATAGAAATATCAAACCTGCTACTGTATAAGGTTAAAACAGTTCCACGTGTTAATGGTACGTCAAATTTGACCCAAAGTGAAATGGTAAAAGCGGATGATGTGAATTTGAAAGGAACTGATAATGCTGCAGCAGCTGATAATATTGGATCATAGAAATGAAAATCATAGTCTTCATCAATAACTTTGTCACAATTTAAACCAGTCATATTAAATGGACATTGGCAGAAGAAACCATCAACCTATAATTTTATCAGTTTCAATTCAATTATTATTTATTAATTAAGAAATAAAAAAAACAGAACATTGGTAAATCAAAATCTGAAAGCTCAAAAATATATTTCTGTTCGATTTGAAATCGAAAAAAAAGAGAAAAAAGTTAGCAATTTCAAAGCTCTAAAATATATACCTGATCGATACAGATTGCTGCAAGAGGACATGGTGAAGGTGAACAATCATTAATATTTGTTTCACAATTTTGTCCAGTAAATCCTGAAAATGTCAAAAAAAAAAAAAAGAATTTCCAATTTGTTGTTTTTTAATTGAAGAATTGTTATTGTAAATTTTCTTCGATTTTTTGAAATCAAATCTTTCTATTTATAGAATTTAGTATTCTACAAATTATAAATTTCTAAATTTTCTAGACTTTTACCACATATTATATTAATATTAGCACAATTTTAATGATTTTATTAAATCAATACAATTAATCTGAATAAATGAGTAGATTACTTTTAAAATTTTAAACAGTCATAAAATCTTAGTGCTATTTATACTAATAGTATAAGCTTATTACCAATTTATATTTAACATTTTAAAAAAATAGAAACTTTTTTCTTTAGTTTCAAAAATTCGTAAGTCTAAAAATTTATTATCATTCATATTCTTGTCAACTTTAAAGGTCTACTTATCAATCGAAAGATAATAACTCAGGTAGAATTTATACCTGGTTCACAGATACATCTGTAATTACCACCTTCAAGTAATTCACAAATAGCATCATTTTGACATACACCTTCTTGACATGCATCTAATTCATACTGACAACCAACACCGATGAAATCTGTAAAATTAATCCTTTTTTTTTGAAATACTTTATTTTGTCTAAATTACTTAATAAGTTAGGAAATTAATGATTTAGTTAAAAAATATATGATTCTGATACTTTAATAATTATCATATTATATTTTCTTTAAATATTTTTAGCACAAATAGCTATATAAAATGTACAATCTTTTAATAAAACAATAATTAAATTTAATTTGAAAATAAATTTTTTTTTAATAATCAACTATTAATGCTTGTGCTATTCTTTTTTTTTAAATAATATCTTATCATTTAAACATAATAATTTGAACATATATTTTTTTAAAAAAATTTTCAATAAAATATTTTTATCTATAATAGATACCTTTTGGACAGGTGCATTCCAAATGTGAACCAAAATCACCACAAACACCACCATTATGACATGGTTCACCTAAGCAACGATTTGGTGCAATTTCACAATCTTTACCGCTAACACCTTCCGGACAAACACAAAAATAATCAGCGACAAGATTAACACAATGCGCATCATTATGACATGGATTTAATGCGCATAATCCATCCTCCTCCTCACATCGATTACCTTTCCAACCTCGTGGACAGTCGCATCGAAATTGTGAACCGGTATCAACACATGTACCATTATTAAGACATGGTTCAGATGCACACTAAGATAGTATTTTTTTTTTTAGAAAAAAAAGTCCTAAAATTAAACTTGAAATTAAAATAATTAAGCTCCCAAAAATTTTTTCTTTCTTTTTCTTTTTTAATTTAATTTAGAAATTACAAAATTGATAAATATGGAAAAAAGATAAGAAGGAAAAAAGTTCAAAAAAAAGTATTATAATTATAATTACTTGATCAATATGAATCTCACATAATTCACCAGTATAACCATGACGACAATTACATTTATAGCCATTTATTAAATCTTCACAAAGTTCAGTACCTTCTTGAGAACATTTATGTAATAAATCACATTCATTTCTATTATGTTCACAATGTGCACCTAAAAAAAAAATGAATTGAATTTTTTTTGCAAATATAAAAAATTTTTTTAAGAAAAAGTGTAAATTTTATTAAATTATATTCATTTTCAAAACAAAGAAAAAAAGTCATACATTTTATTTAATCACAAATTACCAACTTTTCATAATTTATTCTCAAATTTAACTTCACAAAGAATTTTTTTTCGAGTGAGAAGTTAAAATTTAAAAATTTTAATAAGTTAATGCTGTTTTACCAACCTTCAAAACCTAGTGAACATTCACACAAGTATTGCGCTCCTTGATTTATACATGTCGCATGATTTCTACATGGTGATGAAGCGCAATGGTCGGTCATATGTTGACAAAGGAAACCATGAAATCCCGGTGCACACTGGCAGATGAATCCATCAATCTGTATGAAATTAAAAACTATTATTATTGCATAAAATCCAATTTGTATAATTTAAAATAAAATGAATTTTAATTTTGTAAAAAAGAATTCTAATAATAACAATAATAATAATTAGCAAATTAAAATATGTTATTATTGCCTGAAATATAATTTACCCAATTTAAATAAAAGTTAGATATCAAATAAATTGAATTTTAATTCCGGGAAAAAGAATATTAATAACTGTACAACTTAATAGCTAAATCAATCATAATAGTAATAAAAATAATAAAAGATTAAAACATTTTTCAATAATTCTAAAAAAAAAAACAATAATCAACAATAATCAAAAAAAATCTATCAAATTTTAATTTGATGAATTTCATTAACAGAACACTTGAACAATTATTCAAAAGATATTGATAAAATTTACAGATATGCTTTTCCTACTTTTTTAAAAAAATAAATAGAAATTTATCGAAACTAATATACTGCTATTATTATTATCAAAATTATTTTAAAAAAAAATTTGAAAGAAAAAGAAGAAAAAGAAAAAATCATAAAAATTTTTTCACCTGATCTTTACATGTAGCACCATTTAAGCATGGATGTGAAGCGCATTGATCAATTTTAATATCACAAATTTCACCTGTCCAACCCGGTTCACATATACAACGTTGTGTATGCAACATATCAACACATAAACCATTAATGCATGGATTTTGTGCACAAAGGTTAATTTTTTCATGGCATCGTTTACCGGTAAATCCAGGTGGACATTCACAACGAAAATCATTGACAAGATCGGTGCAAGTTGCATTCATTGCACATGGATTTTCTGCGCAATCATCTAAAATAATCAAGAAAGTGATAATGAACAAATTATTAATTAGAATTAGAAATATTTGTGAATTATTTAATTGTATGAATGAAATTTGTAAAATTATACGATTAAATATGCAATTAATCATAATTTTATATATACCATATACATATGGCATAATGATTAATTATTAATGTAATTTAATTAATTGAATATTAATTATGAAATAACTAATTAATTAAACTATTGAGAAAGGACAGAAAAAGCAAGAAAAAAGACCAACTAATATTGATTGAACATGTTGGTCCGGTCCATCCCGGTAAACATTTGCATTTAAATCGTCCCAATTGTAATGGTACACAATCAGCGCCATGTTTGCATGGATTATCCATAAAACATGGATCAACAATTTGTGAGCAATCCGGACCAGTAAATCCGGTTCTACAAACATTTAGTATAATATATAATATGCAAATTAGTTGTTATAAAAGAGTGCTTTTTGAAAAACATATTTAGTATTATGCCCAAAAAAATAAAATAAAGAAAGAAATAATAATGGTTTTTTAACCTGCAAATACACTTTGTTGTTCCTAATCCAGGTAAATCATGACATACACCTCCGTTTGGACAACTCATTCCGATACATTCATCAGGACCAAATTGGCATCTACTCCCCGTATAATCTTCAATCATATATATATTAAATAAACATTTACAAAACTAAATTTAAAATTAAATTTGTGCTACTTGAAGCTAATGTAACAATTTTACAAATTATAGTAAAAATAATGCAAATTTGATTGCAAATTTTTAAATTTAAAAAAAATAAAGCAAAAACAAAAAAAAAAATTAAAACAAACTTTGTGCACATATACAACGAAATGTACCAGCTGCTGTTTCACAAATTCCTTCATTAAAACATGGTTGTGTATTACATAATGGCATTTGTTCTTCACAATATTTACCGGTAAATCTAAAAATGTAAAAAATTATTAATTTAAAATCTAAAATAATTTAGAGATTTTAAATATTCAAACTTTTAAACAAAATATCAAATGCTGAGTGTGAAAAGAAAAAAAGGAATAAGAAAAAAATTATTGTCTCTAAAATTCGTGAATAAGTTATAAAATTTACAATAATTTATATTCTTAAGTTCATCAAAAGAAAAACAATCTTATTAATTAATGGTTAACTTAAATAATATAAATTTTTATACGATATACCATAATGACAAGAATTGCTGAAAATGTTCCAATAATTTTATAAATTTCAAACCATCCTAGACTATTCCGATAAATTTTAATTAATTAACATTTAAATTTACATAAAATTTACAATGATTTATATCAGAAATCTCATACAAAAAAAGAATGATTAATTTCAATGATGTAATAATACTTAATTATTTTTATATGATATAATAGTAATGATAAAAATTGCTAAAAAATATTCCTAACAACTTTATAAATTTTAATTCCTTCCTGCATACTTTTGATAAACTCTAATTAATTTGAATTTTAATTTACAAACCCAGGACGACAAAAGCAAAGTGCTTTATGATTATCTACCATACAGGTACCCTTATTTTCACATTTCACAGCTGAGCAATCAACTGGCATACAATCTGTTCCTTCAATTGTACCCACATCTCGTGTTATTGTATCATTGTGACATTCTATACATCTGTAATAAATTTTTAAGAAATCATCGTTTTTCTCTCTCTTTCTCTTTTTTTGCATAATTCATACAAAATTTGAAATTTCTATGATTGATTTTTTTGAATAAAATTAAATGAAATTTATTAAATTAATTTCTACTAAATTTATTTTTTATTAATTATTTCTAACTTATAAAATGTAGAGAAAAAAAACCAAAAAATTATAATGAATATTATTTTTAAAAAAATCTTTAAATAGAAATTAATTATAAAAATAAATTTAGCAATTGTATTATTTCTTTCATTTTTTCCTTGCTTTTTTTTTTTTTTTTTTAAATGCTTATCTTATATAAAATTTGATTAGAAAAAATTTGAGTAATATTTTTTTTTCTATTTTTTGGAAATTAAATAACCTTTGTTGTCCAAGTACAGGTTGATACCAATTAATAGGACATGGTGAGCATGGTTCTAAACCTGTCAACGAGAAATGTCCAGCTGGACAAGGAAGTTTACATTGTGATGGACCAGTAGAGCCTAATTTTGCTGTATATGAACCCTATAAATTTGTTACAACATTATTAGCTCTTTTGCTTTTACTTTTTTGGATTAATTCGGAAATGTTGATTTCTTTTTTCCATTTATAGAGTAATATTTGCTTGAAAAAAAATTTGCAAGAGTTAAAAATTGAAATTCAAAATTTAAATATTAAAACTATCATTTTTCATATATTTAATACAAAACCATTTTTTTTCACTCCTTAAAAATATATTTAAATAAATTGACTTTTCTTTTTAAAAATTTCAATTTATAATACTTGTGGACATTGTTCACATTGCTTATAACCACCAAATATTGGAGGACCAGCAAAAGTATGCCGTGGACATAACTGACATGGAATTAAACCGGTTTCACTATACATACCATTTCCACAGATAGCTATAAAGAATAAAAAAGTAAAAAATATCATTATTATTTCACTTTTTTCTTTTTACGTATTTAACATAATTTAAATTAAACATTTGAATATTTATTACCGTAGAAAAAAAAAAAAAAACATACGAAGACAGGCATTAAATGTTTGAGATCCAGGAAATTGTGTAAAAGTTTGTTCCGGACATGGTTTACAAGTTATTTGAGCTACTTCATCCTGATAACTTCCTGCTGGACATAATTCACAGGTATTATTAATATGAACTGTACCTTTTGGACATTGCACTGAAAAAAACGAAATATTTTATTTATTTATGCAAAATTAGATTTGCAATTTTAATTTCAAATCAGTTTTTTTTGAAATTTTAAATTTATAATAAATAATTGTTATCTATTACTCAAATACTAATTATCAAAAGAAAAACAATTATGAATATTTATCAATCACAAAAAAAAAGAAAAATTTTAGCATATGAAAAGTTATTTTTTCCTTCCTTCCTTCTATTTCTTTAAAATAACTTGTAATATGTGCTAACTTGAATATGAAATTGATAATTTATAAAATAAAAGGAAAATATAATAATTTTTATACTAAAATTTACAGCATTCAGGTAATGTTTCGGCATTGCCCTCACGTAATACTTCACCATCAGCACATCCAAAGCCTTGAACAACCACTGTTTTTGTTGCATTCATTGATGGACAACCAACTGATTGTGTTGCAATTGTTTCACCATTTACATAAAGAAGATTTTGAACAGGTACAGTAACACCTAAACGAATAAAAGTTAAAAATTTTTAGAAAAAACATTAACATAGATATGGTGATCAGTTGTTAACATTTAGATGAATAAAAATTAGAATCGAAATTAAAAAAGAATTAGCGAAATTTTTTTTGTAAAAAAGTTAACATAAAAGTGCTGATTAATTATTAAAATGAAAGTTCACTGGCAGTACTGAATAAATTATTAATATGAAAGTAAATAAAAAAAGAAGAAAGAGAAGAAACGACGGAACAAAAGAGGCAGAAATGTGATAAATAAAACTTTGTTATTAAATTTCAAATTTTCATTCATTTCTAAATAACAATTACAATATTCGAAAATTATTTTTAATCTTTTTTTTCTTTTTTTTTTTGTTTCAGTCTGAAATAAAAAAGCAAAAAAGAGCTGACTTAAATTTTTAGCACTAAAATTAAAATTCAAATATCGAATTTCTAAAGTTTTAACGGAATATTTTTGTTAAATCAAAAAAGTTAAATAACATTTTGAAGATTTAATAATTTACAATTAAGTTTTACAATTTTTTTAAAAAAAAAGAATATATAAAAATATATTTTATTTACCTGGTATTCGTAAATCAAAAATTGTTCGCAATGTTAAACCGCATAATTCATAGAAAACATTTTGTAAAACAGTTGGAAGTATTTGAATAGTATAATTAGCTGTGACACCGTTTACTGTATTAATAAATTTAACATCCAAGAAACGTACAAATACTTCAATAGATGATGAACAACGTTGTGATAAGGTTGCATCTAAGTTATTGAAAAATGTACCAACATATTCCGAATAACCCTAAAAAATTATTTTTCTTTAATGCTAAAAATTATTTCTAAACATTGAATAATCAAACTAAAATTGGATATTAATTTTAAACATTGAGAAATTTTAGGCTCTATCGGATAATTTTAAATCTTGAATAAGTTCAAAAGAAAAAAAAGGAAAAAAGTATGATAAATGAAAGACTAGAAAAGAAAAAAGAAAGAACTAAAAGAAAACATTTCAGAAAAATTTTTTAAATTAAAATTATAATAATAATAGAAAATAAGTCAATAACTTTAAACTGCTGATTTTTATTTCTAAAGATGCCACAAATGCCTAATAAAGTAATAAACTAATCACTGCAAATATGTGATAAGCTGATTACTGCAAATGTGTGATAAAACAGTAAACTATAGTTAAGTGATCACAGTGAACAAAATCCGATGCTCTATCTTTTTTCTTATTAACTAATATTTTTTTCCGTTATTTACTAAATAGCAGAAAAGTGTTACAAAAAAATTTGCTTATTTTTACTCATCATATTTTGATAAAAAATTTCTAACTTTAATTTTAAATTTAAGGAAAATTTTTTCAAAATTTTCATATTTAATTTGCTCTTGAAATAACATTTATAAATGAAAAAAAAAGAAAACGAAGAAAATTAAATTATTTTTTCATTACCTTTAAACAGTCATTGCCAACAGGTGTTAAAGTAGCATAATCAATACTGACAGTTAATTCATAACGAGCTGGTTCCAATGCAATTGGTACACAAGCAGGTATCACATTTGATGGTGACCAAATACCATTGGTACATGTAAATTGTCGTGTACCATTTTTACCATTAACAAATGTAAATTTTCTAGCACATTTAGCAGAGCAAATTGTCGTTGCACCTTTTATTTGACATTCTTTTTCAACATTTTCTTCACCAATTAATGACCATGATGAACATGGTTTTGCTATAATTTTAATTTTTTTTAAAAAAATTAGCAGATTTTACAAATGCAATATGATTAGAGAATTTGAATATTTTTATTTTGTTTTTAATTATCAATTACAAGATTATATCTTTAAAATTTTAACTTTTGCTCTCTAATTATTGAGTGAATATAAGTTTAGTAATACAAGATGTATTGTAATATAATTTAGTATATAATTCAATTAATTAATCATCACAGTAACATTTAGCTATAATCCAATTAAAAAAAAAAAACAAATAAACAAGCAAGAAATATTTAGTTGTGAGCATAATTATTTCCATAAATTTAAAAAAAAAAGAAAAGCGGAAAATTTTATTCAATCCTATCATAGCATATTTATATTTGGTTAACTTTTTTCCATTATAAATTTTTAAATGATAAGTGATAAACTACTGATAACTGAAAAAAAATAAAGTTCTAACGTTGAAGTGACACTTGAAATTTGCATTTATTTCGATTTGATGCACTATCAGTAGCAATAACTTCAACTGTAACATGTGAACTAAGAGTAAGTAAAGCCTCAGATGGCTCAAATGTTACATCCGTAATATTTGATGTATCCTGAATTACCATATGTACGGTACTTTCATTAAATCTAATCAATTTTTCAAATTCTCCATCATTAGCAGGAACAATATATGAATCAGGACATTTCATCACCGGTGGTTGTGTATCTAAAAAAAATAAGTAAATAAATATTTATTTATATCATATATTCAATATTTGTTTAATTTTTCCTAAATTTCAAATATTTCATTTGTAATGGTTGTGCATCTAAAAAAAAAAACGAAAGAAAAAACGGAGAAAATAAATATCTGTTTATATTATATATTCAATATTTTCTTTAACTTTTCCTAAATTTTTTTTCTTTTGGAAAATTTTTAAAATATAATCTTTTAAAAAAATAAAGAAAGCGAAAATTTTAATATTTGATTTAATTTTTCCTGAAAACAATTTTTTTTTTTTTTTTTTTGAAGATTTTGTTTAAAATATAATTTTTTTAAGAGATAAACAAAAATTTTTTACTAAAATAATTATTACCAGGTATTCGAAGTTGTACAGTACATTCAGCTGCATTACCAGCATCATCAAATGCTACGTAAATAATATCCATATCATTTGTTATCATTTTTGGTGGTTCAAAACCATCCGGTGTTACACGTATATATGCTACGGAACCGGAATTATCAGCTGCAGTTGGTATTTCATATGTAGCTGGTAAAAGTTGCCCATTATCATCTGTTAGAATATAAATTGGATTTGTTGGACAATTATGAAATGTTGGTGATTCACTATCGACACACTGTGGTACAGATGCATTCCAACCGACCTAAAATAAAGTATTAAAAGAAAATGATATAATAAATAATAAAAGTAATTTTAAAAAAGAAAAGAAAAAATTAATAAAATTATTTATGAAAGAATAATTTGGGATGCAAAAATTTTTAATTAATTAGTTAAGCAAAAAAAAAAATGATTCATATATTCAATTAATCAATTAACCTGTAAATGAGAAGGAATTTCATGAGCAATTGAAAGTGGTGCTAAACAACCTTGCATATCAAAACGAATACAAGGATTTTGTTCATATTCGGTGACACCAAGAAGAATGTAACGTGCACGTAATGGTGGATTTAATTCAAACTGATGCATTGCATTGTGATTTCCGGATGGTGTTTCAAATTCCTAGTTTTAAAATAACATCACCATTAAAAAAAAAAAAAAAGAAATTATTTAAAATATTACAATTTTTATCATATATTTTTTCTACAAGTAAATTTTTCTTTTTCTTTTTTCAAATTTCACCATAATATATTTTAAGATTTCAATAAAATCAAAATTTTCATATATTTTAGAAATTAAAAAAAATTTCAAAATTTTGTATTTTTTAAAAAAAAAGGAAAACAAAAACATAACATACAATTGGATATGTATCATAATTTTGACTATATTGAACTTTATAAAATAATTGCATTTTAGTAATATGACCACGTAAATGACCACTACCAGCAACACCAGCCATACGTAATGTTGTTAACGTGTAAATACGTTGTAAATCAACAGAAAGAAAAATAAATGCATCCTTAGAACCACACCAACCAGTTGATGATAATCGAGCCTATAAATAACATTTTAGTAAGATAAATTCGAAAAGTATTTTAAATTTTAGAGAAATCATTACGTATAACGTAAAACTGGAAACATTTTGTTGTTTTTTTTTTTTGTCACTATTTACCTTATGCGGTTCATAACCCCAGGTGGTCGAATCAGAATTATCAGCAAAAGCGCCGTCCGGTATAAAACCGGATGAAATTCCAACATCTTCCGCTAAGACACATGCTGTTCCAAGTGTGCAATTAATTGTATCAGATGGAAATGGCTTATAGCCAGCTCTATTACAGGTAAATTTTGCTTGTGCACCTTCTTCCACTGATTCTAATTGAATTTGTCCATCATCCGGAAAACCGGGATCAACACAAACTGGTCCTGCATATTAAAAATATATTATTTCATGCTATCTAGATGATTAATTAAAAGTTAAAAAAAATAAAAATTTCATTCTAACTAAGAATTTTCAATACAAATTTATTTTTAAAATAAGCTAACCTTCACATCTTAAATCACCAAGATCCCAATTACCATCTACATTACATCGAATAGTTCGATCATCATAACTTGATTTACCAATTAAACTATATGGTGGTCTACAACTGAATGTAAATGCTGATCCTACCTTAAAAAAATTTTTTTAAAAATTGTATTCTAGTAATTGAATAGTATAATTAATTAATTCTTTAAAGCATAAAATTACAAATAACAGTTTATTAATTAAATAATCAAGATTAAAAATTAAATAATGAATAAAAATTTAATTTATCATATTTTTAAGATAGTTTCCTTTTTTCTATTCTATTTTCCTTTCCCCTTTATTTTTCGAGAAAAAAAGTTTAATTGATATTAAAACATTAAATTAAAATAATCTCTAGCTTTGTATGAGTAGTCATCGCCTTCGTAAATTGCACCAGCAAGTGATGGTGGTGGTCCACAGTCTACCAATGGACAATCAATTTCTGGTCCTGATAACCAGTAATCACGACCATCTTCTTGTGGATCATAAATACATTGGCGAAATGACGATAATAATGAACTACTTGCTGTAATTTTCTTTTTTCTTTTTTTTTTTTTTCAATAAAAATATATGCTAATTAAAAGAAGAGAGAGAGAGAGGGAAAAAGAAAAAAAAAAAAAGATATTGTAAAAAATATATTAGTTGGTCGAATAATCTTAAGAATTATTATTAATCATTAAATAAATTTCAATTTCTTATCTTCATTCTTTCTACAAAAAAAAAGAGAAAAATATAATTATTTAAAATAAAATTATAACATTATTTTTTAAATTATATTTTCAAAAAATTTATAGAAACTAATTAAAGAACAATTTTCCACATTTCGTTACAACAAATTTTACTAATTTTTAGCAAAAAGAAAAAAAAAAAATAATTCAACAATATTAAATAGCTTACATATTAAAAAGTAAATTAAAAGGTAAAACATATGCAGATGAATTTATTCCCACCTGGCCTGTTTTGTTGACTACAAACAATTGATACATTACGTCCATATGCAATGGTACTGTTTTCAGGTGCAACAAATAAACCAATTGCAGAATTATTACGCACACCTTGACATGTTGCTGCTAAAATGATCTTAGTGAAAAAAATTTATAATTTATTAGATTCTTAAAAAAAATTTTTTTCATCTGAATCAAATTAAATTAACAAAAAATAATATTGCAAAATCAAATTATGTTATTAACAGTAATTATAATACATATATCGTAAAAAGAATTACATTAATTTTTTGTAACTTTTCCGTAAAATAATTTGCTTAGTTAAATAAAAAATTTCAATCAAATTATTTTAGGGTTTCAATTTCATTCTTTTGAAAAACAAAAGAAAAAAAGATTCCAATTTTTTGAATCGGAATTAAAATTTTAATGACTTACGAAGACAAAGTGGTGCTGTACCATTCCAACTACCATCTTGCATACATTTCAAATGGCTTGCACCCATCATCTATGAATTTTCATTCAATTAAAATGAAAAAAAAAAAAAATAAAAGTAATAATATAAATAATAATTTGTCATAATTATATTATATATGATAAATTAAAAAAAAGAATTGTATTATTTATATTAAAATAATTATGACAGATTAAATTATATCAAATTTTATGAAATGAATATTTTACTTGATATGCAAAATCACATTGAAATTGTATAATCATCGGATAATGGAATGTTTTCGCAGTTGAAAGAAGTAAACCATTTTTTGGCGATGATAAATTAGCACATAATCGTGGCACACATGTTTGATTATATCGAATAACATCTAATGCATTTAAACCTGTTTCACCATCCTAAATTTAAGAAAAATTAAAAAATTTTATAAATATTAAACAAAAAAAAGAGAAGAAAAAGAAAAAAACTTCTCAAAAATGATAAATACAAAATTTTAATTTCTATTTCTTTAAAATTATAAAAAAAAAAAATTAAATTAAACCTTTATATGAACACCACCCTGTCCATCTTCAGTAAGTAAATCAAAACCAATTTCACATGCACAGCGATATGATCCTTGTGAATTGATACATATTTGTTCACAATTACCGTTATTTTGTTCACATTCGTTCACATCTATAACGATTTTTTATTTTTTTAGTAAAATTTATGTAAAAAATTTCAACATTTATTGCAACTAAATTTTGATAAATTGTCAATTTTGCAGCAATTCGACTAAATTATTGGTTAAATGCTGATAATTTATCAATTTTTTATAATTAAATCATACTGCAACTATAATAATTTACCAATTCTTTATAACTGGATTAAATTATTGATTAAATGTTGATAATTTATCAATTTTCCATAATTAAATTAATTTATTGATTGAGCATTAATAATTTTACTAAAAACAAAAAAAGTATAAAGAAAAGAAAGAAAAAATTTTACCAAAACAATTAGTTTTATGGCAGCCAAGAATATCCAATTTCATACATGCATTATTGAAAAATTCTTCAATTGTAAGTTCTAATACGCGAACTTCTATTGCTTGCGGTAAAACGAGTAACTCACCACCAACAATCGCAACATTTCGTGTTATCAATTTCTAAATTTTAATTTTAAGTTACAAAAAAAAAAAAATCGTTATAATTTTAAAAAAACTGGAATAAAAATTAAGGTTTTATACATATATATATTCAGTATGAATTTTAACAGTAATGTTTATTTCTGTCAATAATAGGTCAATTTTTTCATAATCACCTAAAAAAAAAATTCATTACTAAATTTTCAAAAATAAAAAATACGATAAAAATTTTATTCCATTTCCAATATTTATTGTCTGTGATTAACTTACGGTTATATTAGCAGCAACAAATGGTATTAGTGGGACGCCAGTACGATTTGAATATTTTAAACTGATAACAATTGGATATGCACCATTTGTTGTTTTTTCAATACGTATTCGTTCGATAACTTTTGGTACAGCAAAAACAAATGTAATTTTTCGATTACTATCATTAGGATTTGCGCACCAGCCTATAAAAAAATTAAAAACAATCAATTAATTATCAATTTTGTTTAAAATGTTTGCAAAAAAGAAAAATTTATTCAAATTATATTGTAGCAGCTAATAGCTTAATATTATTAAAAAAATGTAATAATGAATTTTTTTTGCAAAAAAAAAAAAAAAAAAAAAAAAATGATTTTATTTTTTATTAAATTGGAAAGAAAACGTCATGAATTTTAGTTGTTTAATATTTAATATTATTTACTTTGCTTTTAATTTAAATCATTAGCTATTTAATATTATTAGCTTTGCTTTTTTTCTTTTAAAAAATCTTCTATACCATTTTTATTAGGTCAGTAATAATATTAGTAATAAGAAAAATATATAATGATGCAGAGATGAATGATTTAATGTTATTAAATTTCATTCTAAACTTAGCAAAATATGATTAGATTCATTTTTGTCAAAAAAATTTAATTTAAATTCTAGTTTTACATCAAATGTTTAACTTATTTCTGGAAAAAGAAAAATTTTTTAAATTTACCAGTTGTTGCATAATCTTCAGCACGAAAACCATCCATTTCGCTGCTTCCTTCAGCAGAAAGTGAATTAAGAACTGAAGCTGTATTACATGCTAAAATAATAATTATAATTTCGTACCAAAAGAAGAGATTTTAAAAAGCATTTATGATTATTTAAGTTGAAAAAGAAATCAAATATTTTAAGCTATATAATAGTGCAATTTACTAATTTTGCCATAATACAATTATAATTAATCAAATTGATATAAATAATTATTTGATCTTACATAATTGTGCTTGAAATCCGGAAAGACATTGACAATGATAACCACCCGGCATATTAATACATTTTGTACTCTGAATGCTACAAATAGCCGATCCTTCGGCACATTCATCAATATCCTGACATTCTGGTACATCACTAAGTGTTTGATTTGCAAGACATTTTAATGAATCAGCTCCAACAGTTCGAAATCCTGGTTGACATTCAACACGTGCCAAATCACCAAATTCAAATCGTTCACCCGTTACAACAACACCATTTGTTATTAATGGTACATTTGTACATGTTAATTCTAAAATGAGCAAAAAAAAAAAATTTTTTTTTATCATTTAATTAAATATGGAAAAATTTTGATTAATACAATCATAAAACCTGAAAAGTAAAATAAAAATTAAATAAATATTATTTATACCAAAATTAACGAAGTTTTTTCTTTTTTTCACTTTTGTTGGGAGAATTATGGAAGAAAGAAAGAGATTAATTAATTCAAAACAATTAAAAAATGTATACATAAAAGTTTAATTAAGCATTAAATTAAAAACATTATATAAGACGTGATAATTGTAATTAATTCAATCTATTTCTTCCATAATTTTATATTAAATAGATTTTTACATCAAATTTTTAAACATTTTTTTTTTGCTTAATCAGTTTCTCAAAACTATGAAATTTCAAATTTAATTTCTTTCATATCAAAAAAAAAAAAAAGAAGAGAAAAAAGCTCAAATGATAAGACAAACTTTTGCAATATGGTTGAGCAAATGACCATTCACCAGTGGAAAGACAGAGAAGTGTTGCAGCACCGATTCGTCGAAATCCAGCAGTACATTCAAATCGAAATACAGTACCGTAACCTGTACCATCACCAAATTCCAATATTCTTTCACCATTTAAAAATGGTGCCAATGCAGGACAAGTCATTGCTAGAAATTTAAACATTAAAAATTTAAATTAAGAAAAACGAAAAAATTGCAATTTATTATTTGTAATAAATAAAAGTCCTTCGTTTTACTAAAAAAATTTTTGAGTAAAAACAAATAAAATGAAAGTAAAAAATCTTTTATTTTTATAAAAAAAAAAATCAAAAATTATTTTAAAATTCAAAAAATAAAAAAATATTTAAAAATTAACATTTTCAAATAAAAGAAAAGACATCAAAAATAAAAAACAAAAAATATAACAAATAAAAATTTTAAAAATTGAAAATTATTTTGAGAAAACTATAACTACAAATTTTAGATTACTCCTTTTTTCCTTTTTGTTTTTTTTTTTTTAAATAAATTGTTTTTGAATATGCATTTTACCTTTACAAGATGGTGTTAATGTCCATCGTCCTTCATCGGTACAATAAATTTCACCTGAATCTTTACCGGTAGAAAAATCAAAACCATCATAACATGTATACTTTGCTGATCCACCATATGAAACATTTGTTGCTGATGATGCAAATCCATTAGCAATTTGTGGAACAGTCGAACAATAAACAGCTATAATTATATTTAAGTTTTTTTTGAGATAGATTTTAAATTTTAATTTTGGCAAATTTTTTTAAATAGCTTTTTCTTAAAATAATAGATAAATCTAGAAAACTTCTTAATAATTAAAAAAAAAAAAGAGAATTGAATCAAATAATTAGTGTATAAGGTACGTTGACAATCTGGAATATGATCTTCAGTCCATTTTCCACCTAACTGACAAGTTATATCAAACATTTGTCCACGTCCTGTACGAAATTCATAGCCACGTGGACATGATGCAGTTACTTTTGTGCCAAATGCTGATGCTTTTGTTGACAATGATACAAGTTTTGGTGTTTGTAATGGTGGACAATCTAGAAAATTTCAATATTTTTTTTTCAATTAATTAATTTTAGAAAAAAACAAACTTTTAATAAATTATATAAAAGTTTTTCTTTTTTAACAAAATATTAAATAAATAAAAAATTACTTGTAGAGAAAGTAATATTCCATCCAAGACCATTTCTAATTGAATTAGTAGTGAAAACAATTTGAACAATTCCGGTCTGTGCAAAAATACTTTTTGGTGGTCGTGAAATTGCCGAAAAACCATCACCTGGATGTAAAGCACGACCACCTTCAACCTCTTCAAACATCTACAAATATTTGATGAATTTCCTTTTTACAAGTATTTAACAAAAAAAGAAAATATGCAAATTTGAAATGTTTAAGTTATGAAATAACAAATTAATAATGCATAAATAAATTAAACTAAACCATTAAACGATCATCTTCCGCAACATCAAAACTATTAATAGCAAATGCTGTTGGCTGTTCCGAATTTCTATCCGGTAATTCTACAGTATAAATGCATCTCTGAGAATTTGGATATGATATTCGAGTGTAACCGGGTGATGTTATAATTCCTTTATCAAGACGAATACGATTTGAGCATCCTAATAATGCTTACCATCAATATTCAATAATTTTTTGATTATTATTTTTTAAATATAAACTTAAATAAAACGAAAAGAAAAAGCTAAGAAAAATTTTAATAAAAATGAAAACGTACCACGCTTATATGTTATACTAAATCCTCGTCCATTTCGGGCAAAGTTTGAATAAAAATAAATGTACAATTGTGATTGAGTTGAAATAATTAATTGTGGATTTGAAAATGTTCCAGTCAAACGTGCTAATATTGGTGCTAACGGTGTACCACCATCGTAAATTTGCAAGAAATCATTAGCTCTTTCTAAATCAAGTTCTTCAATCTAAAAAAAAAAAAAAGAAAAAAGAAAATATATCATCATCTATTGATTAATTAAAAGCTTCAAAGATTTTCAAAATATTTCTTTTTTGACCCTAATAGCATTTTAACACGTTTTTTTCCTGTTAATATAAGTTGCTTAATAAGCTTACCTTTTTTATAAATATCATTTATCCACAATTATTCAATTTTAATAAAATCATCATAAAAAATGTTAAAAATTATGATTAATTACTTCTGTTATTAGCCTTTTCTTATATTTGATAACATTTATTAAATTATCATCAAAAATTTCTTAAAAATTATGCTTAAATAAGTTAAAAATTAGCACTAATGAAAACAAACATCAAGTGAAATAAGCTGTCCTGGATCAGCATCAATTTTCCACACGCATTCAACACCACTGGGATAATTTTTTGGATAATCTGGGCTAGTAAATATTTGCCCATATGGTTGAGCCTTCAAAATACCACCACATGATATGCTTGCTAAAAATTTCACAGACCTTTCTTCTCTTTCTTCTTTTTTTTTTAAATATGCAAATAATATGTCATAATTAATTAAATAATCAAAAAAAAATTTTTTAATTTAATAATAAATAATATCTTACTAGCTCGCCAATTTGCTTCAAATCCACGTGCTTGAATTTGTGTATCACTGCTAAATCTTACGACCATTACATTGGTACTTGAAATTAATGTTTCAGGCTTTTTTGATCCAGAAAGTATAGCCATAACAACGGATGAATTTTCCGCTGGACCACCATCCAAAATTGTAACAAAATCTTCATATTCTTCCGTTTCAAATGCATCAAATGTTATCTGTGTAATAATTTGATTCATAAAAATTTTCTATTATTTTTTTCTGTTAATTTTTATACTCTTCAATTCAAATTTTATAAATTTCATTATTATTGGGGAAAAGCAAAATTCGCCTAGCATAAATTATTTTCAATTATATTTATAATTGTTTTTAAAACAATTTTAATTTTCAAATTAAATTGATAAATCTTTTATCCCCTTTTCTCTTTCTTTCCTTCTTTATTTTCTAATTTTTTTTTTTTCATTTCGACCTTTAAACAAAATGTTCTGGAATTTGATAAAATCTAACATGAATGCTTTATTTATTTTCTCCTCATGTATAAATGGTAGAAAAAAAAAAAAAAAATAAATTGAGTGAAAAGATGAGGCGTTTCTTTTTTTCTTTTTTAATATCTTAAATTATTTTACATTTTATGGGAAATTTATTTTCAAATACAACAAAACTCTTTATGTGGTTACATTCATATAATCAATTTTACATTTTTTATATCAAAAGAAATTTTTTTTCGTTTGTTGTACTATTATTAATTACAAAGCATATAAAAATGTATAGTGAAATGAATTAGTAATAACTATAATATTTCATTATAAGAAAAAAATAATTATTTTTTATTTATTAAATTTTGTTTCAAAAAAAGTTATTTTATTAAAAGAAAAAGAAAAGGATAAATTCAAGAGAATTATTCATATCGAATTTATTAATAACATACATAAATTCGTGAATTGATTGGTCCTTCAACAACCCAACGACAATTCGCATTGGCATTATATGGCGATGGAAAATTTGGTGATTGTATTTTACCTGATTCACCTTTTTCATATTTCAAACATGTGATCACTTTTGGTGATGCTATAATATAAAAAATTTGCTACATTTTATCGTGATTTATTATTAATAAATATGAAAATCCAATTTTTCTTCATTTGTTGATGAATTTCAAGTAATTTTAAATTTTTAGTAAATGATATATTAAAAAGATATATATATATATATATAAAACAGGAAAAGAATAAAAGGAAAAAAAGTTTCATACTTTTAAATATTCATTAATGAATTATAATAGGTCGATTCTAATTTATACAAGTAATCGGATTTTAATAAAATTAAATAGAATAAATTGATCAAAGTTTGATATTTTTAAATATTTATTAATGAATTACATTAAATAGATTTATAATAAAACAATGTAAAAAAATGATTTTGAATATTAATGAATAATTATTAGCGAATAGTAAGTGAATACTAATGATTAATATTAAATAAATTAATAAATAATATTGAAGAGAATAAATTGAATTTTTGAATAATATCAAATAAAATTTTTACATAACATTTATAACAGCTAATACATAAAATTTATATATAGAATATTTAGCATAATATAGCAAAGAAAAGAGAAACCAAGAAAAAAAAAATTAAAAGAAAAGAAAAAAACGAAAAACTCCATTTAAAAATTCAAGGTTGCTTAAACTAAAGATTTTTGATTAATTTGACTATTTTAAACTGCATGTGAAACAGGTAATAGTGAATAAAATCTTTACCTGGACAATTGAATTCATCACTGTAATCACCGCAATCATTAATACCATCACAATGAGCTGAATGTGGTACACATTTGCCATTTTGACAAAAAAATGAACCTGAAACAAAAAATAAATAAATAAATTTGATTAATAGTAATTACTATTTTTTGTTTTTCTCTTTTGTGAATTTTTTACAAAATTATTTTGCTTAAACTAAATAAAGAAGGCCTTATTAATTGAAATTTTTAACAATTTAATAAAATTCAAACAAATATGCTAATCAAATTAATTATTGCGTTTTCAAATCATTTCAATAATTGTTAACACATATTTTTTTAATATTGAACATAATGTTAGTTTATTAGTTAGTTTTACGAGAAAATTTTGTATTTCTAAGTAGATATGCAATATCAGTAAATGTATTGAAACTGATAAATGTTATTAATGTCATTTTTGTCTTCTCTCTTTCTTAATGTTTTTTCCTTAGCCCAATACTATTAAAGTCTTTTATCTCTTAAAAAATTTGCCGCAAAAAAATCAGTTGAATATTATAGCCTTAAAAAAAGAGAAATTTAAATAAAATTTTTAATCTGTCAGAATTTTAAAAATTCCCATCCACCATATGTATAAAATAAATTTTTAAAATTATCTTTTTTTAAAAAATTTTTTTATTACAATAAATAAAAATTAAAAAAAAAAAAAAAAAAAAAAAAAAACTAACCAAATTTTAAGAGAAAAAATAATGCAATTATAATTATACATAAATATTCTCATTGTTTTTTTATTTTTAATAATCTATTTCTGAAGATATAATACAGATAAACAGGTATTACGAAATTTCTTCTTTTTTTCTTTTTTTATTTAAAAAAAATATTATTTCAAAGAAAAAAAATTATAGTAACATCAAACAGAAATTGTGAAAATTTCTTTTTTTCCTTTCTATAAAAATGTTAATTAATTTTTGTAATAAGAGTGATGACGATGAAATTTTCGTTTGCTTACTGCATTTCATTTTATTATTTTAATCGGTGATTGGTACAACGAATTGATCGATGCCAAGGTCGTTTAAGTACCCCGCTATCTTTTCACATCTTATCTCATCTTTTATTTTATTTCTATTTAACAAAATTTACAACTATTCATTCATATGTACTATTACTACTAATGATATTCTTTTAAATATTTATTATTCACTAATATTTTGTCATTAATATTATTTATATTTAACTTACCTTTTATACATGCAGGTAATACGCATATAAATGGTAATAGTGTATTGCACATTTCTAAACTCCAACGTAGTTCGTTAGTTGTTGTGATCGACACCTATAAATTTACATATATATGTTACGATCACTATCATATCATATTATTATCAAAATTTAAACAAAATAAAATTTTCATCATATTTTAACACTTATTTCTTTTATCATTTAATAAAATAAGTGATTAAAATCGTTATCGATCATTAATATATTTTAACAAAAAACAATAAACAATAAGTAATAAACACTATATTTTTATTTCTTAATTATATAAAAAAAGATATCATTTTAAGTGATAATGTGATAAAATTTTCTTTTTTTTTTAACACCATCTAATTTTATCATTTCTATCATTTCGCTTCATTTTACTTCTCTTTCCTTTCTTTTCACTTTGTTTCGTTTTTTTTTTTTTTTTTTAAGACTTCAATTTATTCAAAATTTATATGACTCAAATTTTGCAAAAAAAAAAAAAAAAAAAAAAAAAAAAAAAGAAAAGGAATAAAACATAAATTTAAATACTAGATCGACTAATTAAAATTTAAATTTATCAATGTGTGACATTTTTTTACATTATTATAAAATAATTTTTTTTTAGTTTAATAAAATTATACGAATACTTTTGCACAAGTCCCAGTTCTGTAATCCGGTTGTCCATCATTCCAAAAACCAACATAACGTGATATTACGGTACCATCAGACCATAAAAAAAATGCATTTTCATCTTCCGTTTGTTGTGCAACAACACCTTTAACAAAATGATTTTAATTAAATTTTTAATTATCAATTATTTCTTGAAGAAGTGTTAATTTTGCATACCAATCCAAAATTCGTTACGATTTATTGGAAGATTTTTTTGTTGCCGATTGACTAAACGATGTAAAAAGCTATTTTCGCCGAATGATTCGATGCGAGCAAGTTGACTTCCATACCTAATTATGTAATAAAATAATGAAAATATTTCTGACAAAAAATGCAACATCATATCTTATTAGCATAATATTATTTGAAATTTTGGAAATAAAATAAATCATAGAAATTAAACAAATCTGCAAAAATTGATTAGTTTTTTTTTTTGAAGCAAAAATATGTAATTATTCAAAAATAGGGAAATTATTAAAGAAAAATTAAATTTTCTTATTAAAACTAAATTGAAAAAAAATTCATGTCTAATATTTATCAAAAGTTTTGATATAATTTTTTGTTTAGGAACTTTTAAATTTTTTGACTAAAAAACAAGAATGTTGAATTGTGGTAACAATATATGATACAATTATCAATTAATATAACAATTATGCATTTTTCATTGAAAATGTATCCGTCAAAATTATGATTAATTAAAAAATTTAGAAACTGAGTGGAAAAAGCAAAAGCAAGGTTTTTAGAGTTAATTTCGCAGAATTCTCGTGTCAATAATGATAACTGTAATAATAATAGGTAATAATAATAATGATAATGATAATTATAATAATGGTAGTAGTAACAATAATATATAACAATAATAATAATAACATTAAGGCAATAGTATGAAGAATAATATTAAAAATTTTCAAGTAATCTAAAGAAGGTATTAATTAGTCGAATAATTAATTAATACATTTAATTTTACCTAGAACAAAATAATAATGCTTGTGGCCATGATCGTTCAATCGTATACACCCGAAAGCATTTTGATCTGCACTTTTCCCATCCTTGTGCACATTCTAAACCAATATCTGATACTGTATATTTTGCATCAGTCACATTTTTCAAACCATTTTCCTGAAAATTTTTAAACAAAATTCCAAATTAACAACACAGTTTTATAATTTATTTATATTAATGCAAAAGAAAGGTGAAAGAAGAGATGATTTTTTTTCCATTTAATTTTTTAAAATTCTAACTTGTTGAGTAGTAATAGTAATAGTAGCAGTAGTAGTAGTTATTGTTGTTGTAGTAGTACTGATAATTGTAGCACTAATTATCGATGATATTGAAACAGCAGTATCAGTAATGGTAGTAGTATTATTATCCGTAAAAATTGTTGCAGTTACAACATTTTGTTGTAGTAATAATAGCAATATTAATGATAATGATAATCGTAATCGTTGTTTTTGTGGTGTTACGAACAAATGATATTGTTGGAAAATTATCATGGTTGATAATAATGATGATAATAGATGGTTGAAGCGTACTCGTGCACATACACCACCCAATGCAATAAATAATGGGGCGTCAATGTCGCTAGGCGCTCTATCCGTTGAGTTGTTCAGGCTGTCTTACGGATTTTGCAATCAGGGCAAGAAGAAGATGAGAGAAATAGTCCAGTTGACCTCATTAATTTGACCTTCCATTTGCTTCATTTCAACCTTCAAATTAAATGAGAGAATGTTCCATCTTGTCTTCCATTAAAATTCTCACAACAGTCATTACCAGAGATAGGTATAAATATATCAATTTATCCTAATTCATCATCATCTTTTCTTACCATCTTTTCCTCTCTTCTTATCTTTTTTTATCTTTTATATCATTTTCTTTTCATTTCCATCTATTTCAAATATTAAAATTACAAGCTAATACTTTCACTTTATCATCACACATACATAAAATTTTCATTCTCATCATCCCATTAGTTAGTTGATCAGTTATATATCATTCAATAAAATGGTTGATTACCTTACAATAATGATATATATACGAATGGTAAATACTGCATATCAAATGGCCCTATCACTGTCACATTTTGATATTCTTTTTCAATTGTTAATTTAGTTTCTATACGTTTATTAACTAATTACTTCTGTGCCATTCATTCTTTCTAACAAAAAGAAGAAAATTTTCATCTTTTTTATTTTGATTTTTTAATTACTGCAACAAATCATTTCAATAATAATAATTATTATTATTATTATATATTTTAAATGATAACGATTGCTATCATTTTCTATCAAATTTAAGGATCGAGTACGGATTTTGCTGAAATACGTATCTTAAAACCGTTATGAATTTTTTCTTCTATTTTTTTTTCCTTTTTTTGAAAGTGTCACATTAATTTTATTATTTTGCATACTCATGAAAAAAATTCAAATTTAAATTGACAATATTCGAACAAAATTCAAGTTTTTGAACAATCTTTATGTTATATTTTTAAATTACATGAACCTTTTTTTGAGTTTACATCTCATTTTTTTTTTTCACTTTTCTTCTGCCTATCAGTCTTCTACAAATTTCTCTTTTTGTATCTTAAAACACTTATCTCATTTGTTTCCTGAATAATTTTCGGAAAAACTCAAAATTAATATTATTATCATAGCATATGTTAAACATTCCAAAAGACTTAACAGATGTAATGGAATATTTAAATTGGATTTTCTGTGTGAATTAATTATTTTGAATTAATTAGTTAAATAACTGAATTATCCAAATACAAAGTAGTTCCCAGTTCCTACTGCAGTTATTACAGTTTTCTTCTGAGGTTTTTCTACTTTCCTGCAGCATTTTAAAAGATAATATACTAGCAAAATGAGTGGAAAAAAGAGACATTAAAGGTGAATCTAAGTGAAAACAATAAAACATTTTGTTTGTGATAACTTTTACCAAATAATTCAAATATTGATTAATCACTTTTTGTTTTCTTTTTCTTTTTTGCTCCTAAAAGAATTTATAATATGGCGATAAACTGTCACATATTTGTGAAATATAGTAAAGATGGAGAAATTGAATTAAACAGACTATTAAATGAAAGCAAAACAAGTAAACTGACATTAGCATTTTTATTCAAATATTATTTTTCTAACTGAAATGAAAAAAAAAAAAAAGAAAAATATTGATAAATTAATAAAGAAAGTATCAGTAATGGAAATTGAAAATTGCTGTAAACTGATATGAAATGAAAACTAATATCAGCGAAACTGATGTCCATGATGAATACAGTGAAACCAGTTAAATAACTTTTGCCGATATCTTTCATTAATAATAATAATAAACAGTAACATCCAGCAAACATGATTTTCTGATTTAATATAAATTACTTTACTATGCCTTTTTGCATTCCAATGAATTAATTCAATGATATTCAAATGGGAAAAAGAAAGATTTTAAAAACAATACACGCAATTACATCCGTTCATGCATGCACACACATAAACACATACTGTATATATACATACATCACATTGATAAGTATGTTTGCATAGGTGTGGGTGTGTGGGCGTTTGTTTGTGTATTGCTCGCCTAATTAAATGACCTCTTCCATTGGTAAAACACTCTCATCTTTCTACAATAATTTAATATATTTTTTTTTTGATTGTGAGAATATTAAAGATTTTAAAGAATTTTTAAATTTGCCAAACAATTTCAAGGAAAAAGAGAGGAATAAATAATAAATTTGATTTATCATTTAAATCTTATTTATAAAAATACATATATAGGCGAAACAAATGAAATAACTAATTGTAAGGAAGACTTAGGAAATTTTCTAAATACGTTTTTTTTTTCTCCCCCTTTCTCTCTTCTCCTGTTTCTGTCTCTTTCCCTCTTTCTAAAAATAGAGGACAGAATTACAGTGTTTACTAGCGCAATAATTTCGCAGCAGATGATAAATTCATCGATGGCTAGAAAAATTTTTTCAAAAAAAAAAAATTAATTTGGCATATTTTACATGCAAGTTTTAATACTTAAAATGTGATCGCAAAAAAAAAAAAAAAAGACGGGAGAAAGAAGGGAATTAAGAAAGTTATCCAAACATTTAACTTTTACGAATAAATTATAAGCATGTAGAATATTAGTATTTAGCTACATTTGAATTTCTATTGATCGATTAAACAGTTTATAAAGCAATATTGACTGGCCCTTAATGCGATGATTACTCTGAAAAATAGGTAAAAATCTATGGCTAAAGTCCATTCAGCAGCTCTTGACGATGGGTAATTATTGGATAGAGATGAGAAAAATGAAGAAAGTACTATAATAAAGTAGCGAAATTATTAATATGAATGATACAACTTTTCGCCGATCTTAAATATTCTTTGAGAATCAAAAATTTAGTCAAATATATCAGATTAGTCAATATTCAAGAAAGAAAACGATTATATTGTAAGTAAATATGATTTAGGTATAGAAATAGTATTAGCTCCGTTTACTTTTGCAGCAAACCTGTCCACTTCATTGGTTAGCAAATAGTATGATTGGATGACTAGTGACCACGAAGAGAAATTGCACACTAATAAAATAGTAAACCATTTAAGTTTACCAGTCATTCATGCTAATTTGCCTTTGTTAATAATCTTCATTTTACATTTTTAACTAGTTATTTATTGTTTACCAAGTCATTATTATAACGAAAAAGAAGTTATTAAATAATTAAATTAGAATGAATGAACCAATGTAAAATATAAAAATTTTTTTAAATTTATTTAAATATCTTGTTTGGTTGATTATAATTAGATTATTTCAAGAAATATTAAAAATTAAATTCACTCACGCAATCCAATCATTTCATGTTTTATTTTTTTTTCTTTCATTCAAAGATTTCATTTTTTTTTTCAGATCAAATAATTCAATAATTCAATCTAGTTGTATTCATTAAATGATATTAATGATATGAAATTATTAACACTTACTGAAAATGATACATGAAATCCAAATGCGTATATTTAAATATATTTTTCATTCAAAATTACTGTTTAAAAATTTTTAAATGATTTTATCCTTGTTGCAATAGTACATTTGTTTTCTTGTAGAACAATAATGTATCTGTGATCTCTGATATCATAAATCATATGAAAATGATAATATTTCTATCCCTTAATTTTGATAAAAGTTTAAAATTTTGGAATAATAAAATAATGTGAAAATTTAATGTGGTATAATTTGCATTAAATGGTGATGAAAATGAAAAATAAAATAACTTCAAACGTAAAAAAGAAAAGATTTCACTTTTATCTATCTGTTATAGTGTTATAAATCATTTAAAGTTTCAAAATTGAAAGTAATGAAATTTGATCAGAAAGTTTGTATGGACAATTCGCCAGGAATAAGACAATTTCCGATGAAATTAATTCAGACATTTATTGAGATTGTATAATTCGTCACTATGACATAAGCATATTCTCATCCATTGAGGATGCGCAATAATTTTTGTAAAGATTTATAGGCATATTCAATCTTGTAATCACTCTTGCATATACGTCTAATCTCCCGATTTTTCACTGCATAAAATTAGTCTTTTTTCCGGATCATCTAATTTCAGGTATTTAAGTTTATATACTTTTGTTTGTTTAATTTACAAATATAATAATAATAGCATGTTAGTAGACCAAATATTCCTGAAGTTTTGAGACATTCATTCAAAGAAAAAAAAAAAAAAAAAAAAAAAAATGACGAATTTTTTCATAAGCAAATATAAACAAACCAATTGATTTAATGCTGCTTTAAATACCTTAAAATTTTGAGAAGTTTTTTTTTTTTTTTTTCACATGAAAATTTACAAAGGGATATTAATAAGCAGTCTTATACATTTGAGCTGTAGGAATAACATATACCGCCGCATATGTACTATCGAATTTAGAAAATAGGTTTATGAGGTTTTATGCATTCCCTTCGTTAATAAATTTTGTTCAAAAGAAAACGCAGATCAGTAGTATACTTCAATATAATTGAATTCATCATTTCAATTATTCATTTTATTTTCTAAATGAATCACTTGCAATACAATTAAACATGAGATACAGTTAACTGTCTTGGAGTATTTTTATTACATTTTATGATGATTTCTTTTCTTTTTCTTCTTGTAACATCAACAGTGATAATTAAAAAAATATATACAACTTACATAATCAAACAAATGAGATAATAAGAGAAAGATAAAGAAAATCAAAATAGACTGTAATATTTGTTTTCCATCCATAAAATATTCAGAATTATGATGATTTTTTAAATATTACAATAAATTTAGCAAAAAAAAAGAAAAAAAAAACAGATTTGCAAAATCGCATCTAAGATTTATAAATATCTCAAAAATTTCAAAAACTTTTCTTTTCTATTAACATTCTTTTACCGATTCCTTCTCTATATCTTTTAATAATAGATAAAATATAAAATTTCAGCACTATAAACCAAAAGAATAAAAACGAAATAGGTATGTGAAAGAAATTAAAATTTGTTAATCACTTCTATAAAACGAATAATACGTGTACGTTACAGCAGTAGTAGTAGTAGTAGTAGAATAAATTAATCGAATTCGCTAAAATATCGTAAGGAACTAATGATACTTAAATTTTGCTCCATTAAATTCAACAACATTAAAATAGGTTCATTCTTAACCAATAATAATTTAAACATATAATTCCTTTTATCATTGTGAAATTCATAAATTCTGAAGAATTTCAAACATATCAAATAAATTCAATACGGTTATGTTGTATTAAACTACAAAGAACAATTAGAAAGTGAGAAAACAAACAACAACTTGCAAAAATTAAATTATGATAATGAATCTCATATAACAGATGTTTTTAATTTTCTGATTGCTTTTGCATTGATGGAAAATCAATATCCAAAAATACATTTGGTATTTGTGAACCGTAATATATTTTGTTATTCATTGCAATTGCTTCAATTTTTTTCAATTCCAAGAATTCTCTAAAAGGAAAAATTGTTATATTTCAAAAATTTACATATATTAAATTTATAACAATAACGATTACCAGAAGATCCATGAAGATGAAAAATAAGAGCCATAAGAACAGTAACATTCTTCAAAAATTTGTGTCGTATTTATTTCCAAATTTACAACATCTATTTTTTTTTAGTTATGAATTTATATGGAACATTTTAATGAATCGCTTATACATACTTGGTTAATAGCAACTGATTACCCTCTGCCTGTTTCATCCTCGAATAAAATTCAGCATCCGCACGAGCAGTCGCTCGGGCTATATGACTTTCATCTGAAATTTTGAAGCAATTTAAATTCAACTGAAATAAAGCAAACAACATTCAAATGATGATATAAGTGAAATGGATACAGCGAAAACCATACCTTCCAACTGAGAAATTCTTTTTTGAGCTTCTTTTTCGGCTATATGTTGTTCATAATGAATAGCTGCTACTTGCGCAGCTTTTTCAGCTTCTACAATTTTGAGTAACAAGTTCAAAATTTTTCAGAAAATTAACTATATTCATTTAAGACTTACATATATACAAACTTCTAATTGATACTTTTTTTCTAACCATGATGTCTTTTTTAATCAAAAATATCTTACACCTTATTTGTTTTTGAGGCTAAAAATAAATTATATTTTGCAATGTTATAGAGTGAAATAGATGAGATCAATCACATTAAATCATATCACTGAATGATAAACAATATCATTCAAGGAATTTTGAATTCAACCATTTAAAAATTAATACAGCTCCAAAAACACGGCAAAAAAATGCACGATAAAAATAATTTCACCACAAATGGAAACAATTAATTATAACGAATAAAATAAAGAAATAACGAATATACAAAATAATAAAATAACGAATAAAACAATCTAAGATTCACCTATAACAGCTTTTTTGCGTTCCGTTTCAGCTTCTTTCTCAACCACCTTTTGATGCTGTATAGCTACAAGAAGTTTTGTTTTTTCTGCTTCCCTAAAGCAATCACAATTTAACTTAATGAAAATAAACAACAAAAATAAAACGATGACTTTTTGTTATATTCATCACTTAGTAATGATTAAGATATATCAGATAT
The DNA here is from genome assembly GCF_000002995.4 of Brugia malayi. Lineage (NCBI taxonomy): Eukaryota > Metazoa > Nematoda > Chromadorea > Rhabditida > Onchocercidae > Brugia > Brugia malayi. The sequence continues at coordinate 10,756,289 of NW_025062479.1, forward strand.
TATCAATTTATACGATATAGAACTTACGATGCTAACTACTCCATTTCTGATGATGACTATTTTGCAATGTGTGAGCAAAATTGAAAAAAAGCATACATTTGCTCATAATTTTGTCGTATTGATTCTGGTATTTTAGGTTTTGTTACTCGGACTGCTTGCACAGAAAGACCTGGAGCCATCCTTATTAAATCCTTTTGTAAAGCCGTTTTCAAATTTTCATCAATTTGATCTGAATAAAAATTAGCAGCTCAAATTGTACGACATATGATCTGATCATATCCGACCATTCAGTGCATAGCATAAAAAGAAAACAAGAAAAATACTAAAAGATATCAATAAAAATAATACTAATTAGTTAGGAAACATACCAAACAGATCAATATAAACTTCTTGAAGTGTATGACTACTGCAAAATTGATTCACCTCATGGTGAACTTTGTTGAATATTAATGGCCTATCGTAGTCTACCGTATAATTTTTCACAATATCATAAACTGTAAATGCAAAATTGAATTTGCAATAGAAAACAAGAAAAAATATATAAATATATTCACTGTTCATACTCAAAACTAGTATCAAAAAAAGTCATAATTCCAGGGGGCGCTCCTAAATTAATCCACTAAAAAGTAATGAAAAAACAGAAAAAAATCCTTTACCGCTTGATGATGATAAAATATTTACAACTTCAATTCGATCAAAATATATCATAACACCACCACTAAAATAAAAGTTCAAGCAAAAGATCTTGTTGAACATGAAAAATTAATGAATTGACCAACATATTACTGTACAAGAAAAAAGCAACAATAACACTAATCTATTCACAACCAAACATAATGATTAGTTTTCGAGAATATTGTCGTGGAATTTATTGACTGCCAGATATTTTATTTTGCTGAGCTCAAACTTGGGTAATTAAACAAACAAATCAACATTAAAAATTAACACAAAATCTACATTATAACAACGCGCAACGGATAAGTATAATATCATTGTAAAACACTAAAATATTATCAAAGTAACGAATAAATATAATTGTAAAACATTAAAATATTATCAAAAACACCCAAAAACATAGAACGAAATAATAGTTAGTGGAGAAAGTTGGTTAGTTTATGTAGGGAATTAAACTGACAACCGGAAAACAAAGATTGGTAACAAGATTAGTTTTTTTTTTGTTGTGTGAGAAAAGGGAAAGTAATTAGTATAATAGTATAGATTAATTACATATGCAATAATATTTTGTGATTGACTCATCATGCATCTGGCAAAAAATATTAGGATTTGAATGTAATTTAAATGTGTCGTTTTTACGACAAATACCATTTGCCATTCTATGAATTCATAAGTATATTCTATTCATGTTTAATTTGTTAATATTACAACTTCACTAGATAAAAAAAAAAAAAAAAAAAAAAAAGAACATAAGAGTTACCTTGTTCCACAAGGTACATTTTTAGCTTCATCCGTTTGTAAGGTAACCTGAACTGATTTATATGTTGTGAAGAACGGAAACATCAGATGATATCCTGGTTGACTGACACGACTTAATAGCGCGCCACCCTTCAATGATCAAATGCATAAAAAAACTTATATTTGAAAACAAAGAAAACAAAATCGATAAAAATGATTAATAGAAATATTTTGATAAAATTTAAAGAGAAAAACAAATTTCAGTTTAATACCAAAAATTCATTAATTGCAAAATTCAGATAACATACTCGATAATATACACCAACATGTCCTTCTTCAATATGATGTAAAGCAAATGCCATAAATAAAGCTACAATTGCACCAACTGTTACTAGAGGCCATCCAGGTACCATGTCTAAACTATATCACCTTTCAATCAGATAAACTTCTGAACTGATTTACAATCATAATACGCAAATAACATGCAATAACTGGTCCATGTACTGTTTTCACTTTCGTCCTCTTCGCTTTTCCTTCCATATTTTTTCTTACATCCATAATGGTCATGGAATTTGGTTTAAATCGAATAAAATTTCTGAATAATCAAAATCAAACTATAAACTTTTTACATGGCTTTCCTTTCCATTTTTAAAATCATTGACTTCAACATTTATGAAACAAAAATATATATTAATGAAACCGAAAAAGGCGACCAGTGATATTCATAAAGTATTAAATAAACAGATATGTCGAAACAATTTATTGGATTCAATAGAATAATTGTACAACAAATTTGAGAATTACACGAGGTCGTAAATTTGATATATCGCCTGATTCACAATCAAATTGTTTCGACATTGGACCACGATGCATTGTTGCAGCTGTTAACAAATCAGCCATTGGAATTCTACTGCTACCTGAAAATTTCAAAATATATTAATAAACGGAAAATATTACAACTTGGTTATTTTAAAGCATTGTAAAATAGTATGGAAATAATTGAAATGTCATGTCAGTTGAAAAGAATTCACCGTTTTGTTTTTAAAAAACTTGATCAAAACAATTTATGTGTCAAAAAAACGAAAAAAAGAAAGAAAAAAAAAGATGGTTAGCAAAAGACAGCCATGCAAAAGAATGAGCAATAAATTTGGAAGAATTATTGCTATATAAAGTTACAAAGCTATATTATTTCGCTATGACAGATTAATTTAATGATTAAAAATTAATGGATTGAGTATGGAAAAGAAAAATTGATCCAAATATAATAATAAGCAACTGATATAAAGTTTATCTTTCAGTTATGATTAAATTATGCCAAACATGCCTGCACAAAGATCTGGCGAAAAGATTCGATTGAGAAAAATTGCTACTTCAAAAAAATCATCATAAGCAGTTTCATAGATAGGCAGTTGTGTCGTACAAAGATGCTCTTTTTTGTTCATATCAACGTCAGCATAGGTTAATGATTGACCGATTTGAAATTTGCACAATATTGATTGAGTTCCCAATAATCTTAATGCACTGTCGACGTTTAGAATGCAAACTAGTTCAACGAAAAGTCGACCTTGTTCAGACATATAGGATAATGATGGTTTCTGAAGAAATCTTGTGATTACATAAAAATACCTGATAAATTTGAGAAATTTTTAAAAGGATAAAAAAATTTTATTCAAATGAAAAACCAATCCATTTCATGCTTGTTTATCATATGCAAAAATATGACAAACTTTTGTTATTTGGCACTGATTACGATATTCATTAATGGCTTTTTCAATTTGTGCAATCCAAAATAATCGAGCATTTCGATTTGGTGCACGTAATATCATAGAAAAATCACCTAAAATCTAGATAGGCAAATATTAGTCTAACAAAGCAGAAATCATTAATAATGCAGTAGCAAACCGGATTATTTCAAACCGGATTGTACAAGATAACTCACGCAAGCAGAAAAATTCAGAAAATCCAAAAAACGCTAACCAGAGCGAACTTCAAACGAACAATCATCCATTTCCTTATTCTGTATAATTTTAGCATTTTCCAATAACAAAGGTGTCTTGTAAAGATTTAACTGTAATTCACTTGTTTTGGTAATCCTGAATTCCTCCAACTATAATAAAATTATATGAAACCTTCAAGAATTTTAGTTTGTTACACTCTCATTAATATGATCTATGTTTTCTTCTCATTACAATCTATTTTCGTACTTCCATCATTGAGTGATTTGCAAAATTTAACATTTTTCTGATACGTAAATCAGGTCATAGTTTTTCTTAGCTGTTGTACAATATATTACCATGACGATCTGGCTAAATGCATATAAATATAATTCGTTAACCTTTTATTAGTCTAGCTACTCATAAAAAGAGATAATGTTGAAACCTGTTCAATTGGTTCTACGGGTGTTGTTAGCATCAAAAAATCATTGAATAATAGAGCAACTAATATTTTCCCATTTAATAGTTTCTGCAAAGCACCACAGTGTAGGAGACATCGTGGTCCAACTTTCCTGAAATTAATATTTATAAAAATCTAAAGCTGATGCATCTTTTAATCTTGCAATTTTCTAAATTTATTTAATTTCGAACTTAGGTTTAAACAACAAAGTACCGTGTAGAAGATGGGAAAACAATAGGTGGTTGTATAGCTTCACAATGAATGTGTTGCTGAGCCCAAATGAGCATACTTGAACTATCCAATGCACTGATAACATCGTTAATTTCGGTGCATAATAACTTCAACAGCTCGTGCGCTTTTTCAAGATTCTAGATAAATAGTATTTACTTTAGAAACAATCATAAATACAATTCGTAAATTTTAGAAAACTGAAACAATTAAAAATTTGAGAAAAAGAAATAATGACAAAGTTTGCAACGCAACCTTGCGTTTAGAATCACTTGGATGCGTATATTTGACAAGCTTTTCAAAAATTAACGGATAACGAGTAATACGATTCATTGGCAAAAGCAAAAAGTAGCTAAAGTTTATTCCATTTGTCTTTATACAACATGAACGATATGCCTGAAATATAATTTTGAAAAATTGAAAATTATAGTATAATAGCGAACTAGAAAAAAAAAAAAAAAAAAAAAATCAAAGGAAAGAGAATACCTGTCTAAATGAAATATTGTTGTGCTCTAGTTCGTTTAACATTTCCAATGCTGCTTGTTGTTTCGAGCAAAATTCAACATAAGCACGAAGTAAATCAAAATTCGCCACAAATACATCACCTCAAAAGAAAAAAAAAAGAAAAGATCATTATATAAACATTGTATAAACAATCAAGAAATTTCTCGACAACCAATTTATAGAGAAATAATTCACTAGAATGAATTCCGAAAAAAAAAAGTTTGATAACAAGAGAAAGAAATGATTTGTATTCAACAAAGAACAAGTTTGAATTTATTGAACAACGAATCCTAATTCTAATTACTAATTTACAGTTTAGAAAGAAAGAGCCAAGAAGCATATGAAATCGCATTCATGTATAAATTTAAGTCTGCATCATCCTCAATCATTTCCTTTTCTTATATTACTTAATATATTGCTTATATTAATTACTTAACATAAAAGGAAACTAACCAGGTGACAGTTGTTCAAGTGCATTAGCAATAGACGTAGATACAGAAATAAGCTGTTCAAAGTTTAAAAATAACTGGCTTGCAAGATCAGTATTAATTATGTCTTTTAATCCTTGAGAGAATATTTCATAGCACTGTGTTAGGTCATGACAATATTTCACTTCAGTATCCAACAATTCCTGAAAAAATTCTGTTTTATAAAAAAAATACAATGATTTTTACTAGAATTGACATACGACAAAAAAACATTTGAAAATTTGAAACGCATTATATCATATTACAAACCTAATTAATAGGCAATAAAAATCCCGGACAAACTTCAATTTGACTTTAATTTAAAAAGATTCAGTTAGATAGAAGATCAAGATAAATAATCATATATAAAATAAAATGATAAAAAGAATATGCATACTTTTGCAACTTTTTCGCATTTCGAAGAAACGATGGGATATTGCTCAGTTGTGATTGTAACAGATTGATTATGCAAAGATGTCACTGAATTTAGAGACACTTCGATGCTTGGTTGTATGGTTTTGCTGAATTGGTAACCATCAGATATTTTAAACTCTTGTACGTAACTAATTTAAAAGACAAAATACGATAATATTAGTATCATTAGAAATTATTAAGTGATGAAGTATCGATAGAATTCATATTAATTTTACTTTTGAATTTAGCAAATTTAATAAAACTTAACATTCTATCATCATATCTTACTTCATCAAACAAAAAAAAAATCATCAATCGCTTGGTATATAACAAAATGTAACTCTCAAGTATTTCTAATCTCCTTACATTCTAACAATGTAGTTCAATCGTTGTCAGAATAATATTTCGGGCTATTTCGAAATTTGAAGAGAGACAAGAATATTTAGCTTGTATATATGAATAAATCAGACTAATTAACGCACTCGTCACATATATCGCAATATAATTGTATCAAAACCATTTTAAGATAACCACCAACTTTTCCAGTTTACAATATATCAAATTTAATAAGACTGGTGTAAATGAACTTCGCGTCATTACTTACGTGTAACGTGTATATGCCAAATAAGAAAGGAAATTGTGCAAGCGTTAATATATTTTCAATCATACAACTACATGTTGCTTTTAATTCATTAAAACTGTTCAAATTATTTCGATTTTATATAATTTTTTCTCATTCTATTTGAAATTCAAATATTAAAAAGCAATGTTTGAAAAATGAGACGAAGAGAAAAATAAACAAATAATTATAAATTCCAGTTATGTGGAAATGTTCCAATATAACAAAAATATTCACAAAATGTTCTTAAATTTCATTTTGAAGTGAGAGCCAACTTCCAACTTTCATATTTATATTTTATTAGTTCACCTACAATTTTCATATAAATCTATTCACTTTTCCAGTATCTCATAATTTTCATATAAACCTATTCACTTTTTCAATATTTCACAATTAAAGGTAGGCAAGACATTAAAGAATGTATTGTTTAAATAGATCACCGCTTTTACGCGGTACTTTAATGGAAAAGGGAAAATACAAATTACTCAAATTCGCCGAAGTCGATATGACAAATAGAAACCCATTCTATTTCTTTTCATTTTTCTTTATGTTAAATGTTCACTTGTTGAACAATATATCGAATTTCTGAGATGCATCCAGAAAAGATATTATATGATATAAATTATCCAGTAAATCTAAGAAGTTAAGAATTGGAAAATTAATAGTTCTCTAAAAAATCACTGAAGTCAAATCCATAATTCTCGGAATTCTAAAATTTGATCATCACCTTTTCCTTTGATAATATCTATCCAAATTCTTCTATAGTACAATTTGCTCTGGTAACGTGCACACCTTTTCCTTTTGGATGCTGTACAAAATCAATTTTCATCAACATAAAATTTATCCGTATTAGTCCAGTGTTTTTTAAATTACAAATGCACAATATGCAAATAATAGCCTTCACCTTATGCCATTAAGCATGTTAATTTTGGTTTAGAATTTTCAAAAAAAATTTAAAATCACGAAAAATACTAGAAAGTAAATTACAAAACTAATTAGTGGAAAGACAAATTGTACATGCCTTCCTCTCGCAACATCATTTTTATAGGTTTGTATTACACTTCTACGGAGTGTTTGATAATTTATCACCTTCAGATTTATGCCATAGTTTGATGGCATTTGAAAGCTTTCTTTTGATGTATCACACATGATTACGTCCAACACAGAATTAGGCGATGCAAGAAAATGATCGTTAACAATTTGATGCTATTAATTTTTGATAGTGAAAATACTATATGCATCTGCTGCTAATAATAAATTCTAAAAATTTTGAATTTCTATTTCCTAAAATCTACCATCTTCAAGTCATTGATAATACAACAAGATCAGAAATGGATAAAACACTAGCTTATACTTTTGCAATGAAAAATATCTATCCTGAATAATCGTTAATGACTTAAGCAGTACCAGTTCAGTCCAAGCTACATAAAATATTTTACCTACACCATATGAAAAAAGGACAAAAGAATCCAGATTTTATTATCAGGACACTCGCTTGAAGTGTAATGCATACCTAGAAGAAAGGAAATCCAGAAGAAAGCAATGCACAATCATAAACTATTTGACACAATGGCATATTGCATAAAATCATTCAAGAATTCACTCCAGTCAATATATGCACTCACGGTAACACCAAATGAGACCTAAAATATTTATCAATGAATTAAAAGAGATAAAACTTCGAAAATTCCAAATAAGGGAAGAAAATTTTTCCAAGTTCTTCCATGTTTAAATTAATTTTTCGATTGATATAGTTAGTGGTAGCACAGATATGCCATTGCCTGATACCATTTTAAGAAATAAAGTAGACAAGTTAGGATTAAGCCATAACAAGCAAAAATTTAACTGTTGCAAACAGCTGTAATTTTTTTAATTTATAAATATTAAATTTAAATATCTTCAAAATTGAGATGCCCTTGATCTTCCATCCAGCATCTTGAAATTTATTCGCTGCATTGCCTGCAACAACCTTACCAATGGCAACTATAATTTTCTCAATAAATTAAGCGAACTGGCATATAGAAGCATATATACAAAACAATAAATTATTGCAATGAGTACCTTTATTACCTGAAACTTGAATCCAGCAACAAGTAATTAAGTAGTTAATGCGAAAATGCGACAATTAAGGTAGAATAAAAAAAAGTTCTAGTCCCTCAATCATAAGTGATATGAGGGATATAAGCGACCATATATCTAAATTATATAATTATGTTTGCAAATTATGGTTATGAAAAATCTAGAAATTTAGACTTTTAACACTGAAATCAGGTCAGTGGTAGCATTTTTGACGAGATTGAAATCCCTCCAAATATAACAGAAAGCGAGTGTTAAACTGATAATAAAATAAACTTTGCAACAGAGCTCCGAGAAAAAATTATCTGAGACCAGAATAGGAAATTATAAAAATCATCATGCATTAATGTCCTTACCATATAACGAGAGACAAAAACAATCATTAAATAAAGAATTATTGTGATGATATAAAATAACAGTACCATATATAAATATTATCTAAAGCAAAGCAAAGAAGGATGAAAGATATACTAAAGAAGAAAAAAGAAAAATATACTAAAGAAGAAAAAAGAAAAACTTGAAATGCAAATAAAAAATGAACCTAATTCGAAAATTTGAAAAACATAGAATTCTTACAAAGCTCCCGAACTTCAAAGTATGAAGAAAATTGAGTAGTTAAATACAATCACTTGAAATGCGTACTGATAAACAATTTTTATATAATCATTATATATTTATTATATCAATACCAAGATAATCAACAATCCAGTAGCAAAGTAAATCCAGCATTAGTAGAAGTAGCACCTGTCCATCATGATAAATTAAAATAATTGCCTACCTTTACAAATATATTTCGAACCAATAAATATTAGGCGTTGATGAAATGACTTCTACCTGACTCGACAATAATGAATTATACGAGTACGATGCTAATTAAGTAGAAATAAAAGTCGCGAATAAATAACGCATTTAAATTTGACCGAAATGATCGAAGAAAAGATATATTTACTGCCTGCAAAGTTTTATCTCCTCAAGACCAGAACTGTCAAATTTAATTATGTTTAAACAATCTTTTGAGCATTTCAATCAAAACAAAGGCAGAAGTCAATACTATGGAATCCGTGCTAATCAAGGTGGCCGTCACCAGAGCTACTAACATACCGGAAAGCTACACCATGAACATGAAGGATGATGTAAGTGGCAATGAGCTTTTTTTTAAAAAAAGAAAACATATTAGCCATACACCAAATTAAATCTGATTGCAGTTGATCTTATATCATAGGAACTACGCTACGATAGCAAGCTAATGAAGTATTAAAGGAGATGAGTACAGAAAACATAAGTGAATTGACCCATTAAAAAGTGAATCAGTATCAAACAAGTCTTATCATCAAATCAAATTGATCTCTTTTAAAGTATGAAAAATTTATTTACTCCTTAAACTTATACATATATATTTATAACTTAGATAAGAATTTAACAAATTCAAGACTACTTTGCCATGCACCCTCATATTTAGTATTTAAATGTCAACCTTATCCATATGGAAGAATACTATATTAAGAATAAATTCTTAAAAAATCGAAGAGCGAATCAAAATCTTATTCGTTCTTGCACTTATTTTTGATTTTGTATTAAAACTTCATTTGGTAACACTAAGTTGGCTTTCTTGGTCATCTTAAAATTTAACTCGAATCTAAGAAATTAATGCGCTCTTCAACTTGAAAAAATTTCGCTAAGACAGAATTTTGAATTCGCATTGGTCTTAAGATCCCATCGAAATATCCGCAAGATATTTAGTTGAAATACCACTAAAAGAAATAAAAAATAACCTACCGCAATTGAACATAATTTCCTGGGAAGAGTGCGTCAGTATTACTTTTGTCATTCAGGAGACGTCCTTTCCACCATTCGCCATCACTTTGATCAGTGACTATTATGATATCACCGTTTTTAAAAGATAATTCATCATCACGCTGTGCCTGGTAATCATATAAGGCTTCTGCTTTCAGTTCATTTCCACCTAAGATTTCCACATAATTACCTGGGAACCAACCAAATTTTCTAGTTCCACCATCGGAAACAATCTGCAAAAATGTTACTTCAATGTTATTATCTAAAATGAAAGTTGGAATTCGAAATGAACACTAATTCGTTCTTTACCTCTCTGCAAATCTAGTTGAGCACAATTCAGAAAAAAGATTTTTTTAGTTACGAACTTCTAGATCAACCTTTTCATGGGCAATCTTGCCTATCAGGATTCTCCCTAACTTCTTACTTCATTTCTCATTTTCTGCTTGCTAAAAAACTATAAATATCATTACAGTTCAGCTGAGAATTTTAGCCCGCAATTGTAGTACGAAGAAAAAATGGGAGTTGCAAAGTAGAAAATTCTAGAAAAGATGTGCAACTTGCCTCGCCTTGCCACCAACCACAAGATGATTTGCTTTGAACTTTTACTACATCACCAACTTTCAGAGACAACTGATTTTCCGCTGTAGCTTCAAAATCAGCAATAGCTCTGCCTGTACCAAAGTCTGCACTTTCTAAATTTTCTTTCGTCAATTTATTCGCATCAAAGCTTTATAATGTAAAGTCTACTTTACGAAAAAAAAAAAAAAAAAAAAAAACATCACAATAGTATTTTTATGGACGACAAATCTTACCAGACTGCGATACATCACCTGAAGAAGGTGGGCATTTTTGCACATAATTCGCAGGGAAAATTCCAGTTCGTCCATTACAAGTTCCTTTCCACCATTCATTGATTGCTTCCGTAACAAGAATACGATCACCTGCATGCAAATCGAGATCTGTTGGTTCCATTGCTTGAAAATCATACAGTGCCACGTACCACTCGCCTGATGTCGATTCAGCTGGTGTTTCTAAAGAAAAGCATCACTTAAAAAAAAAAAGAAACAGTTTTATAAAGCGCATGTGAATTAAAATTTTAATGTGTTTACATTTCAGAGGGAAAAGAATGATTTACAAAAAAAAAAAAAAAAAAAAAAAAAAAAAACTAAACCTGTAACAATATCATATACTGCACCAGCTGAGGGAATAGATGAAGGTGCAGAAGGTTCCTTTGCATCAGATTCTTTTGACTTTTCAACTTGATCTTTTACTAAATTATCTTTCAAATCGGCCTTATCTCCACCTGACATTGAAACGTACGATTTGGGGAACCAACCAACTGAGCCAGATTTATTACGACCCTGGAAAATGCAAAATAATCAGGACTAGTTAACGTCAATATTAAACTCGCAAAAATTTTGGTCTAAATCATAGAAATAAGTCGTCTTCCAAAACTAAATATGTAAATCTAATAGTAACTGTACTAATGTCTATTTTTTGCAGAACTAATATGCGTACTGGTAATTTTTTTTCTATTAACTTACTACTGATATATCCAAAACTTCGAAAAATTAAGACTTAATTCTAAATTAAAGTTCTAAATTTCTAAATTTAATTCGACGTAATTTTGTTACTATATAATTCGATAGTTCTAATGCTCAGATTTCTCATCGTCATTCATGTTACAAAAAAATTTCCGGCCATTTTCAAATGAAATATTAATTTTGCATTCATTACTTAGCTTCTAACCTTCCACCGCATTTCTAGCTGTTCCAGGATCTCGATAGTATCTCCTTTCGAAAAACTTAACTCATTATCATTTCTTGCCTTCCACTGATATAAAGCAACTGCTGCTCCCAGAACAGGCAACCGTTTTTCTTGTCCTAAAAAGATGAAATAAATAAGAATTTGTAAAAAGATGAAATAAAACAAAATAAATAAGAATCTAACAGACATATGATTGTGATGAATCAGTGTTTCTATTTATGAAAACCTTAAACACTAATTTTAAGTTCATAGAATGTCTTGAAAAACAACTACAAACATTATAATATTGATAATTGCATTATCTACCGGATGGTGAAGCACTTAAAGTTCCTGAAGCTGATTTAACAACCGCAGCAGCCGGTTCCTCTACAATGCTCTGCAACGGCTCGCTTGACGGAGAAGTTGTAACAGATGATATGGTTTGCGGCGGCTGAAACAGCACATCCTGAACACTGATTCAATTGGATCTATTAAATAAAAAATGGTACAGTGACAGAAATTAAGCAACTACTGATCTATTTCAACCAATTAAAGTGTTACCTGTGTAGGAACAGCAGTAACAGGTACCATTGGTTCGGCAAATGCTACGGGGAACCATCCTACTTTGTCACGCATCTGTCCCGCTAACCAGCCCGGTTCTGCGGCATGATTTTCAAATGCAAGAATAACATCTCCTGGTTGGAAGCTAAGCTCGTCATCTACAAATTCTAGTACAATATCTCAAAATTACTCCTAAACTGAAAACGGGTAATACGAGACATATGAGGAAAAAAAGAGAAAATGAATAGTGATAAAGATTTCAAAAATGCACCTGAACGAGCATTAAATTCATACAATGCCCGATATTTTACTGTACCAGTAGCACCATTTCCTTTTGGTAATGAATTACTAGGCACGGAAAATTGCTGAACTGTTCCGTTCGTAACACTTTCTAAAAATCGACAACTTCTGAATATAATCTACAGAAAACATTGAAAAACCAAAACCAGACTCACAATTCATATTTGATAAAGATGAATTAATAGTTTTAAAACTTACTCGAATCAACCGATGGAGTTTTATTAAGTGAGTGACCCAACAAAGATGTTGTCACAGCATTCGGCACATCACCATTTTGCCCAGAAACTATGGTATTTACTTTCAACTTCAAAGTTTTAATCTGTTCGTACAATTGAAAATGTAGCGTCGAAAGTTGAGTTAACTTTAAATTACACTCGTTGAATTCTTCCGCTTTCTAAAATTTTATTTCTTTCTTACAAAAAGGAGAATACGGAATTGAAAAAAATGTGACAAAATAAAACTAGTGAAAATGTTGTTACCATGGTAACCAATTGCTGCTGAACCTTTGCTCGTTCATTTGCATCTTTCAACTGTTTATTCAACGTTGATAATTGAGCAATTAGAGATTGTTTTGCATTTTTCGCTTGCTCAAGATCTTCAGCCTTTTGCGCTCTATTACGACATTCAACCTGCATTTGGAGACTTTCGTGTGCCAGTCGTTCATATTGCACACTTAACTGGAATTCAGCTGACATTTTATATTTTGATCAAACTTAAAATCCACAAATCTCCTATAAGTCATTCTAGAACTCTGAGAACAGATAACGAACAGTTCTGAACACTTGAAATAAACACCTTTTGCTAAATATATTTCCACAGCCCCAAATTTCTGAAACCTCAGAGAATTTCATATCGAACACAAGGAAATTTAGCTGCTTTAATTTACTTGTTGTTTTGTTATTTCCAATGATCGAATTTTTTCTGCTTTTTCATCACGTTTGACTTTCATTGATTCTATTTCTTTTGTTATACCAACAATTAGATCCCTTGTCTGCAAAACAAATAAAATTCAAGAGAAATACTATAAATAAAATCGTTAATTGTTTACGAGCCGTAACAGTAGTGAACTCACTGTAAATATGAATTACTTTTTAACTGATTATTACTCTATCTAAATTTGGATAAAAGAATTCCCCAATATCTTAATATATACCTCATAGTATTTTTGAAACTCAAATGTTTATTTACGGAACTATGTTTATCAGTACAGAGTAACAGTTGAGCAAAATAACAAAAGCAACAAAAACAAATAGTACAAAATACTTGAGTAATGTTAGTGTTCAACTCTGTTGACTTTTCATCGAGAGCTTGAAGCTGAAAGGATAGACTTTTCTGGCGTTGCTGTCGTTCCAGAGTGCTGTCCACTTCATTTTGACGCTGTGCCTAAAATTTTGCACGAATTTCAGAAATCCACAGAAATGCATACACAAGACATGCCGCTGATAACGATAATTCTTTGCTTCATCTACTTCAACTAATGGTTCTCAAGTTTCAGGCCATGTCCTAACAACATGTCAAAATTTCTCTCAAATCATTTGTTGGTCTGAACCAAAACGACATCGGCTAAATTATCTTACTTTGATTTCTCGAATTCGTATAGCGTTCAAATCAGCTTTTCTCTGCCGTTCCATCTCCTTTCTAGCTTTCTCTTTTTCTGCCAAAACACGTCTTTCTTCTGCCAGACGAGCTTCTTCGCGTTTCTGCTCACGTTCTAATTCCGCTTCACGTTCAGCCTGACGTTTCCTTTCAGCTTCCTCCCTTTCTCGTTCTCTCTTTTCTGCCAATTCTCTCTCTTTCTTTTCAAATTCTGCACGACGACGTTCTTCCTAAAAATCTGGTACAATGATTATCTAATATCAAAAGAACTTAAAAAAGTCACAGATAGCACCAACAAATTTCTAATTACGAATTTAAGTAAAAACCTCTTCACGTAATGCCTGACGACGTCGATCCAATTCTGCCTGCCCACGATCATAATTATCACGGCGTTTGTCCTCAAATGTTTTCGGTATTTGAATTTTTTGTGCAGGAGGTACATTCGGATCAAGTACTGGTGAATCAGAAACGGAACGTGAACAGTGAGCAGCTAACTCAGGTGGAAGAGTTTTTGGAAGCAAATAACCAGTCTGAAAATTACGCTTCCATTAAAAGCAGAAAAATACAACTAAAATTATTATCTGGACAAGTACTTCAATGTGCTACCTATTGATAAAGTGTTGAAAAATAGAGAAATAATACCTTAACTGAATCAATCAAATGCATGGCAACACAAAATTCTTCTACGCTAAGCCGTCCATCTTTATTATAATCCGACAAATTCCAGATTTCAGCTAAGACAGAATTCGACAGCTGGCTTTGTGCCAAAATATTTCTGAAATAAATACTTCGTACACAAACATTAGAAAAAAAAAAGAATAAAATATCATAGAAATATCATTTTTTTTAAAAAATGAAGTTAAATTCTTTAAAAACCAATACACCATAACAACATATGCTATTTGGTATATTTGTCAATATTTGTCAAAAGAATACCTTGCATGAACACCACTAAGCGACCCAATTCTGTTTTTGTCAAGCTGATTAAAGTGCTGACAATATTTCAATTTGTTATGATGCGGTATGGTCCAATCACCTTGTATCTTCCCAGAAGTGATCAAATCTTGTGTAGTTGGTAGAAGTCCGCCAAAGGTCATTACTGGAGTAACCATTGGTGTTTGCGCCATCAGTGGAGGAAATGATGGAGTTATCACCACTGGAGGCTGTAAAAAATGACTCAGAAAAATGACAGAAAATAATAACTGTATATGGAAGCAGTTAGAAATTTTTGTTTTATTCTCCAAAAGTTTAACTGTAATCTAGAATTAATCCAAAAAATAAAACAAAAAAATTCACGTAAAAAACCTTTAAGGAGATCGGAAGAGTTGGTGGTAACGTCGCACCAGCCAATACAGCACGAATCAAATGCATGGCAATCGAAAATTCAATTCGGTCCATCTTGCCATCCTATAAACTTGACCCGTCTCGCAAAACGGATTTTTTTTAATATTATTGAGTCCATAAAATGATGAAATTATTGAATCCAAAGAATGATACCGAAACATTGTTCTCGAAACGATTATAATAAATTGAATCTACTTTTAGTACTTAAAAAAAAAAAATGCTCTTACCTTACTGTAATCAGCTAAATGCCACACTTGAGCTAGAATTGCTGGTGAAAGACCAGATTTCATGAATAATGGACGTGCCTGTTCACCGGAAACAAATCCATTTACTGGATTAAGAGACGAGAACTGAATATCATTTTCTCGCATTTCTGCTTCAGTTATTACCCACGACGTATCACTCATTGTCTGGAAAAAAAAGGCAAATAAAGAGAAAAGGTAAACTAAAACCGAAATTTCAATTTTTTTAAAAAATCATTCATTAAAATAATCTATATATCCATATTAAAAAGCAAAAAGAAAAAAAAAAAGCTATCGATTAAAATAATCTGTATGTCCATAACGCATAAAGAAAATTATTCATTAAACAGAATGACATTAACCACAAAACAGAAAAAGAAAGAAGAATTTCTGCTTTCATTTGCTTTCTCACAACAATTTAGACTGAATGGAATATTGCACCATTTAAATTAAATAATTCGAAGAGAGAGAAAGAAACAGAGAAAAGAAACAATTCAATTATTCAATAAAATTATACAATATTGCACCGTTTCTATTTATGTGTTTTTTTTTTTGAAAATGACTAATAATATCACATTGAAATTTACTTTATTTTTTCGTCGCATAAGCTCTTTTAATAAGTCCATAAGAATTGCTTAAAATGGAAATCAAAAAAAAGTAAGAAAAAAAGAAAACTAGTAATAAGAATTTTGCCTATCTGGTCATCCTCTCATTTGTCAACTATTCGTAAGCAATGACTGTTTACAAACCCTTTTCCTTCTTTTTTTCTTAACTAATTTCAGTTGCTGGCAACTATATGATTACCTTTTCCTCTCTCTTTTTTTTCGTTTCCTTTCCTCTTTTTTCACTATTTCCGATGACATTTTTTTAACTGAATATATAAATTAAAAAGAAAGTCAGCAAATTGTATTTTCATTCTGAATCACATATACATAAATGTTGATCAGACTTTAAATAATTTGCAGTACGAGGAATAATAACAGTAGTAATGATAATATTTTATGCTCATATAATTTTCCTTGAAATTACAATAACATAAATATTATATATTGAAAAATAACACAGAAATTATAACAGAAAGAAAAAATTGTAATATAAAAAAATTTTTATATTGAAAAATAACAGATACAGAAATTGTGACAGAAAACGTGCCAACGTATGAAACAGATTGTAATATCACTGTACGTATGCGTCAGTTCCTAACGCTACTGCACGTGTGCGTCACCTCTAACGTTATTACACAAATGCGTCAATTTCTAACGTTATTTTCTGTTGTTCCCATATCTTAAAATTGTCCTTTTTCTTTTTTAAATGTCCCCTGTCTTTATTATTTTACCTGAAATGATACTATATTTTGGAAGATTTTATAAATTCTCAAATTTTATATTATTAAAATTTTCTTCTGAGAAATATTGAAATAATATGTGTATTAGAAAGTTACAATTACGATTGGTTATGTCTTCTCCATATATATATATGCTATTTAACATAAAATTTTCTTCTACATAAACATAAAAAATTTGCGACATATATATATATATATATACGCAAATAAATACACTTAAAAATTTTTGACAAATATAAGGAGAAAAGAAGGAGAAAAATATTTTAATAAATATTTGATAAATTTTGATAATAAAAGATATCTAGTTATTAAGAAGAATGTTAGAAAAAAATTTTTTATTTAATATGAAATATTCCTAAATGATATCATAAATGATTTCTCATTTAATAGTTTATTAAATGTAACCTAATTATTTTAAAATGATGTAATTTTGTCGATTTCTTTAGTAACGTGGTCGTAACGTCATCAATAAAAGAATTTTTTAAGAAGTTAAAATTATCGTTGTTAGAGATTACATCAAGCTAAAAGACAATAAAGTAAAATAAAACCATTAATCAATTCAATACAAGAAGATGATTCGTCGGATTTTTCCCTAGCTTTAACTGGCTCAAAGGTATTTATTGCATGTATATGTATGTATGTATGTATGTGTATGTGTTTGTGGGATATATTTTACTCGTAAGGAATGTCAAAAAGAGGAAAATAGGAGGGAAAGAGAGAAAAAAGGAGAAGAGGAATGGCAAGAATTGGTCGATAAAATGTAGTGAAATGAACGGGTGAGATGCCTTTAGCGTTTTATTCTGGAGAGCATTCACGATTCGTCATCTTAAAAATGTTAGATACATCAGAAAGTTTAAGCATTTAAAAAAAGAGGGTATACATATGAAAGTTATAAATTTGAATTACATTCATGTTTAAATTTAAAACAAATAAATAGAAGTAATGTGGTATGATATGATATAATATATAATATAACGATGAGCGGTATTTCAGTGCATTTTTCGGGATTTTCAGATATGTATATCATTAATTGAGATCAATCAGAGTGGTTTGTTTATTTTTATTTCTCGTTGCAGTGATAATATTCAAATTATTTGAGTGTTCATTATTGTATGTAATTAGTTGAAAATGTTGATTTGAAAATTTGGTGAATTTGATACTATATATAACTTTTCACTTTTTTTAGAATAATCTGGTAGCTATGTAGGAAGTCTAGGTTTTAATCGATGCGGGTTTGGTTTTTATTTTTAAAGGTTACTATATTTTGCATAAATTATACTTCTACTTTGTAATTGTTTGAAAGAGTTGTGAAAATTTTTTTGAAAATTTCCTTTGAAAAGTCATTTAACTTCGACTTTGAAGTTGTACAATTTTGTACAGGATGTGAGATTTTATTCAAATCTGTGTTGCTTTTATCTGTTGCTAAATGTTGGACAAAAGTTATTTTTCTTGATAAATGATTCTATTTTTTCCGTTTTAAAAACACTTTGCGTTTTCTAAGACATTTTTGAACTTTAATAAACGTGGTGCGTTTTCTACTACATTACACCTTTCTGTTATCAATCTCAGTAAGTAATTCCTAATTTTTAGGTAATATTCCTCGGAACTGCAGTGGTTTTTCAAATTGAACTACTACATTTATTCTTCTACTAACAGATTTTTAATCTGATTTATGTTACATCCGTGGTGTGTTTTGTTGTATCGAATTTTTGATTCAATAAATAGATATCTTTATAATTACTGATTAATTATTTATTAGAAATCTTTTCTGGATTTGTTTTAAACTGAGTTATGCCGTTTTCCCTTTACATTAAGAACCGAAAAAAGAAAAGCGATGAATCGTAGTTCATGGAGAGACGAATTCGGTCCAATAATGAATACACTTCGCATTTTGGTGCGCAGCCAATTAGGATACCAAATGCGGCATCTTGACTTCAAGTAAATTTTTTAAATCTAATTGTGAATGTCTGCATCCAGTTTCACTTAGACCATGTATATATGTATTGATATACTTTACTAACGTTCACTTTATTTTGACGGATTTTTGCAGCTGGATGTGCAACAATTCATCAAGCTGTTTATTACTTCTATTATTTTGTGAAATTAAACAATTATTTAAAGGGGTTCAAGGTGGTCGCTCGAAAAATTTTGCGATCTTTTTGGACGTGCTCAAACAGTTTCTTCAAGTGTTAGGGAACTCACGAAACTTACTACACGAGGCATATATCCTGGTTAGTATTAATTTGCTTGATGAAGCAACTGTCTAAAACTTTCCTTCTGTATTGGTCGTTTCATGACAGTAGCGATGAAAAAGTTTCTGAACTGTAGTTACAGGTACGGCAGGTTACACGGTCTCGGATGCAGGTCTTGATAATTCTTCAAGTCTTATACAAGTTTTTCATGAGGTAAATAATTTCATCCTTCAGAAATTTTGTTTAAAGATTAATCTTAATTGATTAATTACAATGTTGTTACATAGGATGCTAGCACTTCGAACAACTCTGACAACAAACCCTGGAAGAACGGTGACAGTGGATTAAGCAAAAAACAAGCTTCCGAAAGTTCTGTATTAGGATTTAACGATATTTCAAAGTAAGTGTACATTAGTGTTTAATATATAAATCACCCTAATCCAAACGTTTTCGATTACTGAGAATGATTACGAAAATTCAGAGATGTTTATTTTGCAAATTTTGCCTGGAAACACCATGATATTTCTCAGGAAGGATGCAGATATTGTTTCGTCAATAGTTTCTCCGAAATCGAAGTATTATGAACCGCGTTTACCAAAGGTTTGACTTCCACATCATCAAGCTAAACAGTTTATCTTACCGATCATACATAACTTAAGACGACATGTGTGTTCAGGGCTATCAGTTGAAAGCTTTGGAAGTGGAATCCTTAAATACAAAGAATCGGGAACGCAAAGTACCAAGCTCTCGCATAGCAAGATTTGCTCAATTTGGCCAACTTGGAGTGAGTCTCATTATGGGTGCAGCTGCAGAAGTCAGCAAGCGGACACTGGGCTTTAGTAAGGTAAATTTGTCGTCAATTTGGAACTTCGATTTTATCTTTTGCTGAAATTAAGATTTTGGACGGTGATTGTGTTTTTGAAATAAAATAATTTTAGCCTGCAAATCCATCAGCAGATACCAGTATTACTTCTTCTACCGGAAATCCATTCATGACGGAAGCGAATGCTGAGAAGATTGTACGCACTCTGTGTAGAGTGCGTGGTGCTGCCTTAAAGTTGGGTCAAATGCTCAGCATACAAGGTTATTTCTCGTTTTTTTTTTTCGTTCATTAAAATATGTGGAATCATGAATTATAAATAACTGTCATTGTTTAACTTGTATAGATACCTTCTGTTTGATCAATATGAGTAATTCAAGTTCAGATTCGGAATTAATTTCACCAACATTACTCAAAATATTTGAACGTGTTCGACACAATGCTGATTTTATGCCATCATGGCAGGTTCACCGTCAGATGTGTGATTCGTTTGGTGAAAACTGGCGTGAGAAATTTAGAAGATTTGAGGATGTTCCGTTTGCGGCTGCATCCATCGGACAGGTTGAAGTTATATTAGGACGAGTTTTAATTTTAATAAAGTTCAGTTTATATTTTTAGTTCAGTTTATTTTTAGTATTTTGTTCATATGGTTTCCATTCTTGAGAGAAGAAACGAATAATCTTTTGTTCGGATGTTACAGGTTCACCGAGCTTGGTTACCTAGTGGAGAAAAGGTTGCGCTAAAAATTCAATATCCTGGAGTATCAGCAGGCATTGACTCGGATATTGATAATTTAGTAACAATACTGAACTATGGAAACTTCTTTCCGAAGGGCCTTTATCTGGAAAATTTTGCAGCGGTGAATTTATTTGATTTGATTAATATGGAATAAATATTTTCATCCAGGAGTAGTATCTGACTTCTAAACCTTTCGTAGTTACTAAGGATATAATTTAGGTAGCAAGAAAAGAATTAAAACTGGAATGCGATTACAAACGCGAAGCACGTGCTATAAAAGAATTTCAACGATTGTTAGCTGATGACAAGCATTTTTATGTTCCAAAAGTTTGCAGTTGATGTTGCTTTTGGAATTTTTATTCATTGTTTTTTTTTAAAAAAAAAAAAAAAAACTTCTTTATTTTGGAAATATGCTGCATAGTTTTTAATTGGAATGGAGGAAATTTTCCGTGAAAGGATTTGAATTGGAGAGAAATGGTAATTTCGTCTGATAAAGTTGAGCCTTCTTATACAAACTCATTCTTTTATTGATCTTTCCTCTGTTGGATTGTTTTATGTGTCACTACGGGATATAGAAAAGAATCTGTTTTTCATTATTAGATATCAGTCATTTATGCTAAATTTCTTTTCTTTAGTGATCATCGGATCGCTGAATCAATAATTTTAGGTGATTGATGATCTAACTAC
Organism: Brugia malayi; assembly: GCF_000002995.4. NCBI lineage: Eukaryota > Metazoa > Nematoda > Chromadorea > Rhabditida > Onchocercidae > Brugia > Brugia malayi. The sequence goes on from NW_025062479.1 coordinate 10,777,769, forward strand.
AACACATGTGTTGACAACGGAGTACATGGAGGGTGTCCCTGTTGACAAATGTATGGATGAGCCACAAGAAGTTCGTAATTACATTGCTTCTAAATTTATCGAACTCTGTCTCCGCGAAATTTTCGTTTGGAGGTTTATGCAGGTAGTCTTTGTTCATGTTCTCTTTGTGGTATTAAATAATTTGCAACAAGTTGACTACATTTTCAAATTATTGTGGTAATAAGATATCTTTTTACGAAGCAATTTATCTTTCTAAAAACAGTCGTTTTGTTCGATTAAAAACTTTAAAATCTGTAAATAAATCTTAGACCTGCATCGTGAACTATTTTATTTAGAAAGAAAGTGGTGAATTGAATTAGACGACTATAGAAATTTGACTTGTCATTCTCAAGTTATATTTCAATGCATGATTTATGAATGACTCTTCGCATAAGCATGTTAAATTCCTAAATATTTAATAGTATAAATTGAATGCTTATAATTATTTTCATTTATTCGGCATTCACAATTTAAAACTTAGAAAACACAAGTTATTTATTTTCTTTTAGACCGATCCAAACTGGTCTAATTTCTATCTCGGCAAGCATCCAACTGCTAATGGTCCAACATTAATTCTTTTGGATTTTGGAGCTTCACGTTCATATCCCAGAAAGTTTGTTGACCAGTATATGAATATTATTCGTGCTGCTTATGACAATGACAAAAATAAAGTAAACGTTTTCTTAAAACACTGTGTATCTTCTAACCCAAATTTTAATCTACAAAATCCTGGTCAAACTTTTGATTAATACATTTGAAATTATTGTTTATGAGCTACTTCATTTGCAGATGCTGGAATATTCGAGGAAGATTGGTTTCCTATCAGGATATGAATCAAAGGTAACTATACTGTGCAAAATTTGTATATTATTACATTACTGAGAAATCATTGTGAAATGAACATTCCAAAAATTTGTGTTTCACGTGTAAAATATTGCTGCAGATAATGGAGAATGCGCATTGTGAATCAATCGGTATTCTGGGTGAGACATTGGCATCTACAACTCCATATGATTTTTCGAAACAGGTTTAGACTTTGAAAGTTTTTTCGAAGTATAATCATACATGTCGTTTCATTTTTAAAAGAAAATTATCCGAAATTTAAGACAAATTAAAATTTACTGAAATGAATTAAATTATTTTTCCCAGTACATTTGGTTGCTAAACTCTCACTATATGTCTTTAAAATATTTGAAAATGTTGTAAAATTTCAGAATGTAACGAAGAGAATTCACGCATTAATTCCAGTGATGTTAAAACATCGCCTAATATCACCGCCTGATGAAATTTACTCATTACATCGAAAACTTTCTGGATCCTTTTTATTAGCATCCAAATTAAAAGCAGTTGTTCCCTGCGGTGCTTTATACGAACAGATTTATGAGGAGTACAGATTTTGTGATAGCGCCAGCGTGAAAGATGTTAACATTGATAAATGATGCAGTTTAATATGTTATACATTTCCCCGAAGAAATTTTTCGTTTCTTTTTTGCATACATTTTTCTGAAATTTTCAAACAATTTAAAAGTTTTTGTTATATTTAATGTCACTGTTGAGAGCTAGAAAAAGAGATCAGAAAGATAAAAGAACTATATTAATTATCATCTGATAAAGGGAGCGATATTTCAGTTTCATAGATTAAGTGCGCTACTATCCATCAAGAATTTCTTCTATTCATGGTGTAAGAAAAAAATTTACTCATCAGTAAACTTATGACTAACTATTTTTATTATTTTTGTTTAAAAAAAATCAAAATTCAAGATGATGCATTATGCTACTTCATTAGTTAAAATGCTTTCTTTCTTATTCATTAGATTTGAGCTCAGACAATTTAATCGGCTAGTCAGAATAGCAGAATTATTGTAGTTTAAGACTATTTTTTTATATAGTGGGAAATTTTCTAAAATATTATGGAAATTAAAAGAATTTTACACATCAAGCAAAAGATGTGACATTACGTCATTTCGCCAAATTCTCAGCATTGATTAGTGGTCAAACTACTTGAAATATAGCTTCTCAATCTTGCGAATTAGTTGATAATAATGAGAAAACCAGTACAAATTATAGAATGATTGACAATGATAAATTGTTTGTTCATTCATTTAAATTCTGCTCAGTTGGTGATGTCCACTAAAGTGCTTAAACAAAAGAACCGAATAACATTAATAATATTAATAAAATGATAGTGTTGAAATTCCTGTTGAGAAGTAATTATTGTTGAATAAAAATAAACACTTTTTTTTTTTTTCATTTTCTTTGGGAAGTGAAAATGTGGAAGAAAAAAAAAAACGAAAATAAGAAAAAGGGAAAAGGGAAGAAAGTAATGAATGGAAGGATAAAAAAAAGTAAGGGAAGGGAAGATATGAACGTTAGTATAATGGGATTAAATTTAATGATTGTTTCGTTGAAAATTTCAAAAAAAACAAAAAAAAAAACAAAACACAATATGGATATTTGTAAGTAATAGGATATATTCCATTATTGTGTAAGATGAAAATTGTTAAGTGATGTCGTTTTATTTGTCAATCTCATTTTTCTCATTTTAATTGTATCCACTCTTTTTATTTATGACATTACGTGTTTTTATTATTCTTTCATAGTAAGATTTCATGTGGTAAATTTTTGCCACTATTGTTATCATTAGTTAAAATTTCCTTTTTTCTCATTTTTTTTTTCCTCAAAAAATATTATTTTTATTGCTATAAGTAATATTATTTTCATTGTTATAATGATAATGATAATAATGACAGTAATAGTATTAGTATTAATAATACCAAAAGAATAATATTAATTAATAGTATAATAATAATAATAATAATAATAATAATAATAATAATAATAATAATAATAATAATAATAATAATAACAATAATAATAATAATAATAATAATAATAATAATAGTAATACTTATTGTTATTAATTAAAAACGTGGTTAACGAGATAAAAAAATATGGTGAGTTAAACTATTACCAATTTTTCTTCCTATAAAACTTTTAAAAATTGATCATTGATAAAAAGATAATAGAACGATAGAAAAACAATTAAAGAGAAAACAAATGGATAATAGATAAATGATAGGTTTTTCATATTTATTATAATTTCCGCTTCTTTTTTTTTTTTTGAATAATAACTCACTGCAAATAATTAATAATTTTTCAGGGTATTTATTTTCAAATTGAAAAGAAATTTTGAAAATTAGATGAAATAGTACTTTGCATTCATTTTTAGCCATTTACCTAAATTACTGTCTGTGCTGTATTTCTATAAATAGTATTGGCACTCATTTTACTGTGATGAATTGTGCAAAAAAAAAAAAAAAACAAAAACAAAAACAAAAAACAAGGAAAAAAAATTATGAATGAATATAAAATTTAAATAATTAATGTCGCTTCAAAGTAATTAATCACTTCGTTTTATTCCACACAGTAATATTATTATGAAAGTATATTATTGAAATTTATAAAATTCTATATCAAAAATGAATTTGTAAGATTTGAAGAAAGAAAAAAGCTACGGATGAAATGAAATAATATTTAATGCAATAATAGTGAGATTACAATTTATAAATTTTATTACGATTTAGCATAAATTGAGAAAAATATTTAAAAAAAAGTTTAGAAAGAACTTTTTTTTTGCATTTAATATGAATAAAAAAGCAAATGATGTTAAAATCTCTTTAATTTTAAATTTAATATTTTCATCTGAATATAATATTACATTGAATGCTGGTAAAGAGTCAAATGAAATATTTAACAAAAAAAAAAAAAAGAAAATGAAAAAAAGAAGGCGAGAAAAACAAATATCATTGATAATTAACACAAACATAACGTGTTGAAGAAAAAGACAGGAAAAAAAAGAATTGTAACAGCTTGAAATTTATTTTCTTCATTTTATTCTTTCCCTTTTTCGTTTGCCTTTTGCTTTTTTCCTCAATTAAATTCAGGTAAATTTATTTTTAATATATTATAAATGTTGTTATACCAAATAATTATTTATATGTTATATTGGTTTGATAGATAGATACGTATTTATTTATTTTATTATCGAAATTATTAAAATCAATATTGTTATCTATAAATTTTAGAAGGATTTAGCACATACTATTTAAGCGTATGTTTTTGTTAATTTTTTAGAGAAAATATTAAAAATTAATCTTTAAAATGTTATTTAATTATTTTAATAATATACTGATATATTAACTGATAGCATTAAATGTTTCAAACTCATATGTGGTAAAGTTTTAACTTTTGTAATTTTAAATATGAATAAATAAAACATTCTTTATTAAAAAGTTGCTGCAATAGATTTTATTTTCAAGATATCAACTTTAAATTCAAAAATTTTACTTTCAGTTTTGATTAAACAATATACATATTGCTAATGATATGATGAGGAAGAGAATTTAATTTTTATTTTTTTCTTGAATACATCTAACAAATAATTAAAAAAAAAAAAAAAAAATTAATTGGTTGATTGAAATAAAGAATGAAAGAAAGAAATGAATTATAAAACTGCTGAGACAGAAAAACAAATTTATCCAGGAAATTTATCTCTAAAAAAAAATTTTTTTTTGGTGATAATTCATTTGTAATTTCATCAATTCTAACAATCAATAAAATTATATAAGTTATTACTTTTTTTCTGTACTTTGTCAAGGTCAAATTTTGTGAAATGGTGCTAATCAATCAAATTATGAATTCAGAAACATACAAAAGAATTGAATGATTCAACAACTTCCTTTATTGCAAATGTAATTTAAATCTTTTTTTGCGGAAGTTATAAAAAAAGAAAGAATTGTTCATTGTATGCAAAATATTTTTAGGAAATAAATTGTATTTGAAAGAGCCGAATGTTCATCAAGGGTCATTTAGATGATCAGAATAAAAAAAAAAAAAAAAAATAGAAGTGGACAATAAATTGCAGCAAAAAAAAATTGAAAAGAGGAATGAAGAACCAGTTATGAATGAAAAGGTGAGGTGATGAATGGTCAGATTGTTTGTTTATTTATTTATTTACTGAATTGTTTGTTTGTTTACTAAATGGACAAATTAAAAGAAATTTATAGTATTGACCATTCATTTGTTTATAATTTTTCATAGTAAAACAAGTATATGTGTGTATTCATATTTCATGTACAAATATTCCAGTAATGATTTTTTTTTTTTTTAATTACTATTCTATCATAATCATTTTGAATATTCCTTTCCAATGTTCATTTTCAACGATATAAATAATTTGGATTTTCGATTATATATATAATAAAAATTCCTGTTTTAATAAAATGATGTATTTATTAGCGAATCTTGTTCTTCCGTTATTATCTTTTAAAAGAGAGAGAGAAGAAGGAAGAAAGGAAGAAATTACTTTATTGCTCGCCCTTAAAATTAACTTATTCAGTCACTTATTAGATATCTTTATCAAGTAAATATCACTTTTAATTGTATTAATTTAATGTAGGAGAGGAAATATAGTAAGGAGGAAAGATGGAGAAGGAAAAAAAGAATGTTAACATGATAATGTGGTAAATATTATTGATATGTTAATATCATTTTAACATTTACGATGCATTTTTTGACCTTTAACAACTTTTGGCTTTCTTTTGTACTAATTAATTTAATTTTTAGTTTTCTTTAGTATCTAAATCTCAGCAAAAATTGATTATTTCAATAAATACTTATTATTTATTCATTATCTTATAATATTTGTTACTTCTTTCAATTTTTTGCAAGTTTTTATTTGTCAAATTTAGTCTGACTTATTTCTTACTTATTTACTTCTTATTTTATATTAATTTAACTTCATTCATTTAAAATAGTGTTAGAAGGTTAGAAATTTAATAAATAAATTGAAATAGATGTTCATAATTTTCATTTTTCCACTTTAGTTCTTTACATTCAAACAAAATTTTTTTTTCTTCATTAATTTTTAGAAAAATTTAACTGCATTTTTTCTCTTTTTCTTTTTCTCTTTGCACATCGTCTTTGTTTTATTAGTAAATTCAAATTTCATGCATAGTAAAAATAACTTATAAAAGAATTGAAAAATGAATAGGTCTTTCCTTTCAAAATTTGATTATAATTAATTTTTTAATATGTTTCATAAGTGAGAAAAGAAAAACGAATGGGTAAAGTATTTTTCACATTACTTTAACACTTTTTCCGTTTTTGCACCCATAATTTTTTTTTTACAATTTTATGTCGTTTTTTATTTCATCAAAATAGCCAATTTATAGCTTTTTTTCTTTTTCATCTAAATGTTCAAAATTAATTTTTTAAGACGGAAAAAGTTCGTTTTTTTTACAAATGAAAATTTTTTGAAATTGAAATATTTAAATTGAAAATTTTTACTTAACAGAGAATGAAAACATATTCATATATAATATGATATAAGTTTGCAATATATAAATAGTCTATTAAACAATTATGACAAATTTATCACGATTCCATTTTAATTTTTTTCTTATATATCTTAAAAAGTAACAGTTAACAGATTAAAGACTTTCAATTGGAATATTTAATTTTATAATGGTTGGAACAAATGAATGCATCCTTTTCATTCTATTCATTCACCTCATTTCTTCAATGAAATGTAAAGTGGTGACAATATGATAACATTTTCTAAAATTATTTCCATTTCCCCTTTGTTCAGAAAAAAATTTGTGAACTACTCATTTTAATTGCATTCTAACATCTATCTAATTAGCATAAAATTATAAAATTATTCAATGTCATTTAATTTATTAGAAAAAATATACAACAAATTAGGCCATTTATAATTTTACATAGCCCAACACTTATTTAGCCACTTAAATGATTCTCTCTTGTTCTTTCTCTCATTCTCCCTCCCTTGCTCCTTTTTAATTTTCAAAAATTATAAATGTCATTTTATTTAATTATTAATACATTTGATATTACAAACAATGATATGAAAAAAAAGTTTTACTTTCATGAAAATTTGCAAATATTTATTCATGTTTTAATAAATTTTTCAAAATGAATAATTTAGTACGCTTTTATGATAAAATATATATTAAATAAATTTGATTTAAAAATTTGCGTACAAATTTCTTAGAATAATAGTATACATATTAAATTAAAATTTAACGATCATATCATTAAAAGTTGAGAAAAGAAAAATAATGATAAAGAAAATTAATTTCAACAAAATAATGAAAAAATTTTGAAATGAAAGTGAAAAAAATTAAAAAGATTTATTTATTAAAATGACTTCTATTTATACATTGATAATTATTTAGATATTATATTTTTTAACAGATTGCTGATACATGATACAGATATGTTTTATGCTCACAATATTTAAAAACAAATTTAATAAAATGAATGGCCTAATTTCATTATCAAATATAATGATAAATGATCATGATAATTGTCATTATTCTCTTTTCTACATATTAATTAAAAAAATCTTTTCAGTAATGAATTCATTAATAATGTGTAATAAATTTAATGTCAACCAATTCATAATGATTTTAAAAAAAGAGAAGAAAAGAAACAGAAAATGAAAAAATTATTAATTAATAAATTAAAAAGATAAAAAATGATTTATTAAAATTAATAATTATTATATACAATAATTTTTATGTTTTTATTTATTTATTTTACTCTATCCTCATTGTTTTTTTTTTTTTTTTGCTTTGTTTCTTTTCCTTTTTTGTTCTTTAAAAAATTTTTTAATTTATTTTTTATTTTTTTAAGTATCAACACTTTTTTTTTAACAAATCAATCAACTAATAGATGTCTGATTAAGACATTTAGGAAGATAGAAGAGTTCTATGATAGCCTAAGGGAATGAATTAAAATGCATATATAATGAAGTGAAAATGTTATATGAAGGGAACAATACGTAACGTAATCTTACTTCCGCTTCAATCACGCTCATTTCTATGATTTTTCTACTCTCAAAAAAAATTTTTCCTTTTTTTTTTAAACCTTTTGTTTTTTATTTTTCATTTTTTATTCCTAATTTATGTTATTATTCTATTCATTAATACTAATTCTGTTGAAATTTTTTTCGATTTTCATAATAAACAAAATAACTTTTTCTTTTTTTTTTCTTTTCTGCTAATTAATTTAGTCTATTTTTTATATGTTTACTATTTTATATGGTACATTAATTTTAATTCTTTAATTTTCTTGTTTTTTCTATTTTTTTTTTTGTTTTTTTTTCTGCAAAATGAGTAATTTGAAAAGTTTTTATATTCATTTACACTTAGTTCTGCATTAATATGATTTAAAGAAAAAAAGAAACGAAGAAAAAATAATTATTTCACTGGTTTTAATTATGTCATTCAGCTTTTATTTAACATTTTAATAATTTTGTATTAGTTTTTGTCAATTATGAATTTAAAACTATTGTTTAAAAGTTTGTTAAACTGATTGATTGTAAAAATTATCGCTTAATTAGTCCTCGAATTTTTCATCTAATAGTATTTTGATGTTATCATTATTGTTGTTACTGCTGTTATTACATCATTAACCATTATTATTAATAACTACTTCTGTAAATTATTAACAGGAATTATAATAGTTTATTATTTAATAATAGTTACAATAGACTAAATATTCAAATAAATGATGTATTAGTAATTGTTAGAAAATTTTATGCAAGAATATTACTGATTATAGCTACAATAACTTCTATTTTCTTAAGTTACTTTTTATTGTTCAGAAGAAAAAAAATCAACAGCGAAGTTATCATAATTATTGTCATTATCAAATCAATACATTATCATTGCCATCCATCCATCCATCCATCCATCCATCCATCCATCCATCCATCCATCCATCCATCCATCCATCCATCCATCCATCCATCCATCCATCCATCCATCCATCCATCCATCCATCCATCCATCCATCCATCCATCCATCCATCCATCCATCCATCCATCCATCCATCCATCCATCCATCCATCCATCCATCCATCCATCCATCCATCCATCCATCCACCATCCATCCCATCCATCCATCCATCCATCCATCCATCCATCCATCCATCCATCCATCCCATCCATCCATCCATCCATCCATCCATCCATCCCATCCATCCATCCATCCATCCATCATCCATCCATCCATCCCATCCATCCATCCATCCATTCCATCCATCCATCCATCCATCCATCCATCCATCCATCCATCCATCCATCCATCCATCCATCCATCCATCCATCCATCCATCCATCCATCCATCCATCCATCCATCCATCCATCCATCCATCCATCCATCCATCCATCCATCCATCCATCCATCCATCCATCCATCCATCCATCCATCCATCCATCCATCCATCCATCCATCCATCCATCCATCCATCCATCCATCCATCCATCCATCCATCCATCCATCCATCCATCCATCCATCTCATATACAGTGCGGCTATCCTCAAGGATAATAAAATTTAATGTAACGATAAAAAGAAATTAATTTTTATAAAAATTTGTAATTTTGATACATTCGCAAATTTATAATTGCTTAAATTTATATTTAATCTTTCAGACATATAAGCTAAAATGATACTATTATTTATTTTATTACTTTTTTTGTTGAATAATATGGTTGACGCAAGTGGTAGTGATATTCACGCGCGGCAACGCCGTAGCAACATTCCATGTGGTGTCAGTTTTACGCCATGTTCACGTGCAGCACTTGCATTTGGTCTTGTATCAAATACCTTCAGTAAGATTTTTTTTTCGTTTGATTAATTTTTCAAAATTTTTTGAAGTGAACCAAAACAAACTTTTTTACTTCTTTTTCTTTCTTTTTTTTTTCTAAGTTAATAATTGAACATATTATCAAAGCAATAATTCTACATGATAAAAAAAGTGTGAAGAAGGAAAGAATGAAAAAATTATTTGGTATAAATTTTTTTTTTCATTTATTTTATAATTATTTTATACGAATATACATTTCGTTACCTATTTTGAAAATTACTGAAATGACCATAATATAAAAATTTTTCAATTAATTAATAAGTGTATATTTTTACTGTATAATTCCGATTACATTGTTTCATTTACAATATGATACAATAATATTTAATCAATAATCAATATTAATAGCTCTAGGAAAAGAAAAACATTATATTGATGTGAAAGTTTGGAACTTATTTATTTTCTTTTTTTTGATTCAAAAATTTTGCAATAAATAAAAAGTTTTTTCCCACAAATTATTTTTTGATCAAATTTTTATAGTGAATTCGAATTAAAATTAAAATATGAAGCTAGTTAATTTGAGAATTATCATTTGCTAATTGAAGATGAGGACGAAACACAAACTCAGCGAAATTCAAACGAGATTAGAGGACGTCACACTGATATCAAAAAATTAATCAGTCATCAAACTATTATCACCGCGATACGAGAAGCAAAGGATGAAATTGATTTGCTTTTTAATCATACTGAAACAAACATTTTCAAAAATATAAATGGTATAAATTTAGAAAATAAACTAAAACTGTGTTCTCTTTTTTTTTTTGAAATAATTTAAAATTTTAGGATGGGTTATTAGTTTTTAATTTATAATTAGAATTTTGAAAATAGTTGCTAGTCCTTTTTTTTACTGAAATACTGAAATTTTTACTGAAATTTTTTACTGAAATTTACTGAAATATGACATTTCAACCAGGAATATTCCAATAAATTTAATTAATTGATTCAATCATTTGAATTATAAGTTTAAGTTATTTTTTTAACTTGCATTTTGCAAGTGAGCACTTTAATAATAATAATAATAATAATACGAAATGTTTGATTCAAAAGTTATTGATATAATTTTTGAGATTTAAGTGAAAATGGAAAAAAAGTAAAAATATTCCTTAAAAAGAAAGGATAGGAAAATGAATAAAAATAGAACTGAATTCAAATTTAAATATTTCAATTTGTATAAGAAAAAAGTAACGAGATTTGACGAATAAATTATCAATTAAATTTCTATCTTAAATATATAAAAATATTTGTTAAGGAATTTGATAGCAATATATTTTTGTATCATCATACAACATACAAGTATCAAAAGTTTATCATTTAACGTTGTGCTTCGTACCAATTATTTAAATATTTAATATTTAATAACATTTTAGGTGTAATTAATAATCGAAAAATTATTTCATTTCAAATTATAGCATTTGATGGCGAACCATCAGAGATAACATGGAATGGCATAAATAAAATTGATCATTATTCTAAGAAACTTTCCTATTCATCACAAATTTCCATTCTTGCAACTGAAAAACTACAAAAGTATAATTTTTTTTATTAATTTCAAATTTAATATTAGTATTTTTTGATGCTTGGAAATTTTTATTAATTTAACATTTAAATTAGTAAATCATGTCATGTGATAAGAAATGAAAATTGTTTCATTTAATAATGTTAATGAATGATTTTATTATTATAAATTAGTTAACTAATTAATTTGACAACTTTTTTTTAGTGCTGGTCTTACATCGGAGCTAATTCTTTACGATTTACCAATAATGAATCTTCATGATACGCTAATTAATAATATATGTCCGGTAAATTTGGCAACCGAATGTTCATCAACCAAATATCGGACATATTCTGGACACTGTAATAATGTTAATCATCCATTATGGGGTGCATCATCCGAACCGATGCAGCGTTTACTGAAGCCATTTTACGCTAATAGTAAGTAAATTTTAAATACGAAATAATAACTATATGATAATAGTAAATAATTTCATTCATATGAAATTATTTTAATAAAAAGGTATTTTAGTAAATAAAAATTTTTATTTATCTGATAGCTTAGTGTCTTTTTTTGTTGCGTCATCATCTTATAATTTCTGTAATATTTTTAGTTAGAAAGGAGAAAAAACTATTTTATTTTTTCCTCTTTTTTTTCTTTTGACATTCAACAAAAAAAAAAATTATATATGTAAATCCAAAAAAATAATAATAATAATAATAGAAATTTTTATTAATTTAGAAATTTCAAAACCACGAATATCAATTAGCGGTTCATTACTTCCAAGTGCACGAAAAATATCACATAATCTTATCACTGAACCAACTGATCGACATACCTTATGTTCAATGATGATTGCACAATGGGCAATGTTTATCAATGAAGATATCAATCATCCTGGTATCACTACTCTTTATCAAGGTATAATTATTATTTTTTAATAATTCAACGATGAAAAAAAAACAAGGGAAACAAAAGAAATGAAAATTTTTCAAAATGAAAAAAATGCAAAAGCGTTTATAAAAAAAAAAAAAAAAAAACATTAAAAAAAATTTTTTTCTTTTTAACAAATATAATAATAATAATAACAAGAATAAGTAAAATACAGTTTTAATTATTATTATTCACACATATCAAATTTTATTTTTATATAACTTGAGTAATTCTCGCTTTCTATTCTTTTTTTTTTTTCATTCATATGTTATATCAATTGGAATAATAAAAAAGTATTTAATTTTATTTGATTTTGTCTTAATTTTCTTTTTTTCTAAAATTCTCATAATTCGTTCAAAAAAAAAAAAAAAAAAAATGTTAGATTTAAAAAAAAATATATAAAAAAATTGCAGAAAAAATGAACAAAAATTTTCAGTACACATGATTAAGTTGCAAATATTTTTACTTTTAATGATATTTTATAAAAATTATACAAAAACTATATTTAAAAAAAATTAAAAAAAGAACTTATTTTTTTAATTAAAATTTTAGGTGATCGATCAAAATCATTATTATGCTGTAATGAGAAATACACTCATCCAGAATGTTATCCAATTGAAGTAGATGAAGATGATACAACTTATTCAAGTAAGCACTTTTTTTTAAAGAAAAAAATATAATTTTTTTTGGTTTTTGTTTATACATTATAAACTTAAAACTTTTACTTTTATTAAGCAGTATTTTTAAATTTTAATTTTTTGAATTTGGAAGATATTTATTAAATTTTAGTTTTATTAAGTATTATTATTATTATTATATGTCATATTTCTAAATAATTCTACAATTTAACTTTTTCATTACTTTTTCATTATTAAATTAATTATTGTAGAATTAACACAATGTTTGCCATATGTACGTACAGCGACTTCACCACGTGAAAATTGTTCACTTGGTCCACGTGAACAAGTTAATCAAGCAACATCATTTCTTGATGCTAGTAATATTTATGGTAGCACCGTGGAACGCGCTAGTAGACTTCGTGCATATCGAAATGGTTTTAATTTATTGTAATTAATTGTTTAACATTTTAATTGTTCGTTAATGATAATTTCTATTGAAATATATAGATTAAAAAATTTTTGAAAATATACCATAAATATTAAATATCTATTCAATTTTTTTTTCGTTATTTAATTACATATAAATTTAAATTAAAAATTTTGAAAATGAAATACATATGAAGTTAAAATTTTTATTAAATTAATCATTCTTAATATATATATATATATATATAATTAACATAATAATTTGTCAAATATAAACAAATATAAAATTTTTTTTTTCTTCTTATTTCTCAAGGAAAATTGAAATTAAAAAAGATATTATTTTTAATATACTTTAAAAAATATATGTTGTAATAAAATATGTTTGTATAATAAAATATTAATACAATAAAATTTTATTATAATAAAATATATTATGAATACAATGGTTTATCAAATATGAACAAATATAGGTTATAAAAAAAAATTAAAATGAAAAAATAAAAGACAAAAAAGAAAATTTAAATAATATTTATAGGTTTTCTATTAACGCAACAAAGTTCACATTATAATACTTTATTAACAATTACAAATGATGATACCTGTATGAGTAATCGAAGTTCACAACGATGCTTCTTATCGGGTGGTGAATTAACAAATTTATTTCCCACACAAACTGCATTGCATACGATATGGTTACGTCAGCATAATAATATTGCTAAACAATTAAAAGTTAGTAATATTTTCAATTAGAAAAAAATCAATTAAAGCAAATCATTTCAAAAAAAGAAAAAATGAAAAGAGTTATGATATTCTTAATAGAAATAACTTAAAATTAATCAATTACAACATTTTAATCTTGGTATTTCCTTTGAAATTTTTGATTTATGAAAAATATAAAAAAGAAAATTAATATTGTTTATAAATTACCTGAAATTAATTACTCAACAAACTAATGATTGTATATTGCTATATTATTATTTAACTTCTAATTTCAATTTTTAGCATTGCTTTAAATTTTGATTTTAATAAAATATTTCGATTTAATTAAATTTTAGGTTATAAATGTTGACTGGGATGATGAAAAATTATTTCAAGAATCACGTCGAATTATTATAGCACAAATTCAACATATTACTTACAATGAATTCTTACCAATTATTGTTGGAAAAAATAAATTACGACAATATGGAATTAAATTACAACATAATGATTATGATAGTGATTATGACTTGGTTAATTCTAGATTTTTAGAAGGATTTTTTTTCTTTTCTGTAAACTTTTTCAAATATACAAGATTACAACGTTTAAATTTTTGTTTTGTTTTGTTTTTTTTTTTTTTTTTTTTTTTGTTTTTGCTTTTTTTAAATTAACCTGTAACTTTAATTTTGTAAACAATATTAAATAAATCATTAAATTATTTTACATTTTAGAGAATAGATAGCTAATGTTTAATAAAATCTCTTGTTTTTTTTTTTTTCTAGGAAAGGGATTGATGGGTGATATTTAATTATAATTAATCAGTTTTATTATATTTTAAAGAATAAATGAATAATGCGAAATAATGAATTATTTATTTGATTATATTTTAGAAAGTTGATGCAACAGCATTAAATGAATATGCATCAGCGGTTGGATTATTCTACTATTCGCTCTTTTCTGATCAAATGACCTTTTATGAAGATAATGATGGAAATCGAAAAGCGCAAAAATCCTGGAGTACACTGCTTAATGATCCAGGATTATTTTATAATGGTAAAATTGACATCATTTTAAGGTATGATATTATTATTTGCACATTTTTTCTAATAATGATTATCTTTCAAACTAATTTTGCAATTAAATTAAACACTTAGTTAAATAAGAAACTTTTAAAATTGGTAAAAATAAAAACTTAATGAATTAAATTTAAAATTAAAGACTGTGGATCTAAATAACTATTTATTATTATTATTATTTTCTCTTTAACATATATTTTGTTTTTTGATTTGATCTAGACTTTACTTTAATAATTTTTTTGTAATTAAATATACCAAATTTAACTTCTATTATCAGTAAAATTAAAAATTGCAGAACTAAACAATTGTTTGGTATTATTATTTTTTCAAATATGTACTTTGATTTTTGATTTGATTTAGATTTTAGTTTTATAATTATTTTCGAACTAAATATGTTAATTCAATTTCTATTATTGGTGAAATTTAAAATTGCTGCACTAAATAATTGTCAATTATTGTTTTTTATATAATTGGATATTTCATTTGATTTAAATTTTACTTTAATATTTATTTCTCAATCAAATAAATTTGTTATGTTAGTGATAAGTTTAATTTTTAATTTATAATGACTATAATTATAAATTCTCCAATTCATATATTATTTTATTCAAAAAATTAAAAAAAAAAATTTTCCGTATTTTTTTCTAATGTCAGAAATTTAAAAAAGAGAATTAATTTATGATTATATTTTATTTAAAAAAAGATTTACTAATTTTGCAGCTTTTTATTTTTTTTATGATAAAATGTTTTTATTAATCTTGCGAATTTTTGTTTTTCCTATTAATAAAATTTTTTACTAATTTTGCAGATTTTTATTACTTGAAACAATTCGTAAACCTGGCTTACATATGAATAAATATTTTAAAAATGATTTTCTACGTGGTAAAGGCAATTACGGAATTGATTTAGCAGCAATGATTATACAAATGGGACGAGATCATGGAATTCCAGGCTATACTGCTTTTCGTAGTGCTTGTGGCCTTCGACGACCAGCTAATTTTACTGATTTAGATGATATTGTAAATATTTTTTAAAATTTCTTTGAAAAAAGAATTTTTTTTTTTTTTTTTTGTTTTTGTAGATTTGTTATACTTTATGGAAATCGAAAAGCATATATTACAAAATTTTTAGCGCTTAAAATAATTAAATTAAGATTTGTTTTGCAAGTCAAAAGAAGTTCTTTTTTATATTTTAAAAAACTGTTAAATTTTTTAATAAAATTATATAGTAAAAAATGGGGGAAAGGGAGAGAGAGAGAGGAAAAAAGACGATAAGAGTATTGTAATTGATAGATAAATTTACATTTATAGCCAAAAAGCATAATACAAAGTGTTAGCACTTAAAATAATTGAATTAAGAATTATTTTACGAATTAAAATCACTATTTTTTTTATATTTTAAAAGAATGTTAAATTTTTTAGTAGAATTATGTAGTAAAAAAAGAACGAGAGTGAGGGAACGGAGAGAAGGAAAAAAAAATGAAAAGAGCTTGCAGTTACTAGATAAATTTACATCTGCAACCATTAGTATTTTTTTTTTTAATTATAGGTATTAAAATCACTTAATTTGGATGAATTAATCAAATTATATAATCATATCGATGATGTTGATTTATTTGTACTTGGTATGGCTGAGAAGCCAGAACTTGGTGCATTAGTTGGACCAACATTTTCATGTATCATTGGTAGACAATTTCAAAAGGTTCTCTATTTAATTTTTTATTTGAACTAATTGCCAAATTTATGGAATAATAATTAAAATGATAAAATAATATCTATTATGAAATCGAATACAGTGCTATTTGTTTGTCAATGTTTTTTCTTTTCACTTTTTTTTGTTCTAAAATTAAAAAGAAAATTGCTATTACATTTGATTTTCCCTAAGGAAATTGCAATTATATTTAAAATTTTTATTTTTCATCAAAATTTTTATTTTTTTTCAAATTTTTATTTTTATTCATATATCACTTATCATAATTGATTCTAAACAGAATTCAATTCGACATTGATAAATTATAAAGATTAAATGATCAATGATTGATTTTTTTCATCATAGTTGTAAAAATAATATTAATATCCAAATGCTAGAAAAAAAAAATGTTATGGAAGACAAAAATAATTTTTTGATAAATAGGACAAAAGAAAAGATGTCAAACATTTTGTCTTTTTCTTGGAAATCAACTTTTTTAAATGATACTAATAAAAATGTTTAAAAAACAAAAAGAATGAAAATTTTGGACAAAAAAATAGAAGTGTGAATTTTATTAGTTTTAGTTTCAATTTAGTTAAATGTGTTTTCAACTGTCCTTTAATTTTTCTTTAATTCCAATTTAGTTAAAATTTGTTTAGGACTCCTCTTTTTTTTCTTTTACTTTAATTTTTCTTTTTTTAATGTTTAGTTTTTTATTAAGATTCGTAGAGGTGATCGTTTTTGGTATGAAAATTTTTTTGCGCCCTCAGCGTTTACATTGGAACAATTAGCAGAAATTCGAAAAACAACATTGGCTCGAATAATATGTGATAATTCGGATGGCATTCAGCAAATACAACCAAATGTTTTTACACTCGCTGATATTTATGGGTAATTAATTAATTAATTATAAAATGTCATTTTATGCCTAAATTTGAATAAATTTGTTTAAAAATATGAAAAAAAAAAGTAAAACAAAAAGTTGCTACGATAAAATGAAATAAAAAGAAAGTATTCTTTAAAATGAGAAAAGACATTTAAAATTTAAGATTTAATATATTTCTTAAATTTGTTTAATCAAATATTTAGTATTTATTTTTATATAATGATGGATTTTTTTTTTTTACAGAAACTGCCCTATGTATTGTAATTCAACGATAATTGATACAATTGATTTAACACAATGGGTTGATCAAGAGCCTAGGCTAAAGTTACCCATAACAAAGGCTACATTGGAAAAAGCAGTACGTTTAGGTGCTGAACATGCTAAACGTTTAAATGATGCAGAAGCAGACCGAATCAAAAAGCAAGGTTTGAATATATGATATGAAAAAAAAAAATCAAATGTACTTTTTTTTTTTGTAAATTTAAAAAAAATTAAAAATAAATCTTCTTTTTTTGCTCAAAATTTATTAATTAATGGAAATATTTATACTTAAAGTAATATTTATTTTCAAACATCACTTTAATATACATATTATATGCTAGGTAATAATGGTAATCGAAATAAAAACCGAAATTTGGCAATTTATGCGCATTCAAATTTAATGGCACCAAAAAAGGAGTCATTGGAAATTTCACATCGTGCTGAAGTTCTACGTGAAACAACTAAAGTTTTATTAAGAGGGTAAATTTAATTATTTACAAAGAAAAAGGAAAAAGGAAAAAACAAAAACAAAAGCAAAAAAACAAAAAAAAGTGTAACTTTTTTTTTTTAATTTAATTTTCTAACAAATATTAATAATATATTTCTTATATTAAATACATATATAATTATTTTTTTATTTAGTGATGGTCTAAGTGAACAAGAACGTTTGCCATTAGAATTAGACTTGGCAACATTACAACGTTTACTACCTGAAGTTGATGTCACACAATTTGTTGGAAATATTACAAATTTTTTGGGTGAGGAAAATCCATCAATGGAAGAATGCTTACCAAGACCATTACCATGTGATCATACCACAAAATATCGTACATTTTCTGGTTGGTGTAATAATTTAAAGTTTCCACATTATGGAAATGCATTTGCACCAATGCGACGTTTATTGGATCCAGTTTATGGAGATGGTAAAAAAACTTTTTTTTAAACAAATTAAAAAGAAAAAAAAATTTAGTAAAAAAAAGTTTCTTTTATCATTTATAGCAGTTATAAATAAAATTTAAAAGAAAAAAATTATTTTTTTCTTTATTAAATGAAATTATTAAAAAATATACATATATTAATGATATTATTAATTAGGCTTTGATAGTCCACGTATATTTGGTCGTAATAATAGACGTAAATTACCATCAGCACGTAAAATATCAAATATTATCCATGCTGAAGCACCGGTATTTCATGCTAAATATACTCATATGTTAATGCAAATGGGACAAATAATTGATCATGATTTTGCGCATTCACCAGTTTCGCGAGGTTTTAAAATAATTTCAATCTCAAATTCTAACTAATATTTAAAATTAGTAATTTCGATTTCAAATTCTAACCAATATTTATTCACTTCGAAAAAGAAAAAAACGAAAAAAATTAATTGAATTATTTTGGATAACACATTGTAATTCAATTAGTCTAATAATAATAATAATAACAATAATTAAAATTTTAATATCTTTTTTCTTTTGTATTTTTAAAGTTTATTTTAAAGAAAGGAAAAAAGAGAAAAGAGAGAGGGAAAAAAATAAAGGAAGATTATTATTAACAGGACCCGGAAATACAATTTTGGATTGTAGTCGTTGTGATTCAGCTAAAACCGTTTCCATCCATTGCTTTCCGATACCAATTGAAAATGGTGATCCATATTTTCCGCATTTAAATGATAATGGTGAACCACGTTGTATACCGTTTACTCGATCACTTCTTGGACAACTTACACTTGGATATCGAAATCAAGTACAAATATAATTTTATTATTCATATAATAAATACCAATGATTATTTTAATTTAAATTTTGCAAATAGCAATTAAAAAATAAACAAAAAAGTGAGGCATAGAAAACTTGCGAAAGTGAAAAGCGAAGTTTTTTAAAATACTTTTTTTTAAATTTAAAAATAATTTTAATTGATAAAATTTTAGCTTGACCAATTAACATCATACCTTGATGCATCATTTATTTATGGCTCAACAGAATGTGAAGCAAATAAATTACGTTTATTTAGCCAAGGACGTTTAAATTTTACCGATCTTGGCTTCAATCGTGAAGCTTTACCACAAGGCCGTCAAGAAAGAGATTGCAGGTTTTCCGCTTAATAATAGCAATTTTGATAAATTTTTTTTTAACTCAAAACTGATAATTTATGAAACAAAAATCTAACAATTTTAGGGTGAAAACAAAGTTTTTTTTTTTTTTTTTTTTCATTTTTATAAGTTTTTATTTTTTTAAAAGTGAAGAGAGAGAAAAAAAGCAAAAATGAAAAGAAAAGATTGGTGAAAGAAAATTTGTTTATTTTTCATTATTATTTTAGATCACAACCACGACATCCATGTTTTAATGCAGGTGATGAACGTAGTAATGAACAACCAGGTCTTACCGTTATGCATACATTATTTCTTCGTGAACATAATCGTATTGCAGCAAGTTTAAGTCGTATTAATAATTTTTGGTCTGATGAAAAAATATATATGGTAAATAATTCTTTTTTTAAAAAAAAAAAATGTATTGTTTTTATTTTTAAATTTAGAAATTATAAATTTATTTATTAAATAATAATAATAATAAAATTTAATAAAATATAGGAAACACGACGTATAATGGGAGCTAAAATACAACATATTATTTACAATGAATGGTTACCAATTGTAATAGGTTGTGATGCAGCTGCACGATATGATCTTGTACCAAGAAAAACTGGTTATTATACAGGTAATTAAATTGTATTAGTTTTTAATCATATTTCATACTTAATTTATAATATAAAATGCGGTAATAATTTTGAGATATGACAACAAATACTGTAGTATATCATGAAATGGTAATTTTTAACCTTATTAATATGTCATATTTGATTAAATTCATAATATTCTTTGCCACGAAACATTTAATTTTCTATTCTCTTTTTATTTTTAATATTTTATTTTATTATCATGAATTAAATATAGTAATAATTTTGAAGATATGATATTAAATGTAATATCGTTACATTACATAAAGTGATAATTTTTAACGTGATGATATTGCATATCAAATCAAATTTATAATAACGAATTAAGTTTAATAATAATTTCATTATAATAAGTGTAATGTTATTGCTTTATATAAAATGATAATTTTTAATCGTATAAAAATTTTTTTAATTTTAATTAACTATTACTTCAATAGATAATTTATAATATTAAATTAAAATTTGGAAATGAAAAAGGAAGAAAATAAAAATAAAATACTAATTTTAAAGGATATGATGATAAATGTGATGCAACAATGACACAAGAAATGGCAACAGCAGCATTTCGTTTTGGTCATTCATTGATACGTAATATATTTCCACGAATGAATGCTGAATTTCAGGATGAAACAGATGGACTTGATTTAAAAGTAGCTAATTTCTTCTTCATTAATTAATTAAAATTAAAATAATACAATTTTTCATTTTTATTTTACTTTTTGAATTTAGGCGTCATTTAATAATGAAACATTTTATTATACATTGGAAACTGGACATATTGAATCAGTAATTATGGGACTTCTTGGAGCACATAGGTAAGTTATTATTATCAATGCTTTTTCTTTTTTCTTTTGTTTTTTCTTTTTTTGAGACCTTAAATTTTAAAATAATGGATTAAATTAAAATCGAGCGTTTTTTTTTTTAGTATTTACTTATTAATTCTTTTAAATATATTGATGTATAATTTTAGTATGGGTTTTGATCGGCATATTAGTAATGCGGTACGTAATCATTTATTTCAACGATCAACTCATCCATATACAGGTATGGATCTTCCGGCACTTAATATACAACGTGGAAGAGATCATGGTGTACCACCATATAATTCATATCGGTTAGTTTTCTATAAAATTTAATTTAACAAAAAAAAAAAAAAAAATTAATGAAATAAAAAATAAAAAGGGAGACAAAAGGAAGAAAGGAGGGAGCAAAAGATTTCAATTAAAAATTAAACTAGAAAGAAGGAAATGTAAGAAGGAAATTAAAAATTTTAGTTAAAATTTAAAATAAAAAAGGTATATATTTGAAAGAATAGAAAAAAAAAGAACAATAATAATTTATTAAATAATTAAACATCAAAAAAAATTTCGGCAAATAAGAAAAAATAAAATTTAGTGAAATGTGTGGAATGCATCGTGCGAGAAATTTTGATGATTTAAAAGACGTTATGGATAATCGAACAATAGCAGCATTACGAAGTGTTTATGATCATGTAGATGATATTGATCTCTTTCCAGGTATTATGTCTGAAAGGCCACTTAAAGGTAACTTTTTAAGTAAATTAATTGTAATTTTTTATTTTTAACAAAAATAAATTTCTCACTGAAGAAAATTTGGACAAAAAAAGAAAGGAAAAACTATAGCATGAAATGAATTGTGATAAATTTTTTCTTAAATAAAAATTAAAACGAAAAAACAAAACTTATGATTTTCATGAACTTTTTAATGTCATTTTATGAGAAATTTTACTTTTTTAATTATAATTTATGAAATAGTAATTCAATAATTTCTCGTTTTTCTTTATTAATAATTTAAGGAGCACTGGTTGGCCCAATGTTGACATGCATTATTGGTGAACAATTTCAACGATTAAAGCGATGTGATCGATTTTATTATGAAAATGATAATGCAGCAACAAGATTTACATCTGGTTTATTACTTTTATAATAATTTAAGATTAGTGATAAGGGAAAAAAAGTGATTAGAATGCTATTATAATTAAAATCTAATTCATACTTTCATCTAACTTCACTTGATGATAATTGGGCTTTTTTTGCTTGTTATCTATTATAATTTTAATCAATATTTCTTTCAATTTATTAGTTGTTAATTCTTAATAAGTAAATTAATTTTTAACAATAAAAAATAGGAAAAAAATTGACATTTTAACAGATTAATAAAAGAATTTTGCATTGGATATCATTTGTTGCTTTTTTTGTAGCAAATATCAAATCCTTCATCTTTTAATTCTTTTATAGGGAAAGTTATTCATCATAAAAAATAATTGAAATTTTTCTGATAAAAAGAAAAGGCGAAAAAATTTGAATTATCTTAGAATATCTTTTAAGTCCAAAATTCAAAATAAGTCCAAAATAAAGTTTAATTACGGTAACTTGATGTTAATAATTTGAATTATATTTCTAAAAAGATAATGGTTACCTGAAATATTTGTCTATAGGAAAAAATTAAATTTTAAAATATATTAAACAATATAAGAAAACCTGAGCAAACCTATATGTAACATTTTTAACGCAAAAGAAATTTTAACCAAACTTTTTAAAATTACCACATAATTGAACAGCATAGGTAAAAAGTAAAAGTGAATTTCTTCTAACATATAATTCAGTTATTTTCGAATAAGATTTACCGGAAATATAAAAATATAAATAATCATGATTTTCTGCTCCATAAATATCTAAATTTTAGATCAATTAGCTGAAATACGAAAAACAACATTGAGTAAGCTTATTTGCGCAAATAGTCAATATGCGCGTCGTATTCAGCCAAATGCATTTCTCATGCCTGATGATTTAACGTTTGTTTAAATTTTGTCCTTTTCAAGTTGTATGTTTGCTAAATGTACAATTTTGAACTTATTCATTAATTAAACTTTCGACTTTTGACGAGAATTTTTCAGCTAATTAAACCAAACCAAAATTTGTATATATTAAGATTATTATTCATAATTAAAATTTATCATTTAAAACAACACGCTGATATGATCAAAATTATTCCATTTCAGTAATGCACCAATGAAATGCTCTGAACTACCAGATATTGATCTTTATGAATGGCTTGATCGACGTAAATATTCCATCATATTTTCCCTTTTTTTTTTTCTTTTCTTCTGAACTATAAAAAAATGAAATAATTTACAGTTTCCAAAAGAAAGTTTATTTTAAGAATTTTGTGTTGTCGATCATCGTGTTATTAACTTGGGAAGAACAAAACGTATAACACCATGTATCACATGCACATGTACTGCTGAAGGAGTACGTTGAAACGTTTGAAATTGAAATAATTGACAAATTTGATATTAAATTTCTTAAATTAAAGCGAAAAAAGAAATTATCTTGTTTTAAACAAATTAAACTTTAGCCAGAATGTCATTCTATGGTGATTGATCGTTGTGAAACATTGTTAACCGAATATCTCTTCTCAGAAGTGATTGCTGTACGTGAATATTCGTTTTTTTCTTTTTTTTTTTTTTCTCCTCTCTCTTTGGAAGATTTCTAAAGTTTGATAATTTTGCGTAATTTAAAGATGTAACTTTTCCTTTACAGGATACCGTTTGCGTAATACAATGCTCATCACTGATACGCCAACGAAACGGATAACTGCAAACTCTGATGCATCACAGATGCAACTACTAATAAG
The DNA here is from genome assembly GCF_000002995.4 of Brugia malayi. Lineage (NCBI taxonomy): Eukaryota > Metazoa > Nematoda > Chromadorea > Rhabditida > Onchocercidae > Brugia > Brugia malayi. The sequence continues at coordinate 10,802,023 of NW_025062479.1, forward strand.
TTCAAAACATGACAAATATTATCTGTAATTAAAGACGTGCAATGCAATACATTTTGTAGTAATATCTCATCAGTAAATATTTTCAAATTGAATACATACATCATACATCCTTGTGACAGTAAATGTACTGGAATTTCTCATTGTTAGGTTGAATGTAGTAGACTATAACTTATTACTTCAAAGGTTTATTTCATCATTAAATTCAAGTTTGTACACATAGTACTTTAATCCCGAGAATCTTTCTATCATCAAAATAACGACTAAAATTCCGAAATTTCATCGATGTAAAACAATTCATTTCTCTCATTTCGGTAGAATTTCTTTCTGCACATCATGATAAAAGGTGTCATAAAGTGCAAAAAAAAAATACCATAATTGCATAATTGCGAAGAAGACTGATTAGATTAGTATGGTACAACCAAGACAAGGCACTACAAAAAAAAAAAAAAAAAAAAAAAAAAACAAATAAATAAGAGCAGGAAGGGTAAAAGATGTAAATGATCTATTTATATAATTTAACATTTTTATGGAAAGAATTTTTATAAAGACGAATATCATACCAAGAAAGAAGATAACATTCGACTGATCTCACGAAAGAGGTGCAAATACAGATCAGAGATAATAGATCATTGATACAAAAAGCTGTCTCAAAATTTGTGCAGCAGTGGGTTGGTAGAGTGAACAGAGACATGAATCTTATGAAAATCATAAACAATAAATTGAAGAATAGACTTTTTTACAAACAGAAATAAAACGATTTGTTCTCAACATGTAGTCTTAAAACAAATTTAAAAAATAAGGAAATTCTCATAACCTGAGATTAGTTCTGCAAACACCCGAAAAAAAGTTGACTTTAATGCAAAATATATACATATAAAGAAGGCCAAATGAGCACAATTGTAAAATAACGCACAAAGTAAAACATAAAACGTATAATGTACAGAAAAGTAACCAAAAAGAACTTAAACACAAAAACTCAAAACTGAAAGATAAATTTAAAAACTAAAAGAGAAAAGATACATGTCAAATGTTTGTTCCACATTAATAAATAGTGAAACATAGAGTTTATTAGCGGCACCATCGTTTTCGTGGCTCTACAAGAACAATATGCATAAGCTGAGTGGTCTTCCACTCACGGTTTCTTACTAATTCTGGAAAAATCGTGCGGAAGTCAAGTGCAGTCATTTCGTCACATATACCGTAAAGTTGAGAAAGCTGATTCTGTAACAGAAATGATTTTGAAGTTAGCTACGATTGAATATTTGAATTTGAATAAGAAATGAAAGTTAAAAAAAAAAAAAAAAAACGTACATCTGGACGAAGATACAGAAGACAACTGTACAAATTAGGATTCGAAATTTGCATTTCCGGCCATGAAGAAATTTGCTCAATTCGATTAGCCTCAGTGTTACTGTTGTCGTGTTTATTGAACATACTATTGTTAATACCTAAATTTCATTTCAACACTAATGACTGATTAAATAATTAAATATTGATACAGTGTGGTAAATAAATAAATATTTATACAGTGTTACGGACAGGCTAGTAGAAAGCTCAATAAAAAATAAAGAAAATAAAATATTTACATTTTCCTTGACTATCAATCGCATGGAAAGTATCATTTAAGACTAATCTGCGATGACCAAAAGCTTTTTTCAGTATTGGAGAATCATTTAGAGTTCTCGGAAAACAATTCTCTTGTCGGAAATTTGGTACGGAAACTTTTTTCAGTCGAATTACAGGTGAGCCTTGATGTACACCACCATTTGTTTCTGTCAACTGAAAAAAATATCTACAGTAGCACATTCTGTTACAAAACTTATTCGAGTATCCAATGATGAAATGATTAATTTGCAATTGCATATTAACTTATAAGTTCACGAAAAATAATTTGACGAAAACAATTTTTTAATACTTCAGCTAACTTCTACAGCTGTTAGAAAAGAAAAGAAACCTCGACATAACCACTTTTCGTAGCTACTAATGCAGAATTATTCAAACGATCCCTGAATTCTTTTGTTCTTAGATCTTGTTCCTGAAAACATTTTATTAAATGAACTTCCTGCTCAATATTATTCATAAAAGCAGGATCATCGAAAGTTGATCCATAATTTTCGCAAAAACCTTCATCCCTAATTCTTAAAAGTAACTTTAGAAATCATGAAACACTAGTGCTTGTATAACTTCATTGTAACTTAAGAAAAAAATGACAAACCTTTTCTACGTGAAAAAAAAAAAGAAATTTTATACTATACAATTAATGCGTATTTTTATGAACAGATGTACCTGACAAGTAATCACATTTCGCATATCTCTCTCAGTCTTTTCAAAGTCATTCTGTTGCTCAAGAAACCTTTGTTCGAAACTTTGATGTACTTGAATCAGATTATCCTGCAGCAATGCATTCTCACTGCAAACAATTAAAAGAAAAATGTGTTTCTTTAAAATTTTTCTTCATTCAAATGAAATCAGTAAGTTAAGAGAGCAAAGTGAAGCAAAACTGACAAAGAAATTCACCGATTCAAATTTTTAACTTTATATATTAACATTTGATTTTCTCCAAGCGAATCGCCGAGTTGTTTTCTTAATCTGTTAATCTGAAATCAATCAAGTAATTTTATACATGAACTTCGTATTGCAGAAAAAAAAAAAAGACTTCGTTTTACGGAAATACCAGAAACACAAAAAAAAAAAAATACCAGAAATTTCAGCAATATGCAATTTCATACTGAAAAAAGCTTAATCTCTTCTTAAGCTTATGATGTAGAAAAATCCGTTTAACTCATACATTTATCAGTGCTGGTGTGATTCAGCACCTAAACGTACTTTTTCCAATGTACCCTTTGTTATGGGTAACTTTAACTTAACCTTAACTGACACTATTACTGCAACTGCTGCTAAAACCAAAAATTGTAGTAAATTGATGAGAATTAAAATACATTTTGCATTTGAAAAGAAAACTGAAGAAAAAGAATTGCAAGAAAGAGACATCTTACTTCTTGTGTAAGCATATATACATCTCCAGCAAATGGTATTTCATCAAACGGTTTCAGGAGACCTTCTCTCAAATTCTCCGACAAAAATGATACTTTATCAGGCTGAGTCGGAACAATCCAATCTAAAAATCTATGGATTAATCAAGAAAGAAATAAAAATCAAACTTAAAATATTTTTGTTGCTTTGCATACAGTGGAATATTCTCATAATCAATAAAACTACTATTCTAGTATAATGAAAGGTTATAAAACAATGGACAGATAATATAGCAGTATTTATCTAAATATCATTTAACCACTGAAAGTATGAAAGTCTTTCATACTTGTTTCATCCATAGCTTGTGACAATAATTTAGAATCATCATTATCATCATCTTTCTTCGTTTCTTCCACATCATTATCACCCGTTCTTGCATATTCCATCTTATCACTGTCTCTTCCCCTATCTTTCATCTTCTCATCTTTCGTACATCGACGCTTTTCTGGTGGACTATCTGCCATTTTACACTGAAACTTTTCTAGAATCATTTATGAAGAACAGAAACATTTTTGTTCAATTTGATAAAAGAATGTAAACAATCATATGTAAAGAAACATAAACAAAAGCATATAATTTTATGTTCTATATTTATGTATACATAGAAAATTCCACTGAATCAATATTCCATATATATATAATTACTTATTAACTTGAATCTAAAACAGTTTCATGCCAAAAAAAAAGAAAAAATTAAGAGAAATTGAAGTTACATTTACATTAAAATTAAATTTTAGAATATTGTTTAGAACTATTAAGGAACAATACTAATAATTTTAGGTATTAATAAGCAAATTACAATAATATTTTCTATCCATCTATTAGTTATCTTATTTAGATTTATCTTAATTCTTATCATTGCCTATTATAAATCTAAATATTTTATTGGAAATTTTTATTCCTTCTTTTTACTCTAAATCACTAGCAAAACAATGAAATGATTACATTTACAAAGTCCCCTCTCAATTCTTAACAATTGTAATCTTTTACTCCAAAAATGGAAAATTTTTGCTGATTCTCTCTCAACTACACATTATCATTACTTTCTTTTCTTTTTTTTAATCCCTTCCACTGTCTGAACATTACTATCACTCACATCTTAACAAATCTCTGTTTCTCCTCAAAATACATTCAATCTAAGATGCAAAAATTGATGCAAGACGTTTGATAGCCTCACGTATTACTTTAATGGTTGTAGCAAACTTTATGGCGTGAAGTAATCAAAAATGTTTGGTACAAATAAGAGCTAGGAAGATTAAAGAAGTCAAAAAAAGGATTTACAATTTCTTCTTTTGACGGTTCGACTATCCTTATCCCACGTAACGTGTTAAATGACTCGGACTACTTCGTTCCAGTTTGTTGGAAGTTCTTCTGGCTTTTACGTGTAGTAGTAGTGATTTTCGTCACATTTCCTTCACGCTTTTAACGTACGTCGTCTAGTCTGTTAAGAGTGACGAAGTTGTAAATTCGCTCAGCTAGTTCTTTGGTTGATGGTTTAAGTTGTGTCGTACATTTTTTTTTTCTTGTTCTTTTCCAAACCATAATTAGAATAAAGTGTGACAGATTTTCCTTAACGTACGTTCTGTTGGCTTGTAAGAAGTGGTAAAGTTGTAGATTCGCTCAGTTTAACTTTTGGATTGATTTTTTCAGATCGTGGCTTGCATTTCTTTTTTTTTTCTTTTTCGAACGATAATTTTAATTTAACAATTTCGATTTCAGTCAACGTCTTCATGATTTAATTTAGAATAATTTTTGAAGAGTGAATAATTTCAGATTTAATACGAAAGTGACTATATGGCAAAGTGGAGGAATAGAGCACAAGCAGCCTCAGTAATTGGGCATGTTATCGAAGATTTCCATAAATCTAGAGTGGTAAGCAATTCTCCTATATTCAGAATATTTTATAATATTCGGAAATGTTCCGGAATATTTTAGTATAATGAAATTTTTTGGTATGTCTGAAGATTACACGACACATTTATTGTTATTCAAAGATGCACGTTAGGGTATTTTTGAGAAGTCTGATATGTTCTAAACTATATAAAAAATTAGAAATTCTGTTTGTTTGAAACTTCATACAGTACTGCAGTGTAGAAACATATTTCTGGCTTTTCAGGATCTTACTTGGAAAAAGTCGGAAAAGTCATTTCTAAAGCAGAAGGCAAATATCGAGCAAAATAAGAAGAATGTATTACGTAATATGCCAAGAGAAGAACATCTTTCTAATACATACCGGCATTACCTGACTAGTACAATGCATTTGAAATCATTACAAGAGCAGTATAAGGTTAGTTTTATTTCTTTATTTGAGTCTTATGAGAGATGTTTTTTAAAAAATAAATTTCGAGGACTAAACTTTTTATTGGATGGGAGTAAGAAACGATGTTTGCATGAACATAATACTATCATTTCCTGCCTGAATTTGTCAGAATTGCTCATCAACAAAGAGAATTACTTTTTATTTTTAGGGTATGAGATGTACAGTTTCAGAAAAAAAAAAAATCTTTTTTTTCCATTTTTAGGGTGGTGAACGTTCATTAGAAGAAACTGCCAGACTTGTTGGTCTGAAAATACCTTCTTCGAAATCGTAATAGCTTAATCTTTTTTTCATGATTGTGCACTTTTTTTTAAAGAACGTCATATAAAAGTCTCTTTAATTTTTGAAATTTGCAGAAAATTTTCGCGTTATCTCCGAATTGTTGGTCTCTTATTTTAGCGGGTAATTTCACGGATTTTTGTAACGCAATATGCTACTGTGTAAAAATATTCATGTAAGCTTATCTTCTTTATTTCGCATCATTTAAACGATGATTGCTAATTTATACAAAATGATTCGCTTCAAAATAATGAACAAATAAACATAAGTACCCGAAAGCCGGAAGATGATAGCGTTAATTAGAGTATTTCAAGAAAGGTTACTTAGGAATCACAGCCATAGGCTCTTGACCTTCACAAAAGGAAAACGAGACTTTGATATGCGAAAAAATTCTCGAATCTTGAAACCATCAAGTGCATAACAGACATTACCCTCAAATATGAGCAATTTAACCTTAAAACAAAATACCCAAGTCTTGAGACATCAAGAATTATTTGCGAGCATTATTTACTATTTAATATTGTACTGTTGCAGTTTTTTTTTTTTTCTTAAAACATATTTCTGAATACAATTAATGCTTGAGTTATCCGTTACCAAAATTTAGGCTATACAAGTTACTTGCATAAATTCTTGTGAGTTGTTTGCCTGTTCAAAAAATTTTCTTTCACAGTTCTGAAAATTACATAATATTGATTACTGAAAAATGAAATGAACAGTGGAATGTGTTGAAATTTGAATATTTAATAACAATATCACCATTTGATTAAGGTACATCACCTGTCCGTACATAGTATCTTAATTCGTCTTCAGAATTAACAACAACCAATTGTTTTTTAACAATATGGTCACCACTAAGTTCTATCAGCTGTTGTTGCATTTCTAAATTATCACCAATTATTAACATTTAACCGTACAAAAATTGTATCATAAATGGATTATTTCAACTGGGAAAAGATTAGAAAGACTATAATATCAAGTTATATATTTTTTTCTTTTTGTTTATACAATCATAAAATGGTAGCCTAATGTTAAAGATTAAGTTTCTAGACAAAAAAATAAAAATAAAATTGTAATACATTGTTAAATTTTAAATTAAGAAAAAAAACTTTAAAAAATAGTTATTTCTACATTCATTAAATTACATGCTTAATTTATCATAAGAGAAATATTTCTAACTGAAATAAAAAGTAGCATAAATTATTGATGATGATAAGATTTGAAATAATACCAGATGTTGTTTGACTTTGTGTACCGAATCGATTCATCAATCGTATTTGCCGTTGTAAATCAGGATTTGCTACTAATGCTGCTCGTATATCATCAATTGTAATATGACGTTTGATACGTAATCCAAAAGTATTTGATAAAAGATTTGAATTACCACAACCTTCCACTTCTTCACATGTTTCCTATATTATTATTATTATTTTTTTTTTTTGCTTATGTTTAATTTAATTCTTAAGAATTTGAATTGATTAAATTTGTATAAATTTATTAAAATTATTAAATTTTAAATGTAATATATTACCAATGGACATGGTGAAAATGGACAAATCCTGACAAGACAGGAATATTGTACTTTTGATGTTGTCTGATATCGAAATGATTCAGCAATTACTCGTATACCATATTCAGTTTTTTGCGGTGGACATACTAAACCAACGTGATCCGCTTGACAACCATCCTTAATTATTGCTAATGGTTCACGTTCCCATTCATAAATTGATCCAATTGGCTCAACTTGGCATCCCTTTATACTCATATATATTGCTAAAATATTATAATAAAATTCTTTTCTTTTAAGAATAAATTGAAGTTTATATTTTCATTTCAAATAATAAGTTAAAAATATATAATTGAGGAAAAAAAAAAAAAAAAATTAATTAATTCTACGAAACATACGTGGAATAGCGTAGTATGGAATGAAACTAAGTGTTATTTTACTTCCAACAACTACCGCTTCAATTGGTTGTCCATTATGAAAGATATCGAAAATAACAGCATCATTTGATGCTAGTCTTGTATCATTTACGTGAGGTAATGATTTATTTACGCTAAAAAAAGTACAAAATTCATATTGAAACGTTATCAATGATTTATTTGATGTTTGTCTTATTTCATTCATATGAGATGATTTCTTCATGATAAAAAATAATTTATTATCGATATTTAAGTGTTAAATGTTTTGTTTAGATGAGACGATGAAAAAAAAGGGAAGAAATAAAACAAGAAATTATCTCATTATTGAAATGTAACTTTTAATAGAATATTAAAATATTTCAATTACTTTAATATCAAATCTCTTTTTATTATTTTAATACAAACACTAAATCATTTCAATTATAATGGTTTATTCTTTCTTCTGGAAAACAAATTGAATTATTAGTTTCGAAAAAGAATAAATTACCTGTATGAGGTTATTGTTGTATTTTTTGATGGAATTTCTGCTATTCGTTGAATTGAAATATTATTATCTTCTTTTCCGGCAACAAATTGTTCTAATGTTACAGTCATTGTTGAATGATCATTGCCAATTTTTATTCTTTCATCTGTTATTGGTGTAGCTTTTGTTATTTCAATTAGTGTATTTGTTGTTGTTGTCGCTGTTGTTGTTGTTTCCGTTAATGTTATAGCTTTAATAATATCATTCATAGTTGTTGCTGTTGCTGTTGTTGTTGATGATGATAACGACAGTGATGATGATAATGATATTGATGATAACAATGATGATGTTTCGGCATTTCTTGAATTTTGTTCAGCATCTAGTAATGCTGGTGTTATAAATTCCACTGTTGTTGGCAATATTAATGGAAGTGTTGAATTCTCCATTATATCATTTACATTTGTAAATGTCATTATCGTATTGTACCTTAAAAAAATGTTATTCCATTTTCAATTGAAAAATTAAAATATTCAGACAAAATTAAATTTGACATAAAATTACTGTATAAGTAATCAACTAATCAATGATACTATTTATAGAAAATATGGATAATTTTTTACTTTTTTCTTAACACAAATTCGGCAGGAATAAGACAATTTCCGATGAAATTAATTCAGACATTTATTGAGATTGTATAATTCGTCACTATGACATAAGCATATTCTCATCCATTGAGGATGCGCAATAATTTTTGTAAAGATTTATAGGCATATTCAATCTTGTAATCACTCTTGCATATACGTCTAATCTCCCGATTTTTCACTGCATAAAACTAGTCTTTTTTTATAATTCTAATATTTCCTTTGCTTAAAAATAAAGTTTTAAACAACTACACATCTTAACATATTCCTAACTAAGAAAAAAAAAAAAGAAAATTTGCTGTTTTTTTATTTTCCATTAAATTAAACAAAATTATAATGAGCTTTAATCATGCAAAACTAATAATAATTGTTAATAATAGTGATGAACTTACACTGATTGCTGGATAATTTTATTATCTGAAGAAATGAGTGGAAGTGCATCAGTGATAGTGCTGCTTGTACTACTACTATCAGTAAACATAGTGTTTGTGATACTGCTTCCAGGTATTGATATAGTAGTGCATAAATTTGTAAACGTAGTGCTACTACTATTTGACCCCAGAAATGTATTATTGATTTCATTGATAGGTGAAATTTCCGTGCTTTCATGCTTTTCTAAATTTTAATTATTCAACAAAAACAAAAAAAGAAGAAAAACAATTAAATTCCATGTGTAAAAGCTATACATTCTCTTTTGCATTAATATATATTCAAATCAAATTTCCTCAAATAAAAAAGGAATTAAAAGAAAATGAAAAAAAAAAAAAGTGAGAAGGAATATGAAATTGAATGACAAAATTAACAAAAACAAAACATTGTAGAACTTAAAAAGAAAATAATAAAAAAGAGATTTGACCAATAAAATACGAAATTTTATAAATGATACTTTTTAAAAATTTATTTTGGTTTATTACTAATTTAAAAAGTTTGTTAATAATCGTGAAAAGAAGAAAATACTAAGCATGATTTTGTTTTTCCCGGAAAATTTAAAAATTTATAAATCCCTTTTGTCCAAAATATTCGAAAAAAAACAAGAGAGCTTAAAATAAATGTAAAGCATTATTATTGTTATTATTATTATTTATTATATTCACTATTCATTATTATTATTATTATTATTATTATTATTATTATTATTATTATTATTATTGTTATTTATCACTATTATTTACTATTAGTCGTTACTTTAATATTATTGTTTTTTTCATAAAATATTTACGTTCTATTTCATTCAATGTAACATCATTGTTGTAAATATTTTCTTTTTGAATTGTTGTTGCTGTTGTCGTAATAGTAGTAGTGGTTACTGTTGTTGCTATTGTTGTTGTAAACATCATTTTATCTAACATTTTTGTTTTCGAAAATATTTCAGAGCTCGATGGAATCATACTATGTATTGATGTTGCTTCCGGATACATGGCATTTCGTCTGGTTGCTGTTACATCTAATATTCTTGGTGTAATTTTATTTGTAGCTAAATTATACATTTCAAATTCTGAATTTGTTGAACTTATTGAATCGCTGGCAGCAGTGCTTATATTTTCATCATATTTATCAGTTTTAGAATCAAATTTCGATTTAACTGCTTCAATAGTAGTAGTCATATCATCATTAGCTGTAGTAGCAGCAGGAACAGTAGTAGTAGTATTACTAGTAATAGTAATAGTAGTAGTAATAGGTGTTATATTAGTAGTAGTAATTGTTGTAGTAGTAGTAGTTGTTGTTGTTGATGATGATGATGATAATGGTGTTGTTGTTATTGTTGTTGCTGTTAATACTAACAATTTTATTGTTGAAGTACTATTAATATCAGTAATAGTACTATTAATTGAATGTAATGTATTATTATCAATAAAATTATTCATATGATTATTAGTAATAGCATATTTTAATGTCAAATTTTTGTTGATACTTGATAAATGACGTTGTTTAGTTGCATTTGCTAACATCGAAAATAATGTATGTGCTGATGCGATCATTTTCAAATTATCAACTGTTGCATCACTGAAACATTCAATCATGCAATCATGCAAAAATTATTGTACATAAATGATAATATGATAAAACATGCAAAAAAAGAAATAAAGTTATCAATAAATAGTGCTAATGGAATTATTCGTTCACTTTATATATTTTAATTAAAATGATGCATGCCAAAATGAAAAAGTAAAAAAAAAAAAAAAAAAAAAAAAACAAAAAAATAAAGAAGTGAGATATAATTTTGAAAAGTGTATGTAATTTTTTAATTATTTTCTGAAATAATACAATTATTTTTTAGAAAACAAATTTTTCTCTTTTTAATTAATAAAAGGAAAGAAATATAAGCTTTTTTTTTGCTCCATTAATTATTACTAGATGATAATTTCTTTCTCTTTTCTTTAAAAAAAGAAAGAAAGAAAATAGTAATGTCTACTTTTTAAGGGTTGAATGATGATCGGTACTTTGATCTAAACGTTTAGCTTCATTTAATGGACAACGAGCTTGATAGGTAAGATCATCAGGTGTTATAAAATATAATGGTTCAACACCATCTGTTGATATAACTATTTCTAATACCATATCTTTTCCCTAAAATTATAATGGTATAAATTTTTTTGATCTAAAACATTTATTAAATTTTTTAACGAATAAATTCAAATAGTTAAATATTAGAAATGTTAATATCATATATTTAATTTCTATTATTGTCATTCATGCTTCTACTTGAATTTTATATCATCAAATAATAATATTTTTCGTTTTATTCAGTTTTTTTCTTTTTTTTTTTCTGCTCTATCATTTTTCATTTATTTCACTAAGCAAATTTCATGTTATTTATTATTTCAAATTTAATAAATTTTTTTTTTTTTAAAACAAAGAAAACGAAAAATTGTAATTACCTTATAACGTATACTATCACTGCAATTCTTGGAAATTGTTGGTGATGGAAAGAAATATTCAAAATTTGTGTTGTTTTTAGGTTCAATACGACATGTGAAAAAGTCATAAAGGCCATACATGGCACCTGTGTATGGATACTTTGAAATGACCTTCACCTCTATTCCATCATCTTTGCACTCGTAATCAAATGTGAATGAATCTGCAACTAAACTATAACTTTTTATTTTCGTACTTCCAATAACAATTTAAAATTAAATTTAAGAGAGAAAAAAAAGCGGCAAATTATTAAAAAAAAAAAAGAAAAAAAAGAAAGAGAGAGAGAAAAATGGTATAAAATAATTTCTTTGCATTAAATGAAATCATAATTAATCGCAACTTTTTTTTATTTAAAAAAAAAAAAAAAACGTACAAAATTAAATATTAAAATTAAGCGCAAAATATTTATGGTTTATTCTTATTATTTTTTTATTCCGAAGAAAAATTTTCTCATTTCAAATTATACACCTTAATTAATTAATTAATTTAAATAACTAACTATTTGTGCAACTATTTTCGTAATAATCAATTCGGTAGTTGGGATTGTTGTTAATTTTGATCAATGCTGGTTTACTCAGTTGATTATGCTGTGATAAGAAGCAATCACCATCAGTACGATTGTAGGAAACACTACGACATGCATAATTTACTGCGTCCAAACATGCACTTAAGCAATCTTCAAGAGTTTTAGTTCGCATCACTTCACGAACTTCACGTAAATCCATATAACGATCTGATAAATATGTGAATGCATAATCGCCCGAACAACTTTTATTTGCTAAAATAAATTCTTTGCTTTTTTTTCAATTTAACATGAGAAAAAAGTTATTGAATAAAATTTGAAACGATAGAAAAAACGAAGAAATACATAAAAATCGATTATTAATTAAAATGAGATTTTAAAACGATAGATGGATAAACAAAGAGATACTTAAAAATTAGTTACTAATTTAAATAAAATTTGAAGTTATAAAAAAGAAAAAAAGAAAGAAGTAAACAAAAATTAGTTATTAATTAATTCATTTATCTTTTTTTATGTTTGTTTTTTTTTTCTCCTTTTTTTATTCGCAAAAACAAAAACATCAACAAAAAAAAAAATTTAAGATGTTATTAATCAATTTAATTAAATGACCAACAATTTGAAATTTGAAATTTTTTTGTAATTTTTACAAATATTTTATTAGAATTAATTACTTTATAATTTCATCACTTTTTTTTCTTTTTCACTTTTTCATATGCTTGTGAATGTTTTGTGATAGATGAATGACCTATTTTATCGCAATGGAACAATAATTATTTAGCCTTGAAATATCTTGTTACATTTATTTCTTCACCGCAATAACTATTTATTCATTTAAATTATAATTTATTTCATTTATAATTAAAAAAATAAAAAACTTTTTAAAAGGAAACGAAAAAACGTTTGGAGCAAAAAAAAAAGGAAAGAAAATATTAAATAAAGTAAAGCAAATACTTATTGTTAAAGCAATTAAATACAGTAAAATTTGAAATAAAAATTATTTAGCAAATTGGATTTAGAAATATTTAAGTAAAATAAAATGATACAAAAAAATCGAATATTTTTTCTTTTAATTTTGTTTTATTTTAAATTAATCAAATTTTTACCAAAAAACACAAATAAAAAATATATAATGAAACAAATTTATTCAGTTATCATATTTAAATGAAATAACAAAATTATTAAATAATTTAAAAAAGAAATGAAAAAAAAGACTTACACTGAACACAATATTCCCAATAAAATGAATATCTATCATCGGCTTCAAAAAAACTTTCACCATGTTGTAATTGATCAGCTTGATATAATTGGCAATGTTGTGAATATTGTGGTAAACCTTGACGATGATTGAATCTATGCATTATTTAATTATTATTTAATCAATTAATTGACGCATAATTATAATTATCCTTAAATTATTCAAGACCGAAAAAAAAAACTTTAAAACTTTATTTTATTATCATCTTTCATATGCATATGTTGTTTTTAATGTTTTCTTGTTTTTCTTTTTATTTTAAAAAAGGATAAAAAAAAATTTAAGTACAATGAAAAAATTTTTTTCAATTGAATATAAGAAAAAAAACTATAGCAAATTTTGTAAATAATTAACGAGAAAAAAGAATGAGCCAAACAACTAATAAAAATAAAAAAAAAAAATGAAAGAATTTTTTTTTTTTTTTTCACTTTTATCATAAGCAAAAGAAAGTGAACGAATTAAACTAATTGAAAAATAGCTATAGCAACAATTAAGGCAGAAATATAGTTTAATTAATTAGTAAAAAAAAATTTAAACCCTGAGCACTGTATTTCATTATCACTTTTCACAGGATCTTCGTCATTTGCGCACGCTCCTTTACATGCGCGAAATGAATATGGTCCTTCAATTCGTGCACCGAACATTATTTTAACTCGTTGCCATCGTACATATATTGGATTACAGTTTATTCCACTTGTTGCTTAAAAAGAAGAAAGAAAAGAAGAAATATTTTTTAAAATTCAAAAAAAGAAAAATAACAAAAAAAATAAAAAATCATTAATTGATATTATTAATCATCTAATATTAGCACTGAAATAAGGGAAAAAAATGACAAATATAAAAATTAAAACAATTTTAAAAAATATAATTGAATAATTATATTAATTAATTAATTGATTTTGAATTGATATATTTAATTAATGATTAACTACAACCATATTATTCTTAACAGTTTCATTTTTTTATTCAAAAAAAAAATAGAAAAAATGGAAGCATTTTTTCTTTTTCTTAAACACCAAAAGACATATGTAAAGTATATTAAATTTTAGTTAGTTTAACTTTTAATTTTAATTTAAATTAAATTAAATTTTAGTTTGAATTTAAACAAAATTTTTTTATTGCAAGAAGGAAAAAATTTCACTAAATAAACAATGTAAAAAAAAAATCGTATTTTAAACCATAAAACTTTGCTAGGTTTTTTTCTTTTTATTGCCGAGTTTAGTGTACCTTTACAATAAATTATTTTAAAATTATTATTATTATTATTTTAAAAAGTAAAGCTTATTTTTCAAAAAAAAAAAAAAAAAAAGAAAAAATTAAACCATATGGAGTAAATAAATAAATGATCCATAATCCGTAAAACATATGCATCCAGCTGAAAATATCACTTTTGATAACGAATTAGCTGATATGATAATTTATAACATATTACTTTAAAAATAGAAATTTCGAAAAAAAATAATTTATTTCAGGAAAAAATTCACAGTAATGAATTTGATTAATATTTTCGTTTTCTTTTTTTTTTTTTGCTTTTTTCGTCATATGCTTAAAACAATAAATAGAATTTAAATGATGGAGTGTTGGAAAAAGTAAAATATATGAGAATTGTATTTTATCCAATGTCTTTGAAGGCTATATTTATACATTATTATAAATGACTTGGTAAAAGATAGTGAAAGAAAAAAGAGAAATATTTTAATTACGAATTTTAAAAAAATAATGAAAAAAAAAGGAATTGGAAAATGAGAAAACGATAGAAATTGGCAATTTTGACCAAAGTTAATATAGTATGAATAATTTTTGCCATGGTAACGTGAAGAAACAGAAAGAAAAAAATAAAAAAGAATTTTAGAAAAAACGAAATTAAAATTATACAAAACATTCATATATATTTACTGCATGAAAAATGGGCTTTAAATTTAATTAATTAAATTATAAAAAAATGTAGAGAAGGAAAAAAGCGTAAGGGAACGTGAAAAAATGAAAAGAAAAAAAATTTTTTTTGATAATAATTTAAAATTATTAAAAAATAATGCAAATAAAAATTTTTCATAATGTGTTCATTTTTTAAACAAAAGTTGCACTTCTATTTAATCTTGAATTGTAAGAAATCCCTGAAAAGTTTTCAGAATATAAATCGAAAAAAAAATTCTTTTCTTTTTTTGAGAAAAAATTTAGCATATAATAATATAAATTATTATTATTATGCAAAATTTAATTTTTAAAAGTAATACTTATAAGTATTGTAATTGATTGAAATTGTAAAAAATGTAATAATGTTAATTTTATTCAATTATAATGTAAATCTATGCAACTATTCAAATTTTAACATTTTATTCACAATAAATGTTTTGAAATTTTTGATTTTTTCAATTTTTTATCCATTCATTAAAAATTAATGACGAGTGGAAGAAAGGGAGAGAGGGGAAGGAGAGAGAGAAAGAAAGTGGGAGAGGAAAAAACAATACTTACAAATAAAAATATGAAATAACCAAAAAAAAGAATTTTTCAAAAAGATTTGTAAAAAGTTTAAAAATAGTTAGAAAGAATGAAATTGTTGGCTAAAATGAATGAATGGGAGTATAAAATGGGTGACACCCTTGACATATTTCAGGTGACATTTTCTACTTGAAAATCAGAAAAAATAAAAGAAAAGCCAAACATTTATTAGTTCTAAGGCAGAGAAAGCACTTGACTTATCGTTTTTTTTTTATTCTTTTTTTCAAAGATTGATCGTTCATTCGTATTTAGCAATAATATTAAATGAATTTGATCATTTTATATCAATACCTATTAATAATAATAACAGTAATTTGTATCTTTTTCTTTCTTTTTTGAATGAAATTTTTATAAAAAAAGTGTTCAAAAAATATTTACTCAATCAATTTTACGCTTCTTTCTATGCCTTTTCTTCGTTTTTCTTTGTTTTTTTTTTTGCGAAGTTAGCATAATGAAACAAAAAAGATAAGGAGAAAAAAATAAAATAAAAAACGGTATGCGATGAAATTATTTGTAAATTAATCGGTGTCATAAAATGTCTTTTTTTTGAAATTTCTTCTAAAAAAGTTCTAAAAAAATTTTTCCCTTTTCTGTTTTTTTTTTCGCTTTCATTTTCTTTTTCTTTCAAAGTCTTCGTTTAAATTTGGAGTTTTAGTTAATTTTGAATTTTGCAGAGGAATATAACATTCTCTATGTAAAATTTTAAAAATGTTCAAAGAACTTTTTTAAATGGATTACTAGAAGAAAATTAATAATTAAACGAATACTTTAAAAAATAGAAATGCAAGGTGTTATTTCAAATTCCTATTCAAAAATATAGTATTTTTTAAAAAATTATTTCGAAAAAGGAAATTTTATGTACAACATGAATCTTAAAGTTTAGCGAATTTAAAATTAAGAAACAAAAAAAAAAAAATTAAATTGATAAGAAATAACTTGGTATATATTTCAGAGAAAGTTTTTTTGACCTTTTTTAACCTGAAAATGCTATATAATTGATAAAATTTGTTGTGTCAACAAATTTTATTACTTTCCTAATTAAAATATGGCATTATCTCTTATTGAATTGCTAAAAATTTTGTAATTTTGTGTCAAAAAAAAAAAATGGCCTATATTATGCCATTGCTATTCTTTTCTGCATTTCCCAACTTATAAAGCAGTCTTAATTTTAGCTTTTTAATTTTGATCAAAATATTATAGATTAGCATAAATTATCTTCACCTTTATTATGCACTTCGTCCTTCTCTAATTATCATAAAATGAGTCCACTGGCTTACAGTATTACATGATTCTACTACACGTGACAAATTACATATTGAGTTTCCACGTGAACGTTGCGTAGGACTTTCTTTGTTCTTTCAATAAACAAACTGAGTAGCAAAATAATTAATTAACTCAAGTTAAAACTATTTTTTTTCAATTTTATAAATAAAAAAATTTACATATCGGAAATATTTTCATGATAATGAAATTAACAATGGAGTAAAATATGGTTTGGATTCACAACAAAAAAACGGAATATGATCGAAATCAATGCTGTGAAGCAGAGTATAATCAGTAATGTGTTGATCAGGATTTATTCTGAGAAGAGCTAGGATTAATGCTGAGAAGCCGGATATGATCAGGATTGTTTCTGGAAAGAGTCAGGATTGGTGCTGGGAAGCTGGCTATGATCAGGATTGATGTTGAAAATAGGGATAGTGTAGGGTTGAAGGACTACAGGATAGTCTAGAGGCATTAGAGGACTACTACAGGACCTCACCTCACCTCTAATTAGTATATTTACGTATATATGTGTATCTTTATCTTGTCGTGTTAAGTGTCTGTCTGTGTGTATGTGTATGTGTGCGTGTGTCAATTTGAGCAAGGGACCTTGACATCTATTCGATGTCATCCGGTCGCTTTTCCAATACTATCTATGGCAATCATTTTCTGCGATGATTCATGCGTACACACATATAAATATACCTATACAGACACACAAACAGGCGCACACATATATATATATGTGTGTGTCTTCTAATACACAACTGTAAATATCAATTCAATAGATGGTAGTAGTAATGGTAAGTAGTGAGTAGTGACCAAATGACCACTAATTAAATAGCCTGTGCAGTAATAAATGTTATAGAATTAATTATAAATGCACAATAAAACTGTATTTATTTTCAAATTTTTAAACAGCAATGTCAATTCAATATATGCACTTGATTATTCATTATTATAAGCCAAAAAAAAATGAATTGCATTAACTAAGATTGATTGGAAAATAGCATCATTTGTTATTTAGGTGTTAAAGTTTTAAATTTTCCAAATATTTAATATAATTTAAAATATTTACATGTGAAATAAATAAGAAAAATCATCAAAATAATGCCTTTTGACCAGCTATATTTTTTTTTATGCAATTGATAAATTAATGATGATTAAATGAAATGAAATTTAATAATCAATAGTTGAAATATTATATTGTTTTGAAATTTACATCATTTTAAAATTAATTTTATTAAAAATTTCCGAAATTATTGAAAAATTACCAATTTTTGAAACAATTGTTGAAAAATTATCATAAAATTTACATCACCTTAAATTTTGGAATCATTTTTATCAAAAATCTTTGAAATTAAATAAATACACCATTTATTTCATTTCGTTTTGTTATCATTATTTTAACAATTTCATCAGGAGAAATATAGCTCGCTATATGTCATTATTTTTATCAAAATATTTAAGTTACATTATATATTTAAAATTTTAGAAATTTGACGTTTCAATTTTAAAAATAAGGCATCAGGAACAATATATGATTGCTGTTTCATATGTGGCAAATGATTTTTATCCTTAATTTTTCTACTATTTTTTTCTGTTTCTTATCATGTTTAATTGTAAATCGTTCTTTGCTCATATTTTTTTTGTAATTATTTTTTAATTATTGTTTTTTTTTTTTGAAAGAAAGATTCTTTCAGTATTCTTTTTTTACAAATTTATAACGTTGCCAAAAAAAAAAAATAGAAAGGAAGAAAGAAAAGTTATTTATATTTGCAATAAAAGACATTTATTTATATTTTGCCACATTCTTACAATATTTCAAAATATTTTTCCGTGTAAATGCTTTTTTTCTTTCTTCATTTTTTTTTTTTGGTTTTATTTTGACATGATAAAATCCGTTTTCAACAGTTCAAAAACCTACTTTATTTTCAAAATTTGTTGCATTGTTAACAAAAAATGATTTTTATGTCAAAAAATTTTTGATATATATTTAAACGCTAACTTCCGCAATTTTATAATCTTCGTACTTTCGAATAGTAAGCTGTAATAGCTAATAGCTTCGTATTTCTTCAACATTTCGATCGCTATTATTTATTATTATTGCAATTGCTACAATTACTATTCATTTCGTTTTCTTTTAATTTTTAATTAATTAAAGGGATAAGAAAAAAGAACTTCAATTGAAAAGAAAACGGAGTATTTAATTTTTGTTTTCCAAAAATGATCTTGCTATTTTTTTTTTTTTTGTTTGCATGTTTTTTTCCTCTTTGTTTTGTTTTGTTTTACTCTAAAATAATTACAGTTGTGTGAGAAACAATTCTGAACTAATTTTTCTAATTTTTTCTTTGGAAAAAAATTGATAAAAAGAAGCAACTATAAATTAAATGAAATGTATCATCATCGTCAATTTCATGAATGCCATCATCAATTCAAATTCCAAATGACAATTTAGCTCATTAAATTAACGATGACTCTAATTATTCCATACGATCTCTAATTATTCCAACAATCTTTCTCGCTCGAAATAACAAAAAGTCATTTTGTTTAAAAATGAAAATATGCAGTTTAAATTAGGTTATTATCAAACATAAGTCAAAATTTTTGACAGATAAATCAAGTTTTTCCCAAAATGAAAAAAATTCAAAGTGAAATACAATTGAATATCACTAATTGGTTATTACGATACCATTTTTTAAGACAATGTAGTTCACAAAATGATTCCATTTTTTTCATACTTAATTTCATCATTACATGCTTTAACAAACTCTCTCTCGCTGTCATTCTCTTACATTCTAAAATAATCAAATCTAAATTTAGATAATTCAAAAAAAGAAAAAAACGAAATGAAAAACGATTATTACTTTTGCATTTAAGAATAATAAAATACCATTTATTTCATTTTCATTTGTAACTACTTTAGTGATAAACTTGAAATGTCACACATATTATTTTAAAAAATTTTTCATGAATAAATTTGCATTCGAATAACAATTTGAAATAAATATATTTTAATCATATATTTTATAAATGAAGAAAAAGAAAGGGTAAGAATTTCACAGGTAGAAAAAAAGAAGCAAACGAAAAAAGAGGAAAATAGGAAAAGAAAGAAAATGAATTATTTAAAAATTAACAATTTCAAATATTATTTTACTTGTTTTTTAAAAAAATCAAAACTTTTACAGCGAAGAAAAATCAATGAAATTTTGTATTTCTTTTTTTTTTTTTTTTTCATCATTAATATTTGATATTATTATTGTTAGTTATTTAAATTATAATTAATTAGGAAAAAAAGAAAATATTTATGTATGGTACAATCAGATATATTTATATATATGTATGTGTAGCAGCATAGGAAATATAAAAAATCTTTAGCAATGCTATTTATTCTACACAAAAAGAAAAAAGTTGAAGAGATCCTTGATACAAAACGAATTTAAAAAAAAAAAATAAGAAAGAAAGAAAATGAAACAAGACAGAAAAAAACAACATTATTTGAAAAAATTATTAAAAAAATTTTGTAAACAGCATAAAATGGATAAAAAATCGAAAAGAAGAGAGAGGAAGACAACGAAAAAAAAAGAAAAAATGATAATGATTTTATCATCTAAATTCCGGATTTGTATATGAAAAGTTCAGGAAAGCCTCCGGATCAATTGATGCTAACAATGTTTTATCAGCAATTGGTGTAAGTGTTGGCTTCTCCTGCGTAAAATCATCATCAAAATTGGAAATGTCGTTTGCTGATTTCTGCAAACAATAAACAAGACCAATAAATTATAAATGATTAAAAATTAAGAAAAATGTTTTTTTTTTTGGACTATAACAAGTGCTGATGAATGATAAAGTTATAGAGGAATTGAAATATTTTTCACAAAAACAAAATTTTTTATCGTCTCCTATAAATGAAAACTTTTATCCTTTCATTTGAAACATTTTTCAAATTTTAATTTTAAAATACATTACAGTATTTAAAATATAAATTAAAAAAATAATAATGATAAGGAAAAGACAGATTATTCACTCATAGTTATTTCATATAGATGAAAACTTCGATCAATTCATTTTAAACATCTTTCAAATTTTAAATTTAAAAAACATTAAAGTATTTAAAATGCAAAATAGAAAAAAATAATAGTAAAAAAAGAAAAAAAGAGTAATAAAGGTTATTCACTCACAGTATTCTATTATTTCATACATATGAAAACATTTCATTTCAAACATTTTTCATAGTTTAATTCTAAAAAATATTATAAATATTTAAAACTGTAAATTGAAAATAATAATAATAAAGAAACAGAAAGATTATTTTATACCACAGAAGGTTTAAACGGAGGTGGCATTTGTCGCGCTTCATATCTTTTCCAGTCAACACCACGAAAGAATGAATGTGTTCGTATTGGACCATCTGGACATTCTGGCATACCAAGACGAGTATTCGGATTACGATCAAATAACTGAGAAAAAAGGAAAAATTGAGATTAGGAAAAAAATTTTTTTTATACAAATAATAAAAAATTTAATTTTAAATTAACATTATATAATTAAATATTGCAATTTTTAATTCAATTAATAATTTCAGTTACTTATAGTTTATACAACATACTTACCGCACTCAAACATTTAGCAGCTTCTTTACCAATACTTTTTGGAAAATATGGCCTTTCATTTAAGATTGAATCAAAAAGCTCATCCTCTCCTTCACCATGAAATGGACTTTGTCCAATTAACATTTCATAGAGCTTAAGAAAAAGAAAGAGTAAAAATTAATTAAAAATTAATTTGTAGCATCTAGATAATTGGGAAAAAACAGCTTTTTCTTTCTTCTATTAATTAAATATAACTTGAAGTAAAATAAATGCATTTCTTCCCGTAAAAAAAAGAAAAAAAAAAAGGACAAATAATGATTTCAACATTTTATTATTCAAAATTAATTATATTTCAAAATAAATTTTAAATTGAAAAAACAAAAACAAAGAGGAATTGTTGCACCAACCAAAACACCAAATGACCAGAAATCAACCGCTTCATTGTATAATTGGCCTTTAATTATCTAAAATAATATTGTGTTTATTATTACTACTAATTGTCAGTTATAAACATTAAAATTAATTATTAATATTATTTAAATAAAATACATACATATGAAACAGCAATAATTATTGTTCATATCTCAAAATTTCCTGATAATTAGGTTAAAAGTAAATTAGGAATTTCTTTTGCTTTTTTTTTTCAATATTAAATGGGAACAGTAATCATAAAATCTTTGTTTGTAATTTTATCTTTTGGCAACAGTTAACTAAAATGATTTCCATTTTGATTCTTGAAAAATTTTCGTGGATTTTATTTATTTCAGATTGTTAGTGCATTTTTTGCTTACCTTTTTCATGTATAACCAAAGAAAAAAAAGTATGAAATATGAATGGTTAAAAGTTATTCATTATTCTTAATAATTAATTATTAAATATTCCATACCTCAGGTGCAATATAATCCGGTGTACCGCAAAATGTTGATGCCATACCATTTTCTCGATTCATTTCCGTTTTGCACATACCAAAATCCGCCAAATGAATATGCCCATCTGAATCCAATAAAATATTATCCAATTTTAAATCTCTGAAAAAAAAGAGAAAAAAACAAATAAATAAAGCAAACTATGAACAATTACTAATTATTTGTTAATTTACGAATAGATTAAAATATCAAATGAATTTCATTTTTTCTTTTGTTTTTGTTTCTTTGAAATGTCATCTAAAATAAAAAATAAAAAAAAAAAGAAAAAACATTTCAACAATTTCTTTTTCCCAAATAAAAAAAAAAAATGAAAAATATCTCTGTATTTGATGAAGAACAAAATTTCTTTTTAATAAAAATTCTTTTAATGAAAAAAAAAAAAGGCAGAACCTATAAATAATGCCGCGTGCATGAAGAAACTGTAATGCAATGATAATTTCACAAGCATAAAATCGTGAACGATTTTCATCAAATTTTTTACTTGCTTGAATATGATGCATGAGATCACCACCTTTGAGATATTCCATTACAAAAAACAAATATTCCTAAGAAAGAATGTAAAAGAAATTTTCTTTCTCACTTTTTATTTTTCTTTTTTCCATTTTTTTGAATTCATTTCTTATAAATTTAAAAATTTTTTAAATTAATATACTTTACCATTGAGATTTCAAATATGTAAGTATGAATGAGTGTATAAGCGAATATAAAAAAGATACTTTAGTTTTTTCTCTTTCTTTTTTGAAAAACTCATTTTAAATGTAAAATTTTACAAATATACATATTAGTATTTAAAGTGAAAATATTAATTAATTAAAATTTACATTTGTTTGAAAAGAACAGAATAACTGGCAAAGGAATGGACATTGAGATGACAAAATAAGTACACGTCGTTCGATAAACGTACATTCCGTATCATCATCTTCCAATATAACATCCTTTTTAAGACATTTCATCGCATAATATTCATCCTTATTTTTAAGTTCCACCAATAATACCTTTAATTTTCGTTTTTTTTTTTTTTTTTTTTTTTTTTTTATGTTAAAAAAAATTAATTTTCAATAAAAATAGAAAAGGAATATTTATATTTTAATACACGTTACTATCACTTATTCTATTGTATTTTATTTAGACATAATTTATTTGAAAAAAATTATTATATGCATATTTTTTTCATTTTTCTTTTAATTATATTTTAAGTATATTTTATTTCAAAAAAAAAGAAAAAGAAATGGAAAAAAAGGATCTCAAAAAAATAAAAGAAGGAAAGGAATGAATGAATGAAACATTTCGTTTGTTTGTTTTTCGTTTTACAGTTGATTAATTAATTAGTGAATTAATTTAATCAATTATTTAACTAACGAATTTAATTATTAAAAAGAGTAAAATTTTAAAATTAGCAAAAACAAACAAACTTTTCCAAAACTTCCTTTTCCAAGCACTTTGCAAACATTAAAATGCTGTAGCCCGTATTTTTTGATACCATCTGCTGTACTCCATGGTGCATTGATATATCTATAAGATATTGATTCATTCATCAACTTTTTACTTTGTTTTGCTTCTGATTTACTTATTTTTTGAATTCTGCATTTTTTGAATTTTTATATTTTTTTGAACAAATTTAAAATAAAGAAAAAACAGAAAGCAGTGAGCTAATTTTTTTTCATTTTTCCGTTTTTTCTTTTTTTTTTTAAATTATCGATAAAATTATTATAATTAATTCAAAGCTTACTCTTCATTATCACTATGATTATCTAAATTATAATTGTGATAACGGAAAAAAGCTTTAAAACGATCCGGAAATTTATAGCCACTGCATGTTGAACCATTTGATGATGATGAGGAAATGCTACGTGATTCCATTGGTACATTACATCCAGCTGATAATGTCACTGCACCAAAACCAGCTGGAGCACTACAAATAATTTTTAATTAGTTTATTAATTAAAGAAAGAACAAGAAAAAAACGAAAAGATAAAGAGAAAAATAATAATTACAATATCATTAGAATTAATTAATCAATCATTAATTCAACTAATTAATATTTTATAGCAAAAAACAAGAAGAAAACTTATCAAACAATAAAATAATGATTGAAATTTATTAATTGATTAAAATTAACACTTTTTTTTTCATTTTGATCAATATTTTTATGTTATAATCTCATTCATCAAAAAAAAAAATTAATAAAACAAACAAAGAAAATTTTTTTCTATTAATTATGAAATCTTTTTGTCTTATTTAAATAAAGTTTGAAAAATTTTTTTTTAAATTTTTAATGAATTAAAATCAGCAGATTTCTCCTTTCAAAATTTTAGTCTAACAAAAAAAAAAAAAAAAAGAATGAAAGAAAAAATATATGCAATTTACCTTGTTTGACCATGCGCACCACGTTTAATTTCAAATAATGCTTGCGAAAGTTGCTTTTGATTAACACCACATAAGTTAGGCATATATCGTTGACATTTATGATGGCATACAACGCCACAGACTGAATATAAAAATCTATTTTAATTATAATTTGATAATTTATAAGAAAAATTACTAAAACAAACAAAAAAATTTTTTCTACTAATTATAAAAATTTTCCGTGTTATTTAAATATTTAAACAAAGTTTGAAAGTTTTTGTTTGAAATTTTCAATGAATTAAAAATTAGCAAATTTTTTTTCAAAATTTTAGTTTAGTAAAAAATATATAAATTTTTTTCAATAATTTAAAAGTTTAGAAATTTGAAACATTGGGAAAAAAGTTTGATATTTTAATTTTATGTAATCGTTCTGTTTTTGCTAGACAATGTCATTTATAGTTTGACGGCAATGAAAAAACAAATAAGGCATATTATTTCACATTTTTAATTATTTTGATATGTATTACATAAGATTAGGAAGCTAATTCGTTTCTTATCACCAACAACCAATCAGTCATGTGAATGGAATTTTGGTTTAAATTCATAACAAAATTCAGAAGGAAGAATTTAAAATGCAAATGAAAATCTTTTTATTGTTAAAATTCTAGGCAGTTTTTTCTTTTTTTCCTTTTCCTTTTTTTTTATTACATAAACCATAAACATGAATTATGTAAAAAAAAAAAGGAAAAAAAGAGAGAAAAAAAATCAAACCTTCACATTTTAGTCCTTGCTTAAAAAGACCATAAAGTAATGAGCCACAATGATCACAAAACGTTGGACTTTTAAAATTATACGGTTTAAAACGATGTGGAATATCAATTTTGAAACGTTCTTTTAAATACTGAAATTAAAAACAAAAAAGAAAAAAAAACAAAAATAATGAATGATCCAATATTTTCTCTATGAATAGTAAATAATTTACATTATTATTTCTAATCTTTATTATTCCGTTTTTTCTTCTTTTTTTTACAATTAATTTTTGGTGAAATAATTTAACCAAAATAAAGAAGAAATAAAAAATAAAACAATAAAATAAATAAATAATAAACAAATAAATAAAAATGTAACATACAATTGTATCTTTGGTCTTTTCAGCTGAACCAGGACATTGACTGATCATTTTTTCATGACATTTCTTATGAACCGCTGCACTACACAATTGACATTGATATCCTTGCTTATTAAGGCCCCTACAAGTTGGTACCTAAATGAGTTTAATAGCTAAATAAATAAATAAATTTTTAATTTCTAAAATCATTTCTAAATCATGCATTATCCATAAATGTTTCCGTTTTGTCTCCTTTTTTAAAATTTTCTTAAAAAATCTTTTCCAAAATGGTAAATATTCCTTTGATACTTTCTATTTTTTCTTTTTGAAAAAAAAGAGAGAAAAACATCGATCAATACTTTGTAAAAATTTTTTTTCGTTTTCTTTTTTCTTCCTTTTCTTTTAACATAAAGTTAATTTCCATAACAAAATCAATGCATGAATTTATCATTTCCATTAGCTAATTTGCTAGAAGACAAAAAGAAAAAACATATATTTAAAAAAAATGTTTTAATGAATAAGGTAAGGGAAAAGGGGAGAAAGAGCGAAAATAGTACATGCATGTACGGAACATTTATATAATTAATTAAAATAAATAAGTATGAAAAGTGAGATGGAAAGTAAAAAAAAATTGATTAGCATAAATATATGAATCACTTTTTCCTCTTCTTTTTTTTTAAAAAAAAAGAAATTGATTTGAAATATGGAAGTAAAAAAAATAAAATGTAATATTATAGTAATATTCATTCTTCTTTCTTTTTTTTGTTTTCTTCTTCGCAACATTAATTTTTTTATTAAAATTTCACTACAATTTTGCCAACAAAAAATAAATAAATAAATATTGAAAAAAGAGCAAAAATGAAAGACAAAAAAAGGAGATAAACAAACCACATAAAATCGGAACATAGTGAACAAAATGTTGGTTGACGAAAAAATGTCGCAACAAATTGATGTCCACGAATTTCATGTATTCGAGCATGTTTAATAGCGCCACGGCGACGTTGTATACCAGGACCTTGAAGAGAATCACCGCTTGATTTAAGTTCCATTGGACGATCGTTTATTTTTGCTAAAAAAAATTTAAAAAAAAAAAGAAAGAAAAAGCAAGAATATCAGAAAGTAAAAAGAAATAACAAAAAAAAAAGAAAAGGCAAAACAAATTCAATTTTCTAATTTTGAAAATGAGATAAAATATTTCAGTGAATAGAGATAAACAATTTAAGATTTTGATTTTAATAATATTACTAAAATATTTAGCATTTGATATTTGAAAGAAAAAGTAGAAAAAATAAAAAATAAAATGAATTAAAGAATATCTAAGTTTGTTTTTCTTCTCTTCTCTTAAATGAATTGAAAAAATAAAATAGATATCTAATTAGTATAAAAAAAGTAAATTGCCGCATTGAAATTTTTTTTTTTTGCTTTCAAAAAATGACATTTAAAATTATGCATTTAAATCGTTGATTAAATAGTGAAATGAAAATTTGATACAAGAAATGATCATTTACAAATAGGAACGAAAAACTTTGAAATTAAACAAAAAGAAAATTTTAATCAGTTTCAAAAATTCTTTTTTTTAAAATTTTATTTTCGAAGTCTTCAAATTTTTTTATATAAATAATCAAGCTTTAGTAGATAATTATTTTAGCGTAAGCTTTAGCATAGAAAGAAGTTTCTTTAAAATCAACAGTAAAGTTGAGACAATTAATTATATGAAAGAAGATAGAATTAACAGCAGTGAACTTTATTAATTGAATTTTATGTTTCTCGAAACTTCGTTGACTGATGTTTCAACTGATTAGAATGACTTCACACAATCTATACACTCATTAAATAGCATTAATTGTAACAAATTGAAAATTTTTGATTTAAAATTAATATTATTACCACTTTCTTAAACGTTATTAATTTAGAGTTCCTTTAATCATTTAAAAAAGAAGGAAAAAGGAAGAAGTCCTCCATTTATATTATATTCAATTTTAATTGTTCAATTTGCAAAAATGTTGTACTTATAAGTTTTAGTTTATTTTATAGATCAAAATTTATTACTCTCAAATGGATATCCATTTATAAGTTTCACTTCAAATTTCAAAATTGATTATCACCAATTCGATTGTTTAGGAGCTAAATAAAGTGATAAAAGAAAAACATCAATATATTAATTTATATATATATATTTATATAAGATTTTTTTTAAAAAAAAAAAAAAAAAGAATTTCATTATAATTCTATCAAAATCAATTTCAGTTTTAAAATATGAAGGAATAAAAGCTGTTAAAATTTTCACCTAAAATAATACTGCGAATTTTTTTTTGCATTTAAGAAATGATCAAGGAAAGTTCAATTATCAATTGTTCGTATTATAAATTAGTTAATTACTCATATCCATCTATATCCGAAAGGATGTGACTGCATTTTTTCTTTCCGCTAAGAAAAAAACAGAGAAAATGAAATCAATAAAAAATTAGAAAGTGAAAAGTCGGAAGGTCCTTCAAATATGCATTGCGTGAGAGAGAGAGAGAGAGAAAGAGAGGGGTGAAAAAGAAAAAAAAAAGTGATCAAGAATAAATGGATGGTAAATTTAACGATTCAAGATCATTCATCTAACACAATTGAATTTCAAATTAATTGTAAATAAGTAATTTGAATTTGAAAATTTCTATAAAATTATTTTATGAATATTTTTACAAGTTCTTTAATTAAGTAACTGATTAATTTGAAAATCAAAAGTTGAGAAATTTATAATCTATTATTTTACAAATATTAATTAATAATTACAAATTAATGTACTAAATGACTGCATTACATGCTATATGTGATTATTGTCTAGGTTTCAAATTCAAATACATCCGATAGAAGCAAAAAAGTTTGTATATTAAATAATAAGAAATAATCATTTATATTATTAAAAATAATCATTTATATTATTAAGTAAAAGGAAAATTTATATACTTTTTTTTATATAAAATTTATATATTTAAAAAATTTCACTTCGATCTTTTTTTGCAATTTCTATTTTCTGTTTAAATTTCAAAATTTCAATTATATTTCATACGAAATATGTTGCTCTAAACAAAAAATAATTTATATATATTTTTCATAAAAAAAATAAACGATAAATACAAAATAAAAGAATTTATAACATTTTGTTTTTTTAAAAAAAGACGAAAACTTCAACATGCCTAACACAACCCTTTGCCGAAAAAAAATTTTTTTTTTTTGCCCACAAAACTTTTAAACATTGTCAGTTTCCAAAAGAATCATTTAGGAAAAGTTATGATAGTCTTATTTTATCAGTTGCTCCCTCACTCACATTTTCAAAAATTTCAAATGTGAGAATCTTTTTTACTAGAATTTATTAATTTCCTTTACTTATCAGTGAAAAATAAGATGAGGAAAAATGAAAAGATATGAATTAAAATGATACGATAGCATATGTAAAGTGGCAAAAATACTCCATCATGACAATGACATAAATGAAAATTGAAGGCAATATTTTAAATGTATCAAGCAAAGATTGCTAATAAATATATATATGAAAATTAAATTTTTCATTTGATCATTAAGAGAAATAAATGTGTAAGAAATAATTAATTTAAATAAAGAAGAAAAAAAAAAGAAAGAGTGCATTAAAATTATATAACAATATTGTTAACAACAACTGACGATTGCAATATCGAATGAAAAATAATCATCAGTGCTGATTTCTTGTTTAATTAAACAACAAATGATCAATGATTGCTAATGAGAAAATAAAAGAAAAAAGAATTTATTAAAAATGTTCTTTCATTTTCTTTTTTATAAAGAAAAAGAAAAAGAAATAAATAAATGACTTTTATGTTGTATACTTTTTTAATTTCTTTTTTCAAGCTTTAAACTAAAAATTCTAATTTTATGAAGGACAAAAAAAAAAAAAAACAATAATTTTGAGATGAAAAAATTTAATGGATAAATATTGAGCGACTAGTTGAAATGGAACAAGTAAGCTAGGAAAATGAATATATTTTTAACTCAAAGGAATGAAAGTGTTCACTCATATAGAATGAAATTGTTGAAGATCTTAAAATTAACATCTAATTGAATGCTAACAAATTTTTCTAAATATTTGTGACAAGAAAAAAGAAGCTTTCAGGATTTATCGCTCTATGCTAATTTAACCCCTCGGAAACCTTCGGGAATTCACTATTCGTTAATAGCTTTAAAATCATTGAAGAAATATCCTTTTCTTTCAATTTAAACAACTTCTTGTTTTTTTGTTTTATTCTAATCATACAAATTATACTTAAAAATATTTTACAAATAACAATTACTAACATTAATAATAAAAACAATAAACATCACTATGTAATAATTATCTGTGTAATAGCATTTGATTATATTGTTATATTATATAATGAATAATAATGTATCATAGATTATTTTTGATAATTTTATATGTTTGAAAGATTATTTTTGATTTTTCTGTATTTATATTCCTACATATTTCCTCTTTTTTTTTCAAATTTCATTTCAAATCTATTTATTTTAGTGTTGTTAATCTTTAAAAATTAAAAAAGAAAAAGCTCATAAATAAATAATATCACTATTACACATAAGAGAGATTTTAATAACAATAAAAAAAGAAATAGAGAAAGGTATATAATAATCAATTGCGCAATAAGTTTAGCAACAAAATAATAAATTGACTGCAAAAAAATATATTATTCAAATTTAACAAAATGCTAAGTGTATAAAAATATTTCAATTGAATTTAGTGTTTGGAATATTACCGTTTAATAATAAAAATATTTCTAATGCATAAGCAAAATTATGTTTAATTCAAACATATAATGTAATTTTAAATATAATATAAATTTAAAAAAGTCAAAGAAAAACTTGAATAATTATTTTAATTTATGTAGTTTTTAACTTTTCATTTCAAAAAAAGAAATTTATTTCAGTTCAAAAGAAAGATTATTTCCGGCATAAAACAAAATTTATCACAAAATTTTATTATTAAAAATTTATTTACTTTTTATCATCAATCAATTTAATTTGTTTATTTATGCATTAATAAACTAACCAGAATTGCTGATATGACAAGCTTGAGCAAAAATACGTCCTGCCGGTTTCAAATTAATCCAAACATGCGTTGCATTTTCTCCTTTGCATTTTGATATGATATCCTAAAAAAAAAAAAAAAAAGAAAAAGGAAAAAAGTGAAAAATTCAACAATACATTGTAAAGCAAATTCTAATATAATCATTATTATCAATATCATTACTATGATTACTATTATTAGTACTATTCCTATTGTTATCACTATTACTGTTATTAGCATTACTTGTTTAGGCAAGTTAATGTTAGGGGAACAGTGATAGATTTAAAAATTTTTGGATTATTGAACGAATCGTACATATATTTTATTTGACTATAAAATATATTCGTGGGTACAGTAACGGTCAAAATAATAATAATAGTGTAGTAATAATAATAATCTATCATTGATATGCGGTAAAAAGCTATTTTCACTTTAAATTACTTTTTTTTTGTAATCCATTAAGAGAGAAAAAAAAAAAAAATTACAATAATATAGAAATATATCGCATCTATTAATCACTAGTTCCCTTTAAAATTCCGTTAAATGCAAATTTTTATTGTAATACATGAAAAAAAAAAAAAAAAAACAAATTTGAAATAATATAAAATAACCTAGAATACATCGTATTATTCGTAAAAGTATGAAAACAATAAGTGAAAGAGATAAAATGTAACGAATAATCATTTCATCCTAAAATTAAACATATATTGTGAAAGAAACTGAAATAATTAAAGTCAGTTTTCATGAGATAAAGAAAAAAAGAAAAACGTAGAGGAAAAAAAAAAAGAAAATGATTCGAAGCTAATGAATAGTTATCAATTGAAACATGCAACAATATCATACTTTTCATTTCAAATGGTTTAAAAATAAAATAAAATGAAATAAAAAAAAAAAAAAAAAAAAACATGAAAAGGAAAATAAGAAAAAGAGGACAAAAATGTAATGGAAACTTTTAAATTGGAATAGCAATAACAATTAGTTAGAAATAAATAATTTGCTGTAGAAATGTGCAAACTTTCACATTTTTGCTATATAAATAAATGAACATACATAATTATAATTGTTTTAAAAGTATTTCAAATGTTTCTGATGAATGCTAATATGGTAAAAGTAAGTAAACATAGATAATAAGTTTACCTGCTGTCGCATTGTAGCATCAGCGATAGGAGTGGTACCATTAAGTAGAATAATCTGTAATACTCGTCCATCAATAACGCTTGTATCCCAACATACATTCCATTCCGGATGGATCGTTTTCCGTTTTTGTATCAAACGTTTTTCACCTAAAATTATATTTTGTATATGCAAATAATTCATTTTATAGTGCAAAGTTCTACAATAACGCTTTTTTGAATTTTGTATTCTTTTTTTTTAATTATAAAAAGACCTTTTTTTTTCCGAAAAGTCATTTTTTGTTGTAGCAGATTAAATGAATGATAAAATTTTCCTATATTACGAAAGCAGAACAATAAATGCTAAATTATTGTTGCATATATAAGAAGGAGAGAAGGGATGAGACAGAGAGACAGACAGAGTGGAAGGAGAGAAATAGAGGAAGGAACTGGATAAATTTTAGAAAAAAATTTTGGAAAATACATTTTTTTGGAATTGCCACCGAATTACAAAATATTCATTTTATTTCTAAAAATTGTTTTATATTTTCTTTTATGTCTCTTCTTGTCCCTTTAAAATTAATGAAAATTTCAATTATTATCAAAAACGAGAGATAAATTAGAAATGGATCAAAATTAAATTAATTGAAAAAAACGATTTTTTTTTTTAATTTGCACAAGAAAACAAAAATTATAAATAGTTTAAATAATTTTTGAAATATTTACCATTAATTTCAACACGTTCTTTTACATTAATAGCACAGTGTAAATCAGTAACATTTTCCGGCTGTATTTCAGGTGGTAATTCTGGACGTAGCAGTTTAATTCGACATATTGTTTCACCTTCCGGTACGGTTGGCATAATTTTATTGTCTGGTGGAATTGTATTATTATCGTCGTCGTCTTCCTCAATTGTTTCTGGGAAATCTTCCAATGGTAATATATTATATGCCTAAAAATCAAAGTTTACAAATTAAAAAGTAAAAATTACAAAAAAAAAAAAAAAAAAAAAAAAAAAAAAAACGCAAATAATGGTTTATAATTTTAATAGCGAATATGTTTTTTTTAATTGTTAATATCAACTTAATGACTGTTTTTTTTTGATGAAAAAGAATAAAATGAGAGAGTAAAAAGTGGAAGCAAAATGAGAAGAGGCAAAAAGAGATAGGAAAATATTAATGAAAATTAAAATGAAAATACTGAAAGTTAACATATCACCACATTTTTCGAAAAAAAAAATTTTTAAAAGAAAAATTAAAAAAAAAAACATTTATTTTATTCATAACAATCTTTGTTAAAAAATTTGAATGAAGAATAGAAATTGAATTTAATTAGTGTAGATTTCAAAATTTTAATTTCTAATTATTTTAAAAGATTTTGGTCAATTACAATTAATATAAAATAGCAATATTATCAAGCGATAAAAATTTTATTTTATCAAATAAATGAAATAGCAAAAGACAAAAAAAGGCAAAAAGAAAATATCAATTTTCTAAAATAATAAATTTTAATATCATAAATATATAAAATTACTAACATATAAATTGCTAAAACGATAAATTAATCAATAACAATTAAAACAAATATAACAATAAAAAATGATAGAATGATTAGAAAATATTATAAAAAGTAATGTTTAAATGACAATTGCAATATTAAAATATATATATATATATATATATATATATATATATATATATATATATATATTATTAATGAATAGCCGAATTACAAAATATTATAACACATATATATATTGATGATATTGTCTTTAACTAAAAATTTATAAAAGCAAATAAAATAAAATAGAAATTGAAAAAAGATTATTTAAATATTATTGGTCAATTTTAAATTTAAAATAATTTATAGTAAAATCAATTTTTTGGAAAATGAGAAGAATTTAAAGAATGATTTCTAAAGAAAATATTCTTCATATCAATTTCATTTTTTTTCCAAACCACAGAATCTGTGATATTATCCATCATTAAACTACAACACTTAAAAATTGATAACGTAGACAAATCTATTTAATTTTTTTATTTTATAGAAGATTTATCCATTTAGTTGCAAACAACCACAAATAAAAGCAGAAAAAAATTTTTTTCAATCTTTTTAACATTTTTAACATATTTGATAAAATCAGTTAAACATTCTAAAATATACAGCAACGATCGCAACACACAAAGTTTTAACAAAGATTTGATATGAACGATAAGAAGAATTAAATAATTTCAAAAAACAAAAAAAGATTAATTTTAATCCATAATTTTGTTCCATAACAAATAATGGAAATTTTTTTTAACCCAAAAAAGTTGAAATTTAACTCACCTAAAAACTCATAATTAATTATATCATGAGTTCAAAAAAGGCCGATGACAGTTCTTGATTTTAGAATTAATTTAAATACTCAATAATAATTCATTATTGGATTTTCTATTCACCTATTTCATTTCGTTCCTTGGACTTAAATTAATCAACTAAAAACAATTTGGGCGAACTTAAATAGAACAAAAAGAAAAAAAATTAAATAACATATAACTTGAAAGAATCTAATATAAATTAAAGTCATTTCAATTGTAACTTTATTTTTTAACTTTAGCAAAAATGAAAAGATATGAATATTTTAATTGTTTACTCAAATGTTAATAATAGAGTCAATTTTTTAAAAATTTTTACAATTAATCAATTTCCATCTTTTTTTAAAAAAAGAAAAATAAAAAATGAGATTGTGCATGTATTTTTAAATAGATATGTTATCAAATGTTAACTTCTATGTATCTTTCATTTAATAAAAAAAAAAAATAACAAATAAAGGAAACAAAAGTAAATAAATAAAATAAATCTGATATGCTACCCAAATTACCTAATACATTACGATAATTTTTCATGAAATTTTTGCTTCATTAGCTAAAAATGTGACAAATATGACACAACAATTTAGCTATTTCTTGTCCTTTGGGAAAAAAAAGTTATCAGAATTGCAACTATTCGTAATAAACAAAATAAGAAAACAAAAGCAAACAAAAAACAAAGTTTTTTAATAAAATTCGTTTATTTAAAATAGAAATTTATAAATAAGAAGGAGAAGAGTAAATTTTTCAATTAAATTTTTTTTAAATGAATATTTTTTTTTTGAGAGAAAAATTATAATTAGAAATGAAATTGAATGAATTTTTTTCCTTCACTTATTTTAATGATTTGTTTTTTCTCTTTTAAAACATACTACTGCTCAAGTAAATATTATGCCGAATGCTGTAAAACTAATGTTGTCTTTTCTTTACTTTCGTCGTTTTTTCTTCTTTCATTTTTATTGTTAATTTTTTTTTTCCATTAGCAATGCATGCATTATACAAAGCTATCATTCACTTTTTTTTGTTAAACTTAGTAAAGGAGGAAAAAAATTGAATTTTAACAAAATCAAAAAACAAAAACAAAGCGGAGGAAGAGAGAGGAAAAAAGGAGGAAAAGGTTGGAAGAAAAGAAAAATGAAAAAAGAAGTGTTTGAATGAGAAAAGATAAAAATGACCGAACTGATAAATGATAATTAATTGAAATGATATTAGAGAATGAGTTTTTGAATATTATTCTAAAATAAGTAAGAATAATTGTAAAGTGAATGAAATTGAGCGAATAAATATGGTATGGGGGAAAAGTGGGGAATGAGAAATAGAGAGAAAAAAATTAATTAATATCAATAATAAACTTATAAATGGAATTAATTAATAAATAGCTGACAATTCCATTCAGTGTCTCTAATCAAAGCCGTTGATTCAGAAGGAGAGAAAAAGAGAGGAAAAGAAATAAAATGCAAAATGATTCGCAAATAAATGGAAAACAGAAGAGAGAAAGGGAGAGAGAAATAAAAGAGAGATGAATTATCTAGGCTGTTTTTTTTTTTTTGATATATTTATTTCAGTATAATTTATTTTTTTAAATAAAAATTATGACAATTTCAGTAAATAATAATTGTATCATATGCAAAGCAAAACGAAAAAAGGATTTGTAAAGGGACAAAAAAGAAGAAAAAAATGGGAGTGAAAAAAAATTACAAATATATTCATATAATTGATCACTGTTTGGATGAAATTTCCCGACAAAAAGCATTTGAAAAAAAGGAAGGGGAAAAAGAAAAATTAATTGGTAATATTCCACTCTTTGTTCAAAATGAAATAATTTAAAAAAGAAAGGAAAAAACTCTATTCCCATATTATCATTATATTTTATTTGATTAGTTGTCTGGAGATATATTTAGTTGTGTTCAAAAGAATTTGTTAATATTTTAAAAAATCACGGTAAATATAATAGTGGTAACAGTGATAACTACAGTAATGATAATGACGATAATTAATAATAATAGATAATAATAATATTAGCGATAGTAAGGGTTTTCATAATAATAATGATGATGAGACAACATATATGAGATGATAATTATATTGGTAATAGTGATAACGTTAACTATTATAATAATAATGAGAAAGAGAGCGATAATGATTATGATCAGTGAAGTAATAGTAGTGATAATAATGGTTAATGATGGTAATCATGGCTCAAATAATATGGAACTAATGAATAATAATGGTGATGATGCTATAGTAAGGTAGTAATACTTGCTGGTAATGGTGATGATGATAAGAATCATAGCAATAATAACAATGATAACAAAAAATTTATATATTGAAAAATAACAATAATAACGGTGATAATATCAATGAGTGATGATGGACGATGAATGAATGAATAATCAGTATGAGGGAATTAATTAAAAATTCCAAACATACAGCAATATTTAATCCAATGTGAAAAAATAAAAATAAAATTGCATCAGTGGTGTCATTATTTATTGTTATTATTACTATTATTATTATTATCAGCAATTTTTTTCCTCTCATATCTTTTTCATTTGCAGCAATGCTTTATGTACAGATAATAAAAGAGATTAAGAATAGTGGTTTTTTGCATCATTTTGAATAATTCAAAAAGAAAAAAAGAAAAAGTGACAATAAAAAACTTTCAATAAACACTTCAAGAAAGAAAATAGCAATAATGAATTATTTAAATAATTATAAAAAGTAAAATATTGTCCAATTAGAAAATAAATAAATATGGAACTATAATTAATATAGTCAGTAATTAAGGAAATATGTTTGTGCACCTCTCTCTCTATGTGTATTTGTGTGTGTGTGTGTGTGGTTAGTTTGTTGATGATATTTATGTTATTTTTGGTTTTCCAATTGAGAATTGTTAGAAAGCATCTCAAGCTGATTTAAATGCATTATCATCAATCATTTAAGTGCAAGCTTTACATTTGCTTTTCACCATAAAAAAATAAATAAAAAAAGAATCAATTTTCATTTTTAATTTATAAACAATTTCATTTATTACTACTTTATTAATTAATATCAAATGAATATTACTTGATCTCTTTTTTTGTGCTTCAACTAACTGAAAATAAAATAAATTTGAATACTAAATTAGTTATTATATATAGATATTTTATTAAATAATAATTAATATTAATAAATTGCCATATTGGATATAATATTTTTCTTTTCTCGATTCGTTCAAATTTCTCATGGCATAATTTTAAGAGGTAATCGTATGCTAAGAAAAAAAAAGAAAAAAGTATTTCCGATCATCTTATTTCACAATCTAAACTGACTTCATTTTCAATTGATTTATCGCTACCATCATCTAAAACGTTAAAAAATTGTAGCAGTTAACATTTTTGAAAATGAATAAATGCTTTTAGACAGAATTAATATTCTTCGTTCTTTTTTTTTGTTGAATTGTTTAAAAACTTTTTTTTCTTTAGCTTATATTCAATGCATTATATAATCGATCATTTCCGAAATTTTAATACTAACTTATTCATCATTCATCAATTGAAACTTTACTGATACGTAAAATTTGCATATATTGTTATGTGGAATTAGAAAAAAAATTTAGTTTAATTTTTTTTTACCACACTTTAATGGAATTGATATTTAAAAAGGTATTATAAGAGAAGCTAGCAATTATAGGAATAAATAGGTTTCAAGCAATTAGTGAAGCAATGTAAATTAATTTTAAAAAAAAGCAAAAGATTGGTTAAATGGATGAAGCATCTTTTTAGCGATAAATAATGTCTAAGGATTGGATGCGAAAAAAAGGAGAATGATTTCATGCCGGATCCGTTCTTATTCCGGAAAAGAATAAAAAAGAGAAAGAGA
Organism: Brugia malayi; assembly: GCF_000002995.4. NCBI lineage: Eukaryota > Metazoa > Nematoda > Chromadorea > Rhabditida > Onchocercidae > Brugia > Brugia malayi. Next base: position 10,840,505 of record NW_025062479.1, read on the forward strand.
GAAGAAAAAGAGAGGAGGAAGAATGAAGACTGATGATAATAAAATATTGAAATGTAGCGCTAATTTAAAAAAATGGATCAGTATTTACTTTTCATCATATCATCTATGAGACATGATAATTTTACATATTATATTTTAATTTAAATTGATTAACGTGAGGAAAGATCAATTTGAAATGAATGTATTCCAAATAAATAAAAAGAAAAAAGCCAATGATGAATTTTCATAATGTAAAAACAATTAACCAGAAATTTTAATAAATGAAATGAAATAATAACTCGCATAAAAAATACTAAAATAACGAATTCAATTTATTAAAATAATGAATAATGAAAGAAAAGAAGAAAAAATGAAATAAGGAGAAAAAAAAGAAGGAAGAAGCAAAAAAAAATCTCAAAAACTAAGAATAAGACAGAATTAAATCGAGCAATAATTTGGCAACAACAATAAAACTGTACTTTGTCTTTTTCCTTCCTCTTTTCTCCCTGTACTTCTTTCTTCTTCCCTCTCTTCTGCACTATTCTCAATTCAATCAAGTTAATTCACTGGAACAAACATTTCTTGAAGATGGCGTAAAATTGAATTTCTTAATAAAAAAAGAAGGATAAAAAAGAAAGAGAAAAAAAAAAAGAAAATCAGCCGTTGAACACTTTTCGTAATTTGATGAATGATTGATGAAATTTTTCGATGCTTCTTATAATGGTTTAAAAAAATTTCTAAAAATTTCGAATATTTCAGCAGAAAATTTTAGGAGAGAAAAAAGACATTTTTTTTTCAATTATTTAACAAACTACCAAAAAAAAAGAAGAAAAAAGAAAATAAACTAAAAGGAAAAGTGAATTCGTAAAAAATGTTAAAAGAATAAATAAATAAATGAAACAAAATGAAAGAAGAAAATGTTAATTTAATGGTCAAATTTTTTGCGTAATATTTAAAAGAAAAAAAAAGAAAACGAAAACAAAAAGCGATAAAAAGTTTTACATTGATAATAAGCAAAGGAAATTTTTCATAGCACAAAAAAAAAAAACGAAAAATGAAAGATTTAAGAAATACAAATTTAAAATTACGCAAAAAAAAAAATGGTATCTATGATGTGCAAACGAGTGTTTATTGGAATGAAAACAGGTATACAGATCCGTACAAACACACACACACACACACACACACACACATACATATACACATACACACACATATATATATATACATATACACATACACACACACATATATATATACATATACACATACACACACATATATATATATATATACATATACACATACACACACAAAAAGAGAGGGAGAGAGAGAGACATTGAAAAGAAACACAGACACATTTATAAAAATGTAGTATAATTGAGAAAAAGGACCGGTCTTGTTAAATACATCCTAATCATAACCTGTTTTTAACTTTTTGAAAATTGTTTCATACCTATTCTTTTCAAATCATATCAGTGATAAAATTTAAAGAAAAATTTTTTTCAACTTCCTATTTTTAATTAATTTCTCATCTATTAATAAAATTCAAACAAATTTACAGAAAAAAAAAATAAAAAAATGGACAGGAAAGAAAGAGAGAGAGTAAGAAAAAAAGACGGAAAATGAAATGTTAGATAATTTAAGTAGAATTTTAATTTAATTTTTTTTTATTTCAAAATAATTTTTTCTTTTTTACTTTCCTCATATGGTTGTTTCTTTTTCTTTTTTTTTTTTTTTCACTCCAGTCGTTTCGTTTCTTTTTATTATACTTTGATGTTAACGGTTGAAAAGATAATTAATAATTCAGATGTATTGTAACTATTACTGCATGCGAAAATTTTATTGTATTTACTTTAACTTTTAATTTTTTAATTGAACCATTTCAATCATGATTATAATTTTTCAATCAAATTTCGTCTTTTAATTAATCAATTAACTAATAATTTTTTTCATCCCTTTGTATAGTTTTCGTCTAATTTCACAATATTGTTCATTAGTTATTTTTAATTTTTTGTCACTGATATTATACATGTAATACAATTAATAGCATATCATTATACATATTCGACTAATTATTTGTTAAATAATAAAAACACACAATGAAATTATTTTGTCGGAAAAAAATTTTAATCATTCAAATTAAGAATATCAAAAAGATTACTTTTAATTAACAACACACAAATTAAATTCCTCATTTAAAAAAAAAATAAAATAAAATAATTATATTAATTGCTTACAATCAATTTAATTGTAGCATCAGCCTATTAAAAGTTAATTTAATTTACTTCAAAAACAATCTAACAAACTTTTAAACGTCCTTATATTTTTGATGAAAATTTAAAAAAAACTCTTCCAAAGTACAAAAAAATTTTATTTCTTGTTAAGGAATTGTATTATTTCAGCTGGTGAAAAGAATGAATGCAAATTTAATTATAAAACTATAAAATCATAAAAATATATCTTGAATGTCACATTATTGTAGCAAAAGACATATAAGAACAAATGAAAATTACCATTTAAATTAACTTTTCCCAGAAGTTGAAATTTGCTGTTAATATATTTTAGATATTTAATATTATTTTAGAAAAAAATTAAGTTTTTTTGACAAATATTAATACTTTTAGTATTGATTAAAAAAAACTAGCAAGCGTGATGTGAATAAACCCACAACATTTAAGAATGAAATATTGTAGAAAGCATACAACAAAAGGTCAAAAAAGATGATTCAGAAATTGTTGGAAACATAAGCATCTTGTACACATTTATCTATTGTATATGTAGGCGTACATATCGCACGTGTATGCATGGATACAAACATATGTATTCAAAAAGAGTATAATTAATAATAATAATAATTATTATTTTTTGAAACTAAACATCTAATATTTTATTAATTAACAAATTTAATTACTAGCTGTAGAGAATAAAAAATAATAAATTATGAGAGAAGCTATACATTTTTAAGCTTCTAAAAACTTTTAAAGAAGAAAAAAACGACAAAAATTTGTTATTTCTCAACTACTTTACAACAAAAAAAAAAAAGAAAAAGATGTGAATGAAAAAAAGAAAAGATAGAATATAAGGAAAAGAAAAAATAAAAAATAAAAATTCAACGTTGTGACAATATTTGAAGAAGAAGGGATAAAAGCAAAGAATGAAAATAATGTCACATTCGTTCATTGCACTTTCCAATCGAACTTTACAAAACCGATTGCGTTTGCATAATGTATAATGCAAAATTATGCATACAATCGTATACAGTATACGTGTACAAATATGAGTACAATAATACCGATTTACATTGTGCATTAATAATAATATCAGTGTAGAACTATTAATACATTAGTACTAATATACGTCTACATACATTTGTATATCAATACTAATATATGTTTCACGTTTACAAACAAATGTACATTATTATTAATATATGCAAACGTACGTACAATAATAGTAATAATAGTTTGACATACAAACGTGCATTAATAATCTAATAATACATGTGCAAATACATACGCATCACAATATTTACAATAGTCGATTATGTGCATGTGTTACGGAATAACGTGAAACACGCACATATACATAAGTATAAAAGTATGCATTTATTATGCTTAAAAAAAAAAGCTTTCTTTTTTCAACGTTTTCAAAAATTTTTAAATAGAAATTTAAAAATTTTTAAGACTAAAATAACAGATGTGCCGTGTAAAAAAAAAAATGATTAGCAAGCAAATAATTTTATCATTTCATAATATTACTTCCCTTATCATTTTATCTTACCATATCATTTTTATCTTCATTTCTTTATTCTTATATTCATTTGACATTTTCTTCCTCAATCATTAAAATGATGAGCCCTAAAATAAAAAATTTATATGCATTGAAAAGGTGTTGACAATCTTTCCCTATGTCATGTCATTTCATATCTCATGTTATTTTATGTCATATTGATAATTTTATGAAAATTTTGTTTTGCTTCCCTCTCCAAAAAAAAAAAAAAAAAAAAGCCAGAAGCTTAAAATATGCATAATAAATAAACACGTGCATTTATGATGTTAGCATAATCTTCCTTCGAAAATTTAGTTTTTGACAAATAAAATATTTATAAAATAAATAAATAATATATGCAATAACAGAATCAGAAATGATAATTTTTGAAAATATTTTCAAAAAAAAGAACAAAACGAAAAAAGAAAAAGAAATAAGATTTAAGTTTAAATACAAATTATACCATTACCTTTTATTAATTCAATCAAACATTGACAATTTTAAAATTTGCAATAAATTTTAGAAATGCTTAAAATTTATTCTATGCAAGCTGAAATGTCTAAACTTTGGCTTAATTTAAAGATGAAAAGTAAAATTTGAATGTTATTATATTAATGTAATTATTGTTATTATCATTTTTTTCAGAACCCTTTTTGTAAAGAAACGAAAAAAAAAACATTTTCCGCTTTTTGGTTTGTTTCCTTTTTTTCCTTTATTCCATAATTACATTCCAAACAAAGAATTTTCGAAGTCTTTCAAAAACGGAAAAATAAATAATGTCGGTTGTAAATGATACTATTATCTCTCCTACATAACACTGCTTACTTCCTATCATTCTGGCTTTCTTTTTAGATAGAAAAAAATAATTTAATAACTAGTACTAGTAGCAGTAGAAATATCGATTGGATCGATTGAAAAAATAATTATTAGTAGGATATAAAATAGCAGTCATATCATTTTTCAGTTGATGTGATTCATACCATCTAACAAATATTTGGTTCAAATAATTCAATTCAAATCACTTTATTTTTTTTTGAAAACAACTGGAAATTTTTTTTCTATTTTCATTTTTTTTTCTTTACTTTTAAAAATCTTTAATTTTTCCTAACTTGTAAGAAAATTCACAAATTTTAATCGAATTAAATAATTATAATTGTAAAAAATAGTGGGAAAACAGAAATGAAAAAGAAGAATTTTTATTCTTTTTCTTTTGGCAAAAATATATTTGGAAAAATAATGAAAGAAAGATGATTTAGTTTTCTTTTTTTTTGTAACTTTACTTTTCTTATCATACCGTTTCTTTCCGAAAATGTTAAATTTCAAAAATTCCAATATAAAAATGTTTTTTTTCTTTGCTTTTTTTTGTTGCTATTTCTATGAAGCAAATAAGTCGTCACAATCTCATTTTTTTCATTTTTCCACTCTTTTTTGTTTATTTTTCATTAAATGTTATTGTTATTCAAATTTATGAATTTAGTTTGCCTGATGATTTTGATTATTGTATAAATTATTATTATCATACCTTTTGCAGCTTTTACTATTTTATTTTCTTAGCAAATTCTATTGTTTAAATATAAAATTTTTTGTCATTCTATTAAAAATTCAGTTTAGAAATAAACAAAAGGAGTAAATAGAACTTTTTGGTGCAAAATTCCAAAAAAAAAAACATGAAAACAGTTGGAAACTTTAATGGCATTATTAATACCACTAACTAATAATAATTAATAACAATAATAGTAATAAATAATGATGATAACAGTGATTATAAATGACAATATTGATAGTGGGGATGATAACAACAATAGTATGAACAATAACGAAATATTAATGACTTAATAACAATAACAATAAAAAAGTAATAACAATAGTAATAATAATAATAATAATAATATTAATGATAACACAACAATATTAATATTAAATAATAACAGCAATAACAATAATGCTATTGATAATAATGGTAATAAATAAACAATATCTAATACTAACTTTTTAATATAAGATAATTAAAAACTCAAGGAAACCAAGAATTTTTCAAAATTTTGATCGAGAATATTGAAAAAATGTTGAAAAATCTGATAAAGGAACATTTGAATAGTTATTTCGGAATAAAAATTATTATTACAATTTTAATTTTTATTGATTAATATGCTATTTGCTTTTTTGTTTCTTTTTCTTTTTTTTTGATTTAAAAAAAAAATGCATACAACTTCAAAATTAAAGTACATGTTACGTGTGATTAACCAAAAATAAATCTTAATCTACCAAATGAACCTCTAATTAATATTAATTTGGCATAAATGTTAGATTGAAAATTTATATACCTCAAATGAATAAAATAAAGAACCTGGAAAAAAAATGGATTTAATAATTTGATAAAGTAATTATTTATAAGAGGAATGGATTGGCAAAGAAAGAGTGAAAAAAAAGCAAAAATTATTAGTTGTTAGAGGTGGAAACAAGCAGTGATAAGTGATAGAAGAAAACAATAAAAAAAATTATAAATTGTTCGCCTTTAAAAAAAAAAAAAAAAAAAAGAAAATCGATGCACAAATGTGTATGCATCAGAGATAGTGGATAAGTTTGAAAAATATGCATGCCTTATAGCTTTTTGATAAAAACAACTGTTACGTGATCAAATTTGGAAAATGCGCTATAGTTTTTGAGAAAATAGCTGTTACTGATTAGATCACTCTTTATAGTTTTTTAATAAAACAAATCAAATTTAGAAAATACGCTTATAGTTTCTGAGAAAACAGTTGTTTATGTGAACAGGTCACGCATTATAGTTTTCAGTAAAACAACTCAAATTTAGAAAATACGCTTATAGTTTCTGAGAAAACAGTTGTTTATGTGAACAGGTCACGCATTATAGTTTTCAGTAAAACAACTCAAATTTAGAAAATACGCTTATAGTTTCTGAGAAAACAGTTGTTTATGTGAACAGGTCACGCATTATAGTTTTCAGTAAAACAACTCAAATTTAGAAAATACGCTTATAGTTTCTGAGAAAACAGTTGTTTACGTGAACAGGTCACGCATTATAGTTTTCAGTAAAACAACTCAAATTTAGGAAATACGCCACATAATTCCCAATATATGTTACCTGATCAAATTTAGAAAATAAGCTTTATACTTTTTGATCACAGAACTGTTATGTGATTAAGTTACGCCTTTTAGTTTTTGATAATTTTTTTTTTCTTAATTCTATAGATGAAAAAAAAAAAAAAAAAAAACTGGTGGATTTGAGTTTGCATTTAACTTATCAAAGTTTAACTTTTTTTGCATGTTTGATAAATTAACACTAGGACATTTAATCTTATGGAATAAAATTTCTTTCTTTCTCTCTTTTTTTTCCATCTTTTCCTGCCTACCTAACCTTTTCCTCGCTACAAATTTTTTCCTTCCCTCTTACTTCATTCTTACCTGAAAACCATTCTCATATCTAACTATACTTAGTAAGAATATATCGGTAATAATTAATTAATCTTTAATTTTGATAAAGTTTCAAATAAAACGAAAAAAAAAAACTTACATTTTGTTCTGGTGATCGTCGCCGTCGTTGAGATGGATGGTGAATACGAAAAACACGAAAACTAAGTGCCAAGGAGCGAAACTTCATTTTTTCTTTTTTCTTTTTTTTTTTTTTTTTTTTTGTTAAAATAACGTTTGAAAGTTTTAAGCAGTAGTAGTTAAACCTTTTAGGTTAAATGTGTCAAAAAAAAAAACATTAAATTTTATAATTAATTAAAAACACATATATCTATATAAACAGATACGATGTATTAATTCAATTATTTTCATTTATTTTCTTTCAAACAATATTTTAATTAAAAAATTTTTTTATTTTGAATTTATTCACTTTCAAAATTTGAATTTAATTCAAACATTAAATCTTTTCACAAATATTCCTTCTTGTTCTTTTTTTTATTTCTCCTGTATTTATTTTTTTTTTCTGCTTTTTTTTCTTAATTTTTTTTTTTTTTTTTTTTTTTTTATTCAATCGTTTAATATTGATAATTTAGCTACTACCATTTTCTTATTTTGCGTTTTTTTTTTTTCGTTCTTTCCTGCAAAATTACATTTTGATGAATGTATTAAAATTCTAAACTAAATTTAATTATTCGATAATTTAACAAAAATAAGTGCTAATGACACGATTTGAATTTACGGTAGTGATTTATCGCATAAAGCATAACAAATATAAACCAACAAAAGCAATTTGATTATTTCGTCATAAAATAACTTCCCAATTTTGGAAGAAATGAGACAGAATATTTCAAAAAAATTTTTAAATATTATTTGTTTACGAGGAAATAAAGGAAGCATCAAAACAATAATTTCTCTCTAGCGGTCGTTTCATACCTTTTGCGATAAATATTAATAATAATAGTAATAAAGGCTGAAATCTTTTAGGAAATAATTAAATAACAAAAGCACTTCAAATTTGGATAAAAAAAGATTAATTTTGAAATGTTATTTAAATGAAAATTTTTCATTTGAAAAAGGAAGAAAACACAAAGGGAAGTGGAAAGAGAGGAAGAAAAAAAACTTTTAGTAAGAAAAGACTTCATTAAAATGATATTTGCTATAATTTAAAAAAATAAAAGAAAAAAGTTATAAAGGATAGAGAAAAAAGCAAAAAAAGCGAGGGAAAAATTATAATTTCAACAAATGATGTAGCAAAATGTTGAATGTTGGACTGCTGAAATAAAAGTAAAAAATGTTGATTATTTTAAAATTTTCTATAAAATATAGTTTAGAATATCGTCATATCATAATCTGTAAGCGAACATTCGAGAAGTTATATTTTTAAGGTTTGAAAATATCTCATTAAATGATATTATTATTACAATTATTGTCATAATAATCATGATAATGATGATAACAATAATAAATATTATTGTTACTATAAGCATCATTATTCTCGTTTCTAGAGGACTAATTTTAAATAATGTTAAGTAAGAAAAAAGTACGCGAAAAGGAAGGGTACGAATAGACTAATAAATAAATTAAAAATCGATCAATTATAAATGTAAATTAATGTTAGACGATTATTTGCTATTATGTTTTACCATATAAATCATAAAAAACATTTGAACAATTAATTTATTATTATTATTATTATTATTTAACTCATGGTATTATATTGTAAAAATCCTTAATCAATATATTAACAAAAAAAAAATTTACAAAATGAAAAATTTTTGTAAATTAAAAAATAAAGGTTCGCAATTAAACTGTTGATAAATAATAGGAAGGATATACCAGTTCAAAATAATTAAAAGCATGAAATAAAGTAAAAGAGAAATATACATACTTTCAAAAATTTTTTTTAAAATCCCCTGTTTCTCTTTTCTCCTCCCTCTCTCTCTCTCTCTCTCATTTTTCATCTCCCCCTTTTTGTTTAACTGTTTTCTTCTTCTTTCCTTCACTTGTTTTTTACTGCCTTTTTTTCTTTGAAAAAGAATCTTTACATTATCATCATGAAAGAGTAAGCAAATGAAAATGACGGAAGTGGAAAGTACATGCAAAAGCAATATGTAAATTACAAGGAAGCTAATTTATAGATATATGGAAAAAAAAAATTTTTTTTTTTTAAATAAGTGCGAAAAAGAATGAAGAAAAAATGAAGAAATGAAATGAAAAATAAAGCAATAAGCATAATTTCATTGACTAATGTCAACTCCATATCCTTTATCCATTTGAAAAGTATTACATAGATCTTCGTTTTTTTAAAGCCTTATCGTTATTTACACATGTGAACATTAACTTAATCTTTATCATTAACAACCATTGTTTACACATGTAAACATTAACTTATTCTTTGTCGAAACAACCTTAATTGCACATGTAAAGATTAATCCTTTATTGTTAACAAATTTACATATAAAAATTGAATTGTCATCAACAATTTTGTCCATTTTTTTCTTTATTATCTCATTAGTGCATACAGTAAAAGGAATTTTAATAGTTACTGCTGTTATTACCACTACCATTATCACCACAACTACTAATAGCAAATCAACAACAACAGCAATAATAAAAATTACTATTGCTATTATCACTGCTGCTACAGCTACCGCTACTACAATAACAGTTACTGCTGCTACCAATTTTTTATTGTTAGCAATCTTACATGTAAAACTTACATTATACTACTAACAATCATTACAACAACAACTACTAACACTACTATTACTGCCATTTTTATTACAGTGTTAGTATAATGACCAGTAACAGTACAACTATAACAATAACTACTATTACAAGCAGAACTGCAACACTACTACTACTGCCACATACTACAATAACAACTAATAGCTGATACATTAACTACAACTAGTAGTACTACTGGCCATTATTACTATTAATACTACTACCACTACTATTGCTGCAACTACTACTACTATTGTTACGCATGGCAGTACAACTATTACTACAACAACAATTGTACTACCAGTACTTGTATTACTGCTGCAATAATCACTACTATTAATAATATAACAATAGCAGCAAAAACAACAACTACAACAACAACTACTACTTTTAGAAAAACTATTATTACAAAAACAATAACAACAATTACTACTATCACAACGAAAGCTCCTACTATTACTATTGACATAATGCTACCGAAACCTTTAAACTGGTTTCGGTAGCATTATGTCCAACTATTGCATCACATAATCCAATATGCTATCAAGCAAAAAATTATTCTTAGTCATCGCTAGCTTACTTTTCTCAAGATTAGCAGCAACAACACCAAGTGAATTTTCCCGCGACTCTTCATTTTACCCTCCTAATGCTCCTCCCTTTTCTCTCTTTCCTCCTCATTCCACAAATGCATATCAAAGCAAAAAAAAAAGATGAATAACAGGGATTTTTCCTGAGAGTTCATGAATTTTTGCTATGTAATAAAAATGAATACAATATTGTTATCATTATTAAATCATAAATAAAAATGTGAAAAAATTAAAAGCAAAGAAATAAAAATAAAAAAAAGAAAAAGATAATACATAAATTATTCAATAACATTATTATGTGTGATTTCAAATCGATAAAATTCTTTTTTCTTTTTTTTCCTCTTTTTATTCTCTCCTACTAATTGCTACGAATTGGATCGAATTTATGGTTTTAAATTGAGAATTAAGAGGGAAAATTTGGTTTAAAAAAAAAAAAATGTGATAAAAAGGATAATTTAGTCGATATAATTAAAAAGTATAAATAACACTATATTTGAAAATATCATTTGACTTATTATTAACGCTGGAATATATCAAATAGTTTTAAGATAAATATTAAAATGGAAAAGAAAAAAGAAGGTGAAAGATAGAGTTGAAGTGATGGAGGCAAAATTTTGATAGGAAAAGAAAAGGACAATATTCATTAAAATTTGAGCTGCAAAATTAAATTTTTAATATCTCAAAGCAAAAAAGAACATATTATTTTTTAAATGAATAATTTCTACTAAAATTTTGTTGAATTATTTTTGAAATTTTCTCATAATTTAAAAATTGGGAGGAAAGAAACTTTTTTTTTTGTACGCCTCTTAAGTAAATGCATTTTGGTTATAGCAAAAGTATTTAAGTCAATAATGCTTATTTTAGTAAAATGAAAAGTGCAATATATCCAGAAGATTATTCACAGTGAATGTTATTTATTATATTTTTTTAAAACCGATTCGAAATTATTTAAGTTTTAGCCAAAAAGATTGAAGAAAAAAACAAGCAAACACAAAAGAAGCAATAGGTATTGTTGGAAAGAAAGAAAAAAAGTTACAAAAATTAGATAAGAGAAAAAAGTCAAATTTATAATTTTGATTATTTTTTTAATACTGAAAAAAAAAAATTTTTTTTAAACTTTTTGGTATTGCAGTAACGAAGGACACAGAATAAAAGTTGTGGTAATAAATGGTTCGTGACAAGAAATGATGGCAAAAGATAAACCGAAAAATTCTTAGAGCAGAAAAAAAAAATATGGAAAAAAATTTCATAGCCAAAGTTGAATGATATATTTGAAAATGTGAATGAAGTAAGTTTGATAAATTTCTAATAGCTAAAATGAAAATCCATCTCATTAATTCATTAATGTTTAATAAATTAATGTAGTATTTAATAAACCAGTGAAAAGAAAATTACTCAATTTTTTTTTCAAAAATAAAAAAAAAAAATTGAGAAAAAGGAAAAAACGAGAAGGTGAGAAAAAAAGAAAGCAAGATGAAAGAGGGAAAAAGTGAGATTATAATCTTTAATAGATTTATTATGATAAAAATTGCATTTTTTTCTATGCATCAACTTTTTTTTTGAAAAAGGTTTTAAAATTTTGGATAAGTTTCATTAAAGAAAAAAATGCTTATTTTCATTTCATTTCAATGATTATTATAGCTATGAACAACTTATTTTTTTATTTTTTTTTAAAGATAAAAATGCATTTGGCATATCTTTTTTTGCTAAAAAAAATGAAAAATTTTTGAAGTTTGAAGTTCTTATTTCAAACTAATACACATATATAGCACATATGAAAAACATAATTTATTTCTTTACAAGTTTTTATTTTTTAGTTTTCTTTTTCTGTTTTATTGTTCTAATAAATTCTGTCTAGTTTTTTTTTTTTTTAATTTTTAATACAAAAAGTTTTATTTTTCTTTTAATATAATTTTAGAAAATCTAAATTGTTTTTTATCACTTTTTTCTGTTTTAATTTATGTATTTTTAAAAATTATAATTATGATGATTAGATAGCAATTTATAAATTTTCTAAAAAAATTTTTATTCAACAATTTCCGAGTTACAGAAAACTTTTTTTATCTTACAACCTTCAAATTCACTTATATTAATTTGAATGAACAGTGGTAGTAGCAGCATATAATAAAAATGTTAAGTGTAAATTGATATTGCAGGTGTTTCTTCTCTCTTTAAAGTTTTAAATATAATACAATTATCAAAATACTTGGAGAAAAAAACAGAAAACAAAAAAATTTATAATTTAATTATTAACAGTTTCATATAATTTACTTTTGCTTTATAATACCATAACTTTTCATATGCATAATTCGTTTTTTTTTTTTTCTTTTTTCTTTTGTTAAGTAATAATTTTTCATTAATTTCATGTTTACATTTCCAATATGTAACTCAAGAAAATTTGCAATGAAACTATTAATTCAAAAAAAAGAAAAATTTGACTTATTTTTTTCATTTTTCATATTAATAATGTAATTATATTCGATTGAAATATAACTTTATAATTTTATTAATAAGAAAAAGTTTTTAAGGAAAAAATTAAAATTTAAAGGCACAAAAGAATAAATAGCCTATAAAAATATTGTGGTGGAATTTAACTTTTAATAAATTCCATCATATGATGCAATTTATTAAAAGAGTACCATTTCTTTCGAAAGGAATAACAAAAAAAAAAAAAAAAAAGTTATTGAATAATATGATGAAAAAAAATTTTATAAAACAGGTATTTTGAATTTTTTTTTACATTATTTTCTCCCTCATTCATTTCTTCCCTTCCCTTTTTATCCATTTTTTTTTTTATTTTTGTTTTCTCCTTCTTGTTTAATTTCATTATCTTATTTCCGTTTTAATAGATAAAAATTATACGCAAAAGAAAATATTCGAAAAAAAAGTTTTTTTTTTTTTTTTTTTTCATTTACTTTTTTTATACAAATCCGTTGAAAAGAAAAATGAAAATTAAAAAAATTAAGAATAAGAATTAAATTGAAATAACTGGAAGAACAACAAAAATTATGGTCAAAATAGAACAAGAAACTAAATAAGGAACTTAAAAGTGTTATATTAGCAAAGATAGAAATTATAAAAAATGATAAATAAACAGACGTAAATTTAAGGGTTAATTGAGAATAAAATTGATAATATATATGATAGATATCAAAATTTGTGTAACTATACTTAACCATTTTATTCGCTGACTTCATTAAACTTCTCAATGTAAATTTTAGGATTTATTTAAAATTTCCTTCTTCTTAAATCTTTCAACATTGGATTTATTAATTTCAGATTTAAGCCTTTCAGTCGCTCAAGTAACTGAAAATATTTTTATTTGAAAAAAATCTTTCAAAATTTTTTTATCCCTAAATTTTTTTGTTTATACTGCACCTAACAATAACATTGTTTTATATATATATATTTTGAAAAAAGAAAAACTTTGCAATCTTTCATTTTAAACATACTTCAAAAAAAGTGAAAAACTTGAATGAAATGAAACGAAGACATTCATTTTTCCCAATTTTAATTCTCATATATTTGAAATAATAAAATAATTCTTTTGTCATTTCAAATTATTTTAAACTCTACTCAAAAAGCAAAAATTTACAAATTTTTTAAATTAAAATCTTTTGAATGAAAATATCAAAAACGAAAATTTTTTTCATGGCAAAAAAACCTTTTAATGCTGTGGTTTAGAAGTGAACGAGCAAAAAAAAAAAAAAAAAACAAACAAACAAACAAACAAATTGTTACATACATATCGTATAAAATGAAAGCAAAAAAATTATTGCTGCTTAATAATCAAATAAAACAGACGATTAACTAATTAATTAATTTAACAAAAAAATAAATAATTATATTTCTATTTTTTTCTCATTTAAGTATATCAAAATTTTACCGCTTCCGCTGTATTTTCCATAAACTTAATGGATAAAACTGGAAAATTTTTCATTTAATTTATTTTTATGGCACTTTTTATTGTTGCTTTTATTTTATCAGTGTTCATTTTCATTTCATATAGGAATGAAATTCTGGAATCATTAAAGCACAGTTGTTTCTCTTATTGTAATCAGCTTAATATGCATTATCATTATTTTCATCATCATCATCAGTTCGTCCAGAAAACGATTATTTAATTTCCAACAAATGAAATAATTTAGGGGCAGATAATAGCAAAAACAAATCAGGGAGTGTTGTTAATTTAAATGATGGGAAAAAATTTTTCTTCAGCATAAATCTAAATTTTCATTTAAAATATTCCTCGTTCGTTTTTATTTATTTATTTTTTGTTTTTATTTTTCCTTTTTTTTTTTAAATTTTGGAATAATTTGAATTAAATTTGATTAGCTTGAATTATTTCATTTGCAAAAAAAAAAATATTTGCAAATATTCCATATTTTAGTTGAAAGACTTTTGATTTTATTTTACAAAGATTTGGCCAAAAATTTTTACAATAAATTATTCTAACAAAATAAGTAAATCGCATTAAAAAATAATTTTAAATTTCAATCTTAAAAAAATCAATCACATTTACTTTAATTATTTAATGATGGTTGTAATTAATTACAATGCAATGATATATGCAGTAGATTATTTCTGAGTCTACATTAGTTAGCTTTTAATAACTCAATTTTTCAGAATATTCAAAAAATGATTATCATTTCAAATATTTGATAGTTAATTTAACATTTTGAATAATGATTTTTTTCTACCATTCCTGTTTTAATTTAGAGCGGAAAAAATGAAAATATATGCATTCAAACATTTGAAATATTCTAATGCATCAAATAATTTATGATTTTAATAAGCAGTTATTAATTTATATCAAATGTAGAAAAAAACTAAATTTCAAAAAATAAAAATTAAATGGATGTTAATACAGCTTCTTGATATAATTAAGACTAACCATTATGCACTAACATTTAATTTCTTTTATAAGTTTCAATGATGAGTTGTGATAATTTCTTTTATAAGTTTCAATGATGAGTTGTGATAATTTCTTTTATAAGTTTCAATGATGAGTTGTGATAATTTGGAAATTTATTTGCAAAATATAAAAAATAACATAAAATATTACAGGTTTAATCATAAAATTAAATTGTTTAAGACTGTCAATAACGTGTTTTTGATATTATCATCATTGTTGTTTCATTATTATTTCTATTACTTTTATTATTATTATTATTATTACTACATTGATACTAAATTAATATACATAATGCATGGATAGAAGTGAATATTGTTTAATTTATTAATAATACTAATGAGGATTTAATAAAAACTCTAATTAGTTTTGATTATTGTCATTATAGAAACACCTTCTTAACAAATTTATGAAAAAAAAAAACAGCAATGATTCTTTAGTTAATAAATATCAGAAATTTAGAGTTTATAAAATTTTGAAACTACAAATCTTTGTATCAAGACATTTCAATTCTAAACAAAAATATCAAAATCTACTGATTGCATTTTGAGGAAATGACGTAATTAGAGGGAATGAATGAACTGTTATGAGATTTCGTAATCAACTTAGTTCTTTTTCATGGAAATTATTTTTTTTCTTTTAACATAAATAAAACAAATTCATTTCTGCACCATCCTTTTTCTAATTAATGATCATAATTAAACATTTATTACTTTAATACTTTATAATTTTCAAAATTTTTTGTGCAAAGAAACTTAATATGAAATTCAATGAATAAATAATTTTTTTATGAGAATTACTTTTTTAACACAAACAGATAATCAGATGTGTAAGTAAATATGTATACACATAATTACGATAATTTAAAATGTCATTAAAAGGAAAAAAAGAAACTTCAAAAAAAAAAAAAAACATGAAAAAAAAAGGAATAACAACAAAGATCAGAAACTGATTGATGTCAATGATTACTTTTTATCAATTCTATTTTAGTGGAATAAATTACATTATGTGGTATAATAGCTTCTAAATCAATAAATCTAATTATTATCACGTTACTAATAAGTAAGAAATAAACGTAGCAACGTGTAACGTTAGCATATGTTTATATTTATGCTTGTAAATTCAAAAAACTTCTGAAAAATTTCTAAATTCCTCTGAGAAATATTAATTACTCAAAACCAACATTCTTAAAATTGTTTATTCAATAAATCAAAATAGTTCACTTATGGTTCCACTTTCTTTTTTCTTTTTCCTTTTGATTCCAAACTCTAACATTTTGAAATTTCTAACATTTTAAGATTTTATATATGATTATATGCAATTAATAATAAAATTGAACATTGATAATTTTGCTGTATGTTAATATACACATAAAAATGAGTGAAAATGATAAAAATCAAATTGTTAAAATAGTTTATGAAATATAAATGGTTGAATGTTTTTCAAGCTGTTCTAGTGAAAATATTAATTATAAATAATTTATTTAATAAATATGTATATACATATACAAAAAATAACAGACTATATTTTCATTTATAACTTCTTAACACAATGATAGCAATCATTAAAAATATGAAAAAAAAATGGGAAGAAAAAAAAGAATTACCGAAAGAAACATATTACGTTGTTAAAATTTATAATCAGGAAAAAAGGAAATTACTAAGAGACGTATTATTAATCAATCACACCAATTGAAATTCATGATCCGAAAAAAAAAAAAAAAAAAAAAGAATTACTAGGAAACGTTATTACTTAATGACATCAATCAGAATTGATAATTTGAAAAAAAGAAAATACTAAAAGACATTTATCACTTTTTCACTATATCAATCATAATCGTTCAAATGATCGATACTGTTTATCTGATGCAATTATAAACCATTGAAATTATTATTTTATAATTGCATTAGTTATGTATTAAAATAAAAAGTCTGATAAAGAAGGTTTATTATCATAAAGTGATTGCGGAAAGAAATTACCATTCCTTTTTCGTGCTGATAATTTAATAAATTATTTCTCTGTATTTGGTTGAAATTTTATCTATTTCATATTTTTTCAATATTTAACTATAATTAGCTATTTCAATAATACAAAATAATACAATTTGTAAATTTATTCAAGTTATCATTATTATTTTTTATTAACTTTTTTTTTTTTTAATTTATCATTTATCTCTCATAATCATTCATTATTCATTAGTGATTTTTTTTTTTCTTTTTTGATTTTTCATATTAATTTTTCTTCACGACAATACATTTATTGGATTTGAATTTATTAAATTATTATTATTATATTGTTATTATCATTAATTACTACCATGAACTATTTACTTAGCCATTTATACCACTCAGCCAAATTTTAATCATTAACCTAATTAACATAAAAATATTGCTTCAAAAAATGTTGTAACTAAATTGGATGTAATTTTTGAACTTTCCCAAGGAAATTTTTTTTACCAAAAACAGAATAAGTTAATATTATTATTTTTAAACCCAAAAGTTTATACTATTATTTTTCTAGTTTAATTTGAATTCATTTCTCTACTCCAATGAATGCATGAATGAACTGAATAATAATAGAGAATTTATAATTTGAAATTTATTCAACTCTCACATTTACTTTTCTATCTTTTCCAGCTTCCTTCCTCTTTCTCTCGTTTTCTTCAGTGTTTATTTGATAATAAATAAAATCAATTTTAAATTAAATCAATTTATTGTAAATAAATTGAAGATCTTTTCAATGTAATTTTTTTTTTCTTTAAATTAATTTTCTTATCGTATTTTGTCATATATATGCATTTTACTTTCGTATGTGTTACACATTACTACATGACATGAAATATTTTGACGTATTTCTTTTACAATAGAATATAAGCACAGATTAAGTTACCAGGTAAATTTGATTGTTGCAGATGCTAACATTTTTAAGATTGTTAGAAAATGATAGTTCCATATATAATTACTGGAGAAATTAGAAAGTGAATGCTAAAGTTCACTTATTAGGCTCTTTTTTGAAAGTTTAGAACTAATATCAATAGTGATTAACTTGCTAAAATACATTTCTTTAAGTTTAAAACTGACACTAAAGATACCTGTTGTTTTCCATTTTAACATTTAGTATATCAAAAAACAAAATAAGTGAGCCGAATTTTCAATCCAATAAATTATAATTTAGAATTTTTCAAATGCAATATATTTCCTTTTATTAGATATTCTAAATTTTAATCGCCATTATATGCTGATTGAAAAGTCTTAAATTTTCAAATAATTCTGGAAGAGTTTTAAAAATCACTTTAAACCAATTTTTACTTCAATAAAAGAAAAATTACCCCAACTAAGTGATATTTCAGTCACAAATTTTTTTTTAAAAAAAAAAATTAGGAAAATTTTATTAACCATTCATCTCATCTTATATATATTGAATGGAAATCAGTATACAGAATATAAAAATTTATTGGCTCTCTGAAATGGTAAGGGCATAATGCTGTGGTGCTTGTATACAAGCAAGCACTTATATGTAGTATTAAAGAAAAAATTCAATTTTTCAACAAAAAAACCAACTTATGGATATGTAAGCGTAGCACTTATATAAGCATAAATACTTATATAAGCACAAACGCTCAGCATATATCCATAAGTTCCAATTTTGATATTTTAAAGCAAAACGTCAAACTCATAAATGCATGAATGGGGAAGTTAGAATAAATGAGTATCGTTCATGTTGAGACGGACACTTGTTTTCTAAATCCAAGTTTCAATCCCAAATTCATTAAACCTTGCTCTGCAAAAGTTAATCCAGTTCAAAACCAAATGAAAGTTCATCACAAGGTATTTTAGAGTTTCATTTTTATCCACTTAACTATGAGCTTTTCATACAGCCATAAGTAATATGATAAAATGCATAGTAGTGGTATCCCAATTTTACAGCTATAATAAAAAGTAGTTTATTATACTTGCATAATATGGTTGATAGAATCATCAAAGACTGATTCTACAATTTTTAGAAATGATTAAACATTCGATTGAAAACTTACTGAAACTGCCCTTCTTCTGAATTATCTGACAATCCGTTTCCTGTCCAGTAGAAACTTTAGCACGCTGTTCATTTTCCTGCAACATGAACGAATTATGTCGTCTGAAGATTAGGATACAATTATTCTTCCTTTTGCAAGTGACATAACACACTGAAACTTTATTTTCTGTGGTGGTAATTCATGTAAGAACAGGCTAATCTGTCTTTGGGAGCTGAAGGAATTCAATAAATGTACACAAGAGTAAATTATAAAAATAATAATTGTAAATTTTCTTCATAAAAACACAAAATTGTTAAAATTTACTGTAATTACCTTCATCATATTTGCACTTTTTCCATTTATCGAACATAGAGTTGCTGCGCTTAGGTTTTCATTGCTTTTCAATCTAGTCTTATTTGCAGCCGAGTCTATTGTTTGCATAGCTAAAGTGCTATGGAATCCTTTCTCTATCTTCTCAAAACACGACTGAACGTTCTTAACCTGCTTTTCAAGCTTCTGAAATAAATTTACGTAGAAATAATTTACAATTTTATTCATTTTGCACTACAAAGATAAAAATTGGAGCGAAATTAATCAAGCAGTACCTTATGCTCACCGCTCAAATAATCAACATAAGCGCAAGTTGTTTTTAGCTTAAGCTGTTCTGTTTTAGCTTTCTTCAACTTATTCTCGCGCTCCTCTTTGATTACTTTGATGTCACGGCGGAAATCATCGAATGCTTCGAAAAGCGTTTCAAGCTTAACATTAATGTCTCCATTTCCTTGTTAGCCCTATCATCACAGTGTTTGCTACTGATGGTAGTAAGTATATTCATCATCTGATCCACACGTTTCATTATACCGTTGTCAAGCTTCTGAAAAATACTTGGGAATAATTTTCTGAAAATTCAATTTCAACTTCTATTTTGATTTCACACTCAATTACTTAACAGCACACTCTTCTGGAATATGATAAATCGAAAACCCTTATTAATTTAAAAAATAGATTACTTTTGGAATTTTCGAAAGTAAAGAATAACATTTGTTACTAAGTTATAATTGTTACCTGTTCAGTAGCATCCAGACGACTTATGATGCTCCATACAACTTTACAGAGTTCCTTCGTTTGATTGTTATTAAACTTTTGCAGCACGAAATGGGTTTCAGAATTCATTTCCGATTTAAAATCCTAAAATTATCGAACTTCATGAGAGAATAGAACTTTAACTTCGTATGATTTTTGAAGAAAAACAGAAAAAGGATGAAATTTAGTGTGAAAAGTGATGTACCATTAAAGAATTTCGTATTAGGCCTGAATATCCATGCTGAAGGTTACCTTCCAGTGATGTTGCTTGCTGGAATTTTTTAACAAAAAAATTAATTTTTTCTTTTATAATTTGGGCTTAATCTGCTTCAGCAATTTAATTTAAAATTGACATTGGAGACCACAAGATAGACAAATTGCATACCATATCCGATTCTGCGTTTCGTGCTTCTAGGAAAACCATAAAACGTTCAGCCAATGGAGCAAGGTGAGGATCGTCAGATAGGATAATTTTAATCGCCATTTCAAATTCATCAACTGCATAATGAATGTTTTCTTCACCCATCCATGTGAGTTGTGGGTTTTCCGCCTTCAATTTGAACTTCTCAACGATTGTTATGAGGCGTTTCTTCAGCAAACGATAGAATTCTTTCGAATCTATTGCTCCAGCTCTCGCAATTCTGAGATCAGAAAGAGCACTGCTGAGGCGCTCACGAAGTCCTGCATTATCAGCATACATCTTCTCAGTCAATGTTTCAAGATACGCAACTTTGGCCTGGCTTGCACAATACATGTGTTCTGCTGCCGCTAAGCTCTCATTAATAGACTGCAGCAATTCCATCTTTTGTTTCTCAAGATCTTCTGCTGCTTTTCTGCGCAGATTCTAAAGTGAATATTACAATGTTTTCTAAATAAGTTTTATACACATAAAAGACATTTAATGAACAAGACAATGAATTAAATTCAAATTTAACTTCATTGATGCTATTTATTCAAACTTATCTAACCTTTAAAAATGAAGCAAACAGTATGAAAAAAAAAAAAGAAAAAAAAAAGCAAAATGTAAATATGCATTTTGGAAAACTTCTCTGCCTTGTTTTTTGCCTTGAAGCTTTTCATTCTTTTCTTACTAGTTTTATAATTGTTACTCCTACATTTCTAAGTATGTGCAAAAAAAAAAAAAAAAAAATGCAAAATTATTCGAATATATACTTGAATGATCGCCTTCAGCTCACCGATTTCAGTGTTCCTTTCAGTCACCTCTGCCTGCAGTAACTCGACTTGTCCTTCAGCTTTAACAAGCTAAAATTTTGACAGTCTTGTAAACATAAATTTTATTTTTTTAATGATAAATACTAAAAACTTTAGTTATAATTCATACAATTATAATTTAATACTGACAGCTTCCTGTGTCGCTGCAAATTCTTCCTTTTGAACATCCACTTCCTGACCAGGCGTTATAAGTTTGTGCTTGAGGTCGTTCTGCAACAAAACCCTACTTGAACGTTTGAGATCAAATTATATTTCGAAATTAATGTGCTAAATTTAGTCTCACATTTTCAAATTCAGAATATCTTCAATCTTACGCAGTGCATTCAACTAAATCAGTATTGTTTTCGGTAATACATTACTGATTACATCTAATAACACTCATTAGCATATGGCTTCTATTTTACTATTTCAGTAATAATTAGTCAGAAATGGGGAAGCTCAGGCTTTTTTATTTGCATTAGTCTCTTACTTGATACTTTCAATTTTACACGGAAATATGAACCCATCTTTAAACTCAACACCTTGAAAGACAACATTTTGTCAAAACGTATTTGACAGTGTTAAAAACCCTGCGATTCTCGTCATTTCCTGGTTTCTGTCTTTTTTTTTTTTTTGATTTTCTGGTCAAATTCATGACTTACACAAAGCATTTGCCACATTCGCTCGCTGGTATTCATCTGGGTAGTGCTCGAATCATTTTCCGACTCTGTCACATCCTAAAAACAGTAGAGTAACAAAACGAAAGCAAACTAAAAAAAAAAAAAAATCTATCCAATTATACCCGAATATAACCAGCGGTAAACACTTCATTTTCATTCGTTCGTGACAACACTACTTCTCCTTCACTGAGTAGTACTTCACTGACTGTTCCACTTGCCTAAAAAATTTGCATACTAGCCTCAACGTACAGTATCCACAAATTTCGTAATGCTCCATTACTGATTTTAGGATGCGGTATCCCAGAATTTCAGGATATGTCATCACCAATCTTCAGGATACGGTTTCCTAAATCTGATAATGAGGAATAACAAAACAAACGTGATTTTATATTGCTAAAAACTTGAGGATAGGCGTAAAGTTGGATTAGATGTTACTGTTTGGTCCGTACGGTTTATTTCCTAAAACTTCATTTAAGTAAGAAAAAATTAACATGAAGAATGTTCAGTGAAACGGAAATAGATAGGAATAGAGGTAACTGAAAATGAATGGAAAGAAGTACGGTAATTTAATTATTAACGAATGTGAATTCATTGCAGTTTCGGACTAAATTCACAGATAATTTCTGATTGCGTTAGAAACGTAAAATATAATCAATCTTTCACAATAAACCAAAAATTTATAGGAAACAAAAAAATTTATTTTTGCCTAAAATTATGGACATATGTAAAAACGGGATAATTATGTTGTTGTGCTTAACGGAATAATCTAACTTGCTTTTGAATTGAAAACGAGGAAATCTTTCTAAAATTTTAAACATGTGCATGAGGATGAATTTATAAAGATGAGTAAATAATGCAATGAATATTTAATTAATAAAAAGATTAGTGATAAGGCACACCAAATTATTCGATGCAGTAATATCCATTGTTTGTTGTTACACTGAAAAATCACAGCAACAACTTTTATATACATTGTTTTATGGGGAATTATATTTACTTAAAGTATCATATAAACTAAGGTTTGCTTTCTGAAGAGACCCATGCTTCTAGCGTTTTGTTATGTTGAGTAAAATTTCCACGAGCAACACCAAAGCGACTTATCCCTGTTCAATACTACAATCAAAACGACCGTGCATGTAACATCAAAATGACAATTCTCCTTAAATAGTACCACCAAAATGACTTTCCTTCTCCCTTCATCAACCGGTACGGTCGTTCCCTCAAATAGTACGGTTGCCTCTTCAAATAGTAGGTCGCCTCTTCAAATACAGTCCCCATTCAAATAGTATGATCTCCCCTTAAATAGTACCACCAACCGTTTGAATAATACGATCATCCCTTCAGCAGTACAGTATCCCCTTTAAATAATACGACCGTCTCCCTAAATAGTACGATGTTCCCTTGCATAGTACCACCACATCTTCCGTCCCTCATTTCTCTTAAACAATTCCCCCAAAATCTACCCTTTTCATCCTTTCCACATAGCAAATCCAACCTGCACCACAGAAACAATGAATCAACCACCTGCAAGCTTGTAACCAGCACGAATAAGGCACTGAATGTGTTTTTCGTTTAAAATACCTTCTTCCAGAAAATATTGATGATTGATTGGTTGATGAGAAGTTACTAACAGCACGTTGATTGGTTAATATTTACCTATCGATTAGTGAATATTTACCTGATAGATGTTTATTTGGTGAGCTAATTGGTGAGCATTTAGCAACAATTAAAAGATATTTACCAATTAATTGTTTTTTTATTGTACTGATGATTAATGGACAGTAATGGACGAGTAGTTGTTGCTGATCGAAGGATATTTACTGGCAAATGATTAATCTTTTTAACTCATTAACTAATATTTGTTGTTTTACATGCAGTAATGTGAATATGCAACCTTGGTTTCCTCTCAAGTTTATGTTTTTGTGTAATAGATGAATTGAGACTGATTATTCTGGTTGAGAGAATGTTTTAAATGAATTATTTTCTGAATCTTTTAAACGAATTGCCTAGTATGGTATCTTTAGAGGTATAAAAATAATTCGCTGGACTAAAATAGTTTAGTGATTAGTGCAGTGATGTGTTTGGATCATGTATAATGATAATAGAACTGATAAGATGCATTGAAAGGAAATTCGCATCGCTTTCGCTTTGTGGTGTAAAGTATTTGGACTTGCTTTTCATTATTTTCACGAACGAAAATTGAAAACAGTTTGTTCCATTGAGCCGAAAAAAAAAGGACGAATAATTTATCCTGTTTGCAGTTAACAACTGAATATATCCAGATTAGTAGGTGATAGTGCTGACAATGTATCTGAGCGTTATTTCCAATCATCAGTGTGCCACGTAGTCAAATCTCCTTCGCTAGAACTAGTTTAACTACGGAAAACTTTAGACGACCAATCGGATATATAGCATACACCACTGCTGCAAATCCGAAAATTGCATTACTAACTCTGTTCAGTTAATTCAATGTAGCATAACTGGACTCAAGACTTGACTGATCTTTCCATGTTCTGATTCCGACGACATTAAATTTTCTTTGAAGTACCAATTGCTGAAACTCATTCTTCAGCTTTTATCTCACAGGAGGCAAAGGAACAGAGAAACCACAGAACAAGTTTTCTAGTATCTCAACAGTTTATGACTTACATAGTATAACATTGAAATTTGAAAAGTATAAAAAAGTAAAAAATTATGAAAACACATAAAACTGCTTCAAGCTCGTTCTTGGAATCTCGACTTAATTCGAAATGCCAAGTTTACTTAAAAGTATGCTCACAATGAGAAAATAAGGTACAACATCAGGAATTAAATTACAACATCAACTATAGTTGGAAATGATCTAAAATCTGAAAACATTGTAAATATATGTGCCTGATAAACCAAAGACACAATATTTTTACCGCTATTCCTTTAAAATTTTCTCCTCCTTCTGAAAATGAAAAAGTTAATGAAAAACAACAACCGCAAAACATTTATCTTCCTTGCATCAGAATTATCTGGTCATTATAGCCCTATGCAGGTCTATTTGGGAAAAGTGTGAAGCCATTACTATAAAATAAAGTCACTTATAATATTTTCGAATACCACTTAACTATATGATTTAATCTACCCACTTGTTACGTTTATGCTGCATCGTTTGTTGTGCATAACCAATCCTAAAACTTACTATATTTCAAAATACTTTCCAGATGCTACCTTAAAAAGACAATATTACAAGCGCGCACCAATCAAAAACGCTTCAAAAAACAAACAAAAAAAAAAAAACACCCAAACAATAACAAAAAGGCCAATGTATTCATTGATTTTAAGAAAGAAAAAAGGGCAGACTAACAAATCCGATGATGCATACAATTGCTATCACGACCATAAAAACATATTCTCAAAACCCGCCTTTATCAAATATGCTAGTTTTAATGATCAACTGTTTTTAATTTTCTTGTACGGCTTTCACACTATCCCTATTATTAGATAGCACAGATTTCTTATCCAAATTCCGAATCTTCAAATTCACACTTTGGGTATCAACATTCCCTTTCTGCTCCATAATACCATCTTTATTCTGAGTGCCATTATTCTCGTCTTTCTTATCGCTTTTCGGCTTCTTTTTTGCTTTTTTAGGTTTCAGTGAGGAGTTTAATAAAGATGTGATCTGGAAAATGACCCGTAATGAAATCTAATCATGAGTTCATTGAAATCAAAAATTGAAAACAGCTACCTTTCTGAAAGACTTCGAAGACACTCCAATCATAAATTTCAGATCTCACTACAATTTTCAAGGAAGGACTCATTAATCATGTTTAATCAAAATGGAAGTGAACTAAAAATTTATTCCAAGCTCCAAAGTAAATAACTAAGAATATTTGTTTTGTCTAAAAAACCAACCAACTGATCCTCGATTTTTACATCGCTTTCTAGCGTATTCATATCAAGAGGAAACCCAGTAATCTTCAATAATCCATTAGGCATGATTAATACTGTAGACTTGAACTGCGCCACATACTCACCATCTCGTTCATAGAAAACCTAAAGATTTATTCTGATTATCGCACCAATTTCACTACTTCTAAAAAACGGATGAATTAGTTATAAAAGGAAAAATACATTTGCTCAAGATAACTAAAAACTTCTCTTTGATGGTTTTCAAATCTTACATTCGTTTATCCAGAATGTAACAAAAATAAGAGAAAGTAAACCGAAAATAGGATAAAAAGCAGTAAGTTTAAGTACGATTCAGTTAAGTCACTGAGCATTTTTTACTATTGCCAAGAAAATCTTGCTGTGCGGGTAGTTCCACCATAAAGTTTTGACCTCTACAAAATTTCCTACGCTGAAGGGAATTTACATTCCAAAGGATCTTGAATTAATTTATATTCAAATCAATGTTTTGAAAAAATGAAGTATATGGTTGTTATAAAAAACAAACAAACAAACCTGATATGGCCGCATTAGATTATGACGTTCACATTCCACTACACCCATTTTCGCTAGTTTCTCATCCTCGAATGACCGTAAAGTGAATGGCATTAGTCCGTACTTGTTCACTGCTGCCGATAAAAACATTCTGAAGCAAAAAAAAAAAACAATGTGAATCTAAGTAAAAACTAAAAACATCTATTGTATTTTCTATTAACGAATGGTGACACAAATTTCTGTTTAAATATGGAACCAACGACAATGCAGTGAATCAGAAGTTTAACTAAATTAAAATTTAAAAAAAAGTAAATGTAAGAGTGTAAAAAATAGGTAGTTCAACAAATACTAAAATCATCGAAAAGGATAATAACACAGTCAAAAGCAATAAAAGTGTTGGAGAAAAACATTACACAAAATTGCTTAATGTGTAAAGAAATGTAAGCATATTCAACATACCTTGACGCTTTAACTTTGAGTGAGTAAACGAGATCATCCACTTTTTTATAAACTGTAGTTCTCGAATCCAGAATACGAGTTTTGCCTTAAAAAAAAACCCATTACATTCACCAGTAGCTTATAATTTCTTAGGATGGCTGGAAAGAACAGCTACCAATGTTTGAGTTAGATATTTGCAAAAATACAGGAAGGAGCGAAACCATAAATTTTTGTCGAATAAGACTGCTAAATATGTGTTTGCTAATACCGTATCATGGAATAAGTGCGACTATTGTTCCTGCAATTATGTGAGGGAAGAAAATCGAAGAGACAGACGAACAGAAAAGGACAACAGATGCTGTACACGTTATTACAAACAGAAAAGTGTATAAACGTAGCCAACCGCAAAGAACAAAAATAAAACATTAAAAGCAAAACAGACCTTCACCAGTGCTCATTAGAATATCAATAGCATACACTTCAAATTTTTCAAAACTACATTTCGTCATTTCGGAACGTTGCTTTTCACCAGGATTTTGAATAATCTGCTTCTCCCCATCAATCTTATTCTTCCTTAATTCATGTGACAGCATATTCTCAACTGGCCTTACCTGAAAGAAAAAAAAAAAAAAATCATTTTCATGGGAAAAACATACAAGATACGCAACCAGACAAATTTATGATTTTTGGGATTACTGAATTTTTTAAAGACCATGGCAGTAAAATGAAGGAAGTTGCAGTCGAATAATGGAATAAAGTTCAGTAAGTCAGCGACAAAAAAATATAATTCTACAATCCGTTAGATAATACAAACCCCATGTCAATCATGTTAATAATTGAACTAAACTAATGGAAGGCGATTCGCTTCTGTTCCGATCCAATACAAGAATATTTCACGTCATTTAAGAATGTATTTACTTTTACAAACCTTATATATATTTGCTATTTTATCGATCATATCTGTAATTTCTATGTTTTTATATAACCCTGGACGAAGCATGCGAACTGCTGCTTCCATAGCATTGTACGCAGCAAGCATCACGTTTGCCATCCTGCCTTTTATTTTATTTTCCTGAATTGAAATTCAAGACCACATAATATAAAAAATAATTTGTTTCCCATCACTATTACAAAACTCATGTGATTTAAGTTTAGGAATTGTACTAATGAAGCATTACTTGTTACCAAAAATTAACAAATGTGGATGCTTTATTTTAAATGTAAAAGTTTCCCCAACATAAACACAACATTTATCATGCGTGTTATTGCTAAAGCTAAAAAATGCAACCGTACTAGAGAAGCTCCGACAACGACGGTGTGAGCAACAGTTGCAATAAAACCATCAATGTGAGCTCCAAGATCAATTTTCACCATTTGCCCATCCTTGATAATTATTGGTGGATCACTTCGCAATGGAGAAAAATGACACACACAATTGTTGATTGAAATACATGTTGGCATAGCGATGCCTATAAAAGAATATCATGCAGTACAATGAAAAGATACGGTTAAATCTATTGCAGGATAATTCAGTCCCACTAGCAAACCTAATCAAAGTAAACGACAGCTAATCATAGAGCTATAGAATCAGATAAGAAACTATATCAACTAATATATTTGTTAAATGAAAAATCATTATTAATTTTAAGAGGATTCTAACTGTTAATAAGGGAAATGTAATAACATGAAAATGTAACTAATATTGATTCATACAATAAAACTATTTCAATTATGAAAAATGGAAGATAAACATATATTTTACCTTTCAAAGTATCTTTTTCCTTTTTAAAAACTTTTGCTAATCGCTCATTCATAAGCCTATCGCCGAGATCACAAATTTCACCTACTTCGACACCGTCTTTTGTAGCTGTTATTAGTTCCTACAAATTTTTGTTTCTATTACATATTGCTTTAAAAGATATTTCTCCTATCCGTAAGCAACCATTTACCGTGATTCGACCTGTTAAAACATTTTCTCTAATGCATTTGCATAGAGCAACATTAAATTTCATCAAATGACTTATGTGAACAGATAAAACTCACTCTCAAGACAGCATTAACGATATCGGCTGCCATTGCATATTTAGTCACGACTAAATCGCTTGCCGGTGTTTCCATAACTATTTTTTCATCATCATTACTTTCGCTACTTGGACTTGTCTGTCTTCCTTTTTCAGCCATTTCTCTAGGTGAACTGAATGTTAGATTAAAGCACAATACTGCAACACATTACACAGTCCGCGAAATTTGTAACCCGAATTTCCAGCACGAAAGTACTTTTGACTGAACCAGTAACTATCTCTTTCTTAAATGTTAGTCTGTCACTGAGAAATATGAGCAATACAATATAAAGGTTATCAACAGATGATATTGTACTACCTTTCATTCCCATTAAATGATTAAGTTTGAGGTGAAAAAAACGAGTAAAAACAATAAAAAAACTGCTCAAAGCCTAATGAAATGAACCGAAATTAACAAGTAAAAGGTAACAAAGTGAAGAAATATCAAGGAAAATAATAAAAATATAAACAAAATCTATATGAACAACTTTTGTCCATTTTAATACTTGATGAAAACATAAAAAAAAAAAATAAGCAAAGCATTAAATATAATCAATGAAAAATTTTCTTTCCAATATTAATATTAAAAAAGGATACAGCAAAAACAAAACATTTCAAATTTAAATATTCAAATCCAAATTAACAAGTTTAAATCTCAACTCGTCATAAATTTTATTTGTAATATATTTGTTCAGCACAAATATCACGACGAAATTATCAGATCATATGAGTCAAAAAAAAAAAAAACAAACAAATGAACAAAAAGAAAGAAACAAATAAACAAAGCAATCAGCAAATCCTACAATTTACAAACAAAACCATACTAAGAGGAAATTATTTCTTGCTGAAAATTGGCAACATTCCAATTACAAAATTATAAAAAGCGTTGTAGGATTTCAATTTGTTCAACGTTTACTTATATCAGTATTGATTTGTGGACGTACAAGTGTACGTGTTTCGTGCATCCTTCATAGTTTATTCATTTAAACACTATTTAGGAATGTGAGTGAAATCTGTGTTCAAATTAAGTGTATAAATTGTATTATGAGAGTTAGTTGAGAAATTTATAAGCGATGTTTTTTTCTTTTTTTATAATCTAAAATTTACAATTGAGGACTTTTTTTTCTTTTCTTTCTAAAATTGATTCAACGAATTGGCAAAAAAAATTTTTTTTTCGATTATTTTTTTTTCTTATGTTTCTTTTATTCTTTTTTTTCTTTTGTCATTCTTTTCTTTCTTTTTATTCTTTTGTCATTCTTCCATTATAATTGTAGATTTGTGTGGCCGAGCATATTTGTAGTTAAAATGATTAAATTCTGGCTTAAAATGTTGAACTGGACATGAGCTCATGCAAGGTGCCATTCTGCATTTTTATTTCAAAATATCTTCACTGCAGTTTAAGGTTGGTTATGTGTTACAAATAGATTTTGCTTAAATCTTAAAAGTGTTTAACGTCTTCCAAAATCATTTATTCATGTTAAGCTTTAATTTGAATTCAATTTTGCATATTTGCAGTGCTCATCACTTTAATAGAATATATTTTTCCTTCAGGTTTATTTGCAAACATTGTGGTAAAATATGGTGTGTTTCTTAGATCTTTTCGTATTATGGGCATTAGTAATGGTTATTACGGGTGCAAGCGTTTATCCATTTTTTCGTGATAGCTATACTTCGAAATATGGATCTTTTACACCGGAAGAATTACTGGAGGCGAAAAAAGCAACGCGAGAAATGTTCTATTTTGCATATGAAAATTATATCCGGCATGCTTTTCCTATGGATGAATTGGATCCAATTAATTGTTCCGGTCGTGGCTATGACCATCTTCATCCGTAAGTTCTGCTGTTTTTCTTTTGAAGATGATTTCAATGAAATTCTCGTGGAAGAAGAGGAAAATTTTTAAGTTTTCTTGTAGGGTATTTGGAAAGAAAGTTCATTTGAATGTGTAGTGATTGTGCAGTTTTATTATCTTCATCTTGAAGAAACTTTTACATATACTTTTTTACTTGTTTTTACAGTGTTTTTAGCGGTAGCATACCAATTTTTCACATTTTATATCCTGAAATACGCTTTTTATAGATCCAATATCAATATTAACGATGTTCTTGGCGATTATTCACTTTCTTTGGTATGTTAACGTTTATTCGGCAGTTATGGTATTCGATGTTCCAAACAAAGCATGCGATGTAATTAGAGAACTGGTTTTTCATAATTATTGGAAAAAGTGTCCCAATCCATGATCCATAAAAAGTGTCCCAATCCATGATCCATTTCTAGATTGAGTCGTTGGATACTCTGGTTGTTTTTGGGAATCGAACTGAATTCCATAATGCTATT
Organism: Brugia malayi; assembly: GCF_000002995.4. Classification (NCBI taxonomy): domain Eukaryota; kingdom Metazoa; phylum Nematoda; class Chromadorea; order Rhabditida; family Onchocercidae; genus Brugia; species Brugia malayi. Next base: position 10,872,148 of record NW_025062479.1, read on the forward strand.
AGAATGGTGATCGATAACGTTTCTTTTGAGAGAAACGTTACAGTACAAGTGTTTGAGGCGACGATTAGGTTATTGCACTTTTAAAATGATATGCAAATTGAATTACTCTCACATTTGCTTCTGAATATCAAGTTTTTCTATGAAAGTAGTCGTAGCTTTGCTACAACTCCACGAAATGTTAAGCATGCAATATAGCCACGTCCATTGACAGGCTAATAATCATTAAAAAGAAATCTCGTCAATATAAAAACATTAATTCTGGGCGATTTGCTGATGTATGAGATGGTAATAGTTATTGGTGTTTTTTCGTTGTTTTCCGCTTCCCATGTCTTTCAACTTTTTTTTTTCTCTTTTTTTTTTCAGGATAATCGGATCTCTTTTGTCAGCTCATCTGATCCTTACTGATGATTCCCATATGTTAGGTAATTATGCTCTAAGTGATTATGATGGAGAATTACTTACAATGGCACATGATTTGGCTATTCGTCTGTTACCAGCTTTTGAAGGCACTAAAACCGGTTGGTTACGTGTTATCATACTTGATCGTTAAACCGGTTGGTTACGTGTTATCATATTTGATCGTTAAACGTTAATTTTATTAAAAACCCTTACCTGCAAGATATACGAAACTTTACATTTGTTTTAGGGATACCATTTCCACGGGTAAATTTGCAAAGTGGAGTGAAGGAAGGAACGATTAACGAAAATTGTGTTGCTGGAGCTGGAAGTTTATTACTGGAATTTACAGTTCTCTCACGTCTTTTGGGTGATGCTACATATGAAAGCTTGGCGCGCAAGACCAATCGAAAGTTGTGGTCTTTGAGAAATAAAGTAACTGGTTTGTTGGGTTGGTACTGCTTTTTTTGGTTTTACTAGCTGTAATCATATCATTTACCTTCATGTTTATCTTTCTGTCATTTAGCTTTATTTAACGTTATTTTTTAGCTTTTCATACATAACTTAGTGCTTATATATCTCCAATATATTCTATCCATAATTATTGTAAAGTTTTCTTTTTTTTTTTATAAGTCATTTTTGGTTTTACACGTATGCTCATTTTTTGAGATTTCCTCAAGTAAACATCCTTTCAGGCAATGTCGTAAACATCCAAACAGGCGAATGGAAAGGTGTAATTAGTGGACTTGGTGCTGGCCTTGATTCGTTTTATGAGTATTTGCTTAAAGCTTTCGTTCTTTTCGGTGTTGAGACGGACTTGAGGATGTTCCAGGTATTGTATGGTTTTATGAAATATTTTAACATAGCAGTTTCCTTCTATAGCAAATTCAATTATTATTTTTGTGATATTTTAAAATTTAAAAGTGAGAGAAACATGCTATTTTTTTTTTTATTAGCTTCCTTTCTGAGTATTCTATCCCGGTATGTTTGGCGAAAAAGAAAAAAAAAAAGCGTTCAGTATCTGAGAAAGTACAACACAGAATACGGAATGTGAGATGAGTCTTAACACTGCAATTCATAATATTTTTCTTTTAACGGTCGTTAGCGGTATTAATGACATAAAGGGAGCAGTGCTTGTGATAATTTTTTTATTCCAAAAAGAAGGCAATAAATTTATACATGTCGTAATATACAGGAAGCGTATGCGCTCATAATAAGTCAATTACGACGTGGCCGTGATCGTTGCGTTTTAGGTGAGGGAGAAACGCCAATGTATGTAAACGTTGATATGCGAGATGGTTCACTACTAAATACCTGGATAGATGCTTTACAAGTTTGTTACATTCTACGTTTATTTGTTCGCTTCATTTCTCAACCAATGTTATTTGTAATATGGTTGGGCGAAAGGATGATTTAACTTGAATTTTGACTTTTTCAATTGTTGTTCGTTTACTTTAATATGTTACTGCTCACAGGCTAGTTTTGCTGCTGTTCAAGTATTAAATGGTGATATTGATGAAGCAGTTTGCATTCATGCCATATATTATTCATTGTGGAAGCGATATGATGCTCTTCCTGAACGATACAACTGGCATTTAAAGTAAGTGAAAATTACTTCTATTGATTCATAGGTATTTCGTGATAAGAATAGTTTGCAAAATATTTGACATGTGTTTTTTTTAAGGATACCTGATGTATATTTTTATCCGTTAAGACCAGAACTGGCTGAATCAACTTATATGTTGTATCGTGCTACACAAAATCCCTTTTATCTTCGTGTTGGTTTTGACATTCTTCAATCTCTTAACACGTTTGCAAAAGTGAAATGTGGTTATGCTACCGTGCACAATGTTGTCGATAAATCGTTAGAGGATCGGATGGAATCGTTTTTCCTTTCTGAAACTGTGAAATATCTATATTTGGTAAATAATGTTGTGTGATCGCGAGCTGTATTTAGCCAAATTTAGGATTTAGTTGTTGTTATTGAGTATTTGATTTTCTTATTTGTTCAAAATTTGCTTTATATTTTCTAAAAAAAAAAAAAAAAAAACAATTTTCGTGATGAAATTTTGGCACTTTTTTAGTTGTTCGATATAAACAATGCAGTGAATCGTAATGAAGAACGTATCATGTTTACAACTGAAGGTCATATAATACCCATCGACAACCGTATAAGGGATCCAATTTACGATGCTCCTCAGTATTTTTCTCGTAATCATTCCTGTACTGCGTTTAAACTTGATCGACATCGACCACCATTGGATCAGTCTCGTCTTGCTCAAATATTCCGTTTAGCTGGCATTAGTTTAGGTTTCTCAGGGTGAAATTTTTATTTCTAGTCCATTTTATCACTCTAATTTCTGGTTTATTTGGTATTCCAGGTTCAGAAGCGGAATGTTTTGTGTTAAGTCATGCAAAATTTTCGGTTCTTTATTTCATAGATTTTTCACATAATCTTGTTACCTGTAAGTGATTTTGATTTTCTGCAACTTCCTGTTCTAATATTTGTCACTTCTGTGATTTTTAAAATTAGGCCAACCACTAAACAGCTATAAGTGAATTAAAGTATTGTTTTGTAGTCTTTCACTGGTTTTCTGTGTTTATTAACAAGCTTCATTTAGAAACCGTCTGTGTTCCATCTCCTTTAGTGTCTTAATCACTTTTTTCTCTTAAACCAGGTGCAAATTTGGTGCAGATTTTTTCGTTCTTTTCTTTTTCAAATTTATTCTTAATTCTATTCGTGTCTTACCACATATTCATGGTGAAGTTACTTCTCATTCCAGTGTTAGTGTTAGTCGTCTCCTAGGCGAATTAAACAGTTTTTGAATAAGTGAAGGAATAGATTTATTTGTTTGATGATTTCAATAGTTCCATTCATAATTTGTTGCGAACCAAATGCATTCTGTTTTAGTAATTTTTTCCTTCCAGCTCTATGTTATGTTTTGTGTTATAAAAAATTTAATTAACTTCCGCAAAATGTACATTTTGTATATGTAATTAATTACAATATGATTATTTGATAACGACTGAATAGAGATGCAGCAATACTAAGCAACTATTATGATATACAAAAAAAATATAATAACATAACATAAAGCTAGAAATGATAAACTAATAAACATATCAGTTTTTAAAGAAAATTTCTTGTTTTTTTTTTTTGAATTGATGATAATGCTGCTGTGAATTTTACACCAAGATAAGAGGTGAATGAACATTATGTTCATTTTAATGACACCAAATTACGAAAACAATTTGACAAATGAGAAAACTGATAATGCATTCTGTCAGGCGCAAAATTTATTCGATATCAATTTGAAACATAAATTTTCTTTACATTTTTTGATTGAACATGTATAATCATATGATTACATACAGTTGAAGAATTGAGCATTATGGGAATTAAGCTTGGAACAATTATCATTTCATGATTTGACTCATCTACTTTAAGCAATAAATATTTTATCGGTTATATTTTAATCTAATTTTCAACTATCGTACTTATCATTTTTATTTAGCTGAAAGAAAAAGAAGTAAGTCTTCTTTTAAATCTTGAAAGGAAGTTTTAAGATTTGGAAATTGTAATCATGAAATGAAGTGTATAAAAAAGATTAATGAAAAATGAATGGCAAGTCTGTTTCAATAAAATTTAAACTGAGAATTTTTGATTATTTCAACACGGCGATAAGTGTGAAGAAAAATAGGAAAAAGAAAAAGATCAGATCAATTTTTAAAAAAAAAGCAAAAGAAAATTGTATGATTACAATTAAGATTGTGTAACAAAACAAGATTTTGTCATACCACTGAAAAAATGAAATTTGCTTTTTTTTGTTTAAATAAAATCGCAGCAATGACATTCTCTTCGTCTCATTCTTCTTGTTTTATAAATATTTATGAATAAAATCAATAACTGACATAAATTACGTTTATTAGCAAACAGAAAAAAAGGGAAAAAAACGTGAAAATTTTCCTTTTTATATAAATTAATTTTTTCTTTTAATTTGGTCTTTTTTTTGATTTATTACTTTCACTTTTCCTAATTTTCTTTTGCTATATTAAAGTGATGATAATGTTAACAAATGAATAAATAATATAACGATTTGGATTATATCGGTTATTTGCAGATATGAAAGGGTTATTTGTATTAATATTATTTACCATTAAAATGAGTAAGTTTTATTATAAGACTACTATTTTCGATTTCCTTTTTTTTCTTCTTTTTATTCAATATTTTTACTTATTAATCAATCGTTCATAATAAAATGAAATCTATTATAGGTCAAAGTGATAAACGATTGGTGTCAAATTTTGCTAACGAAATGGAGAAGCTTAATTCATTAGCATCAATTGATTCGAAAGAAATGATTATTGAAGGAAGTAATAATGAATATAAAGGTTAATAATCATTTACACAAAGTAGCGAAGGTTAAGTTGTTTATATAAATTGAACATTCTTCATTCAAGTTAAATTATTAGTACAGTTCATATATATTTCAAAAGAAAAAAAACAGAATTGAAATTAATTAGATATATTTATTAATGATTATGTAATATTTGCCTTGTTCTTTTTTATAGATTGTAATGGCTTTTTTTTTTTTTAAATGGTAAATATTCAAAAAAATATATCGTAAACGAAAACGCAATTGAATATAAATTTTATGGAAAAAAAAAAAAAAACACATATAATTAATAAAACTAAATCTAACGAATGAATATATTTAATAAATAGTAATCAGTTTAAAATTTTTTTAAACTTTTGTTTTTATTCGAATTATTTGTTTTGGTCAGTAAATAATGTTTAGGTTTATGTCGATTGATATTTATGTTTTAAGATGAAAGTATGAAAATTATTATTACTCGTCCCGATACTATTCATTCTACCAATCTACTGATTAACAAGCCAAATATTGAGATAAGTGACAGAAAAAAAGTAATAATTTTAAATTTGATGTCAAATTTAAATAATTTGGATGATTGCACCGGAATTTGTGACAGGTAATTAAAATTTCATCACCATCCAATTTAAAATCATTTCTGAACTGAACATTTTTAAATTTGCATTAGTATATATTTATGCCATAATTACATCCACTATGCCATAATTATAATTAATATTATTTTACATTATAATTGTACATTTTCAAATTTGAATTAATTAATATTTATTTGTTTTACAACTTTTTATGCTATAATTAGTTATTATAGAAACAAAAATATATCAATTGAATTTTTCTTTATTTCTTTATTTGAATTTATTTCTTTAAGTCTTAAATTTTGCACTTTCTTTGGAAGATTTTCCTTCTTTTGTTCGTAATATTTTCATTTAATATATTCAAAAATTATATCAAGGACTAATAATTATGGTTGAGATATCATTACCTCAACCATAATTTATGTTATACTAAAATTAATTACATTTTACAAATAGAAGTGAATTTTTTATGAATGCAAGCGTTTTAGGCTACTTTTAATTTAAAGTGAAATATAATATAGCAAAAGTAAATATTCTATATATATATATATATATATATATATATTTTTTTTTGTTAATTTAAGAAAGAAAAAAAAATTATTTTTAGATGTATTTGCAACTTTCTGATAATTCAAAATTTATAAAAAAAAAAAAAAAAAAATGAAAAAGATAAAGATAAACAATGAGTAATTCCATAATTTTATTACTTTTATATTAAGCCATTATGGAAGTAGTTACATTCTGCCAATTTTGCGTTCTATAAATTATGATAATAACACTGTGCCTACTACATTTTCCGGTTTGTTTGTTTTTTTTTTCTTTTTTTAACTTCTGTTTCAAAATTTTTGCTCTAAAATATTAGAAAAAGAACGAAAAAAATTATAAATGAAAACAAAATTTAAAATATGAAAGGAAAGGAAAAATTATTAAAAATTAATGTATAACATATGCTTTTGGAATAATAAAAAAAAAAAAAAAAACATTTTTTTTTTCCTTTAAATGATATTGATTTAAGAAAAAAATTTTTTTTCTAGATTTACCAGTTGATGTTAGTTTTGCTCTAAAGATTATTCATTTAGCTAATTTTGATTCAAAAAATATGGATTATTCTATCGGTAAGGAAATTTCATATTTGTGTTTATTTATTTATCTATTCATTTATTTTTATTTATTAGTAAAAAGAAATAAAATAATTTTTTTCCAAATTTCAAAAATATCTTTAATTTTTGTTTTTATTTTTTCGTTTTTTTTTTTAAGATTTTGAAATGCAGATGAGTTGGATTGATTCACGTTTAATGAACAATTATACAAAATGGATACGGATTTGGGAAAAAAGAATTTTGGATCAAATATGGAAACCTGATCCGTATTTTGTTAATTCTAAACATTCACATTTCCATTATGTTTCATTTCCAAATTTTCGAATGCTAATAAGTCCAAATGGCTTAGTAATTTATACCATGAGGTGATATTAAAAAAAAAAAAAAAAACGATTTCAGCAATGAAAATATTTATTATCAAGTGTATTTTCTTAATATTTTAAAATTGTTTATAAAATTTTTTGAATTCGTTTTTTGTTTTATCATTTTTACAATATTATCAAATTTTTCTAATTTATTAATTCTTATTTTGATCACTAATTTTAATCAAAACTTTTTATCATATCATTTAAGAATAACACTACAACCATCGTGTTACATGGTTTTTTGTCAATTTCCACATGATGATCAACAATGTGAACTTATGATTAGTTCGCGTTAGTTTTACATCCTTTCTTACGTACGTAAAGTTGAAGCAATATAAGTTAGGTAAATAAATCTACGTGATGTTTTTAAGTGTAACAAATCGCATTTCTTAAATCCTATCTTTTTTCTTTTAACCATTATTTCAAATAAGATTAAATTAATAATAAAAAATTTTCTAGATATTAAATAGTTTTTATAAATTTTTAAAAAAATATATAAAAAAATATATTTCTCCTTCCAATTCTTTCTCCACCAATTTTTTTTTTTTTTAATACCAAGCAATAAGTTAGTTCTGAAATAATAGTTTAGATTTGAATAAAAAGGATTAATAGTTTAAATTTGAACGAAAAACAAAAAAAAAAAAACGAAATATATATAACTTTTAAAGTATCACATATACCATCAAGTGTCCGATTTTCTTGGCTTTCAACAAATCCAATAAATTTAATGTCAACACATCCGTCACCTGATTTCAATCTTGTATCCGTACATACGCATCATTGTGTTGTAGATGGAAAATTATGTAAGCAATGTTTGATTTAATTCATTTAAATTTATTCTTTTTAATTTTAATGTAATTATGGAACTTTAAGTTTAATCAATAGAGAAACATAAAAATTCGAATGAAATATTTTCATATATTAGACATATCACGTGAAAACATGCACACATGTAGAAGCATATAGTAATAAAAAATAAATTTATTAATCATATTTTTAAATTTATGCTTTCTTTCATTCATATATTAAAGTATTACACCAAAAAAAAATTTTTTTTTAAAAATTTTGCATTAATTAGTTTTAATTTTTTCATATTTCACACACAATTTCCAATAATAATTGAAATTAGTAAAAATTAACGGTAAAATTTATTGGCATTGAAATGTAAATTAATTTCCAAAATAAATTAAAAATTTTTTCAAGTGCCTTCATCATGTCTTCGTGTTTTATTCAAATTAAAACGTACCGGTGCACGTTTTATCATTGAAAAATATATACCAAGTTCATTAGCAATGTTTTTTGCATGGATTGCACCATTTGTGCCATATAACTATGAGGAAGTACGAATTATTACACCAATCTCTGTTAGTTAAATACATTTTTATTTTTATTTTTTTTTTTTCATTTAAATTTATTATTTAGGAAAACAATTAAAAAATTATTAGATACTAAAACAAAAAAGGGAAATATTTTTTTTTTAAATTTTAAAATTTTCTTTATTAGTAAAGTAAATTAAGACAAAATATTATAAGAGAATTAACTATTTAATTAAATTAAATGATAAATATTTATTTAATCTTTTTTTTAATGTACTTTTAACATTGGTACAAATGGAAAGAGGTGAAGAACATGTCCATATCAATTATATTACACCATTGGATATATGGTTTCGTGCAATGAAAATATTTACCGTTTTATCATTATTTGAATCAGTCGTCGTTTTAGCACTTATAAGAGCTACTAGAGCTATTGTAAAATTTTCACTGTTTTTATTTTAACTTTATTTATTTAAAAAAATTTTTTTCACTTAATTAATTAATTAAAATAAATCGATTGTAATTGGAACAAAAAAAATAGATTTTCAAGCATATATATCGTATGTCGTAGCTAATTAGCAATAATCATTACTCATTTTATGAAAAAAATAAATAAGAATGACTAAGAAAATTTATTATAGTTATTATTATTCATCATTATTTTATTATTATTATTGTTATTTACAATTATTATATTATTCATAATAGCTTATATTTACAGCAGTAATTTTTATAGATAGTAATAGTAATATTAATTCTGAGAAAAAAAAAAGAACAAAAATTAAAATTTCAGAAGATTCCAAGAGAAATTTAAAAAATAAAAAACAAAATTAAAAAAGTTAAAAAATTGTTTAAAAATTAAAAAAATTTTTTTTTTAGGAAAAACGACGTTTGGAAGCTGCAAATGAATTTGAGCGTGAAATTTTTCGCGTAAAAAAACGACAAGTAATACGATTATATCAACGCCTAGATTATTTCACGCAAATTTTTTCACCCTTACTATTTACAACATTTCTCATGTATTATATTATGAATGTTGTTCATGGCGAATATAATGACTGTAATGCAAATACAATTAATAATTAACGTTTGAAAAAAGAAATTCAAAAAAAAAAGCAAAAATTGACAAATTTATTTCGAACAATTTTTGTACTTTATTTTAAAATATTTTAAGATATTTCAAAATAAAGTATAAAAAATATTCTGATAATAAGACAAAAAAAAATGTATTGAAAGGTAAAAAATGTGAAGAAAAAAAGAGGTAATGAAAAGATTTTTTTAAGAAATCTATTTTAAAATATATTATTTACCTGATAACTATGGATTTTATTATTTCAATTTCTCAATTAATTTTTTTTTTTTTGTTTGAGAAAAAAAATTGATTTTTCTATCAGGGATATATGACACTTATTATTTCCACTCATTAAGCAAAAAATGGGAAATTGAAAAAGGGATAAAAAAGGAATTGGGCGTTTCCAGTATAAATTTACTTTCCGGTATGTGTTTATTCTACAACTTACAAATATGTTTTTGTGTCAACTGAAATTATAATAGTTTCTGATTTATACCAAATTTATGCAATTGTTAAATTAAAGATTGCATTGGAAAATTCTTTTAATTATTAGAAATAATTTATTTGATCACAAAATTTGATTGACATTAATGAGTAAAAACAATAATTTTTCTTTTTTAATTTAAAATTTTATTACTTTTGATGGTATTTCTTTTTTAAATATTTTCAAAAAAAAAATTTCCAAAAAAAGAAAATGAGAAAGCAGAAAAAAATGAAAAGAAAACTGTCAAAGATTTAAAATTTTTGGAATTGCATTATATAAAAGTTTTTTTTTTCAAGTTATATTTTTACGTAAAGGTTAGAGAAAAAAAATATGAATAAGAAAGTATTACTTTTTTACTCTAAAGCAAAATTTTTTCGAAAACAAAGTTTTCTAAATTATGAAATTATAAATTGAAATTATACTTCATTGTTTTTGTTAATATGTTGTTTAAAAAAGCATTATCAAAGATATAGCATATTTATTTGTGAAATGTTTATTTTCACTTTTCATAAATGATATAATTTATATTATTAAAAAAAAGAAAAACAATTGGTTAGTATTCGAAAAATGTGAATGAAAAATGCTCTTTTATAAAAGTTTTTTTTCTACTTTTGTAGAAAATAATACTATTATTCAGAAAAAATGCAATTGATCTTTATTTTTAATAAAAAAAGGAACTAAAAGTTGAGCATTCGTGATAATTACAAATTTTCAAATAATATTTCCAACATTTTATGAAGAATTTTATTTTTAAATTCTGCTTTTTTCTTTTTGGAAAAGAATTTCTCAAAATTCAAACCATTTAAATTGTTGATATTTGACAGCAAAAATACTTTTACGAATTTTAAACAAATTAATTGGAAGATGTTGTTCAGTTAAAAAAAAATTAAACACTTCAAATCGTTGTCAGTTTCGCACTTTCTCATACTATAGCTAGGAAATTGACAAATTTAAAATCAAATCACGTTTTTTCTTTTTTAAAAAAAAAATATATGTAATAAAAGTCTATTCCAGGTCAAAATGACATTGAATTAAATTTCAGTAACTTGATCAAATTTCAGAAAGCAAGCATATTTTGCATGTTAAATTCTATTTTAAAATATTGTAATATATATTTAGAAGCAAAAAAAAAAAATTATATTAAAAAATAAAAAACTGAAATATTACAATACATATATACTAAAATATCATTATAAAATATTGCATCTTATTGTTAGAAAATTTTTTCGAATTTTTTAAATTCAATAAATTTCTCACTGCTTTCTCAATAATTAAACGTTTTTTATATAGATAAAATCATTTAGCAAAAAATGATTCTCCTCTGTAAAACATTTTGAGACAATTTATTCTTTTCTTTTCTTTTTAATTGATAAAAATATCATAAATGTTGTTTCATATCACAGAAAAATTAATTCAGCGATTGATCAATTTGCACTTGATGTATTGTTGTGTGTTAAGTTCACATTGGATAGGTATGAGTCTGTGGAAAATTATATTAGCAAAAATATTATTCAGCTCAGATTTTGCATTTCTTTAGATATATATATTTTGAAATAAAAAAAAATAAAATCACGCATTTCAAGAATTTGAAAAATATTAATATAAATATTTAGAAATTTAAATTACTTCATAATTTTTTTTTAAAATAAAAAGACTAATATTTTTACAAGTAGTTAGTGGTGAATATGTAAGTATATTATTAATAAATGAATTTCCAATTTTTTAAAAATATTTTTTATTGCACTGTTAAATTTGTAAATAAATTTGTGTTAACAATCAAGTAAAAAATGCCAACTAATATTTATTATATTTATATCATACTTTTTATTATATATACAAATTGGCATTTTTTTCATATCTAATTTCTTAATTCTTTTCTCTTCCTAGCAAACAAATAATAACTTTTCAAGAAAAAAAAGAGAAAAAGAAAAACTTCAGTCCAAGAAATTATTACAAATTTTGTAAATTTTCAAAATCTTTGACAAAAGATATTTAGCAAACATAAAACAATAATTCATATCTCTTCATTATTCAATAGTGAAAGCTATAATAATATTAATAATGATAATGGTGATTAATAGTAATAATAATAAGTAATAAATAATAATAATATCAATGGATAATAGCGTAAATTTTTACTGGAAAAAAAAAAAAAACCGATAGATAAATCTGATTTTTTTTAACGAAGTTTTTTGCAACAAAAAGTAAGTTCTACTACATTTTTTTTCCTTTTTTCTTTCAAACAAATTTAAAATAAATTTGTTTGAAAAAAAATTTAAAATAAATTTGTTTGATTTTTTTTATCCAAATTCACGCTGCTATACACTTTAAATATTTACTCAGTTATCTTTTGAGTAAATTAAAGTAATCGTTTTGAAATGATGGTAATAAATAAATATATATTTTTGAAATATCGAAGAAAAAGAGTGGTGTATCGATAAAGTTGATCTTTATTTCATTTTGAATAACAGTTTATTTTCTTTTTCATCCTTATTTTAATATCAATTACCATAGCAACTAATTGCTACGTTCAATTTTCAATTTAATTTTATTTCATTTCAATTCTTTTCCATTCATTTTTCTTGCTACGTTTTCCAGCATATTTCATTCGTAATATATTTTTTTTTCTATTCATTTTTTTTACACATATTCTTTTAACTAGTAACTATAAATAATATAAAATATTATTTTAACATTTTCAATGAATAATTAAATATTCAGCATTGTGTAAAATGAAATCAAAAAAAATTTAAGATCGAAAGAAAAATGAAGGGATTGGTAAAAGTAAAGAAAAAATTACTTTAAGAATGAGAGAAAAATAAGGGAGGAAGAGAAAAGAAAAGCTAAAAAAAGGAACAGCTAATGATGTATTATTATTATCATCTATTATTATTATTATTACTATTATTATTATTATTATTATTATTATTATTATTACTATTATTAATTATTATTACTGTTAATGAATTGAGCTTAACATCAGTATCCGCGAAACCAAACAACCCGATTTTTCCAATTCATATCATTTTCCACTTCATCGTCTATCATTCTGAATGATTTCCTACAATTTCTCCTTTTCCACCTATCTATCACATCTGTATGTTTTGTTATTTATAGAAATATCAAGCGCCACCCTACAATGATATCATTACAGTTTCAGATTGTGCGCTGTTGATGAGAAATGCTGTTTATGCCAGAAGCGCCAAATATTACTGAATGCATCATACTTTTAAATGTAATCAATCAGGAATGTTACTTTGAAAGCACATTGAAAAAATAACTTTATTTATTTGTCAATTTTAGCATATCCATTTTTCTTCGCATTAAAAGAATTTCTATACTTATTTGTTTTATTGAATCATAACTATTAATTATTTCATCTCTAATTTCTAATTAGTCATTCACTATTGTTCGACGTCCAATTTTCAGTTAATTACTTCACTTTCAAACATTCAATCATCAATTCTCAAAAAAAAAAAAAACTTTTCTCTATCATCTTTTTATCAGGAACTTCAATTGCTGTTGAACATTATTGAGATGATATTAATTTACAAAAATAGTTCCAAATTAAAAAAAAAAAATTCCTTTTAAAACATTCAAGTAACAAAAATTAAATTTTTTATTTTAAAATTTCATCAATTTTTTCTCCATCAATTTTCATTAATTTTCCAATTTTTTTGATTTATTTTATTCAATTTTAATTTTTCAATTTAGATATGCTTCAATTTTTTCGAACTTTGCATAATTTTGAGGAAATTTTCAAAAAAATTCATGATAAAAAGTTAATCAAAATTTATTTTATAACTTTGTTTCCTTTTAATTTTTAGAAAAAATGAAAAGGTATACTTTACCGTACTCTGTACCCCAAACCATCTGTAAATTCACCCAATCGTTCTTTATTTTTATTTCTTTTTTTTTTCTATCAACTATTATGATTCTGGTAAAAGGTCTGGCGAATGCTTCGGTTCATTAATTTTCAGCCGGTTTATGACTGTGATTTTCTCTCTTGCACTTTATTCATTTTCCGTCTTCTAAATTATTTCAGGTTCTAATCAGTTTGATATGATCCAAAATTGTCGCAGCCAAAATTTCGATCTGTCAAAATTTTCTCTTTGTTTTTCTTTTCTCAAATAATTCAAAATTTCCAGAATTATTTTTCAAAATTTTATTTATCGAATTCATTTATGCATTTATTCATTTCCTGAACGATTTAAAAAAAAAACAAAATGCGGTTTTATGAAAATAATTAAACAATATAAATAGACGATAGCGGAAAATCTCGCATATCAATTCTAGCAATCGCTACGTGGACCTATGCCAACAATTAGGTTTTCTATCTTTCGTTTCGTTCTTCCGGACTGTTTTAGAATTTCTTCCGTTTTCTTTCAAATTCTTAATTATCATGCATTATTCCGATTTACTAAACTTTTTCCTGACTCTTTCTTTTTTTCAACGCTTGAGCTTTTCATTTGGGCATTTTATTTCGTCAGGAATACTTGTTTTTCATTTATTCTGTTTTATTCGATTTTCTACGAATTATTTTTTCCATCAATTTTCTTCATATTTGTCCTAAATTTGTTACATTTTTTTGCATTACAAATTCTTTGTTGAAAAGGATTTTAGAATTTTAGAGACTTATTTACGTATTTTTCTACTATTTAAAAAAGATTTCGCATATGAATGAAATGAAAGTGAAATGAAACTTTTAACTAATTTACTAAAAAGTTTTCAAATTAAAAATTAAGTTTAACATCGAAATTTTTTATCGGAAAGTACTCAAAATTTACTCATTAATCATTTGGATGATGTAAATAAATTTTTTAGTTAAAATTTTTTTTGCTAAGTTTTAATCTAACATGTATGTATATAAAAGATTGTTCTTATTGTGATTGCAAAATATTAGCAGATATAAATGTATGACAAATTGTTGTAATAAAAATTATTATAATTTCATCAATCATAATAATGGTAAGTGAAATGATATTGCAACTAATATTTGATTATTATTTCCAGACAAATTTATGAAAGAAAATCGAAAAAGAAAATAACGAGGAAAAAAAGGAACCGAAAAGTTAACAACAATAATAATATACAACAATTGTTTCTGTATCAGAAACGCAAAGAAATAAAGTAAAAGTTTTTTTTTTTCGCTCTTTCGTTGTTACTTTTTTTGCTTCCGGAAATTCAGTTTTTTACATGTAAAAACGTCTCTTCCCTTTTTTTATGTGTTTCATTTTATTATTTTATTTTTTTATTCACTTTTTCTGCAAATTTCTTGACAAAATTCATTTAATCGCATTATTTAATTGTAATTCTAAAGTTCCTGTGTTTGTTTGTTTGTTTTTTTTTCTCTTCGTTTCTCTTTTTTCTTTTGCAGTTGAAAACTATCTATTTAATGTAATTGTTCACTATTATTCATCATTATTTTGAATTCGGAATTTTGTATATCAGATAAAAATTTCATTTAGATAACTGAAAAAGAAATGACTTATTTCCTTTTCTCTCTTTTTTTTTAAAAAAAATACAGTACATAATAATTGATATATCGCTTTTTTCACTTATTTGGATTTTTTTTTTTTAAAAAAAGTCCTTTCATTACTGAGGTTACTAATTGATCGATATTTCCACTTTTTTTTTTTGATTTTTTTAATTTATTTATTTCTTTTCTTTTTTTGACAGTTTTCAGCAGTATATCATCTTTAAATATAGCAATTATCACAAATGAATCTTCAACCATTATTATATTCACATGCATGCCTGTACATATAAATATAAATACAAACAAGGAAATTAGTAAAGCATATGATAGATAAAGAAAAATAACTTCATCCATCTTATTTCTTCTATTACTTTAAAAATATGTAATATTAAGCTTTTTTTTCATTTCAAATTTTCATTTTTAGGAAAATGAGAAAGAATTAAAAAGGAAAGAGCAAATGTTGTAATAATGAAATGAAGGATATCATCTTTTATATTATTATTATAAAATTATTATAATAATGTTATTATATTGTTCATACAACTAATAAATTTGCAAAGCAACATTAAATGTTCAATGATAATAATTTGTAAATTATTTAAACCGAGTACTTTTTCAAAACAAAAGATAAAATCTATTTAAAATGGTTAAACATGCACATTTTTCATATAAAATATAAAAAATAACTCCTAAAATTTGGTAAGTAAAAAATGACTGGAAAAATAAACAAAATCACTTTTATCAATGATTAAAAAGAAAAAGGAAAAAAAAAAAAAAAAAAGATTTGGCCGCCATATTGTAAACTTTTAACATTGATTCGATTCATAAATCATTTTGGTTAGCTTTGCAATCTTTTTTTTTTATCCTCCCTCTTGGCATAGTTTAGTTATTTGAAATGAAACATTACAGGAGTTTCTCATCTTTTAAGTTATGCTACTATTAGCGGCTAATGTGTTCAAATTATGGATAACATTATTACGCTTTTTTATTGTACCATTAATGACATCAGCAACAATATATAATATTAGCTGGATATCAACAAATCCATTGTATGTTGTTTTCTTTTCATTCATTTTCTTTTTCTTTTAATCCTTTTTTATTTTTTTTTTCTTTTTTCATTATTTGTTTAATTTATATGAATTATTCTGAAAAATAGTTTTTTTTTTTTTAACATAAACTATAATAGTATTATATTTGTTATAAAAAATTTGATAACATTAGACATTCCGTTTTTTTTTATTAAAATTTATTTGATAGTAATTTAATTAGATTTATTTTAGATTAGAAATAATAAAAAAACGGATTGAACAAGTTAATTAATTGAGTTTTATAAAGGAACAATTATTTATGAATAAATATTTTTTTAAAAAAAAGCATTAGATATTTCTTTTTTTTAATTAAACTTTATTTGATAGTAATTTTAATCGGAAATATTATTTTAGATTAGAAATAATTAATTATGAATAAATGTTTTAAAAATGTATTTTCGTTTGCTAATTTTTTGCTTAGAGTAATCAATAATCATATGAAACTTATTGTTTGTTATGCATAATATAAGCATTATGTTTCATTGTCTTTTTTCTCCCTCTCTCTCTCTCATTCTCTTTTTCTTTCTTTCCCTCATATATTTCTTTTTTTTTTTTTATAACATGATTAGATCAATTTACTTAACTTTGAATGTGCTACAGTTTAAAGAAAAAATTCAAAACAATAAATAAAGTAAGAAGATGATTTAAATTCTTATTAAAAGAGTTCCAATTCTTCCAAACAATACTAATAAAAAGCCATTTTAATTGAAAATTAAATTTTAGATTTTCATCGGGACGCAACAATATTCCATTATTTATGGAAAATTTAAAAGTGAATGATAGGATACGCTTTAGCTGTTCAACAAATGGTACTGAACAAACAGCTATTCACAGAGTGAGAAAATCAATATTAACGTCATATCATGTTACATATTATTCATTTATATATATATATATGTCATTTACAATGACTATTCATTATTGAAATAAAAAGGAATAGAGAAAAAAATGAAGCGGTTCAAGTTTAGATTTTAAATTGAAAATTTATATACATAATTATTGTTGTACTGTTTTATTTCAAAAATATTTAGGTAAATGAACGCGGAGCACTTAATTGCCGTGGCCCAGCAAAATTTATAAATTCACTAATTGGTACATGTATGAAAGCAAATGATTCAATTATCATTCGTTTACGTGAAATACCAATGCTACCAAATGAAATGTCATATAAACCAGATCATGATTACTTTTTTATAAGTTTGTTTATTTTGTTTTGTTTTGCTTTGTCTGTTTGTTTGTTTGTTTGTTCTATTTCTTTTTTTTTTTTCTTTTTTGCTTTTATTTTCTATTTTTCTTTGCCTTTTTTTCAGCAAAAAAAAAAATTTTTTTTCATTTTCTGATTTGTAATATTTTATTTTTTTTCTTTTTTAAAATATAAATTTTCTATTCAAAAAAAAAATATTTTAAATATTTTCGGAATTATAATATTTTATTTTTTTTTTGTTTTTTAATTTATAACAATTTACAATGTTTTATTTTTTCATGAACTTAACTGCATTATTTTCATTACTAGTTCACTTTTTTTTTCTTTGTGTATAATCATAAACAATAAATAATTCTTTTCTCTTTTTGAATTGTAATAAGAACAAATTTTTGTGACAGTATGCAATGTAATTTGTATTATTATTTTTTTTATAAAACATTAAGAAATTTTTCAAAAATTACATATTATACATAAATGCATCATTATATTCACTTCAAAAAAATAAATAAAATTAATAACAGTAAAATTGTTAACTCTTTTAGTTTAGGTCAGATTACAGAAGCCAAGGTCATTATCATTATCATTACCATCATTATCAGCAATAACGTTAATATTACAAATATATATTACACATAAATGCATCATTATATTTATCTGTACAATCATAACTAAATGAAAATGTTCATTCAAGCGAAAAGTTGATCGACATTAACCTTCTCTTCATCGTTTCATTTTATATCATAAAAATTACAATAATTATCTATTAAGGGAATGCTATATGAAAAAAAAATTTGTTGTAAAATTTAAAAAAGCACTACTATTTTGTTAAAATTTATTAAAGGAATATATCGAAAATATTAATCTATTTATATCGAAAATATTAGTCTATTCTTTTTATATCGAAAATATTAATCTATTTAAGAATAAAAAAAGAAGAAAAGCTTGATTAATTATTACTTTAAAAAAGCAAAATTTATTCTAAATTTAAAAATGCATAATTTTTTCAGCAACATCAACAGGTGATAAAGACGGCTTAGAAAATGATGAAGGAGGCCTTTGTCGAACAGAAAATATGCGATTGAAAATTCGAGTGGAATCAAAATGGACAAGAATAAGCCAAAAAAGTAAGTATCGTTAGTAACAAAAAAAAAGGAAAGTGCTAGCATCTACCAAATTATAAGCTTTGTTTTTTTTTTTTTTTTTTTCTTCTTTTTTTCTGAAAGAAAATAACGATGAAATATTGCTTGCATTGAAAGAAATAAATGTTGAACTAGCTTTTTTTTTAAAAAAAAAGAATTAAAACTATTATCGACTAATTAAGTTTGCAAAAATTTAATTTACATTTGCGACATTTCTTAATTTTAGAAACAAAAAAAATTTTACTGAGATTTTTGAATTACTTCTTATACATCCTGGTATATATTATTGCATTTTTGAAATTAATCCTTGACTCTTATTATCATGCTTTTTTTTATTTTTCAGTTCCAGAATTTACTGCTAAAAGTGGACCAGTAATGATGATTCCAGTGAATTCTGGTCAGTATGCTGTTCCTGTTGTTTATATCCCAGTAAGTGCTAGCATCTACCAAATTATAAGCTTTGTTTTTCTTTTTTTTTCTGAAAGAAAATAACGATGAAATATTGCTTACATTGAAGGAAATAAATGTTGAACTAGCTTTTTTTTAAAAAAAAAATTCAGGTAGCTCAATCATCTGAAACTAATGAAGGTGATAAAAAGAGACCAATGTTTCCGTATCATTTGTATTTTGCAAATGGACAATTTCAAGCAACAAACTCAAATTTGGAAGATTTAGGATCTCAAGCAGGTAATTTTTTTCTTTTTTTTAGAATCAACGTTTGTTTATTTCAACATTTCAGCATTTCATGACATTTTACATAATAAACAACAATATGTTTTAAAAATACGAAAAAAAAAAAATTTTCAGGGATTGGTACTCATCCTTATCCTTTTAAAAATTTATTGATGCCTCCTCGTAGTAGCTTGCTACAAGATAGTAAAGTTTTATTTTTAAAAATTTATTTTAATGAAAATTAAACATGAATTATTATATTCTATAATTTAATAACTATATTAAATTTTATTCTGATATGTTTGATTAAAATTAAATAGGATATAAATATAATTAGTTAAATTTAATCTAGCATTTTTATTACAGAAAAGTTTGATGCTGGTGATCGGCCGAAAATTTTCAAACATGTGTCATTTGCAATAAATTCAAATGGATATATTGCACCAAAATTTCTTAAAGAGAAAGAGAAAGACCTTGATTTTGAAATAGATTATATGGATTCAGCTACTAGAAGTAAGTTAAGATACGCTAAGTTAGTATTTCATTCATTTTATTGTTGAGTCAAATAATTTATTTTATTTAATTTTAGGAATGAACAGTTTTTTTTTTTAATTAAACAATTCGTCGCAATTTATTTGTAAAAAAAAAGGGAAAAAAAATGCAATTTAACTACTAATTATAATAAGAACGAAAATTTTTAACAAAACTATAAATTTTTTATATTTTATAAAGTATTTGTGCTAAATCTAGTAAGCAGTCAATTACCAACAAAATTATTTTTTTTAGGGACCATATCAGTTTTAATATCAAATCATTACGATAGTAGCAAAATTGAATTTGTTGAAAAATTGCGAAAGAAATAATTATTAATATGCATTATTTTATCATTTACTCCTAATATTTTCTTATTTTTTCTTTTCATTTTTAGGATTATATGAAAAATTTGGAAATGTAGAAAATACAATTATCATTAGCAGCTGTATCGCGATCGCAAATGTTCTTATATAATCGCAATGATTTTTTTGACTCCTTAGTTTTTATCATTTCTTCAGACTTACTCTTTATACAATTCTTATTTTTTATCCATGTTATCCACTTTTTTTTTGTCATTATCCTCAAGTTACATGCCTTAGCGTTTAATTAACTAATTATTTGTTTTATTTTATAGTATTTTAAGCAGTCGTTCAATTTTTCAATCTCTTTATTCGATCCTAATTTCCTTGATTTACTTGCATATTTCACTGTTATATTATCTTTCATTTTGTTGCAAATGAAATTTTCCAATTACTGAAAGAAAAAAATATGTTCATAATAACATTTCCTATTATAATTTAATTGTTAATTAATCGCATCCGTTTGATTTAATTAAACTTTATTTTGCAACTTAATAAGTAAGTATGCTAATAATTTATAATTTATAGAAAATTGAAAAAGTATTAAAACACTTTCGCCTTTTTTTCTACCTTTATATATATTTTTAATATCAACAAAGTCATTTCACAGTGTATCTAATGTGCCTGCGACATTGAGTGTAAATTGAATACCTGCACAGGTTAACAATCATCTGAACAAAAGAAAAAGTCATTATCATATATAAACATAAATGTTATATAAATACAAATAAAAATTAAAAACAAAAAAGGATAATGAAATAATAAAATGTTGAAAACTGATGAATTTTTCCATTTCTTTTTGCTTTTTCTTGCTGTTCCATTTTTTCTTTTATTTATTTTCTTTACTTTTGATTCATTTTACCAATTCTTTCCCAACAAAATTTTTATCATTTGCCTTAAAATTTTACCATTTATTTAGATGGTTTTTAAATCATTAATACATTTGTTATCATTACATTGCCTGAGCCTAACTGATCATTTTTAGTACATTTCTAAGGATGCTATTATTAGATTGGTAATGATGATGAATCAGTTGCAATGCTATTCCGGTTCAAACTTCATTGCACTACTGCACAATTTCTATTTTACAAAAAATAAAATAAATAAATTTGGTTATTTACTGTCTTTAACAAAGCAAACACGAAACCAAAAAAGTGTAATTTTCAAATTATTATTAAACCAATAAATGTACCAATAATCTATTCATTGATACTGTAAATGCATAGACATAGCATAAATGCATATAATTTAATATTGTTTATTGGTTTTTACTATTGTTACTGTTTTTGTTAAAAAAAAAACCAACAAAATGAAACAAAACAACAAAAAAAAGGTATTCAATTGCTGTTTAGTTCCACTGTATTGATGTCTTTTTTGTTGTTATTGGTAATATTGCCGATCTGTTACAATAATGTCAAATGATAAGAAAATGATAATGTTAAAAAATGATAATAATGAATATGTATTTTATCTTTTGGAAATGATTTCTGCGAAAATCTTTGACCCTTCTTTCATTATTTTGTTATCAAAAGTGCCATAATCAATTAAAATGTTTTTTTTTTTTTTGTCGTTCTTTCATACTTTTATTTAAAGTAAAAAAGGAATAAAAAAAAAGACAAGAAATTATCACACATAAAGAGAAAAGAAAAAAGGGAAAAATGAAGAAGTGAATTCCAGTTTGGTTGAATTTTATTGTAATTAAAATTTAATCAAACCTAATATATCTGTATTTTTTATTTTTTTTTTAACAAAGAAAATAAAAAACAAGGAGAAGGATTTATATGGGCAAATTTTGCCCTTCTTTCTTCATTGCAAAGGCAAACTTTCTGACTATTACATCTATTGCATCATCCTGAATTGTTTCACTTTTTTCGTTTTTTTAATTTCTATTTTCCGTTGAAGTATTAGAAACTTTGTAAAATTGCTATAAAACGATCAAAAGTAGTGATTTTAAAAAGTTTTTTAAACCAGAAATTTCCTGAGGATTAGTTAATTAATTCATGAATTTTTAATTTCATTTTTTGAATGCATCGTTCTTGCTTCCTTTACTATTATTCGCGCAAAAATGAATAAGAATGTTTAACATCTTTCGCTTTTTTTTTCATCCTTTTCATCCTTACTTTTTTTTATTTCCACTTCCAATTTTCTTAATGTTATTGTTTTTATTTATTATAATTGTAATAATAATTATTGTTGATAACGTTATTATTATTATTATTATTATTATTATTATTATTATTATTATTATTATTATTATTATTATTATTATTATTATTATTATTATTATTATTATTATTATTATTATTATTATTATCATTATCATTATCATTATCATTATCATTACTACTGCCACTATCATTGTAATCATTACTATGATTTTTAATTATTACTACTGTCATTCTTCTTCTTCTTATTATTATTACTGGTGTTATAATTGTTGCTCTCTTTTATATAATGAAATGCTAAACATACATACTGTGCCTAATTTAATCGATTGATGGGAAATTACATTTTCAAATTTCATCCCTTTGATTGCTATTTTTGCAATTATTATTGCGCTTTTTTGTCAAATGAGAAACGTTAAATGTTAATTTTAATAAAAATTTTTATTAAAAGGAGCATTTTTACATTCACATATGTATTTATATAATTTATTCTTTCAGTAATGATATTTCATGAAATTTTTGCTTTTTTCTTCTTTTTTAGATCAAAAAATTGTGAAAAATTTTCACCATTACTTTATTTCTTGTTTGTTTAAATAATTTATATGGAAAAATAAGTTATAAATTGACATTTCTACTTCATTTAATTGGTAAAATGAAAAAGGGAAAAGAGAAAATCAAATGAAAATTGTACAACATTTTTAATTGCTATCTCCAACCAGTTAGAATAATTAATTTATTACACAAAAAACGATCAGTTTATTTAACTAACATGCCGTTAATTGGTAACCTTCAGGATTCGTCATTTTGAAAAAAAAATTGTTTCGTTTAATAGTAAAAAAAGAAAATGGGTGGATGTTGTAGCGTAAGTAATCGACCACTTGAAAGTTTGAAGAGAATGGCATACCTGGGTTATTTTCGATGTAAGCATATTTGTTTACTCTCACTTGGATATAGTATTTAATGATAAGATAACAATCCATTTATTTTCGTGAATTAAGTCATTGAATGACAATAATTATAATAACCGATGTGATAGTGTTTTAGCTGAATTATCATATGAATTGCAATTGTAATTATATATATAATTGAGTAAATTATAGCTCATTTATAGCAATTTATAAAATTTATGACACTTTATAAATAAATAATTTATAATTTATCTAAACAATTTATATCCTATTATTATTATTGTTATTGTTATTATTATTATTATTACCATTATCATCATTATTATTGCTACAAATTGTTTGTTAATTATTGTCATCAAATAATAACCAATATATCAGAAAGGATTTAACTCAAATTAATTCTACCTTGCAATAATAATTTGTTATTCGCATATTGTTACGGAGGAGTGACATATTAAAATAATTTTAATAATTTATTGTAATATGTGAAACATTTCATCTTACTCTTTTTTTTTTTTCAATTACCCAAACTTTCTAATTATTTCTAAGATTAAAATTTTAATATTAAATTTTTAATTTTTTTTAAAAAAAGTTGCTAATCATAAACGACAGCAAACATACATGAAAATAAATAACATACAATAAGTGTATAATAACAAAGTAATACGTGTGGATCTTCTTAATTGATAAACAAACAACGTTTATTTTATCATTTAGAATTTAATAGAAAGTAAGCGATGAGGTAAAAGATTAATCGTTGTAATTAATAATTAAACATAATTGTTCTTAATGCTTTGGTAATTTATCATTTCTAATTCTGATACGTCAAAAAAAATAAAAACATAAGTGTAACATTTGTCTAAGACGTAAACAGCAATAGCAGTATATGATTTTAGTGTTTTCTATTCTTTCTTATTTCAAATAATTTAACCATAGGTTTTGGAATTAAAAATGTTATAATAATCTCGTTTTTGTGTTTATTATATTCAAATATGATTTTTTGGTAGAATTTTTGTTGTTGTTGTTTTAAATTTTCTCATATTTTAGTATAAGAACTACTCCTGGAAAAAGCATAAATAATTTTTATGAAAAGAAAATTTTTATTGATAAAAAAATTTGCAAGGAATGTTTGCTAAAAATTTAATTGATTTCAATGGAATATGATATGCATATATTAATCAATCAATATTTCGGAGAGAAATAAAAAATTTTAATTTTTGTAAAGAAATATTTATGCGCTCTTTTCCAAAACGATCATTTCAAAAAACATTTCCATTGTATCACTCATCGTTTGCATTGATATAAATGCATATATATATATTTATTTATCATTCATCAATATTTGTAAAGAAAGCAAATTGTACTATGTAAAGATACTTTTTGCTATGTAAAGGAAAGATTCACCTTAACATTATATTGTCACATTCTCACAAAAAAAAGTAAAGAAAAAAGGAAGAAAAAAATACATTTAAGCAAAAAAAAAAGTGAAATAATTTTTTTTTCTTTTTTCCTTTCTCCCTTTCTTTCATTCTTTCTTTCTTGGTCAAATTTTTAAATAATTTAATTGCACTTTGATTGCATGCTTAATTTTGCATTATAGTAGGGTGCCTATCAAATAGATATTTTTGCACTCTACATTATATTATGCAAAATAAAATGCAAAAACAAAATTGCTAAATGAGAAAATCTTTTTTTTTTTTTTTTTAATAAATGCATTATAGTAGAAATGTTTCGACTGTTAAAATTTTTAGAAAAGAAAACTGTTTGAGAAAATAAACGAACTTTATGTTCGTATTTCATATCAAATTCCACATCCTGAAGAATTAAATCAATTGAAAATAATGTTGGATAATATATATATATATTATTAAGGGAACATCAAATACACGTATTAAACCAAAAATTATTATCATTATTTATTATTATTATTGTTATTATTATTATTATTATTATTTTATCGTTACTATTATTATCACTATTCCTGGTGTAATAAATCAAAGGCTATGAATTGATATGTTCTTTTTCTATTTTGCCAGAATTTTCCAGTTTATGATATTGCGCAATAATTGCTATTTTGCTATTTGATGACTTTCGATTGAAATGTATCTATGTAAACAACAATTGAAGAAAGATGTAAATACCTTGTCACGCACACTCACACCCACACCTACACACGCACGCCCACACACATCCACCTGTACACACGCACGCCCACACACACCCACATATACAGACAGACACGCACACAAATAAACACACATATAAATACCAACATCTATCTTTTCCTTGCTTTTGGAACATTGTAAACTAATAATCATCAGTTTAGGAAAGCCATACACTTTGATATCTGATTGCGACAATAAATAATGCTGATAAGAGCACGTTGTCATTCGTTTTAAGTAATTGCTTAACCCAACTGTTTTTGCGTATCTCAGAGACATTAAGAAGAAAAAACAATTAAATTCTCATTAAAATTAAGTTTTTTTCGTCCTTGTTTAGGTTATTAAATAATTTATTAAATTTGACAACTTACAATGATAATAAAATTCAGTTATTGTTCACTTAATGAGTGAAAAGGGATGGAAACCTATACAATTATTTACTCATACAACAATTTACATCATGAAAAATTTTGCAATTTTTATTTCAATTATTTGTTTTTGTTTTTTTATGATAAAATAATATACCAGATATGATTTTGCAAAAATTTTTTCTTCCACAATAAGCTCATTTTATTCATTATCAAATTAATATAATTAATTTAGTAAGAAAACCCCGAAATGGCTAGTGAAAAAGTTTTAAATCATTAAATTTTATCATCTTTATCATCTTGGTTGGCATCTTTGATTTAATTAAGATTTTGGAAAGCACAAATACACAAAATATGATAACCATTTTCGAATCAAACTTCAAAAATTATCACCGATACCTATGATGTATTATCATTCATTCATTGATTGTAAGGTATGTATTCTAATATAGAAATGCTTAAAAAATTGAAATCATCGGCTAAAAATCATGCGGCTGCGATCAAATCTATATGTTCTAATATCTTATGATTCAGGTTCCAGAATCAAAAATCGTTGCAAATGTCAGTTGCGAAAATTCCGACACCATGCGAATTAAAAGTTGGCTCAAAAAGAATTTTTTTTTCTGCTTTAAATATTTTGAATTCAACTGCTAGTCAATTAACTACAAATTAGATGACTGTTTATCAACTGTTCAGTTAATTATCTCATTTAATTTATTTGCATTCTAATGTAGATTTGGTGCAATTGATGTTTTATAATTATACTTTTTATTATCATTTTATTTACCAATGATAAAGAATAGCAATTTAAAATACTATTTTTTGTATGTGGAAAAATATCAAAAATTTCAGTAGCAGAAATTAATTATAAGATATCCTAAAATGAAAGAAAGATACGACTTTTAAAAATTCATACTATAGTTTAAAGATGAGATTTGCAGCAACGCTATTTTATTGTATTATCATTAACACATTTACTCTATTGACGTATTTCATTTACTTTAATTCCTTCCTTTTTTTAAAAAAAAATAGAATGGTTTAAACATAATATAAGATTTTCATCTAAATATTTTTTGATCCAAACAAACGCAAAATTAATCACTCTGGAACTTTCTCATACTAATTTTAAATTATCTATTTATAATCTGCTGTTTCATTTTCTGTTCATTTTATAAAATTTTAACTGTAAAAAAATTTAACGTTTAATGGTAAAATCTTTGAAAAAAGATTAATTATAGATTTATGATAGTTAGCTGAAGTATTTGCAACTATGAAAAGAAATTTAACAATTTCATCGTTTTATTTCTTCTAGATAAGAAAAATTATTTGATATTAGTGATAAGAATAGATTGTTTGATGATAATGCTAAAAATGTTACCAGTATGAAAAATAAAAAATTTTTTTGAATTGAAGGAAAAGAAGAAGGAAAAGAAATTTTGTTACATTATATATTATTTCCAATCCTATTTCATATTTTATTTTTTTTTAGAAAAAGTTAAAGTTTTAATTTTAAACTTTCACTTTCAAGAAACTTTTTGGTCAGTCCAATGCAAAAAACAAGGAAATACCATATGATGTTATTGTATGTACACGAGAACTTTGTGCGCGTTATCTCGGTGGTGCATGGAATACAATTAGCCCAGAACAGTTACGTATGCAACCAGTTATGTTAGTATTTCCAATTTATTTTTATTTTTTAAAATTTGAATTTAACAACAGATATATTTAAAAAATGACATTGCAGTTTTTGGATAAAAAGTATTACAGAATTTTTGCAATAATGTATCTCTTGTTATTGTACTTGTATGTATGAAAATATTATTTGAATACCTGAAAAGTAAACATCAATTAATTGAGTAGTAAAAAAAGTTTTTCTTAGCCAAATTATAAAAGTACAAAAATTTTTCGAATTAATAAATCAAAATTAAGTTAGGAAAATGAAAAATATCAAAATTCTTAAGTGGTAGGAATTGTTTTTACTTGAAATTATTTAATATAAATAAATCTATATGTTACTTGCTACTTTTTTTTTTCATTTTTATATTTCAGTGGTGGGATAAGCAATTTATTATTCTTGGTGGAACTACCAGAAAATGTAGTACCAGAAGGAGGAGAACCGGTTTGTTCACTTTTGCGCATACATTGTTCCGATGATCTTGATCGTCTTCTCAGTGAAGCAGTTGTTTTTACAATGCTTTCTGAAAGGTTTTCCTTTTTTAAATTATTGATTAGAAAATGCTTCTTTGAAATATAAGTTTGTTCTTTAATAACCTGAAACTTTCGCCTTTGTTTTCATCTTTTTTTACTAATAAATTTTTTTAAATTCCAAAAAAGAAAACGATAAAAAATAAAAATGCGAAAAATCGTAATGAAGAAATGCTTGAAATTTATTATATGTTGTAATGTTTGCACATGTATTTCAAATTTGATGATTTCGAAAATTTTAACAAAATTATTGCATAAATTTCGAAACTCGGAATAGTTCAGATTGCTTGGACCACGACTTTTTGCTGCTTTTCCATCAGGTCGTTTCGAACAATATATTCCATCACGACCATTATTTTGCGATGAATTTCAATATCCAGGGCAAAGATTTCGATTTTTTTTTAAACTTTGAATTTAAAACACTATTTTTTTCTCATTATTATGGTATGATATTCATGAAATTTTAGCATCACCAAACATTTGGGAAAAGTATTTGCTCGTATTCATATACTTAATGTACCTATTGCAAAAAAACCAATGGTTATTGAGGTAGCTAATGGATGGCTAGAAAAGTTAGGCAACAAAATGCGCCATAAAATGAGGCTTAAAATGGTGCAAGCGGATCTTTCAAAAGTAATACCTTTCAATTGTTGAATAACATATTACTCAATTATAATTAGTGTTAATCAGGTGAATCATTTAGTGTGCATATTCGTGTCATCATTCAAGATTATGCTATGCTAAATGTAGTTGATCATCAAATCGTATTTTCATGTTACAACAAATTACAACGGTTTTCTTTTTTTTATTCCATTAATTTCATCCAAAATTTAATACGCTTGTTTAGAAGTAATTTAAATTTCAAAAATGCAACAATAAAAGAACTAAAATAACAAATTTTTTATGGATTTAGAAGTCATAGAAGCCAATAAATCTTATCATCTTTTTTGCATAGAATGATAGGTCCATCATAAGAAAAACAATTATCAAGGTATTCTGTTATTATTAATTAGCCCTTATCAGTAAAATAAATAACCATGTAAAATATTCATTATCTATGAGTGTTTATTTATTTAAATATCAATTTTTGGGAGAAGTATCAATTTTGCCTAAGGTATTAATTAATTTATCTGTAAATAAAAAAAAAAAAAAAACCATTTTTCGTGTCCCGAGCTTGTGACATACGCAGTTTTGAAAAACGAATTAGAAATCATACAACTGTGTCTGGAAAAAAGTGGAAGTCCAATTGTATTCTGTCACAACGACCTTCAGGTTATTCTTTTTGCAAATATTTCACAAAATATATATTAAAAAAGAGAAAAATTGTCAACTGACTTCTAATATGTTATATATCATGATGTGATTGCGCTTATTGCTGTATTTTAATACATCGTTCTCTGCATTTTTTTCTAATAGATTTTAAAGTTCGAAATTATGTATTGCTGTAATGGAATTACAAAGTAAAACGTTACAATACTAATTTTGTTTACTAAGATTTATGCATAATGTTCGATAATTATTATAATGCTAAAAAGAGTACAATTACACAGATAACAAGCGATGAATGTAACACTGATTATTCACGTGGTAATTTCAGGAAGGTAATATATTGCTACATAATCAATATACCATTAATGAGAACGGTGATTTTGATATTAGCGAAAATGAAGATCCGATTTCACCAATCGATTTTGAATATGCCAGCTATAATTACCGGTAATTTTCTTGATTTCCATCTCCTTTGTTAAATATTTGAGGAAATATATTTCTAAACATTTTAATATTCTAACTTCAAACATATTCTGAAAATTAATAAAAATCCAATTTTTAGGGGATTTGAATTTGGTAACTACATTTGTGAGTATATGTTGGATTATGGTAATGATAAATCACCGTTTTATTGGGTTAGACGGGAACGAACACCATCCGATGAACAGCTCTATTATCTGTTCAACTCATATCTGGATGAAATTGATAAGGTAAGCGTTTGAAATAGTTAATGTTTACATTGATATAACATTTTGTTAGCATTGAGAATTCAAAAATCAAATTAAAAAAAAAAAACGCTACATGCAACTTTTTTCTCGCTAAATCTTAAAATTAAAAATTTCAAAAACTTTTTTAATTTTTATTGGAACAATGATGATTCATTTCCATTTATGACGCTGTTTTCTTTTTTTTTACTAATGCTACTATTTTTAAAAGAAAAATTGAAGATTGTTTTGTTTCTAAACAAATAATGCCAAAATTTTAAGAGAAGAAAGATTTTTTTTTTGAAGAAATTCTTTTGTTTTTTTCTTTTTAAAAAGAGTCATATTGATATTAAGTTGTTATAGCAAAAGCAAAATGGTGATCATTTCTATCCAGTTAAAAATTTATCTTTGAGCCGTGAAGCAGAAATTCAAAAATTATTCATTGAAGCACGTCGTTTTCCTGCCGTATCTCATCTATTTTGGTCCATTTGGTCATTTTGTTTGGCTGATGAATCATTGCCCATTTCATTTGATTATATAAGTTATGGTTTGGACCGAATTGCGCTATATTACGAATGCAAACCTCGACTTCTTGAATATCTCAATTGATAAAATTCACTTCATTTAATATATTTCATTTCATTTCTTATATATATATATATATATAAAATGAACAAATGGAAGTTTGTATAATTGCTTCTTTGATGTGTTCATATGATGACATATACATTTCTTTCAATCATTTTTTTAATTCCGAAAAATATCTGGGTCTATTTAATGGCAATTTTAAAGTTAAAAAATAAATTGTTGGCAAAAAAGAGTAATTTGTAACAATTTAAATCATAAATAAACGGGAAAATATAAAAACAATGTTCAATCATGTTATTTTAAGTTCGAAACGTTTCAGATTTCTGCTGTTCGTATTTAATGCTAAAATTAATAGAAAAAACAGGATTTTGCATAGTTGAAACAAGCAAATAACTCACATTATGCCTTTTAAACAAATTTCTTGTTCGAACTGAAATTAAATATGAATTTAAAAAGTACGGAAAACTATATTATTCCTGTAATTAGATTGAAGTTGAAGTGATTTTTCAAAAAAATTTTCGACTGTTTCATTTACGCCCTATAATTTCCACCTTTCAGGTTGTTAGTTTTTCATTCCGATAATGTTGGTCGGTAACATTCCGGTAAAGTTGACCGATAAATAAAGGCTCTTATCTGATAGATTCTCTGACTTATTTATTTGATGAAATGCATAAAAAGATATTGGAATTGCTCATGTGATATGGAAAATTTCGTTTACTTACTAAAATTTAGTTACTACTCCGATAAAGGGTGAGTGATTGCTTATCCGCAGATTTGCTGTTGTTCGCCAGTATTTCTTTCGTCAATTCTTGTCAAACTTATGATAGTCCCAAGAGTTCCTGAAATGCGTTCGTTTAGCACCCGTTCGGTTACTTGCTTTTGTAAATCCGATTTAGTGTTATTATTGCCGCAGCAGGTCTTAGCTATCTCCCTATTAGTATTCTTACGGCGATATTCACTGCTACTTATCCGGGTATGGTGGGATGTTGTTCCTCTGCAGGGGACATTGATGGTTTGGAAGACTAGGACTGAGGGGATGGGGATTCTGGCTGTAGGTATTGTAGGTGCTAATACTTTCTATCAATATAATTGTTCAGCGAGGAAGTGTTTTATCTTTTTGTTGATGCAGTATCCTTCCGCAACTGGTCACTTTTCAGGTAGTCACGTTGGAAAGGTTACTAGTGGAGCCGACAGGATGGCGGGAAGATGCACCAGCGCTATTTGCAATTAGTCGCGATTTGACCGACCTGGCGATATGGTGCTTAATGGAGTTCAGCTGTAACACCACTTGATGGATTTCAGTTGTATTCATCATGTTGGGCAGTGCTGTTGGATGTCAAACTGTTTCCGTGACTGCTCACGGAGCTGGTAGGCAGGTACCATTCACGGTATAGGCTGGCTCCGTATTTAGGATCCAGTTTGGATATTACTACTCAGGCTTAGCGGGATGACAGAGTGGGAATTTTCTCGAATGCGGGAGTTGATGATTCCGGAAATGGAGCGTGGATTATGGTGATGATGTCTTGTAATTTTCATATTTTGTCTGTAGGTGGTCGAATTTTTTCTGCATTAATGTTGATAATAGGGACTTACGTTGTGCAACTCAGTATATCTCAAAAACTAAACCGTAGATTGTGAAGTTGTTTGATCTGGCTAAGCAGAGCATCGGCCAAATTGATACAGACACCTTGTGGCGGAATGGTTTCGTCAGAGGCCATTATGTAGATAGTTCGGCGAATATGATCTTTTCTTTTTTTTTTTGTTTGTTGCCTTGCTTCCGTTTGAAGTTTTATGTTTTTTTTTTTTTTTTTCCTTTGTTACTTTCACTGTTATGTTTATAACATGTTGTGTATTTGTTAAGTGTAGGGTATAAATTTTTTTCTTGAATTTCCATCAGCGTTGTTCAAATATTGTGCCGGTCAACAAAGCCTCATAAATCATAAGGTATTTTTCTGAGATAGAAATAGCAGTCTGTTATTATAATGGGTCGGAATTCATGTGAAGGCTTTCATCATAATTTCGAGAAGAAAACGGAACTTGATTCATTCCCACAACTTTTGGCGAAAGCTTTCCAAAGGAAACTATGAAGCACGATGCAACACTAGTCTGGAGCAATGGTAGATACTTCAGCGCAGTATTTGCAAGACCTCCAGTAGTGTTTCTCAGAGAAGTTAACTTCGAAGACAAATCATCCAGAAAGAGACAGTCTATAACTTCACAAAACCCGACTCGAACTCCTTTTCTTGTGGAAAGAATTCCACATAGTGCATCCCCTCAGAATTCTATTTTAAAGTTGAGAACAAGAAATTGGAAACATCATGAATATTCAGTTATGATCTTTTATTACGTCAAGGATTAAAAATTTTTAAATGCATAGGTTCAAGAGCATCTCTGAAATATGACTTCTAAAACAGCGATAACGTAGAGTACCACATAAATACTTAACAGATCTACAAGTATGCGTTCTTAAATAGTCCACAGATCTGTAACTACAATCGATGTGTTACCCACAATGTTTAACCTAATACTACATAAAAACCTAGAATAATAAAGGAAAACGACAGAAGTGACGTTGGTCTTGATGAATCTGACATGAATATACACAGCCCGATTGCGGTTGTCATGAAATTCCACTTAACCAAATTCTACACCATACAAAAGCATAAATCTACTAAATGAAAGCAACCACATCATGTTTATTGTCCTGCATCTGTCACACACCAAGATACATTTACCATATTATTACCAATACAAGAACAATAAAACAGCCAGAAATTATGAAGATTCTATAATATTTGAAAATGCGCTAACAATAATCATAAACGTAACAGCAAGAAGTTAGTTGTGAAGCCTGTTATAAAACATGGATGGGAAAGAAAATTTGCTAAGTCCAAAAATTTCATTTAAAACATCCTCCTGCTTAGGTAAACTTCCAGTTCCAGATCATTTCCAACAGTCACTTTTGCCTATTCCGAATTAAAACTGCAAGATGTTTAAAAAATCATTTATTTTTTATTTCAAATGAAGAATTGAGCATTTGTAACTTTTCATTTATAATATTTGCAACTAATTATTATAGAATTTCTTAAAAACCGAATTGCATTATTCGGACCTATGCATTTTATATATCTGCTTTTGCTTTTTCCTTATCAGCATTAATTTCAGTTAAAGGTACCTGTAACAAGTAATTTAAAATTTATTAAATCAAGATACCTGAGTTCCGCAGTTCACGGAAACTGATTTTCTGCTATGAACGAAACTTAACTATATTGTAAAATGTCCAACTCAGGATTTTATGAAATAAAAGATTGGAAATATTTTATATTCATGCTTATGTTTGACATTCTTCTAAACTAAATCTTGGCACTGAAAAAAGCTCATTTCACCAGAGCTTTTTTCTCTGACCAGAATTAACGGCATTAACTGTTTATTTCATATAGTGCATCACTTCACAAGTGCGCATTGAGAACATGACTGTGCATTTGCTACTGCAAGAAAATCCCGACCATCATTTTCTTTAATCCACGTCTAGATTAAAGAAATTGGTTCTAACACTACTGAATCTTGCGATCTTGACTCTTCCTGTTGTTGGATTACAAAAGTGTCCTGAACTGTTATACCATCTTCAACATCTTCCATTTCTGGCCACAAACTTGCTTCAGCTTGCTGTACACGATTTAAACGTTCGGTCAAATCGCGCAGTGCTTTCTGCCTTAAAGTTTCAATCAAGAAAAAAGGGCTCAACAAGAATACAGCTTACCATTGAGTGCAAGCAGTAGTAATAGTAAACAGCAGATAATAAAATGTTAAAAGTATCTGAAAAAGAAAAGTCCTACCGCCTTCTTTCCGTATCTCTCGTTTGTAAACCAGGAAGAATGACATTTATAGAATCAAGCTGCATTAGATCGATACGCCTTGCCACTGGTTTACATAAATGTGCTTGTATCAAGCAAGTATAAACTGCTGATGATAGCACCCTCATTAACGGTTGTAACTTCGAAGGGAAGAGACTGGAATTATAGCAAACTAAAGTGGTTACACTTTATATTTAATAATACAAAAAGTACAATAGATAGGTTGGTATAGAATAAAAACAGACTTTGTCGCCTTTGAATTTTACACATATTTTTTTGAATTCTGTAGTACTAACCCTTCATTTTTTTTTTTTTTTTTTTGTTTACAGTTCCATATGATGAGAAACGATAAGCTTTGTTTATGTAAAAATCTAATAATCTAATCGTACATAAAATGAATAAATGTATTGTATGGAAAAAGCAATGGATGAAGACGGGTGACAGTATCTTGTGTTAACCGATTGTGAACAACGAATTAAAATTGCTTGAAATCTGATAAGTGGCTGGAATGGAATGAACTGTCCAACAGCGAATATTTCAAACCTTATTTCAAGACTTATCTGCATTGCTGGCTTTGCCACTGCGCTGGTATTTAGTAAAATCTTTGTTGAGGAAAAAAAAGACTTTAACAATGCCGCAGAAGTTTTTATATACCCTTTAGCATTGTGCTCGTAGTGTCGACTGAACTACTCAACGAGGAAGTTACCATTAAAATTCGAAAGTGCAAAACTTATTGAGGGTGATATAAAAGCAATATGCAACATAACTGAAAAAATATCATATGGCATACGTTGCCCATGCAAAATGTTCGCTGGGGTCCCCTCTCGGCTCACCATTATGCGGTTGCAAAAACCGCAAATAAATCCAGCTTATCTGAATACCGGATAGAATCTGAAGTAGTGAGACCCAACGAAGAAAGCCGAATCCAACCAAAAATGATGCGGTGACAAGAATACAAGAAGGAAGATGAGTATTTTTGATATGACCAATTGGTGTAGTCAGAAGTACCGAGTCTGGTAGGTACTGAAAATAATGCCAATATGCATGGAAGATGGATGATATCGGCTCGTTCAAACATAATAAATAAAAGTTAGAATTTTGCTTAGAAATGGTTGCAAACAATTAATGCCTTGTAAAAACAAATCTGTGGGATGCAGATGATAAACTAAAATATGAATCTCAGAAGAGCTTTAAAATTTTTAAGAGCAGATATAAATTCCCTACCTGTTTCATAGCAACACAAACGGCGGAACAAGCCGATAGTAAACCAAATATATAAGTCCGAAAAAAAAAGGTGTCATTTACCGTGATAACAAATGTTAGTAATGCCACAATCGTGATTAAAAGCGATGAACCAATCTAGAAAGTGGTAACTAACAAAGGATAAAATAATATGACTTAATCCATTTCAGCTGACACTTCATTCAGTTCAGTTCAGCATTGTTTATTTGGTAAATATAAATCTGTTCAGCCAAATAGCATCACAATAAAAGGATGGATTAAACGGAACAAACTGACGGCTGGCATTTATACCATTCCATTCAAAAAAACAATATATAAAGTGTCCAAAAGAACTAAGTGATTAGCTATTACCATGAAGTGTATACGACATACCAAGATATCAAACACAGTGTGTGATGTACTAAGCCGTAACATTAAAAAAAAACATTAAAATACATTACTACCTAATTTTTGAAGATTTACATACATCATTTCGGATCTTTAGTATAAATGAGCAAATTTCTCCTTAGCAACATCAAGGATTTCGTCCTCCTCACTTTTAGACTAACAACTGACAAAACTGAAAACGCTTAAAATGATACAGCATAAAAATTACACCTGAACGATGCCTAGATATTTGATGGTTTCAAACATGCCCCAGTTTGGCTCGATTAATGATGCCACTTGATGAAGATTCCATACTAGTAAAATGAAAGCAAAAATATTGGTCTCGATGGTAAAATGTGTAAACAGCCGCCATAATTCAAAATGCACCAAATCATGGCCAGTTAACGAGAACAATTCAAAAATAACTTCAGAAAGAGATAAAATTCCTCCTAAAAAAAGAGAATAAATAAATTACAAGATCAAACTCTCACCAGCAACGATGTCCGTGCAGTTTTATGAAAAATGATAACAGCATTTAGATTTTGGTACACGCAAAACCTGACATTAAGCAATACCGGAAAAAGCAAATCGTTTACTTTTCGTGTTTACAAAGATTAATAAGGAATTCTACTAAAACGTTAAGGCTTAACAAACTCTACTTCATGCAAAACGTAAGTGAAAACCAACCTAACAAAACTATACATAAACCAATCCGGAAAAGTAGACGTGATTGCTTCAAATATAATGCTACAGAATTTGTTTGCGGCGACATAGACAAAAATACCATTATGAGGTTCTGAACGGCGATACCTTTAATGCCAAAGTAGCTACTGAAACTTTAGCACAATCATATCTGAAATCAAAGAGAAGGATCATACCAAAAGTGCAATCCAGTTATTTCTTTCACCTAGTAGTAGCGTACACGGGATTATTATCGATATGAAGATAATTTTCCCAGAAATATTATGTCCAACCAGTTAGTGCATCACATCTTTTGCCACTGATAACCCCTACGAAGAAGTGAATCAAAACCTCTACGTCTAAAATACTGAAAATGGATTCGATATCTATAGCGATTTACACTAGGTTTTTTGAAAATTCAAAGGTTAAATCTCATTTCGTGTCAGCAAAACAAATCCTCATTGGGAATCCAAACTATCTGTAAAAATAAACTCCAAATATTTCGCAATTTCGCGAAATTCGTAACTATTGCTATTACTGTTTAAGAGGAAAAATAACAACTGTACTAACAGGGTATGAAACAGCACAATGAAGAAAAATCGATTATATCAGATACTGTTCCTACAAATCAAACGATACAAAAACGAAATTTGACGTTGCTTTTCCAAAATAATAACAAAACTAACATTTTTAATTCTGAAATTATAGAAGAAATTAATGAATCATCAACTTAATATTTATCATAGATACGCAAAAATATAATATCTTTTCTAACTTTTCCAAAGAAACATAGAACAAAAAAAGTTACTGAAATCATTGACCATATAAAGTAAATGTCATCTTTGCTAGAAAAAAACTTTCGACCTTAATCCAAATTTCGAGAATTTTGAACAGCATTTTTTTTCTAATTTAATAAAATCATTGCTTATTACAGTTATTAAATGTAATTATTTCGATATTTTCTCAATCTATCACATCATTATTGTTATTCATTCTTCATTTCATCCCCTCAACGTTACAGTACTTCATTCACAATCATAAACAATACTTCAACAATAATTGCATAATATTCGGAAAATTTTCCTATTCTCTAACAGCTTAAATTCTAGCGCTATTTTGCTACTAATTCTCAATCACGATCGAATGTATTAATCAAATCTTACCTACTTTTTAACCTACCATACATGATACTATATCTATTTCCTTGCTAACCGGAACTACATCTGCTCTACTCCTTCGCCAACTGAAATCATAATGTACTTCCCTGATAACCGGAATTACATCTACCACATTTCACCAGTCACAAGAAGTAAAAAGCATTTGTTGAAATGTGAATGATGTCATTATGAAATTTCACCCGCCCAACGGCTGTTTGTAATGTATATATACATAAGCAGATTTATATATTTGTTTGAATTAGGCTAATATCAAATCTTCAAAATATGAAGTGCTTTTTATCTTTAATTTCTAGAAATTTCTTTTTGGTATCTTAAAAATTTTAGCTTTAAAATAAAAAGCAAAATGTTTTTTCTTTCTTTTCTTTTTTTAATTCATGCTAAAAAGTTCGAATTATCATAAAGCACTCAAGTAGATCAGAAAGTTATTCTAATTAAAATTTTCAATTTTTCTTCCAAATGTTAAAGTACAATACATTAACACAGCAAAGTTTCATATTTCATGGGACAAATTAAGAGTAACAAAGAAATTATTCTCTGTTTAGTTTTTTTCTTTCTTTTCCGAAATAATTAGAACATTCATTTGGTAGAGTTTCTTTTTAACCTCAATAATTTACAACTTAATATATATGAAAACATCTGTAGCAATTATTTAAATTACGTTAAATTAATTTTTCAATACTTACTATAATAATGATAATGCGAATTCATAGTGTTTTTTAGAGTTAATTTTAAAATCGAGCCATAAAGATTATTGCTTTAAATTGAGGAATGAGAATCTTGAAATTTTCGAAATATTTCATGAAATATTTGAACTATTGATGAAGTAAAGGTCAATTTTGTTAAATTCATTTTTGCTAATAAATTCATTTACGATCCAGTTCGATCAAAAGTATAATATTCTTTGAAATATTATTTGCTATTTTCTTTTTTTTAGAGAAATATTTGCGAAAAAGTACTTCGTTTTTTTTATCATTCATTTTTGTATATTCATTGAAATCACTTTCCAACCTTTTTATTTTCATTTGTTCAATAATTGACTGATATCTAATCGTAATTTGAATAAATCGATATTACGCTTTGAGCAATATTATTGATCAAATGTTAATCAAAAATACATTAATTTTGAAATATTATTTGTCATTAAATATATATATATACATGAAGAGATGCTTCTTTCTACTTTTTCGTTTGCTTGTTAATTTATTTAAATCAACTTTTATCGTTATCATTACAAGCAATGTAGAAATTTTGTTTATCATATTTTCAGCCTTTTTTTCCAAAAAAAAAAAAAAAAAAAAATGAAACTAATTTTACCTAAGATTGCAAAGAGAAGAAAGAAGCAAAAATATTTGAAGAAAAATTATAATCGCATATGATAACATATTATGACGCTAAAACTTTCTGGCACATCACTGTAATTTATCTATTCCTTATATGACAACAGAAAAGTTAACTGCTTATCGATATTAGATTGAAGATTTGTTCTACAGTACATTAGATATGATTAGGCATTAATATTTTTGACTCATCATTTTTAAAAAGTTTATTATTTATTCCTTCATCATTCACTTGATTATAAAACTGTAAATGAAATAAATATGTAAAAATTTTTTCTTCCATTTTTTAAAAATTTGTTTCAAAACAAATTTTTTTGAAAGGATTATATTTTAAAAATTTCTTATTAAGCTTCGTGATTACATTTTTCTTAAAATATTGTTTCAAATGTTAAAGCAATTTCAATTTATCTTGCTCTTTTTTTTGAAAAAAAAAAAACGAAGACAAAAAAAGACGTTTAAAACTTTGAATTTTTTCAATTAATACATTTAATTTCATCATATATTTAATTTAAACCAAATTCATAAAATGCTAAATAATACATTATTTTATGCTTGGATTTGTTTTTAAACCTGAGCTATATTAGGAAAAAAATTACCTTTAACCCATTTGACATAAGTAATGTTAACTTTCGTAGTAATTCTCTTGGAGTTTATATTTTAATTTTGTCTACTTTTTTCACGATTTTCGATTTAATATTAGCCTAAATCAATTTTTTTTTTTTAATTTAGCAGCACATAAAAAAATAAATAAATTGTTTTTCAAAAAAACAAAGAGAGAAAAAGAAACAGTGATCTGAAGAACATAACATTGTATTATAAATGGATAATTTATTAAAAAATTTTTAATTATTTAACAATTTTAATATGTCGCAAAAATCTGAAACATTTTAGAATTCAATACTTTTTTTTAATTTCGTTACCAAATTTTTTAAAATAAAAAGTTGAAGTATAATTATAATTGCAAAAAAAAGGAAAAGAATGAAAAGAGAAGAAAAGGAAGGTATAAATGAGAAGAAATATATTG
The DNA here is from genome assembly GCF_000002995.4 of Brugia malayi. Lineage (NCBI taxonomy): Eukaryota > Metazoa > Nematoda > Chromadorea > Rhabditida > Onchocercidae > Brugia > Brugia malayi. The sequence goes on from NW_025062479.1 coordinate 10,912,376, forward strand.
ATAACGGATAAAATGGTAAGTGGAAAAGTAAAATATTACCTGGTTCTTCCATAATTTTATGCATTGAAAAGCATTCACACACACACACACACACACACCCATATATTTTTATATGTGTATGCGAGCGAGCATAAAAGGATATAGAGATTACTTCATATCATTGATTTAAAAAAGAGAAATTAAGAAGGCATGAGAGTGTTAGCATTTTAAAGCATAAATATTAGCCATTAGTCATAGTGTGATCGATGGAAATTCATATTGGGTCCCTGTGATTGGTCCTTTTCCATCTATTACAACTAGTCAGAAACTAGTTGTAATAGATGGAAAAGTTGAAGAATTAGGATTAAAAAGGATAGCGAAAGTGGATTGAATGAGAATGAAGAGAAAAACGATGGATTGACTGGCTCAGCTTGTTTGGATGGAAACCGATAAAAGCAAACAAAAAGCCTTGGCATCATCATCTATTTCACTGCCTTAGCATTCTGCCTATTTTTCCATGCAAATTGTTCCTTTTCATTTTTCCTTTCGATATTCATTTATTACTTATTTATGCTTAATATTTTTAGGGTACTGGAAAATTTTTCACACTCTCTAAAAGAATTCAAATTTTAGTTTATAAATTTTATTCACTTCAAATAATCATCGCCTTTTTTAAAATCTCTTTTGTTTCTTTTATTGGAATATAATGTAATCAGCTTTTTTTTCTTATATATATATATATATATATATATATATATATATATATATATATATATACTATTAGTTGTAGACTTCGTAAATAATCATTTGTAACATTATTTTAACGTTTTTAAATCATCATACTCCTAATGATTTCATTAGTTTTTTCTTATAATTGTTATAATTATTGTATTATTCTTATCATTATTATTATTATTATTATTATTATTATTATTATTATTATTATTATTATTATTATTATTATTATTATTATTATTATTATTATTATTATTATTATTATTATTATTATTATTATTATTATTTTATTATTATTATTATTATTATTATTATTATTATTATTATTATTATTATTATTATTATTATTATTATTATTATTATTATTATTATTATTATTATTATTATTATTATTATTATTATTATTATTATTATTATTATTATTATTATTATTATTATTATTATTATTATTATTATTATATTATTATTATTATTATTATTATTATTATTATTATTATTATTATTATTATTATTATTATTATTTATTATTATTATTATTATTATTATTATTATTATTATTATTATTATTATTATTATTATTATTATTATTATTATTATTATTATTATTATTATTATATTATTATTATTATTATTATTATTATTATTATTATTATTATTATTATTATTATTATTATTATTATTATTATTATTATTATTATTATTATTATTATTATTATTATTATTATTATTATTATTATTATTATTATTATTATTATTATTATTATTATATTATTATTATTATTATTATTATTATTATTATTATTATTATTATTATTATTATTATTTATTATTATTATTATTATTATTATTATTATTATTATTATTATTATTATTATTATTATTATTATTATTATTATTATATTATTATTATTATTATTATTATTATTATTATTATTATTATTATTATTATTATTATTATTATTATTATTATTATTATTATTATTATTATTATTATTATTATTATTATTATTATTATTATTATTATTATTATTATTATTATTATTATTATTATTATTTTATTATTATTATTATTATTATTATTATTATTATTATTATTATTATTATTATTATTATTATTATTATTATTATTATTATTATTATTATTATTATTATTATTATTATTATTATTATTTATTATTATTATTATTATTATTATTATTATTATTATTATTATTATTATTATTATTATTATTATTATTATTATTATTATTATTATTATTATTATTATTATTATTATTATTATTATTATTATTATTATTATTATTATTATTATTATTATTATTATTATTATTATTATTGTTATTATTATTATTATCAATTATTATTGTGAAATTGTTATTATTCTTATTACCATTATTAAAATCATTATTATTAATAATTATTAATATTATTAATAATAATATTAATTTGTATTATTCTTATCATTATTATTATTATTATCAATTATTATTGTATACATTAATATTGTTAATAATTTTAATAATAAAAAAATATATACACCAATCTTATTATTATCACCATTATTTGTTACTGTTTGTCATTATTCAGTGAGTTATGTTATTTATCGTTTAGTACATTTTTAAGGAAATTTTTAACAAATCTAAGTTATTGTGATATTTCTAACAAGGAATAAAAATGACTTGATTAAAATTATTTCAGTAGTCGAAATTTACTTTTATTTCTTGTTTAGAATGTAATCAGTCTATTCCTTGTCTATCTTCTCTTTCTTTTTATTGAACACCATTGCTTGTTATTTTTAAACATTGATAAAAATATTGGTGTAGTGATTAGTAGCAGTGATAATATTAGCAATGGTAATGATTAAGAAATAATATTAACGACAATAATAATAATTAGTAATTGGTAATAGTAATGATAATAATAACAATAATGATGGCATTGATGCTAACAGTAATGGGAATCGTAGCAGCATTAGTAATATCACATACCCATTATTTGATCTACTGTTTGGTTTTTTTTTTGGTTTTTTTTTTTTGTCAATACATTTTTTCAAGTTAATAAATAATTTGTATTTTCTTTCAAATTTTAAATTATAATATTGCCATTGATTAACATTTCAAGCCAGTCAGTATCTTGCACGTAATTGTTATATATATATATATATATATTTCAAGCAGCTATCATTCATAATCATTTTCATAATTTCAATTATCAAAACTTTTTTTTATAAGTTTGAATTTTGAATTATAATCTAATACTTTAACGTTATTCGCAATTTCTATCATTTTCAGAAACAAATTAAATCAAATAGGATTCTGTTAATATCTCTCTTTATGTTCGTTTTTTTTTTCTATTTAGAATTTTGAGTTCCAATATAGCTGAGAAAGAAAACAACTGCAAAATGTTAAGCTATCAATATTATTTTCTCTTCTAATACAGTAAATTTGTTCCCATTATTTTCTCTTCTAATACAGTAAATAATTTATTTTTAACAATAAGTGTATTTCTTTTTTTTGCAAAAAAAGAAAAAAACTTCATTTTATTTTTTATTTTACTTCGAATTTTTACTATGCAAATAAAATGCATAGATATATCTTAAAAAGGAAAAAAAAAAACACATTCATTTACATCATTTATCATTTATTCTCAACAAGTAACTATTCACCACTCATTTTAACTTAGCTAATTTCAACTACTTGCATCATTTTAATAAACGACTTAATCTTAAATCGAAGCCATTTTATTCTCAGAGAGATAATATTCAGAAATGGATTTTATTACTCCATTCTTTTTCTCTTTCCTTCTTTTTCTCTCCCTTCTGTCTCTCTCTATCTCTTTTACTCTCTATAATATTAAAGACATATATGTACACTTATCGAAAAGACCATATTTATAAATTTACAAGTGGAAATAATGAAATTTCTTTTTCTTTAAAATATATATATATAAATTTTATAAGCGAATGAATTTTTATCGTACATAAAAATGTAATAAAATTAAAGAACGAATAAAAATTTATCTTTTGATTAAAACTACATTTATTAGGCTTTTTTTCTTTTTTTTTTTCAAGAAATTTTAATTAAATATGATTAATTAAATAGACTGTATTATTTTCATATGTAATATTCATCATTTAAGAAGTTGGTTATATTTTTCTAGAAAAAATTTTAACTTTATTTATTTTTTAATTAGCGCAATCATAATTATTATGCTTAAATCAAATCTTCATATTGTATGTTATTTAAAAAGAAAAAAATTATAAGAAAACAAAAATGGTTGAAATTTTTTACGAGAATATTGATAACAAATGTAATAATAATTCATCTCATAGTCTATTCCTTCGTTATCAAGATATATGTATAATTTCTTGAAATGTTATTTTATCATTGATAACATTACTGGTTGAAAATATTTAAAACATAATAACAATAACAATAATTCTGTGTTTTCTTATCTTACTGATTACTATTTAGACTAAATTTAGGCAATTTTCAGTGCACTGTGTGAAATTTTTAGTAATTATCCGTTTAATCAAATTTATACTTCAACATAGCAAATTTCATTATCGGCTTTTCGTTTAATCAAATTTATGTCTCTCAACACTTCCTAATAAATTTCACGTCAGTAATTATTAACACTACCCGACTGAGACTGATTAAAATTTAATCGAATTGTTCAATAGAAATATGAGTATTTATCTACACATGTTTGTATACCTTCAAATCTACTAATGGTAAGCAGAAAACAAAATAGATATGAGCAATTACAGAAACTATTCTCTTAAATTCGTTAACTACTTATGATATAAAAGGAAGAGAAATAATTAAAAAGTCAGTTAATAATTTAAAAAAAAAATGATCAAAAACTTATTTTGACTTTATTCTGGAACAATTAAAAAATTTTGTTTGAAAGGAAAAATAATTTTGTGGAAATTTTCGTACTATATTTAGATCTAATAATAGCAAAATATTATTTATCATTAATAATAGTAATCCTTGAATCCAATTTAAAAAATAATAATAAATTGTTGTTATAATCATTATCATCAACAATTCCCAATTTTATTTGAGCCATATACCGTATAATATTTTGTTTGATTCTATTCAATTTCTGGTAAGCTTATCATGATCAGTTCGATCAAATCTCTTCCAATTTTTTTCTTTCTATTTCTTTTTTTTTGATATTATTTTCACAATATTTTTAAAATTTAAACTAGAACTATTATTATTATTATTATTTTTACTACTTGCTTTCAGATAAAAGTAAAATAATTGGATTCACTTTTTTTATCATTATTTAACCAAATAATGTCAAATGGATGCAAAGGAAAAGAACTCTGTCCACGTTTAATTGATTATTTGGTATTTTTTGTCTTTTTTCTTGATGAAATTACTAAAGCTCCTTGATTTTTTTTTAGATATATAAAGTTCTTTTTTTTTTTAAATTTTAAACTTTCTTGATTCAGTAAATTTAATAAATCTATTGATGTTTTTTCATTTTTTTTTAATATGCAAATTTCGAAAAAAAACTAGTCAGTTAAAAACCAGTTATGATTTTCAAATAATAAAAGAAAAAGTCAATGATTTATTTTTCTTCAAAAACTTCCAGTGCTAATAGCAATAATTATAGGCCAGTTAAAATTTCAAATAATTTGATAATGAAAATTTGTTAGGTGATAGTTGGTCGACGTCGTGGAAAATATATATCTCAGACAAATATTAATGATGCATCATCATCATCAATGCCACAAAGTGTAACACCTGAATTGTTGAGACGTTATCCAAATGATGATCACAAGGATTTTTTTCTTCCTACCGATGTTACAGTATTTTGTCAACCTGAAGGTTGTATCACAAAAGGTAAATTAGCTGATTATTTTTACACAAATGCCAAAAATATTCCCCCCAAAAAAAAAGGAAAATAATTTTTCGTAAAACTTTTATTTATTAGAAATTGATTGACGAAAAAGTTCAACTTACTTACATCGTTAAAAAATTTTGTTAATTAATTAATAATATCCACATAATCAAACAAATACTATTTTCTAGAAGTACCACGGGATTCTCATTCACATCGAGAAACAACAAATTTTGTTTTTACATTGACTGAAAAAGATTCAGCAAAAATTCGCTATGGAATTTGCTTAAATTTTTTGCAAAGTTACGAAAAATATCCTACTGCATCTATGGATGGTAAAAATATTTTGAGCAGTAATCGTTCTCACAAAAGGTTAAATTTAATCAATCAGTTACGAAAAATTTAAAAAGATGAAAGAAATATTTATCAAAATAATTTACGAAACTAATTAGAAATTTCTTGGTATTTAACCAACCAAAAAAAGAAAAAAAAGTGTATTTTTTTGTAAGCCTCTTAAGTTTATTTTAAAATATCCGAAAATATCGTCTATTCATGTAATATTTTATGGATATTTCTCAGAAATCAATCATAAAAAATATTTCTACAGACTTGATCAAAGGCTTTCATTAACAAGCTTATGCTTGATTAGCCATCATCCATTTCTTTCCATATTTCGAGAACTGCTGGTGTTATTGAAGAGATTGATCGATGGTTGTAGTCAAAGACTTAGCGAAGGTGGACAATATTCAAAGTAATCCTTTTTCATTAAAATTCTTTTTGTCTTTTTTTTAAATTAAAATTTGATAAGCTTTTTTTTTTTTTGTCATAATCTATAGCATTTTAACATTTATACATAATATTTGCATTTCTAGAGATATGATTTGGGCAATACTTACGGGTTGTTGGACGGAACCAATACCACCAAGGGTTATGCAAGATATTCGAGAATTGGAAACATGGATTTTGATGTTATTAAGTGCACCAGTTTCTGTTCCAGGAAAAACTAAGATACTTTTAGAGGTAAGTGTATCTTTTTTTGTTTTTCTTGAATTTATTCTTTTTTTTATTTTCCTATCTTTTTTTTTCTTTTTTCGTATTGCAATATTTATTACTGAAGTTTAAAAACAAATTTTTTTTTTGCTTTTTAAAATTAAAAATTTATGGAATAAAACAAGTTTGATATAAAATTTTCAGCAATATTATAGATATAAAATTGGCAAATGAATTTTTTTTTCTAATAGAATTTTAATTAGGTATTACCATCAAACATTATACCAATTTTTGAATTTGCTCTTCCTGATCATACGCGATTTTCATTTGTTGATTTTCCACTTCATTTACCACTTGAACTTCTTGGAATTGATACAGCTATGAAAGTAATGGCTGCTATAATGCTTGAATCAAAGGTTACATTTGCCACTGTAATATTTATAAATAATAAAAGTTTAGTTAAAATTTTACAAAAGAAATAGTTAATGAATTTTCATCATTTACCAATTTATTTGAATTATAAAATTTTTGTTTTAATTCAATTTTAAATATAATTTATCTAATTTTATTGATTATACAAATTAGTTAACTACATACAGTCTGCTTTTGAAATTTTCTTTCGCTTCTTTTTCTTTTTCAAATAATAAAATGATAATTTCGAATCAATAATCAATTAACTAATTAATTTATTAATTTGTTTTTTACTAGGTTGTTCTACAATCACGTAATTACAATGCTGTTAGTATGTGCGTCTTAGCACTTGTTGCTCTAATGTATCCATTAGAATATATGTTCCCCGTTATACCTTTACTTCCATCTTTTATGTCCTCAGCTGAACAAGTAATTTTAACTTAAAATTTTTACTTTAATTTTTTAAATTTGTTTTTTCTGACTTTTATGAAAATTTACTACCAATTATATAATTTATCTTTAACAATATTATTGTTCTTTCTACAATTTGCTTTATAAAATTAATGTGGTAATTTTTCAATTCTTTATAACGAATATTTTTTTAAGCAATTAATATCAATTAATTTATATCATGTTTTATATTTAGTTTCATCATATTTTAGTTATTATATGCACCGACACCATTTGTAATCGGTGTACCAGCATCATTTTTTGCCCATAAAGCTATTGATATACCAAATGATGTTATTGTTGTTGATCTTGATACAAATCAATTATTGATATCAGATGATATTGACATTCCTGATATGCCGGAACCAGATAGTACTGAATTAAAGGTTTGTTCTTAAAAAAACTAAATTTCATTTCATGAATTATTATTGACATTTACTTTTCTTTTTCCTTTCATAGTAATAATGACGCCTTTTTTGTAAGAAAAAAAAAAACAAAGAAGGGTATATTTTCTAAACTAGCTTTTTAATTCGAAAAATTTATAAATTTTAATTTATTTGTTTAAAAAAAGAGGAGAACAAAACGTATAACTTTGTAATAGGTTTTTTTTTTTTTTTTTTTTTTTTTTTTTTTTAGAATAATTTACGTAAATCATTGGATAAATTATTGCTAAGTGTACCAGAAATGGAATCGAAAAGTGATGAAATGGTTGAGATGAATTCTGCATTTGATAGTGACGCTGTTGATATTGCTGTTCGCGTTGCTATGGTTTCTTTATTCATTTATATATCCGGTTTATTTGTTTGTTCGTTTGTTCGCTTGTTTATCATTCACTTGTTTGTTCGCTTGCTTATTTATTTGTTTGTTTGTTTGTTTGTTTTTTTTTTTAATTATTTAGAAATATTATATTAAAAAAATACCGTTTTTTCATAAAAATTTTTTTTTCATAAATTGACCAAAATTTTGTTTTATTTTTAGATCCGTTTTTTTAATAGTGCAAATGTATTTGCAAATTTTTGTGAGCATACGCGTACATTACGTCTTTATCCACGACCAGTCGTTGCACTTCAAACAGAATCTTTCCTGCGTAGCCGTCCGCAATTTACACAATTTATTGCTGAACTTTGCAAGTTAGTTTTACAATTTATATATATTTTGAAAATTCAGTCCATTTTAATGAAGTTTGACGAGAAAAAGAATGTTTCATAACTTTTCTTTCTGCAAAAAATTTTTAAAATTTCCTTTAATTCCATTTTTTTCCATATTATAGAATTAAAAAAAAAAAAAAAAAAAAAACAATCTAGAACTCAAGCTGTGGAATATTTTGCTGAATGTTCCTTATGTCCACATAATGAAACATATGTACGAGTACAGGCAGGAACGGATGATCCAAAACAAATTGGTGATAAAGGAAAATGGTTTAACGAATCGTTGATGCCTATTCATTTTGCAGTTTGTTATTCTTACTCTATCTTTTTTCTGTTTTTTATCCTTAGAAAAATCTCGAAAATATTTATGTTCGATTAATCAATTAAGAAGTGGTGAAAAGTAGAGTAAACAGGAAGTGTTATTATTTCTTTTTTTTTTGAATTGCTTTACTAAAATGATTTATGGATATTGATAGAAATATATAATTCTCGTGAATAAAAGTGGTTTGTTGGAAGAATAGTGCTAGGAAGATGATGAAAAGTTTAAAGTTATTTTTTTAGATATATTCGAATGATTCGACGCTTGTTGATGCATGGCAAAAAGCTGCAAAGGAACGACAAAACAGTGCAACAGGTAATATTTTCATCTATTTTTTAAGCTTCTTACTCATCGTTCAGAATATTTCTGCATCAAAATAGAAACATAAATCAATCTTTTGATCGTTGATTACTAAATTAATTAACAAAATAAAAATAATGTAAAGTCATGTGAATGGTGTATTATGTTTCAGATTCTAACGGCGATGAAGTAAGTGATGCTGGAAATACTGATGGTGAAAGCTTTTCCAGCATTGATGATCTCTTGTTCGATATTCCTGATCAAACGGATACATCTATCGGTATGATTAAAATTTAATCTAATTAAGCTGGTAATCATCAAAAGGTTGATGCTATGCTACATATCATATTTGTAGACAATTTCAATATTCACTCTTTGCTAAATTTTGTGTATAATTTAATTTTTTGACTTTGAGCTATATACTTTTACATTGTTGTAACTTAAGTTCAGTCCTTACATCACATTCAATCCTTACACTTGGGTAATAATTTGGATATTTTATCATTCTTTTTTGTTATTATTTTAAACTTAAAGCATGTATGTTAAAGAATTTTGAAACTGTAAACTTTTTATTTCCTTTTCAGGAGCAAAATCACTTGCAGAAGTAGATGACGTTTATAAGGAGCCACTGACGTTAGCTATTCCGAGAAGTGAAAGTGTACACTCAGTTCATAGTTCGACAAGCAGTGGCCAGTAAGTTAATTTTGTTATTTTAAACTTTACTACATACTGAATTAATTAGAATTGTTCTAGATTATCGTTGGATATTTCTCATGAAGTTGCAATTCTTCTTGATTATCGTTAAATATTTTTCATGAAAATGTGATTTGCTTCAAATTGTTTGATGTGTTTTTTCAGATCTACACCATCTTCATCAATTTCAACATCAGCAATGGATAGTGAAGCTGATTTTGCAAGACTTGCCGACAATTTGGCATTAAAATCAGATAGCAGAGTAAATTTTTTTAATTGATATATAATGTTATATACATTTTATGTTCACTCTAAATTTATTGTATTCATGAAGGGTGACTTTTCGTTTCGTCCTTCAAATGAATCAACTCCGATAAATGATCGTCAAACCTTAGCATCTCGTAGACTATCATCCCAGTCCGGAAGTTCAACCAGTACAGCAACCAACAAAACACCACCATTAAAAGCAGCTGGTATTAAGGTTTGTAATTCATATTCCTTCATTTTTCATACTTTTTTTTTCAAATTTTCATATAATTAATAACTCATGTCATCCAAATTTTTTGTATAAAGTAATATGTGTAAAGGATATGTAATGCATATGCTTACAGGGTTTGGCTCAATTAGCAGATTCAGGTGAAAAAGTTCTTGGACCACAGTTCATGAATGCACTTAATGGATATGCAGAGAGAAGTCATGATATGTTAAATCAGGTTCATTATTTCATTTACTGCAAGATAATTTGATGTAATAATTGGACAAAAAGAATAGATTATCCTAACTTTCATCCTGTATTTTATAAAAATATTATCGTTAAAACAAAAAATATAAAAGATTATTTTCAATAATTATATCATTTCTTCACTTTCTTACAGGTTTTACATCGTACAGCTCCGAAAGCTCAAGCTATACGAGATAAAGCTGTCCGTCCAATTGCTTTAGCTGCAGCAAATCGAGTAGAACAAAGTCAACATCTTGTAAGGACAAGAAGTAGCATGATTGGCGACAGAAATGCTAATGCAGCTGCACAACAAAGGTTCATTTAAATTCTAATAATTGTTCTATTTGCAAAAAAAAAAAAAAAAAAGAAAAAAAAAAAGAAAAGAAAGAACCTGTTGAAAAAATTAGTTTAAAACACTGATTTAGTACGAAAGGAGAAAAACGAGGTAATTTTGTTCAGATTAAATAATGCATTTTTATATGTTGGGTTGAATCCTTTTATGAGAAGCTAAAAATATTAGTCATCGAATTTTTTTTCTTTTTTTTTTTTTTGGTTCAATTTGTCCATTAATTTAAGCATTAATAAAACCTAATAAATTGGTCTTTACCAGTAGATATATGATTATATCTGTAAGATTTTATTTAAAGCTTCCGAAAATTTGTTTACGTATTTTTTTACTATTTCGATGTTTAATGTAATGGTAAGTTAAATTTTATGAATTAAGTAATTTAGCAATTATATTACTTTAAATATTTGATAATTATATTCCATTCAGTATTTTGTTTCTTCTATTCTTTAAGTGTTGATTTAATGGAATTAATTCAGTAAGAATCAACAAATTGTTCGCGAAATATGTAATCAAATCCTAGCTGGTCAAGGAGTTGGTGTTTTCACATATCCAAAATTGAAACGATTAATGGAAGATGAAAGCTTGAGACAACTTGTTTGTTCCAAATTAAATCTCAGTCTTGATGTGCAACATTATGAAGATGATTTCATGCAAGATATGGTGAGAGAAAAAAGAAACTTTTCGAAAATCTTTTTTTCTTCTATCACTTTTCTTTTTCAAAGGGCTATTAAAATTAAAACTTCCCAAGCCTTTATGATAATGTTGCTACATCAAAGAAATGCGAATTACAATTAAACTAATTATGTAACAAATAACATTCATCTCTTATGTTATTTGCAAAAAAATTTTAGCAATTAACTCGAAATCAATATAAAGGATATTTGAAAGTTTTGCAAACATGTATTGCTGGTTTGGAATGTTCATACAATTCATCTGATTCTAATGGTTTAGCTTCATTATTTCATGTACTTGAAATTGCCCATTCTCATTATTGGACAAAAGAAACTGAAGTTACATCACCACAAAGTGCATCTAGAAGTTTGGTAGAACTTATTTTCTCTCTGAAGAATTCCAAGATAATATGTGATTTCATTGAACACTTTATTATAATCTTTTTCTTTCTTATTTTCAAGTGTATGTTATATTTTACGAGGTTGAGAGCTAAGTTTTCAATAAATTGGTAAGAATTACGCATAAGATAATTTACAAACTTAGGATAGTTGTTCTATGATTAATTTAAATTGCATGAATTTACGAATAGGAAATTTTTTTCTCTTGCTTTTTCTTTGTCTTTTTTTGTCTTTTTTTTTTTTTCAGCTTAATACTCCATCATCATCACTATATGATGTACAGCGACAACAGCATGATATTTCATCACCGATACATCTGCCACCAATTCCAATCCAACCACCGCCGTCTCTACCATTCCCTGTAAATCAAGTTCCTAAACCTCCCATACCACCGCGTATTTCTCATGAAATTGTATTACGTATGTTTTTGCTACATGTAGTTATTACTATTTTATATGCTTATTTTTGACTTTAGTTTGTTTTTTTTTCTTGATTGGTAATTCAATCTTTTTAAACTCCACGAATTTTGAAGAGAATCATTAAGATATTCAATTATTGTACAAGAAATATTCTAAATAATTTTTCTGTGCAGTCTTTTACAAAATACTGATTAGTAAATTTACCTGTAGTTATTAGTATCCCAAACTTTTATGCTATTATCATATTGTAGCTACTGGTCCACCACCACCACTTCCACCACGGCCGGGAGTTCGTCCAAGTACACGTGATAATGCGCAATCAATGTCAAAGCCTAATGTCCAATCAAAAAATTTGGAAGAAGTAACGAAGACAAACAGTACTTTATCACCTGATACCAAAAATTCCAAATTAAAATTAAATCCTGTTAATAAAATAGAAAAAATTTCGACTACATCTCGACGTCCATCATTCAGTTCAACCATTGTAAGTTTGTTTGCAAGCATAGCTGGTCTTATCACTGCAAGATATTTTGTACTTTTTAGAAAATTATTGCATTACTACACTTTCTTTAATTGGATTAATTTTTGATCAAAATAAAACGGTAATTATTTCTTTGTAATTAAATGAAAAACTTTAGTCATCTAGTTAGAGTTCAATGATACATTTACTTCATTTGTGATAATGTAATTAAACTTGAAGTCAAATTAAACATAATAAAACTTTTTTCTTTCAGAAATCTCGCTTTAATTTGCATCCACCAGATAGTTTGTCACTAGATTCAACAACTTCATTACGTGTCTCATCTGATGTTAAACCAATACGACACTTCATTTATCAAGATTTGATATGTTATATTTTCTTTTCGTTTAATTTCAACCGCTTCTTATTTTCATTCCCTTAAATTGTTTTAGTTCAATTTTGCGGTTTATTTATATGAAGCCATAGTTCTAAAACTATAAAATGTTACGTGAATACTTTATTGTATTCTCGAAGTACTTAACTAAAAGTATATTTATCATCTGTCGATGATATGATAGTTGTATAAACCAATATTATTAAAAAGGAGAGAAAGAAAAAATAGATTAATTTTGACAATTTTGATAAAAATGCATTCAATATTTTAGCAACTATAATTATATTTAGTGCCTTCACCAAATCCGTTATGGCAAAAAATGGATTTTTGGGAAAATGCATTTTTCGATGTGGTTGCACGAGAACGCGATATTATAGGAATGGATCAAGAACCATGTGAAATGATTGATAGATATTGTGGTTTGTCAGAATCTGAAAAGCGCCGTCTAGAATTAGAGGAAGATCATTTATTGTCTACATTACTTCATAATTTAACATCTTATATGATTATGTGCGGTTGTGGTCAACGAGCTGTTCAACAGGTATAATGTTTTTTTGATATTTTCCGATATATTTTCTGCACATTTTAGTTTTAAAAAGAAAAAAGAAAGATTTTAGTGTATGATATTCTTTTATAATATGATGATATGTTTTCTCATTATTTCTTTAGCTAAAATGTTTTTTTTTTTTTATGTTGAACTTTTTTAAATTGTGTGTTTTTTTTTACACGGTTCAATTAAAGGATGAAATTAAAACGGCACTGTTTAATGCTTTGTATTGTAAGCCTCTTCACAGGAGGTCGAATGATGCATGTTCATAGTCGACGTTCGGTCGTGCCGCAACATTTTTTTTTTTAAAAAAAAAGATTACGCTGTATTAAATGACCAGATAGTTTTTGGTTAATTTGATAAATCTTTATATTGTTTATCTAATTTCTTGCAACTCTTCAATATTTATTTATGAATTAAGATTTAGAGTAAATTTCAGAAAATACGACGTTTGTTAGGTAAAGCGCATATTGGCTTGGTTTATTCAAAAACAATCAATCAACTTTTGGATGAACTTCCAAAAACTGTTAGTATAACAGATTGTGTATCTTTTTTCCTAGTATTCTGCTTTGTAATCAGTTTAGTCATTGACAAGTTGATTTGAATAAATTAGAACGAACTTGATGATTAACCTCTTGAATTTCTTTCGGAAGTTTTCTGTCTAATCCATTTGCAAAAGCTTTAATTGCATCAATGTGTTAGCTTTCTCTTAATTTTTTTTCAATCAACAAATTGGACCTTTGCTTCTATTTGTCTTATCAATGTTATGTTTTATTGTATCAAATCTATTTCTAGCAAAGTAATGGAATACCACTGAAACCACTCGGAAGTCGTCTTATTCAAAAACGATTATTTACTGTTCATGAAGGAGCTACAGCGCAAGATCCGTTAGTATTTATAGAGGTAAATTAGAATTAAAAACATCTTTTTAGGTCTAATTAGATTTCAGGTCGAATTTATGCCTTTTTTTCCAAAAGTCGTTTAGTTTTGATTTTAGCCTTAGTTTTTTTTTTTTTCTGCTTTCACTTTAATTCTGTCTTCACAAAATATGGTCATTTGTAGTTTTTCAAATTTGATAATGCTTTTTGAGGTATGCGATGACGCAGTTGTACTTCGATCGGTACTTGGCGCTATTACAGAACGATGGTGGTATGAACGTCTAGTCAATATGACGTATTCTCCCAAAACACGTCTTTTATGCTTATGGCGACGACATGAAGGAAAAGTGTATATGCACAAATTTTACACAAGAAAGGTTGTACTTACGTGTTTCATGCATGCATTCACATGTTAGACGTGATCTTTCACGTTAAACATAATTTTTTATAAAGCCAAAGAATAAAATTTTTTTGTCTGACTATAATTTAAATGCTTCATTGTAGATTTAAATGCATTCATATTTTTGCTCAAATATTATAGTGTCGCGAATTGTATACTACAATGAAGGAAGCAATGGAGCGAGCTGCTAAACGAGGTAAAGTTACACTATCTGGCCGAGATTTGGGTGGTGAATTTCCGATTCAGGATATGGAATCAAATCAAGGTGGAATACTACAAGTACGATTAGATGGTGTAGCATTGCTTTTCGAAGATAGACAGGTAATGCTACTGTTATTATTCCATTTTTTCATTGCAAAATTTTAAAATTTTGAATAAATTATATAGTTTTGTTTAAAAATTCAGAATTTAAAATAAATTTATAAATATATTATATTAAAAATTTTTATTTCTTTCCTTTTCTTTCAAAAAAATTTCTGTTCTTTTTTTCTTTTAAAATTCGGGTCATTTTCAGCATTTCGTTGAATTGAGCAATTTTAAAAAATGTTGTACACTTGGTAGAAATGTATTTGTTCTTCAGGAATATGGTATGTTATTTTCAGAGAAAATCTCTACAAATTTTTACTTTATTCTTTTGCTTGCTTAGCTTTACTCTTTTTGCAAAATTGCGAAAAATTTCAAATTGTTTGTAACATTTTACTTCT
Source organism: Brugia malayi (assembly GCF_000002995.4). Lineage (NCBI taxonomy): Eukaryota > Metazoa > Nematoda > Chromadorea > Rhabditida > Onchocercidae > Brugia > Brugia malayi. The sequence goes on from NW_025062479.1 coordinate 10,928,200, forward strand.
AATATACTTTGAAACAAAAAGATGAATAATATTTGTTAACCTTTCCTATTCTTCCGTTAAGAATTTCTTCATGTCTTAATCTCACAAAAAGCGGAGATTTTAAAAAAAAATTTTTCCAACATATTACACATTTACTTCTAAGTAATGAATGTTTATTGTATATTACAGATCGTAAAAAGAATAAACTAATACAGAGGCGTTATTTATCCCAAATGGTATGATTTGAATAAAGTATTAAAAGTGCACTTTTAAAATTTCATTTACTTAATAGTTTGTGTTGTATTATATACATAGAATGCTTTTAGTTAGCATACCCATTGTATCCGTTAATATATCTGTTTATTTAAGATTGTTATAACAATTAACCGTTTGCTGCATAATTATCAATAATTTGATTTCACATGAATCTTAATTCCATTCTTTTTTATTGCTTTTGATTAGCAAAAATTGCCAAATTTAAATATTTTACTATCAAGAGCCAATTAAGCAGAGTGCATGATTATGATTAATTTTAAAATAATAGTCGACACATTTTTTTTTCTTCTGAAATATCAATTTAATTATTTATATCAAAATATATGTTAGTGATCGAAAAAGTAAAGAAAAGCATCAACAAATATAGAAGAAATCATTTTTTAAGTTATTGTCATTGTTATTGTTTGTTTTGTTTCTGTTGTTGTTGTAGTCATTATTTTTCTGTGCTGTTTGCATGAATTGTAATTGTTGATTCAGGCATCCGATATTGCATGGTCATTACATCGTGTATTTTCCGTAAGTTATGCAAAACAATCATTAACAGTGCACGAGAGTAACGTGAATGATGCAAATACTCTATTATAATCAATTTCATGTATTTCACATCTAGTGATATTTTTTCAAACAATTAAACTTTTGCTACCATAATGGTAAATAATTTAACAAAATATTAATTATGAAACTACTGAACATATCAACAAATGCATACAAGGAAATCATCACTATTACCAGTGTAAACATGTTTTAATTTCATTACTTATCATATTATCATACACTTTGATAGCATTTAAACTTTGACTGAATGCTATGCATGTTGTATTCTTTGTAAAATTTGAATATTTAAGTCTACATATATCTAAGTAATAAATTTAAATGATTGACAAATTTTTTATTTAATTGGTAAATTTGCATTAAAAAAATCAAAGATTTTAATTGACTTTTAGGCTGATCAGATTTGTTATGCGGTTTTGTGCGTTTTCTCTTTCGTTGCTACAGGACGTCGAACAAGTGATATGATTTAAAGCAATGTGATATTTTCAGAAAGCAAATCACATTTTTTATTAAAACCGAAATCATAAACATTAATGGTTACATGCACCTGTTATCCATTTGTATTTTTTTTTTTTCTTTTTTTTCTTTTGAAAATAACTAGTAATATAAATAGCTAGTAATATTTTATTCGTATGTTTTTTTTTTAGTTCAGTTGATTACTGTAAGTTTTCAATGTTAGCCTTTCATAATGTCTTCCGCTAAAATTTATTGAAGTAATGTAAAATTCGAAAAATACTATGCTTGAATTAAAGAAGTATTGATATTAAAATTCAAAAAAATAATGATATTTAAAAATAGATATAGGAAAGCATTAAACCAATTTTTATTGAAATCTACAAATTTAATTCAGACATATTTGACACGAACTAACACACCAAAGTAGAATATGTAGTGTTCAATTTTCTTCTTTAATCATCACTTATACATTAAAAGGAATGAGAAAAGTCTTTAAATAATCTATATACATCAATCAAAATTTATTTTGCAAAATAAAAAAAGAAAAAATTGTTTCGAAACTGTAATTCTTTTTTTCAACTAATGTCATCTTCGACACATCTTTTTTTCCTTTTCCTGTTAAATTTGTATATTTTGTTAGTGTCTAATTTCGTCTTAATAATTACTTTCATGTAAAATAAATTACAACATATGTGTTTGTATGTTAATCTCGAGAAATACACCAGGAAATACCATTTGGATTATCCAAATTTTGAATCTTGTGCGCTCTGTTCATCTGATGCATCATTGGCAATAGCAATTGATTTTCTGGTGGATGCACAGTGTTAAAAAAAAAAAAAAAAGTCCTGAAATTATCTGAACTTATCACTTGTAATCAATCTATCACTTAGGATTTATCACAAAACAACTCTTTCTAATAATTTTTCTTTTTTTGAAGTGCTTGTATGAAAGGAAAGTATGGAAAGTTTCGATTTAATTATCTGAGAAATTTTAGTCGTGAAACTTAATCCATTTTTCAGCTTTGTGATTTGTTGTACTTAAATTATAAAATTACGAAAATTCTTTTTATGAAAGTGAAACGAAAGGGAAAAATTCAGATATTTTGATAGTGCATGATTGATCGGTAATGTCTCATGTGATACCGACAATGACATTTTCTCATGAAATGTGTTTCATCCATTTTAGCTATCAAAGATCTAAAAAAAAATTTTCACAAGTTAAAAAACTTATTTTTAAAATCAGAAAATTAAAAAATCAAAATTTTAAAAATTTCCGTCGTAAATACATGTAAAATTTAAAGTAATGAAACTATAAAAAATTCAAGAAAAAAAACCTTATGTGATATTTGTTAAACATACGTTCATCACGTTTAGCCATATAAGCAACTAATGAAAATAATGCAGCAAATTCATTTCCCAAAAATGTAACCTAAAGAAAAATAGAAAAAAACGTAAGAAAGAAAAGAAAAAAAAAAAGAATTATTACTTTTACACTAAAATCATTGAGTAAAAGTTTGTAATTTATTTAAAAAAGGGGTTCCCAAATATTAAAAAAAGAAAAAAACTTACTTTAAGCATAATAAAGGAGTAACCATATGAGTAATGAAACAATGGATCATCAATTTTTGAGGCAGCATAAATTTTATTTCCCACTTCTTTGGAGACAGCAGCCATATAAACAATTATGCATGCAAAATTTGCCATCCCTCAAAGAAAAAAAAGAAAAATTGATTTTCAAATTAGTAAATGAACTTTTTAAAAATGTTTATTTCAAAAATTATTTATGGATAATTGTTATCATGTTAAACTGTTTCATACCTGAGAAAATATGCAATACGGAACAATACATAAGTGAATGATATGGCCATTTTTGAAACAAACACATTAATGCATTAATTGAACCCAAAATAATTAGTAAAGCACCAGAAATCATAAAGATGAATGCACGATGTACTGAGACTAAAATTAAATATTTCATTTAAATTTCGGATGTTACAAAAATTGGGAACAAACAAAAAAGAGAAAAAACCCAATTTCTTAAACTTAATTTTAAGTGTGATTTTCTTGGTTAAGTGTAATTTTAATTTTGTAATAAATTATTCTCTAACACGCATAATAAAATAACTTACATTCGACAGATGTAGTAACATCATATGGCTCATCTGTTGTAAAATAATTTACTTTTGTGCAATGAAAATCGGTTGTAGCTAAATATTTTGTGAAAAATTTTGAATATTAAATTTAAATTACTTACAGTGTTGTGCAAAATAAAATATCATTTGTTTCAAAAATGTCAATAATTCATAATTTAATGATTAATATGAGATGGAAATGATTGAATTAAAATGTTATTTAAAAAAACAAAAATTTTTTTTTTGCTCTTTTTGTCATTTATTTATTTCTTGTTTTATTTTATTAGTCAAATTTTAATGAATAGTTTAATTAAATATTTGAAAAAACATAACGAACGATCAAGCCAACAAAAAAGCCATGGGCCAAGCGTTGCATTTTTAAAATAAACAGTTTGATCTAAAATATCTTCGCTTCCATTTGCAATTGTATCATTTGGATGTACGTAATATTTCAAAACTTCCGTTGTATACAACCAACTATTTGTGCATGTACCTTGAAATAATTCATTAATAATTTAAAATTTAATCAAATAACTTGCAGAAAATTTATTCATTTATTTTATTTTTCAATCATAATTTTTTTTTAAAAAGTAACGAGTGAAAGAATGAAAGAAGTAATGAGAGAAAATTTTTAGAAATATATTAATTTATTCAAATATAATATTTTGATTAATCTAAGTTATGAATATTTGAATGAAATTTAAAAAAAAACGAAAACAAGAAAGTTTCGTAAAAATTAATTATAAATATCCGGTTTTTTTTTTTTTAATTATTAATAATGGTCACTTACTTATAATGCAAAAAATGCAAGTAATAATAGAATTACAGCAAGCAATTTTGATTAAAAGTTGTTGATTCATACGGGAAATTTTAATAAATTTGTTGTGCCATACCGGTGCAATCATCTTTTCTTACTTTTTTTCTCTTCTTTTTTGCTTTTTTTTTTAAAAAATGAATATTCCAACTGAATACTTTTTTTTATTAAGCTTGCAAAACTTAGAAATCATTTTCAAACATATCAAACATAATTAAAATTTGCCATAAAGCAAATGTCTGACTATCAATTGAAAAAGAAAAAAAAAAACAATTTATTAACTAAATCTTTAGGAACGAAATTATACAAGAATACAAATTTAACAACAAAAAAAAAAAAAAAAAAAAAAAAAAAAACTAAAGAAGAAAATGAATGTGCAAAATGTATAGTTGAAAGAAAAAAAAAACTTTGTAGCAGAAAGGATGAAAATTATCATTCAATACTATTTGAATTAAATAAAAATTGAAATGAAATGGTAAAAAGAGAAGAAGTGGAAATGGATTTGGATAATATAAATAAATGATTTCTGATTTAAACTTAGCCAACAATGTTGTTAGCTCAAGAAAGGAAAAGTTTTCCTATTGAAAATGTTAATCTAATAATAAAATCATGGCAATTGTTACGAAGCAAAAATTTGAGAATCTTTTTTGATAGTGAATTACTTTCTCTTTTTTCTCTCTCTCCCCTCCTCCCCCTGTCCCTGTCTCTCTCCCTCTCCTACTCTTCGCTTCCTTTTATTGTCACAAAATTTTTGATAATGAAATTGACAAAATTGTATTTAAATTTTTTAGCCACTTCAATTTTAAATAAATTGCTTCATTGAAAGAGGAAAAAAAATCATCGCTTATTGCAACAAATTATATTTGCAAGTATTGATAATAAAGTAAATATGATACATTAACTTATAATAGATCAATTTTCTAGTAAGTTTTAAAAATTAATTATAAATCATAAAAACAATTCGAAATAATATAGTTTAACTTTGAAAAAAAAAGACTTTAATTGACAAGGATGGAATTAAAATTAAACTGAATAAATTAGAATACATATATATGTATATATTCAACATTTTTTCTCTTCCATTTATAATATTGTGATGTTTTTTCAATCATATTTATAAATAAAACGATTTAATACCAATTATTTTTTTTAATTTGTAATAAAAATTTATTATATTTTACAAATATTCAAAATTTCATGGACAAAAAAATTTGTTTGTCGTTATAAACAGCATTTAATACATTAATAACTATTACCATTCATGGAGTTTATTTGTTTTTTAGAAAAAAGAATTAAGAAAAGAAAAAAGAAAACGAATAAAATATTATACAGTGAGAAAATATAGGAAATCAGAAAAAAAAATCGTCATTTAAATTGTCCAATTGGTCATCAATAAATTGTCCTTTTCATCATATATATATATATATATATATATATGTCATTTGAAGATTATTGAAATGTAACAACATGACAAGTGAAAAAAAAAAAAATGAAATTTAAATTTAATTCCAATTTATGCATCACTTTTTCTCTCATTTTATTTCAAAACTTTTCCATCTCTAACGGTCGAATCAGCAAATACTAATCAATACTTCCCAATGCTAAAAGTAATATGTATTAATTCTTTTAATATTACATATATTATTATATATAATAAATAATTATATAAAACTTTTATATTATTTCTTTTATCAATTTAGATTCATTTTATATTTGAATCTGCACTGTGGCACAGATTCATTTCATTTCTGATATATACATATTCCTGTATGTATCAATCAAATCAAAAGTCCACTGAACTTTTTAGATAAGTCCTCAATTACCTTTTATATGTTATTATTTTATTGTAATTGAAAACAGTCATGCTACTTTTGTGATAATTGATGAGTGATAATGGGAAGTTTAACAACTGTATAATCTAAAATTCTCCAATTTTGTTCTCTCCATCGTTTTTTAGGATAAATATTTACTAATAAGCTTAAAATTGTCATTATTAATTTATTACTATTACTTTTATTGTCGTTAATAATAACAATAGTAATAATAATAATAATAATATTATTATTATTATTATTACTATTATTGCTATCATCTAACATTTCCATTATTTTTTATTATTTATCATTAATACAATTATTTACTATCAATTTCTCTATGATATATATACTTAGAATTCATATAGTTGCATTTAATTAATTTGTTGATGAAAATTTCAGTCGTAAAAGTGCATTCAAACGTTCAATCTATTCCATTCCAATTTCATTTCATTCATTCATTCAAATTTATTCACTTAATCTTTTTCCTTCTTTTCCTTACTTACCTTCTTCATTTTTTCATTTTTTCCTCCTCTTCCTTTTCCTCCATCTTCTCCTTTCCTCATTTGATCAGGAAAAAAACTTTTTTTTCTCTCCTTTTTCTCTCCTCTTTTCTCTAAAATATTATTTGCATGGCAAAGTATTTCTGTGAGCGCATTTACGAAACTCATTAATTTCTTTTTCCTTTTCCATAATTTATTCGGCGCTTCCCAAGATTCAACTCTTCGATTCATTCCTTGGGCAACTCGATTGTCAACCATATCCAATTTGCTAAGTAACGTCCATTTGCTCAACATCATCAATATTCAAACAATAGCTTAAAATTACTTACTTTATTTTAACTTGTGTTTACTTTTTTGCTTTTTGGTTTCTGATTTAAAATGACATTGTTTACTTTTTCTTTTTCATCTTTTTTTTTACTTATTGTACCTTTTTAACTTATCACCTTTTTCCTTTCTTTCTTTTTTTTTGAACTACATTTTATTATGTTAATATTTCTTTTTTTTCGAAAGAAAAATTCACTGTTGTTTTATTTTGTAAAATGATATTTTCAATTGACATAAGAATGCTTTTGAAATCAGTGGAAAATTTGGACTATTGAATTATAAAGATAGATTAGAAAAAAGAAACAAAATTTGTAGTATCCTGAAAAATAATTCACATTAATTAAGTTAATCGTATATGAACTCAGTTCTGTTTGCAGTATTAAATAAGTATTTCCTATTTTTCATCAAATTAACATATAGTTAATAAACGTAAAAATTAATGAATTATTTCTGACTAATGTTATAAACTTTCAATTTCATGGTTAAAGTTTATGGTTAAAAAAAAATCTTTTGAACAAAACGGTAAAGAGCAAAGTAGAATTAATGGTTAATATAATTGGAATTCTTCCAATTTATTCAAATTTTTTGTTCGCATAATTCAAATCAAAAACATTTGACTGATTTTGGTGGATTGCAAATTCAAATAAAAATTTTAAGTAACAGTATTAGCTATAAAATTTTTTCGTATCAATATTCTCTTAATATGCATAATTTTGAAATGTTTTCGCAAATATAGCATATATATTAGAGAATTAGAAAAGTTATCAAATATGCTAACAAATAATGAATATAATTTTGTTTCGCATCATTTAGCAATAATAATTACTCCCGAGGGTTAGTATAATAAAATTGAATAAAAGATCGATAATATAATCAAAAAAAAAAAGACGAAAAAAAGTTTAAGCAATTATATTAAAAGAGTATATCAATATCTACTTCATTTTTAAAAAAATTTTGCTAAGAAATTCAATATTTGTGAAAGCAATGAATTTTTTGCTGATTTTTTTTTATTTACCTTTTTTTCAAGATTGAATTTTTGCACTTCCTTCTTTGTCATCTCATTCCTGCATTCCTTCGTGTTGATCAGTCAAACAATCAATCAATCAGTCAATTACATTTTCAGTCGAAAAGGATTAATGATAAAGTACAATTTGCCAAAATGTTTAACCAGCTAATCCATCCATTCATTTAGTTGAAAATCTTTCCTCTCTTTTTCCCTCTTTTCCTCCCTTCACCCACGTCTTCCTCCTCCAACTTCTTTTAAAAATAAAAAAGAAAATTTCTTGGCAATAATTTTGTAATGTAGCATATGAGCTTCATAACTTTTTACAATGCTTATTTCCATAAATTATATTTTAATTAAAATATTTGATAACTTTAACTTCTATAATCTCTTTTTCATTTAATAATATTTTCTCAACTTTTTTTCGCTTCATTTCTTAATTTTTTAAAAAGAAAAGTTTTCTAGAGCAAAATCCCAGGTGTTGCCAGTTTTACACAACGATAAGGTAAAATTCAATTATTTTTTAAAACTTGAAAAATTCAATTAACTACCTCAATTTGTTCATTTTTCTTTTTCCATTACAATTTTTTTTCCTTTTTTTCTCTCGCCCTTAATAACAAGATTTTTCAGTAAGTATTTTTTTGCACAAAATCAAACTAATGTGCTTAACAAATTATCAAAAAGCGTGTGATATAAGTTATGTTTCCATGTATAACTAATACTTATTGAGTTGTTTAAGAAGTACTTAAATGCTTGACTGATACTTAATGAGGCATTAACATGCATGATAGATAAGCAATGATATAAGACAAGTTATATTCAAATTTATTTAATTGTATTATATTATTTTTTTTTCTATTTCAATCATTCTAAACCTTTAGTTTTCACTTTTTAAGCATTATTTTAATGTATCGTTTAATATTATGCGCAAATATCACTTAAAACATTTTTGACAATTATATTAATGCATTGTAAATTTAGCACAAAAACTTTCAATTATTTCTATTTAAAAGTAAAGAAGAGAAGGAAGAATTACTTAAATATTAAATCCATTTTACTTTGTTAAACTCAAGTTAAAATGAATTTAAGTGATTTTAAGCTTGAATGAACGTGAATTCTTTATATCTGAAATTAATTATGATGATAAAATTATAATTATTAAATTATGTCTGTCTATTAACATTATCGTTCTCAATGATTAATTTTCGCTGATAACAATTCAATAATGTATAATTTAGAAACAAGATCACAATAATCAATTGCTGTTTATTATTATTATTTTCAATGCCAAGTTAAATTCCATTTTATGTTAAATAGTTGAAATATTTAAGAGTATATTACAGAATATTGGCTTCTTCATATTAGAAACCCGCAGATATTTCAGATATGATTGGTATTTGCATTAAAACCTTTGAAAATAATAATTTGCATATAATTTACAGATTAAGAAGCTTCATTACCAACCACTGATTATTCAAATCATTGCTATAATCCGTTTTGAATTTTTAAACATATATTGTTGCTACACTGCCATTATTTTGGCATATATTTATGACAGGAAGTTATTATTACTGCTATTATTATCAGTATTTATTATTCATTATCATTGTCATTATTATTATTACTATTATCATTTTATTATTGCTACTACTATTATTATTATTGTTATTGCTATTGTCACTATTTATTATTATTATTGTTGTTGTTGTAGACATCTATTAATATTTAATCAGAAGTTATAATTTAAATAATTAACTTAATTTTCGCTTTATAGCTTAATTTTGCACATGTATTATTTTCAGTGTTAAATTCATTTTTGTTTTACAGCTATATTTTTGCAATTTATTATCTATTTTGCAATCCATTTATTTACATATATAATTGTATACGCAGTCAATAATTTATTTACAAATACAAATTATTTACCTTTTTTTCCAGTATTTTTTATTACCAAAAATGAAACATGAATATGTAAATAAACAAATATATATATATATATATATATATATATATATATATATATATATATATATATATATATATATATATATATATATATATATATATATATATATATATATATATGCATACACACTCAACTACTTCAGACATATGTAATACAATTAATATTTGACAAAATTATTTCACCAATCTTTGCTCAATGTCTATTAATTACTTCAATGACTCTGGAAAAGCGGAATAGAAGGTGGGAAAATGAATAAATGAAATGCAATAATAAATGTAAAAAATAAAATGAAAGAAGTGAGAAGAGAGTGAAAAAAGTGAAACGATGATTAATTATTCAAGAAGTATGGAATATTGCGAGCAGAAATTACATAAAAGCATTGTTATTATTATCAGGTTCAGGTCACCAGTCGATTTAGGCTAAGCTAAAATATTTAAAATTCAATATTTGATAATGTTAGTAAAACAATTTTTTGATAATATTTTATAATTTTATAAAATAAATATAAAATTTTGCCATTTTAAAATTTATCTAGTTTGAAAAGAAAAATTTTAAAGCCTTAAATTGTTTAAATTTTTGCGAAATTTGTTATTAATTAATTTGAAAAATTTCAAAAATGACATAATGGTATGAACAAATGAAAATTTCTTCTCGTTTTTTTTTTTTTTTTTTTCATTATAATTTTGACCTAATAATTTTATTGAACATTTTGATGTTAAACAATTTAAAATATTTTTATCACTTCTGTGTATAATATTTAATAATGATATTAGCAGTTCTAACATTTTATCATATATGTTTCGCTACATGTTACAAATGTTATGTTAAAATGATAATTTATTTGTAATAAGAAAAAATAAGAATTAAAGTTCTAGAATTTTTAATAATGTCCTTTTTTTTCAGATATGCAAACAAACTTATAATTCGATGAATTCAATTTGTGCTGGTTGCTCTGTTCAAATTCGTGATCGATATATGCTACAAGCAGTTGGCAAATTTTGGCATGAAGATTGTCTGAAGGTAAATTAGCGCTCAACTCATCCTACTTTTACTAATTGAAAGAAAAGGGAAGTTAAACTTTAATATAATTGCATATTTTTTATCTTTCCTATTTCTTTCGTTCTCTCTTCCTTTTTCTTTTTTTTTTTTTTTTTTTGCATTTTTCTTTCAAATTTAACTTTAAAAATTTGGGACAAAAAACGGAAATTTCGACAACTTTTTTTTGTTTCTAACCAATTATTTCAATAAATATTTGAAAAATATTGCTTGAAGTTTTTGTTATATTTCAAATGAATGCAAAATAAAAAAAGAAGAGAAAAAAGGAGAGAGAGGTTGATAAGGAAGGAAAGAATGAAGGAAAGAGAGAGTAATAGGAAGAAGAGAAAATAAAAAAGAAATCAGATTATAAAATTGATATAATATGATTTCAGTGCGTTTGTTGTCTTTGTCGATTAGGTGAACTTGGCTCAAAATTATACTATAAACAAAGTATGATCTTATGTGCTCGTGATTATTTGCGATTATTTGGCTTAACGGGTACTTGTGCTGCATGTGATAAAAATATTCCGGCATTTGAACTTGTTATGCGTGCCAAAGATAATGTTTATCATTTACGGTGCTTTGCATGTCAAGTTTGTAATCAACGGTAACCTTTTTTAAATTTCAATTTGTATATTTTGCAAAGAAAAAAGTATAGATTTTGAAATTTATTCATTCTGGATTACAAAATGATTATAGATAAATGAAAATAATATAGTTTGTTTTCTTTTTTTCTCTTTTTTGTAAATTAAAAAAAATAAAACAAAAGTAAAAAAAAAAAAATTTCTAACAGTTACTTTATTATTCGTATGTTAATAAATTTTTTTAAATATTGCATTTTTTAGATTTTGTATTGGTGATAAATTTTATTTATGCGAAAACAAAATTCTTTGCCAGTATGATTTTGAAGAGCGTGTGACATTTCATCAAGCTGCATACAATCAGAATTTAGCCAAACTCACCAAAAATATCGAACAGTTGGAAAATTTTGAATCGGTTTTAACTTTAATTAAAAAAATTTGTATCTTAAAAGTTAGAAGAAAAAAGGAGAATGATTTTGTAAATTTTAGTTTTTTGACTAGTTTAATAAAACAAAATTAAATTCTGTTTGAATATACAAATAAATCTCAAAACTGTAAAATTTACTTTCATACTAAGTAACAATATTTTTTTTTCCTTCTTTGCAAAAATTAATTGAATTTTAAAATTGAAAGATTTTAATTTCAGCTTGGAGCAAATATAGTTGGTTCGTAGGTTTCAATCACTTCCATCTATTGAACAAAATTAGTTATCCAATAATTGCATTATTTTTTTTGTAATGAAATTGGGTGTTTATCGATTCGGGAATATCTATTTCAATTTTTAATGGCAATGGTATTGCTGATGTTCACATAAATGGCTGTAATTTGATTTAAAATTCGAAAAAAAACTTCGATTTTTTTGTCACATATTGAATAACTTCAAATTTTTAAGCTAGATATTTTTTTGTCTTTCAAAATTATGCTATATATTATCATTTGAGAAATAATCCAAAAGATGATGACAAATTTTAAAAGAATTTTTAGACATTTCTTTCTTAAAGTTTTAAATCATTCCTAACAAATATCTATTATATGTAAATTAATTATTGTAAACAAATCCCTATTTTTTCTTTCATTGGCTTTGCAGAAAAAAGTGAATTTCAACTTATCAAACTACAATATAATCAGAAATTATTTCATATCAGTGTTACGAAAAAATAATTCATAATTTTATCAAATAGAAAAAAATTTTAAATACTTGCATGAGAAAAAAACAAAAAGAAAGAATTTATAAATGGATTTTTTTTTTAATTTCCAATAATAATCGCAATAAATATTGCCATTAAATTCCTAAAATCATATGGTGTCGTTATTGTAAATGCATATCTAAAAAGAATTATAATGAGTTCAGATAAATTTACAAAATGAAAAGATGAAACATTACAAAAATAACACAAAATAGAACAATGATCACGTACCAAGCTATTACACATTTGAATAATGAAAACGATGAATTAATTTGTAACTGTAATGATACAAGTGTAAAACCACTCTTATAAGCAAATAATTCAATAAGTAAATGGCAAATGTATCAATGGACCACATATTTCCTTTATATATTCACAAAAAAAAAAACAAATAAATTAAATAAAATTAAAAATGACAAATCCAGATTTCAATGATTAATTCATTTAAAGTAATTGATGCACAGTAAGAGGTTCTGTTGTCAATTAAATAAAAGATTAATTGATTTTAAAAGTGTAAAAAAGCACAATTAATGGCAAAATGGCATATTAAGCATATAAATAATAAAATGATGCAATTTTGCTTCGTTTCTTTTCCTTTTTTTGATTTTGAAAATTACTTTTCGCCGATTTAATATTATCCATTTTGTTCATTTACAGCTAATACTATTCTATAATGATCAATTATCATATTGATTAATCTATCGTATCAATTTGTCGCTAAATAATGCAACATTGTGAAAATTATTCCATAATTATCAATTAAATCTAAGATTTCATTTCACTCATATCCATTAATTTGCCCACATATTATTGCTAATAATATATATCTTATTTAAATGTAATAAAACTATTTTGATACATTCAATGACTATTTTAGTAAATTACTTATTAAATTGACTAGTAACAAAACAATAATTTTCATTTTTGATTTTATTTACATTAGTTATTATTTAAATCTTTTGAACAGTTATTCTTACCATTTGAATGTAATGAGACTCTTTAGCAATAGAAACTGTTCTGCAAAAAAAAGAAAAAAAAATCTTCCATTGTAAAATATTTCAAACTTGAAAATCGATTTTCTCAGCTATATGCATATCAAATACCATTATATGTAAGCGCCCCTTCTTTTTTGATCTCATACGCAATCAGTAAAGCACTGCTCAATACAATAAAATTAAATCAATATATGAAATTACTCAATATAATGAAATTATTGTATTTCTATCTGAAAAACAATTCATTTATTACAACATCATTTATACTTAAACTTTATTCATTATTTCATCTAGTAATATTCCATTGCTAGTAGCAATTCATTAATGCATTACTCTCCTCACCTTTTCCTCCCTCTCTCTCTTATGATAAATGAATAGCTTTAGGAAATTCATTCATTACTATTACCTCTCAATAGACAAATTAACTTTGCAATAAATAATAATCGTTTCCCTACTCATTAAATGCGCTTTTCATTTTTTTCAACAATCATTTTAATAATGAGCAAATTAATTACTTGCCAAAATTCATCAATGTGAAAATTTCTTCCATTACTGAAAATCAAAAAAAATTAAGTTCATTTTTTTTCTTTCCTCCATTTCATTTAATAATGCTATAAAACTTAATATACAATTAGAATCTTAAACACAAATATATTATATATTAAAAACACTGAAACAACAAAACATGTGTATTTCTTTTTCTTGCATTCTTAAATGTGAAATATTGCTCACATTTATTGCGATAAATGCATGGAGCAGAATTCAATTGTTGTTAATATATATGCACAGAAACATCAAACACTGAACTGAACTTCAATATAACGCAGTTCGTTCTTAAAAGATCTAGCATTAAAAGATCTGCCAAAACTGAGAAAACACAGTGAATGCAATTTACAAAATAAAAAAAAAGGAAAGAAAGAAAATGTTCAACTATACATTCTTATTTAATTATTATTAAACTATTTCATGTTTTAGCACAAAACTATTATTATATTATTGACACTATCATTTAACTGATTAATAGAATAATCCTACCTATCACATTATCCCACATTTGATTATTTATCATATTTGACTGAGATAGAGTTTCTTATTTAATTACAGAAAACGTTTCTTAATCATTAAACTATATGCAAACTAGACAAACAAAAAAGAAAAAACGCTTTCTAAATATTTCTAAAACCTCTTGAAAATAACAATTTAAATCCAAAAAAAGAAAGTAAAAAGGAAAATGAAATCAGATATGAAAAAAAAAAAAAAAAAACAACAAAAAGGGCAAGGTGATAATGACAAGATTACAAACTTTGAATTGTCTAACTAAAAGAAAATTATAGAAAAAAAATAAAAAAATTAAAGAAAGAACATATATATATATAAAAAAAAAAAAAAAACAAATGCTTCCATACCCATTAATGCAAATACTAATAGTAATAGAATACATTTCACCCCATTTTTTTCGTTTTATCTTTTCTTTTTTTTTTTCTTTTTTTTTTTTTTTTTTTGTAGATTTCTCAATCTAAAAAGTAAATTAAAATTAAAATAAAAACAAGAAAAAGGAAAAAAAAGTGGCACAACACACTGTTGACAGTTAACAAACAAATGCTTAGTTAATATACTTTAAAATTTAGTTCCAAATATATATATATATATATATATATATTCCAGAAGCTAAAAATTAGCAACATGGCGTGATAAAATTAACTGATGTAAATTATCAGCATATAAACCAACAAACGCATAAGCAAAATGACTTTACAACTTATATCATCCAATATTTACATCAAACTTGTACACAGCATGATGTTTACAATATTAAACGTTGAAATTGCGCTACCTATACTAAAGATGCTATAGTGAATGAATGAACTAACAGCATAGATAAAGCATACTGTTCCTTAATATGAATGAAATATATAAAAATTAATTTTAGCAATGTAAATGCAGAAGCAAACATACTCATCTAGTAATCGTTAATCATGCAGAGCAGCCAAAATCTTTTCTAACCATAAGTCGGCGTCAACTTTCGTATCAGCAAGTAATGAATATACACGTCTAGAGGTACGAACCTGAACAATTTATACAAATTTACAGAAAATGTTAATGAAATATTAACAGAATAGCTTGTTAAATTACTACCAAACATTGTTGAGACTGGAAACATTTTAAATTGCTAGCATCAAATTATTACGGATTACAAAACAAAGCTAGCATCCTGAAATTTTATGAATCAATGAAATCATTTATAAATAAATCCAATACCTCCAGAAGTGGCTTCCTTAGAGCATGACTAGATGCTATTTCCACAGATTTAACGTCAGCCAAATCAATAACACCACGACAATTTATGTCCGTTTCATTCTCATAATATCTCAACTAAAAACATTATGAATAGAAAAAAAAGATAGGAAACCCAGATAAATAGTTTAAAAAGTTGAAAATTTAAAAAGTCTATAGATTCAAAAAAAAAAAAGAACCTGATGTCTATTTGAGTCAAGAACGAACCAACGAGGTTTCCACATCTTAAACGTAGCACCTTTTTTCATTAAAAATCCACTATACGTAGCACCAGCATGAGGATAATTTGCACTTATTGTTAGCGTTCTTGTATCTACTAAAATTAAAATTTTCAAAAAAAATGAAAAGGAGAAAAATATATAGCAAACGTTTTGCTCAGATGTGATGTTAGTGACCTTATAGATTCTCTTCTTGAAAAAAAAATGTTTTCTTAAAGAAAAAAGGCCTTTCATCATAGCAATAAATCAATTAATTTATTGATTTATTGATTTTAAAGTAAACATGGATACTGCAAAAATTACATCATAACTGGTGAGCCTAAATAATTTTGACAGAAAAAATCAACCTGTATAAGTTGCAGATCGTCTTGACACTGATGGAAGATCACATTTGGCTGTTACCACTAATCGTTTTTCCTCCGTATTAGGACAAGCAGAAGATACTAGAACTGAACATTTTTCATGACAAACCATACCACATCCCAAGCATCGGTGAACTGAAAAAAAAGGTCTTTTTTACCTGTAAGTTTTTCATAGTTTTGGAAAAAAATGTTAGACTTGAAGAGTTGAAATTTTTCAATGAAGTGCTGATAGCAAGTCAAAAAGAAAAGTGCAAAATCAAACCTGTACGTATTACAACACCTGGAACATTCTGGTGACATACTGCACATGCATCTCCAGGAATGACTTGTTGCGTAATAAAATGATGACCCGAATTCCTGAAAATTTGTAGGATTTTAAATTAGTATTTAAATAAATTTGTGCGCGATGAATAGAGTTAAATATCTTATTTATAGCATTGGCTGGACACCAGAAAGTAAACGGTGAATGATGGGTGCACCGACGGACAAATTCACTTTATGGAATGGTACAGCTTTCGATTTCAAGACAATTCTTCAAGCTTTAATGCCCTATTTCAGCGGATTATGACGGTTTCGTAAAATAGTGGCAACCAAATATGAACAATGTGCACATGTATCAAGCGCATAAAGATGAAGCTATCCCATTCGATCAGTTTTGCGCTTATAGATGTGACATTGGTGTGACAATTGTTTTACTACATCAACAGCTATTCAAATCATATTGTAAGAAATAATTTAGTTTAAATGTGTAATTTGTCCCAGACTTCATTAATGTGCGCATAATTCATGTCAGTAAATCATTTTCCTTTTTTTTTTTTTTTTGCCCAAAATAACGGATAATAAACTGAAAACTTTTGTATATCAACAAAGCATTAATAAAGGACTATTCTCCAACATCTATATCAATTAAAATTAATAAAATCTGACCATTGTTAATTTCTGATAAAAAAAAAAAAAAACGCAACAGAAAACTAGTAATAACACACGTGCTTGTTGTACTATCCCTTAGCCGTGAAGAGCTTTGCTGTCGTGATATACCATGAAGTAATAACTTAACAGTTTCCTTCTTTTGAACAGCTCTTTGCACATAGCGATGCCAAATACTTATAGTACTTGCATCCTCATCATTCTATGATAAGCCAAAATACAACTTTTACATTTTTCATATCAGTGAAACAGATTGTAGGAAAAAAATCATATTAGTCATTCTATACAAATTATAGTTTCAAGTTAAAATTTCTCTAAATACACTCATCCCTATACAATACTGATTGAATTTTATTATAAATGAAAATTATTAAATAGATAAGACATTAAAGTGAATTAAGAAAAGTATCTAACCAACTATATTACAGTTTATTGCATCCAAATCTTTTTAAAAACCAACTTGAAAGCATGAAATTTGGGTTGCACGATCATTCGCAATTGCAATCAATGTATGCCATGAATCTACGCCTTTCTCATATTCATTAGTGAGAAGTGAACGTAATCGTGTAAACCTCTACATAAAAAGGAAAATATTAATGATTTTTTGAGGCTGATTCGTTTTTCATCCTAAAAATGTATTCTAATCATTCTAGGTTTTTTTTTCTTCTTTCATTTCTGATCACAGAATTTTGATTCATACCTCAACCAAAGATGAAAATGAATCGAGAAGAAGGAAATGTGTACAACGATAGTTTGCATCCAATAATCTCCTTGGCATGGAAACCGAAGTTCCAACATCAATCAACGATTCTTGATGCTCATCTTCACGTTGTTGTTGCTCCATCTCAGCTATTTCTACAACAATAACTATTTTTTTTTTTTATTTTTTGTAAAAATGAAAAATGCCCCAGCGGATAAAGAAATCTAAATAATCAGAAATATTTGCCAGCAGTTCGAATTTTCCAAATTCTGATCTCAAAAATACTTTAGAAAATCAGATAACGAAGAAACAGTTGTAAAATTTACCGATATCGTAAGGTGATCCATGTGCCAAATGATCTTCACAATAAAAAGGCCACAATGTTAAGCTAGCTACATTTGACTGTGGTCGTAAAACAGTGTGCATTTCAGCAATATACATAAAATTATCGAATAAACACGATCTGAAACAATAACTAGGAAATAATAAGAAAAGTATTTGAAGTAACATATACTACACCTGAATTATTTGAAAAAAAAAAAAAAATATATATATACCCAAGACGTTTCTCGTCAATGTATGTCCACAATGATGCAATGCGCGGTTCTCCTACTGATAAGGTGAACGAATCAAACTTAATTCGCTCTGCTTCCGAATCATGCAAAAATGTACGAAAACATGCTGAGGTAGAATGATATGCAAGAAAACGAAGGTAGAAATCATTGAACTCGAATGCTGATGGATACTGTTCCCATGTCTAAAAAATACATTTTCAATTTACTAAAATATTTTCAATTGATGCTAACAATAATTTGCTTTCCTGATGGTTGGAATGTAAAAGTACCAAGCTGGAGATCGGATAATTGCTATCAATAGAGCGCAAATATAAAAGAAAACCAGAAACCAGAAACACTTCCTTTACCTGATCCAAGGCAAAATTTACTGTTAATAGGGAACCAGAACTTTTCGATGCTTCAATTACTGTTACACTTAGCAATAAATCAGATATAATCCGATTCTTCAGAGAAAAATACTGAGGTTTTGGTTTAATAGCAAATGGAAGTTCAAATTGGCAAAATTATTATCAATTCAATGACATGCCTGATGCACAGCATCCAAAAATAATAAAAACATTGGTGCAATACCACTGCTTTGAGATGCAGCTGAATGATTATGACGATGAGAGAAACGATGTCCAAACGCAAGCCATTCTTTTTCTATCAGAACTCGAAATCCTTCGAATGTCCTATAGTATCTTATTTGTTACTTTTATATAAGGAACATGAAGAAAATTGAAATCTAAAGCATTTCGTTAAAAAAAAAAAAAAAAAAAAACCTATATAAACATCTAATGACATGCCTGTAGTAAGGATCAAGAAGAAGTTCTGAAAGCGCTGTAAGTTGACAGGTAGCGTCCCACCCATCTTCGATACATATAACTACAGTTGAAAGTTGTACATCAATCAGATCCACTACTGCACAAGCTAAATGCAACAACGAAGATACCTGAAATTGCTATAAAATAGTTTTAAATTTCTGAACTTAAATTTCTTAACAATATTAAAATGCTTCGTACCATATGCAACCACAGAGAATCGTCGATTTGCTTTAGGAAGGTCAGCGATGGATCATCATATAACGGCCAGCTTGGACATGCTGCACGCAAGAATTTTTTGAAGGCTATCTTCACATTATGCGCAGATGGGTAATTTATAGGGACGAATTCACATCTTTTGTCTAGCTTCAGCATCTAAAAGCGTTCAGGTGAGTAAAATAGGATTTAAATTCGAGATCAATAGAAATGCATTCCAAATGATAATTAAGTAAACTTTAATTCTGATTGGAAAAGTACAGATATATGCTACAAGTAACCTTAGCTTGGCTTCTATCTCCTAATACGTATAATGCCTTCCTTGTGAGACTAGTAAGTGGTTTCGGAATTTGTCCTCGTCCCAAATTTGCACGTCGTGGCTGGATACTGCTGTTGTAATCTACATAACCAACAAAACGGTCACCATTTGTGGCTAAAATTTCTGCTGAATTATATAACCTACAAAAAAAGAAGAAATTTAAGAAGAAAAGTAAATTTTGTCCGAAAAACAGCAAAAATAAATGGATCAATAAGTCTTACGCTTTATTCCAGATCTTCCTCCACTATTACGGACAAAATTTGCTGCATGTCGAGCAATGTCCGTTTGTGATTTACGATATAAATCAGGCGTGCCGGAATTTAGTGATAAACCGTCAGCCGTAATCATGGAATAAAGTGATAAAAGTGATTCCACTGACTCAGACATCAAAGAATGACCATCTGCATTTGCCATTCTCGGTGAAAGTGCGGCAAACATAGAAACGTACCTTTCCTAACAAATTAATTTAATAGAAGTAACATATAGTTGAGGTACTTAAATTGCCTTTTAAAAGTGTAATGTGCTAATAACATCTTTGAAATTTATAAGTGAAAAAGATATTCCAAAAAAATTGAAAGTTTATTAACAAAAGAAGTAATTTATAAGTATACCTGTAATTCAACACTGTTTGGAGGAGCCATATCACGTGAATTGAGCGACATATAGGAACCGCTATAACCCATATTTTGGTTGTCACTGCTACCGAGGAAATTTGCTTGCTTCCTTAACCGAGTGACTACTGTTTGCGCAGTGAAGCCTGCACCACGTACAAGTAACGCACCGTTATCACTTTTCCATATAATTACTGGAAAACGGCCATGTCGGAATCCCTTCCCGATTTTCACAAAATTATCATCAAGTGTATTTGCAGGTACCACTACAATATTCGGGTAACTGAAAATAAAAAAAGAGCAGAAAATTTTGCTTTTAAAAATTATTGAAAAGAAAATTTTTCTAAATTTGCTTTTTTTTTTTAAATTATTAAAAACAGTAACTGAAAAACCTATCAGCGCTCTAACCATTCTTGACTCTTAATCTTTCATGCACGCAGACTAGAGATTAGATATTTAAAACAGCATCATAAGTTTGTTTCCAGTACGTCTGACATATGATCCGAAAGTTAATATAATTAGAAAAAGTTGTAAAACCTTTTTGTCAGTTCATAACGACGATTTGCATTCGCTAACCGAAAGGAGCCATGGTTCAAACCCAAACGGTCGTAATCAACCAAATAATGACGATGTAATCCACTTGTAGTTGGATCAACTAACTCTCCTAACCATTATTCGAAATGATTAACGGAAACTTGAAAAAAGAATTACTGTTTTACAATATGCTCAAACCCTAAACCAAAGCTCGGGAAAAAAAGTGAAACTTTCATATGAACGAACTTACCAGATAAATCTAAATAATCATTTTTCGACGAACGAGGTGATGCACCTGATGATAAGACATTGAGTGTGCCCGCATCACCGTTTTTCGGAAATGGTGGCAATGTTTTAGGAGGAGCCCGGAAACGTTTTCTTTCTTTCAATGGATTTCGCATCAAGGCTTTCTTTAATTCCCTGAGAGCAAATTTTATGCAAATGCTTAAGTTTTAAAGAATAAAAATAACCTTTATTTTTCAATTAAATCACCAGGGAAAGAGTTGGAACTATAAAGGTCGGTATGAGTAAACACAAAGATTCAGAGATAATAGCATAGAAAATTCTAAGATTAGATACATAAATAATACAGTGTAATTAAACGTATTCAAATTAAACTAAAGTTCAGTAAAATGCATTACTTCATTGTTCCATATTTGTGTTTCGATGTAATACCACCCAAAGTTGATGAAAGTACTGATGAAGCAGCTGAATAAGCAAACAACGTATGTGGTAAAACAGATGGCCATCGTAAACTACTCAAAGCTTCCATGAATTCTTCTGCTTTCTCACTCGGTACTTCTTCATCAAACGCAAATTTCATGAGCTATAAATAGTCAGCAAAGTGTATAAATACGAATTCAACAAGTTTTAAAAGTGAAGATATAAGTGAGAATAAGGAAAAGTAAACAACAAGAGGTATGAATAAACAAAAAAGTAGACAACACGAAACGTAAAACAATCATAAGACGAAATAACTTCAATAATTAATAATTTACTTGGAAACCCGAACTTCGTATCTGGAAGGCATCATGTAATTGATGTGCCACACGCACGGGAATACCCTCAAGCTGAGAACTTTGCGATGAAGCATCACTAATCGGTTTTTCTTTTGTTATTGACATAACTGTCACTGAACGCACAACCACTTGCTCACATACTGCAATTTATTACCATTTTCACTTCCAAATTTTATTCTTGTAAAAAATTAAAAAAAAAAAATAAACAAAAATCCTTATGCAATTTAATCCATGTCAAGCAAATGAAACAATGCAAAGACGTACAAAATAAATCGCAAGGTTGTCCCTTGAATACAACCCGATAATTGGTTAGGAAAATAGCTCCTTCTGCTGGAAGAAGGCTTTGTGGTGTTTCGCTACACGTTGTGCTCATTACACGCCCATCCGCTAACAAAAATACTCGCAATCCACCAGCAACAATACGTTCAGATGGTAATAAAAGTGCTGGTTGTAGTAATTTCGGCTGTAAATCAATTTAATAAACGGATATAAATTAAACGAAAAAATCAAAAGAAATATCAGAATTGAATAAAAATAGATTACTAGAAAGATTCGCGATAGCGAGCTATCTCATTTAATCAAATTGCCTACTGATTAGTTTCAAGCGAATCGTTGAAAATTATTTCAAGAAAACTGAAATTCCAACCTTATGCAAAGGTGAAAGACGTCTACTTTCAGTATAAACTTGTTCCAGATTGTCGATGTGTAATGCAACAAAACCGGGTATTTCTCTACAAAGACTTTCAATTTGAGGTTGCTCCAAACCAGCTGATGAACAAATACGATCGATAAGTCTGTAAAGTGTAAAAATAATAAAATCCACCAATAATAATTAATAATTCCAACATTAAAGATGGGGAAGATTAACCTGCTAATCCATCGAACAGTAGAATTTCCTAAATCTGTTGAATCGGCTTCAACAAAACCACTTTCCACTTCACTTTCACTTACGGACAATTCAGTTTCTTCATCAAAATCACGCTTTCTAGAATTTCGATCACTTCGCCTTTCCAATTCACGTACATTAACACGACGTAGCTTTGAGACATCGAGTGGTATTCGCATGTATACCATCAGATTGATGTAATGTTTAGCCTATAACACAGAAATCGCAAAAAAATAAAAAATAAATACATTTAACTATAAATACATCTAATTCAGAAATACATAAAAATTCGCTATTCTAAAACGGTTAAAGAAAATGATGAAATAAATTTGACACACTCAATCTACAACATTTAATTTATAAAATTTCAATGAAACAAATGGGTATATATACTTGTCCATAAACAATTGAATTTTCTTCTGTTGCACGCTTCTCGATTTCATCATCCTGAACATTTGACATGCTTGCTAGCTGATCACTCACTAAATCCATTCCGGAAGGTTTTTCCATCAAGTTCCATGTATCCGTAACGTTCTACAATTTATGGTTTAAATATAAGGTCTTTTCTCCCTGCTTTCTTCATATATTGAATTAGAACTTCAGATTTTTTTCTTGTTTCTACACTTTTCTGGTGCTTCGCTTCTTAAAAGACCAAATTTACGGATATAACCAAAGATTTCTTCATCCGCAAATATAATATCAGCAGTTAATTTTTTAGATTTGAATAGAGAAGTAAAAATATTTTATCCAAATAAATACATGCTTCTTTCAGTGGAAATGGACAATCCGATCCTTCCTTTGTTGGTAAATAGAGCCGTCTAATTTGTCGATGAACATCATGAAAGAATGCTGCTTCCCAAAACTGTTGATTATCCCATACTGCATGTTCTTGAATACACGTATATGCAAACTGATGTACGCCAGCAGTCAAACGCTATAAAAATACTTTTTTTTTTTTTTTTTTTTTAATATTATGTCCAAAACAAATACGAAAAAATTCTCACCAAACAAAGAAAAAAAGAGAAATCCAAAAAATCAAATTCCTTAATTTGAGATGATGGTTTACCCTGCAATAAATGTTGGAGAGATATAGCATCGCATAAGCAATTCCGTGTTCATCCTCTCGAGATTCTTGCTGAGAAATTTTCGATACATAATATGCCCAATTATTATATTGAAAATTCATTTATCTCAGCCAACCTACTCAGTCTAGTTTTAACTACAAATTAAACTATTTTCTATTCTCGATTCCACAAAATATAGCACACAGCTTTTTTCGAACGTCTGATCAAAATTGTAACCCACCCTCATTCTACATAGATTTATTTTGAAAAAAAAATATACATTAAGAGCGCAATTCATTAATCGCACAATTAATTCAAACTGCTGTGGGAATAAAGTTGCACGGTTGATAGGGACAAGATTTTTCCATAGTAACTGACAAAATGCTACACGAGCATTAACACTTCGCATTGATAACTCTACTGCACACATTATCTGCAATCAAACAGATGTCATTTAATAGTAATAAAATACCGTCCTTTCCAGCTACTTCGCAAAACATATCTTCAAAATATCTATTTAAGAAAGAAATTCCTGGAAAGAAAAACAAAATTATCACCTTCCTAGCATCCGATAATTTGAAATCAAATATATGATGTAAACAGCTGCCAAGAACTTGTAAACGTCTGGATACTGCTCCCATATGTTCCTCTCTAGCAATAATCCAGGGCGTAGCTTGAACACGACGTGGACATAATACAGGTGCGATGTTATTTGAGGTTGTTTTCAGCTTACATTTGATTGACTGTGATACCTTAAATAATACATGAATATATGCAAAAAAAAGAATTCTAAATAGAGAAAATTTACTCAGGCCAAATGATTAAGCATTTGATCAGCATGGATTCTATTTCAAATTAGAACCCTGATAAAGATTCTGATTGTGAGAAAACATTTAAATAATACTAACCAAATCATTATTAAGAAGACGTAATTTTGTAGATGAAAATGGAACTGTAAATCGCTGCTGAGTTACAAATGGAGTGACTGAAAACGGAATTTCTTGCCTTTCCTGGAAAAAAATCAATAAAAAATGTAATGTAAAATGCTTAAATTTAAGTACATAAGTAATGCACCGAAAACCATGAATACTAGGAACGACAGTAAGTGGGATAACAATGAAGAAAAAGAGTACATTCTCAAGTAATTTCTCAGCAATCTCAATGATGTTTTCTATACTGGTTGTTCGCGAAGCTAACTGACCATTTGATTGTTCGCTAATCTGAGCAACAAGCTGCAAAATTAATAACATATTTTATATGATGCCGTGTAAAATCCAAATTTACTGCAGAACAACCCATTTAATTCCAAATTCCATTTCTTGATGATACACTGTTTCTGAAAATTCTTACATATTACAAAATAACTCACTTCGTCGAATAAGTCGCAAATTCGAAAAGGTAACCCGCGTTCGGATATGAAAGACTGAAAAAGCAGGCTGTCAAGAAAAGCACGAATAAGTGGACAGGAAGAAAATTGTCGTAAACCCAAAAATGCAGATTTGTGAAAGACGATTAATGGCGACGTATAAACACGAATAACTTCCAAGCAGCATCGATATCCCACTAACAGATCCGCAAAGAAACGAAGAAAACATGCTCGAATTCTTTTATCCTAAAATACTGCAAATCAATCTAGCTGAATAAAAAAGACAACACAGATCAAAACGAGTAAAATAAAAAAAAAGTAGATGACCTGTACTTCATAAGCAGGAAATGGTGGTTGCCCAACTTTCCATGCATAATCTGCAGTAGCTAGACCGGGAAATAGTACCTATAACATCTATGAATCCATAGCATTCTTATAAATGTTTATAACTATCACGCTAGCCTTTTTTTTAAAAAAAAATTTCATATTTATTTTCGAAAAATATGCAAACCATCTGCAATGAGGAAGTGAGTTGCTGATGAAATGGTTGAGGAATAATAGGTATTGTAATTGAAGGGGGCACGTAAACAGCACCAACATCTAGATCCACTACAACTGCATCTAAATCAGTACACCGTATACGAACAGTATTTAGCACACCCATGATGTATGGAGTTGGGCTTTCTAGATATTCAATGAGTAATTCAGGCAATACAGGAACATAAGTATGCCTGAAATTGTACAATAAATGTAACAAATAATGCAAAACTGTTATTCACAAACTCGATAATTATCTTTTGAACAAGTTGTTTGAATAAGAGAGCACAGTTCTCTTATTCAAGCAATTAAAACACAAAAAGGAACTAATTTTTTTCACGATTACAACTAAGCACAATATAGAGTTAACTCACGGATAATCAAAAGGATATAGCAGCGAACGCAAAGCGTAGCAGCTATCAGCAAGCAGAGAAAGCGAACTTGATCGAAACAATATCTTATAATCAGTCATGACAGCACAAAGCAAAGTTAGAATATTGTGGATTGTTCCTAAATCAGAAACTATTCAAAATTATAATACAATATGCATAAATCAAAGATCATAAATACTTTTTTCTCAATAAATCCTTTCAAAATATTGCCAAATAAAATCAGACAAACCTAACTGCTGCAGAAATAGCGTCACTTTGTCAGATGTGACGGGTATTGTTGGCGATTTGGGAGCTCGTACGGAAAGTCGATCACTCCCTAAGCAAAATGATACCGCAGGCATACCCGGTGTCAGATAAACCTGAGAGAGAAGTGTTGAAATCATCAATTCCGCTTTATCTTCTGCTTCCAATAAAGCCAAGAGGATCTGATTTAAGCAGTTCTGAAACATATTATTAAATGATCTAAAAATTCGGGAGCTGCTCACCTGTCTAATTAAATTATTAAAACATTTCGGAAATATACGAGTCAAATTTCTTATAATTGAAAAAAAAAAAAAAAAAAAGGCATTACTCTGAATAAATCGAAAAAAGGGAAACGCGATAATATCACTATAACTTTCGGTTTGAATAGGCTTGGTCCTTCATCAGATCTCGTATCATCTACCTCTTCGATGTCATCTCCACAAGGTTCGTAAACCTAAAAAGTTGATTTTTTTTTTAACATAAAGACTTTTATGCTCTGATCAAAACCATCTACTATAAAACTTGATTAATATGATAAAAACAATAATATATCTGCATGGTAACCAGCATTGACAAACATATGTCACACGAGCTCCAAATAAGCCGAAAATTTAATTTATAGTGTTAACTAGTAAATAAAATAACTACTAACAGCTTAACTTACCGGTGAATAATACAGCATCTCCCCAAGAAATGACTACTATGGAAGATGCTAACACCCTAAATTCATTCCATAACAGCAAGCATATGAAGGCTAATTATTTTGAGCATAAAAATAATAAAATTTTTAAATAGAAAAACCAGGACAAAAATAAATGAAAGTGGAAAAATTGAAAATATAACCTGTAGACAGCAAGCGTATTGTCTGGCACCCATAATATCCGTCAATGTATTTGTGAAGAAGCAAACAGGACGCGTTTCCGCCGAAAGAGCCCAACCTTGTGGCTGAGAAAACTGAAATCAGAAATTATTTGAAATCATAATCTCTAATTAAACTAACTTAAATCTAAAATAATTAACTACTGGAAAATCCTTCTCTCTTCTATCCTCTTTACTCTTAACAAGAAGAGAAGTATATGGAGTCCATTATAATCCAGAATGACCCGATTTCCGAATAAAAATTCACAACATACCACTTCAAGGCTTGGTGATAATGATATATCTGACCAATCATATTTTGGGAAGCGTTGTACAATATTCCCAACACTGCTCCCGTGTCCTGAAATAGTGGTTTTAGCAAAAATTTCCTTTTTAAATTTTTTTTTCGAATACAAGAGATCTTAAGTCTTAAGTTAACGTTGTAATTTAAATCTCTGGAATAAATATAGATGAGTAGAACCAATGATATACATTTAGTAATAAAACTAACGGATTTGAGTTTCATCAAATTCGATGATGACAACGTAATCTACAAGACGGGTACTTGTTTCTTCATATTCCGACATTACAGTGAGTCCAGGCAGCACACTGATCCTGGATAGAATTATTGGATGTTTTCAGAAAAAGAGTAATCAATTGGATTTTTTTTAAAATTAATACAGCAAAAATCTCTTTGATTTATAAAGTTAGAGATTATAAAAGAAAAATTTCTGCTGTTTAGAGAAAAAAAGGTGAAACCACAAAATCGAACAATAATCTTAGCAATAATTAAAAAACAAAAAGTAAACATACTTCGAAGCAAAAATTTAATGTCGAAACTTTTGACATTTCATGTTGAAGTTTGTAACTTGCTGAATGATGTCATAAAATTCCAATTTAGCAAATAGCTAGGAGAAAACTCAATTTGAATCCAATTTTACACATTAAAAGATGTACATGGTTAAACAAAAACCGGAAATACAACACATAGCATTTAATGTCCATTATATAGTTCTATTTATTAATCACACTTTTACATTTACATGCTTTTCAAACTATTCCTATTATTTTTTAATTCCTCTAATTTATTTACTCTTTAATTAAAAATAGGTTTTTTTTCTTCAAGAAAAAGAAAAGCTACTTTTAAAATTTTATGCATATCTTATATTGCACCATCCACAATTTGACACATTTATGTTTTTTCAATTTCTATGTTTAATTGAAATAATAAAAAACTTGTATCATCTAAATATCAAAAAGAAAAACAAGAAATTTTGAACATCGGAAACCGAAAATAGTGGAATTCCGCATCAATGGTAAAAGATACTGTCGGGCAGCTGTTATAGATTGGTGGTTGGTTTAATATTAAGATGCGTGCTAAATTTACTATGAAGAAAAAGTGAGAGATGAATGAATTGTGGGGGCATTACAGATTTGAAGGAGGATTAGAGATAGATGGAATTGCGATATTTAATAATTATGGTACTGAGAAAGAGATTGATAAGATTTTTAGAGAGCATATAGACAGGAGATTGAAGAAGAAAGTTTCAATAGAGAATGGTGAGAGAAATGAGTGTCATTTAGAAAATTTGTTATACAACTGATGAAGTTATTTGTTAAAATTTATATTAAGCATAAGTAGTCAGATAAAGCTTGATTTTTAATTGTATTAATCTAAAATTAAAATTTCAACCGTTTTTCCATACCGTTCATAGCATCTGTAACTTGTTGCCTCATTCTATTTATATGAAAAATTTTAATGGATTAAAATTAGTTAAAATTTGAATGTGGAAAATTGATATAGTAATTTGAATTTGTTCTTTTATAAAATGTTTTTATTATTATCACTTAATTAGCTTTTATTTCCAAATATTACTAAGATAAACAAAAATAATGAAATTATGGAGCAAAAATCGAACATAAATCCATTTTCTCCATTTAAATTTTTCATTTTCAGAACATAAAATGAAATGCATGGAGTTACGCTTTTAGTATTACTGCTATTTTCTGCATTAGCAACGGAAGAATCAAATTTGCTCGATAGCTTACATTTACCAGAAGAGCATATTCGATATTGGGTAAATCGTGATAATGCAGTGCGAAATTTATGCTTCAAAAATGAAATTTGTCGTTTAAAGGTTACTATTGTCTGTTTGTTTTTAAATAAATTTTTCAAATCTTTTTTTCCAGCAATTCTAAAAAAAAAAAGGTATTTCTAGCAATGGTAATTCATTATTAAATTAAAATCGATTCACTAAAATTGTTTTTTTTTTTCGTCCCATATGGTTCATATTATTTTGTTTTACATGAATCCATTTAATTGCGTTTCTCCAGTAAAATCTAAACTAATTATTAGCGATTAGATTATATTCTTTCCAAGTTTTTGTCCTTTTTAAAATAATGAATGCTATAAAAAGTGGTATCACATACGAATACAATTTCAGCATACAATAAACAACAAACATTGTTGGGGTTATGAGTCAAATTGTGAACCAGAAAACAGTTATTCTGCGCAAAAAACAAAATGCACAAAGTCAAACAGTTGGTTAGTTTCAAAATTTGTAGAGTTATTACTTCATATATATTTATAGACAAAAATATCAACTTTTTTTCTTCACCCTTCATTTTCATATCTGTATTTGTTGTATTCTGATAATTATTGTTTTGTATTCTTTATCGTATTTTAACTAGAAACAGGGTAATTTTTGTAATTGTATTTTAATAGTAAGATATTCCTCATTATCTAATTTTAGTATGCTTTTTTTTCTTCCATTTCCAACCATTCTTACTTTAAGATGCATACTGCGAGGGCAAAGTTTTGTTTATTGTTTGATTTTTATTTTGACCATTACTACTCCTTTTTTCTTAGTATAACTTATCATGATTTAGAGTTTCTTATTTTTAACTGTATAAATGTAAATGAAACAATATTTAACGACGAAACTGTCACTAAAAGTAAACATTTTTATTCAGGTTTCAATAAAGTATATAAAAAGCCGAAGGATATCAGTCAAATTTAATTATGCATTTACACTGATATTTTAGGGGCAGAAGCAGTACCGAATCAAAGTTAGAGACATTTCAAAATCAAGGTGATTTTCGGAAATTAGCACAAACATTTCACACTATCGAGCCAATTTGCATTTCAAATAATACTGTATGTATTCGCTATCTAAATATTTTTTATTTGGTTTCCCAATTATAATTATTTCAGGTGCAAATCATTCTTTAAACTGAAATTTCTTGCATTGATTCCGAAAAATTTAGTCAGTTTATTTACAGGAAGGTAGTTTTCTGGAATGTTCCAGTCATTTAAGATTCTGTTATGCAAGAAACATTTTCTTTGATTTCAAAAGTTTGAATTCGAAAACTTCGAAGAGGTGAATGATGTCATAATTTGGTTATTTCTGCAATATTTTAAATGAATTTAGAATTCATTAAAGTTATTGTTTGTGATTGCAACTCGTTCACAACAATTATTTTCTACAAAAAAACCTTGAATTTAAGGTACCGAAATGATGTGATCCGGAAGGGACAAGTTGGTGGAAACTGTAATGTACTGTTTGACGAGAAATTGCTACATAGCAGAGCGGATGAAAAGAGTTATTTGCAAAGTTGGTAAGTAATTGGTTTGCAGAAACTGAGGATGATGTTTTTCAGCGAAGTTCTTCCTCTAACATTATTAAATTTTCTCTTTAATCGACTACTATGTGACCTTTTTTAAAGGGTATTTCTTTCTTTTCCAGTACTTTGACTATGTTTTGATACTACTCTAATCATTTTGGATGGAACTGTAATTAATGTTAACCATTCTAGGGCTCATGAATTAGAGTATTTTAAATCGTACCGTGATTTTCGGATTTCGGAACATCGATGTGATGTAGTTTTTGATAAGCCAACAGTGCTAATTAAATTGGATGCATCAGTAAATATGTATCATCATTTCTGTGATTTTATCAATCTGTATGCTAGCCAACATATTAATGGTTCTGTTGATATGGATATCGATATCCTTTGGTGGGATACGGTTGGTTTTGTCATTCGATTAACAAATTTTGCTGATTATTCTTCTTTTGTATTAGCTATGTTAATCGAAGATTGAAAGTTACTCTTTCTGCTTCATTTAAATAGCGAAATTATAAAATTTGATCTATAACCGATCAAGTGACAGGTTCATGCTGAAATAAAAACTGATCCAGCTTGAGCTCAAAAAATTTAACAAAGTAATGGTTTACTATAGTCTTTTTTATGACATATTTTTAGTGGTTTAATGGCTTTGTTGATCCCACATTTGGAGCTACTTGGCGTGCTTTCACAGTGAACACACCTCATGAATTGATTGACCTGGATGGGAAAATGGTCTGTTTCCGGAATGCCATGTTTTCAATGCTTGCTAGACAGCGATTCGGTCTCTATTATAATATGCCATTAGTAAGTTTTTTTTTTAAAATAAATTTTTGTGGCTTTTTTGCAGAAGTTTGTAAACAAAATGTGAATAAAATACTAAAGAGTAGCTTATTTTAATAATGTAAAATATATGAAAGTGGTGATTTTTCAACTTAAAATGACCGAATTTGTTGACTTGGTTCTAGAGTACTTTTATAGGCCAAAATTCCATCAAGAGATTATGACTGAGTGACAGGGGAGAGGGAAAAAACTATTCTTGTTTGATTTATTTTGAATCCAATTGGATTTCTTTTGTCTTAGATACTTTGATTAAAGCTTATTGCTTTTTAGCTAAAAAAAAAAAAAAAAAAAAAAAGACATTTAATTGTTCAGTTTTTCTAACCTTATTTGTTGATTATGTTCCATAAATGTAGTTAGTATCATTTATACTCTTTCCATTTTTTAGTTACACTGCCTCAAGTACTTTTTATCTCACATTATAGACGCCAGGCAAACTCTATCATAATTGAAACCATAAAATGTCCTTAATATTTTGATGCATAAACCGTTATCTCATTAATTATCAGTCGATAATTAACAGAGCCGGGTATTTATCAATTTGTTAATAATAAACTTGTTGGAAATAGTAAAACTCGAGTTTTCAAAATTTAAATATTTGGAAAATTGTTTTTCGATTGATGGCTGTGAAGGAAGTGGCCTCATTCATGCATTTTCTCGGCATATTCTTCATCGTTTGATGATTCGACAAAATGGACCATTATTAAATAAGATTCGCGTAACGCTATTATCAAGGAGTACTCCATTCAGGAAAATAATTAACGAAGATGAGGTAAGTCAATAATTATGAATTATTTATTACTTCTTTTTAGCTGTTTATTTTGAATGTGATTAGGTTAAATATATTTATTTATTTTGTAAAAATATCTGAAGGAGAATATTTATGTATCCACTTTGTTAAGCTCATAAGCTATCTTTGTTGCTTTGGTTACCACCGCTTGTTTGTACACCAACGGATGCATTTTCGATTTCACTTTCATCAAATGTTTCTACTTGTTTCAATTCAATTGGAACGAGCACTGTCTGAAAATTTATTTTTTACTCAATTATGTTAATTCTTTGGTTCGTCTTTCAAAATTCAAAAATTTTTCATATATTGAAAAGTTTTTTTTTTTTTTTTTTTCAATTTTTAGCGTTTTTTACTTACACATGTTTTTTATACAATAAAGATAGTCAAAGAAATAAGCTATTTCCTTTTCGATCTTTTGAAAAAATTCTTTGACTGACCTGTTGTCCGATGAGAGGTTGCGTGAAAAAGTAGCCGCGTGTTATTCGATCACTTTGAATGTGCCGTAAATTCTTGAAAAGTATATTCAAAATTCCAGCGCAGCATAATGCGGAAAAAAAACAGATGCTTTTTTGAGCAAGAATATTTTTATTTGAAATGAAAATTTCGAATCATCGAATTATGAAATTTAATGTAGCTTATTAATGTTTCATTGCATTCCTTGCTTCATCCTAATCAGTAACTTTTCCTGTGTATATCTTAAAAATTACTGCTGGTTCTGGGATTTGTCAATCTTATCGCTTGAAACTTATGTGACATTTCGCTTGGAGCTTATGTAACATTAACGCTACTGGGTTGTCAGATCTTTTATTCATATAGTTTTAATTACAAAAAGAGTAATTTCTTTTTCTTTCGAAATATTTATCGGAATGTGTTACCTTGTATGGGAGAAAGTACCATGTGCAAACTGTACATAGCTACTCGTGTATTGGATACAATTCGATTAAGTTCTAGGAAATTTTCCTGAAAAGTGATCATAAATTTTAATGAACGAATGAGTGAATGAATGTTCACTTGTAATTTTAAAAAATACTTACTTTCTGCTCTTTTTTCTTTTTTGATAGATCAAGAATGCAATTTGTTCATGTAAATTTATTGAGCAAGCAGTAACCTCATAAAATGACCATCCTTGACCTCGTATTTGTTTATCTTCACCATAGATTAAGTATGCCGTCCAAATGAATACTGTCACGGCAACAATAAAGCTGATACTAGTAAATGCAATACAAAGCATCTAAAATATTCATTAATAAATAAGAAATAAAAATATAAAAACATTGATAATATTCGTATCACTTTTAAAAAGATGTAATGTTGATCTGTTTTTTTTTTTTTGATTTCTATCAGAACTATTTTGAAAATGAAAAATTTAGAAATCATAAATTTCTAAAGCAGTAAGGAAAATGCGATCATTAGATGATATGTGAAAAGATTTGGATGCTTATCTATCCACTACAAATCATACTTAAAGATTTGTTTTATTCAAATTGAAATTAGTAAATAATAATCATACAAAGAAAGGATAGAATTGCTTTTCTTCAACTATTTAATTTAATGTTTCCAAAATTTTTACACAAGTTTAATTTTTATTGCAAAATTTTCCAATTTTTACCAGAAATGTCCGTGTTGGCCTATATCTTATGAAACATAAAATAGTGGAAGCATTCAGCATAAATGCGAAACTTGCAATAACAGCCAGATAATACGGACAGCCATCATAAAAAACACATATTATACCAAAAATCATCTGTAAAATAATCAAATTAATAAAGAAATTGAAAGCTTAGTGGGATTTTTTTTCAAATTTAAATAAATGTCATTTACTAATTGAAGTGCTGCACCAAAAGCGACCAAAGTAAGAGTGAGTAATGTTCGTGCTTGCATTAGTATAACTTGGTTTGTAACCACTTGATCAATCTAAAATTTGAAATTTATGAAATCAATTTTTCCATAATTGTTTTATTTTTGTTATGTAGCATTTGGAATTTTTATTTTATTTTTTTATTTTATTAAAATTTCAGAAATTTCTAAATTTCAAAGTTTTCCACTATTAACTAATAAGAAATACCTTTTCAATACCAATTAGTTTAACAAGAAAATGATAAAAAATAATAACAAGCATACATGGAATGACGGCGAATTGACGGTTCCTTTGGACGTTGAACTTTCAATCATTTGATTTACATTGTGGATATTTGCAATTGTACGTACTGAAAATTTCATATGTAACAAAGGATTGTCATGAAACCATGATTGAAAAAAAAAAAAAAAGATAAATGAAATTTCATAAATCGAATTTTGTATTTTTTTATAAGAGAATTTCTTAGTTTTGTAATCACTTACATTTCCTATCTGTTTTGCAGATAAACTTCTGAAATAACAATAGTTTGCAATTTTATATCTAATAACTAATCTTTATTACTATCTTTAATTTTTAAATTCCTTAAAGAATTTCTCGATTTTTTTCCTTAATTTAAGGCATTTATGTGTTCGAGGGAAATTTGAAAAAATTTCACTATATACCTGTAGATTTTGTTGTTACAGTATCATCTGATTCTACCGTTGTAATGGAATCTGTATGATTCCGTTGAATTCCACAACCATCAATCAAGTGTTGTAGTCCATAGGTATCACGATAGTAAACAGTGGGCGGGAATGATCCAACTGGCTTAAAAAAAAAGAAACGAATTAATTAATTCTGAATTTTAGAAATTCGACAATTATGTTACTAAGTTTATTATTTACAAATATTAAATATTTTACTTTTGATTGTTATTAATGTGAGATTAAATATCCTTAAAATAGTGATTATATTTAATTGTGACTACCACAGGAGAATTTAATATTCAGGTACATGGATTACTGATTAGAATTTAATAATTAGAAAACATGAACGATATTAACGAACTAGACTGTTTGAAGAAGTCCTATAGGGAATTGGTGCAGCCATAATGATAGCATGCAAATGAATCTCGAAAATATATATCAGTTTAACGATAACCGATGGAATATGATATTATTATTATCAATTTCATCTCAAATTCATCGTTAATGCATTCGTTCGATACAAATTCATCCATTATTTGAAGCTGTAATCTTTTTTTTTTTTTTAATTTATGAATTAAATTGAAGTGATGAAAATGATAAATGAAAATTAATGATGTATAAGAATGAAATCTAAATCATTCATAGTGTCTAAAAATTAGAATGTAAGAAGTATCGTATTTTATTTAATATATTTACAGCAAATAAATTTAAAAAAAAAATGGAATAAAAAATAAAGGATAGATGAATAAGATATGAGCGCAATAAATGATAATATTCATGATATTAATAAAATGAGATTAATTTATGGTTAAATCAAAATCTAAATCTGCTTAATTTAAAATAAATACGAAATTGATGGAATTAATTGAAGAGAAAATAGATTGGAATTTTTAACATTATTCTCCTTAATTAATAATACTCTAAGCATAATACTATAAGCATATTAATTTAATTTTTAGTTAAAATTATTTCGCTAATTGATATATTAATTTTTTCTGTGTAGTTATACAAAATGAATAATTCATTAATAGCTATAGTAATTAAAAGAAAAATTTTAACAATACTTTTCAGTACTGATAAATGTTAACAATATATGTTTAGAAAAGAAAAAGAAAGAAAAAAAAACTTGATAGAATTATAGTGTGATTATTTGTTAAGGTGAAGAAAGTAAGATTGAAGAGGAATGAAGAAGTATGTAATGTTTGAAGTGAACAATTTATTGATGCATTTAAAGAATGAAATTGTTAAAATGGTTCAGTTAGTTAGCTAACACTGATTCACAATGATAAGATACACACACATACACACACAAATAAACAAAAAGATAGACAAACAGACGGATTTATCTATTGGCAGTTAAAGTCTATTATCACTCTTTATCCTATCATCCTTATCCATTCATTCATTCATTGATGATCGTTTTTCAAAAAAGATGTGATAGCACTTGAAATGATTATGTTAAGCGTTTTGAGCAGAAATTTTTGTTGCAATAGAAATGATGGGATTACTTTATGTTATAATTATATCATCTTAAAATGTGTTCTCTTTTCAGTATTTTTTCAGCTTTTTCTTTCCTTTTCATTCTAAGTAGTAATTAATATATGTTTTTTGATTGATCGATTTATTTGATTATTTAATTTTTCAAGTAAAAATATATAAATTTATACGAGAGAAATGAAATGTTATTTCAAAAAAAAAAACGAAAGATTAATAACTTATGTTATTTTTTCTTTTCTTGTCGCCTTACTTTATCTTTTTTCTTTCTGCTTGTTTGTTTGTTCTTTCTTTTGATACTGTCTGAAATTAAAAATTTTTGAGCCAGCATTTCAATTTTCAACTGATATATTCGTCCATCTCATCTACAATGATTATTTTCTTTTTCTTTTTTTTTTTTTTTTTTTTTTTTGTTTATTTTGAATTTTTGCCACTTGATATGATAGATGATATCAAGGCTATTTATATCCGCTATTCAAAAACAAAATTAATTGCAGTTAATTTATAACGATTTCGGTATATAATTAGATTATGCTAACTATGCATTCATTTTAATTTTTACTAATATTTATTTATTAAGTATCAATTAATTAATATTTATGTACTATTGCTGTATTATTTCAATTTTCATATTAAATTTACTTTTCTAAATTTAATAACTTATTATAATCGTTTTTTTTTTTTTTTTTTTTTCTTTCTTTTTTTCTTAAAAACATTATATAATTTTAGCTAATGGATGTTTTGAAGAGTATTCCGGATGTTATTGAAAGACAAATTGATTATAACAGGTTTCTGTTATTAATATTCTTTGTTTAATTCTTTAATTCTTTTTTATTTTGAATTTCAGTTTTTATAATTAATGTTGTTGAATTATTGTAGAAGCATTACATTTTTACAACAATTGGAAATAACACATAATAGTGATATATTCATTGGAATGCATGGTAGTGGTTTAACGCATTTGTTATTTTTACCGGATTGGGCTGTCATCTTCGAATTGTATGTTTTCGTTTCATATATGTTTTTTTTTTTTTTTTTTTTTGGATTGCTTATATGTCTTTAGTGAAGATTTTTTTCCGGTTTGGACTCTCATCTTGAAATTGCATGCTTCCGTTCATATATATATGTATTTTTAATATATTTCTAAATTGATTATATTTTAGCGAAGATTAATCATAAGTGATAAATGATTGATTTTGTTCAAAAATTTTGCTATATATGATAGACAAATAAGAAGTGGAAAAGAAGGGGGAGAGAGAGAAAGTGAAAGAGGGAGGACAGTAAAAGAGGGAATGAGGATGTTCAAAGTTAGATTTTATTTTTAATTTTTGTTTCCTTTTTTTCGGACTTGTTTTTGTTTCGTTTTTTTTTTTTTTGTCAAAACTTTTTTGCAAAAATTTAATGATTATTTACTATTTATTATAAAATTATATCATTTGTTAATTAGGAATAGACTGTATTAAGCAATTCAAGAGCTTTAATACTGATTTTGTATTTGTTTTCTTTGATTTTGATTTTAATTATTTATATTGTTTAATTTCTGTCCAATATTTTAAGGTACAATTGTGGTGATACGAATTGTTATTGGGATTTAGCACGTTTAAGAGGTGTTAAATATTTTACATGGACAAAAAGTGATAAAGTATTTCCAGTTGGTGACGGTATACATCCACAAACGGGTAAGCTACATCAAAAATTTCAGAATTATCGATTTGATCGGGATGAATTTCGAAGGCTTGTTCTGATGGTAAGCGTGATTTTTTATGTTTGTTTGTAGGTTGAATTTTTAGGAATTTCTCATCGTATCTTTTAGTGAAGTTGTAAATATATTAGCTTTAATTGAATTTGATTATTCATATATTTTAATTTGCAGGTATGAATTTAATAGATGAAATAATACAAATTAGAGATTTCAAATATTTTTTCATAATACTGATTATTATTTTTTGCTTGAATTTTTCAAATTTCTTGATTTTTTTCTTTTTTTTTTTTTTGCATGATAAAGCAACTTTTGTGTGAGCTATGTTTTAATCTTTGTTCATTTTAAACATTCAAAGTACAGTTCAAATTATATATTTTTTTTTAATGGTCATAGCTATGAATGAATTATAAAATTTGTTCCTTTGAAATTTATTAGTATTTTTCAAAATTTTTGCTAGTAATTATAGCAGTATTCATTATGGATAAGAAGTTTATGTAAAATTAAAATATTAAAAAAAATTTTATATGTCATAAAATCAGTTCAGTTTATTTAAGCAAGTGGAATATGTGCTAAGTCATCCAGCATATGTCATAGAATTACGGAAACAAAAACGAAAACAGCATAATGAAGAACTGTGAAGAATTGTTTATTTTGTTTATGCAAATTTTGAATATGGGCTTTTAATTGTAGATTTGATTTTTTTTATTCTGTATTTTTTTTTTTAATTTAATTCATTTATTATCATTTTAAGTTAGATTTCGTTATTTTATGTAAAATATTGCAGCAAATTTTAAGCTTATCGTACATTTGATAGAGAAAATAGCTAATGGGATTGTGTAAATTAGATTAGCCTGAAATGATTGATGAAATTAATTCAATTTGTGTTTAGATCGTTTTTATCAGTTTTTTTTATCTATTCATATAAAAATTATTGCATCTTTTAGTTTAAATCAGAATAACATTTTACCTTCCTCAGTTCTAGTTATTATTTGCTTTTTATTTCTATTACAAAATTTAATGATCGTCGAGGAGCATCATTCTGTCTCTTTTTTGTAGGAGAATGAAAGATATGGGTAAAATTAGAATTGTAATCATTTCAGAGCAAAATTATGTGACGAAAGTAGTTGCACCTTTTAGATGAAATTCTTTATGAAAATTGTTAATTAGCTTACTTTTTCATATCGTAAATGATATTCTTTCATATCGATTGGCTTTCATTTCCTTTTTTTTTTTGAAAAATTGTAAAATATATTTGTTACTTGTTTGAATTTGTTAAATTGTTTTCTTGTTATTATTGTTGTAATTGTCTGAACAAATACTTCATGTATTTCTTTTCATTTTCTCTGTTTTTTTCTTTTTTAAAGAAAATACAACCGATTAATAATTTGTTAAGTACCAAGAATTTTTTTATACCATCATTTATGATTAGTAAAATAATAATTATTATTGATATTGGATGACATCTTTTTACACTCATAATGACTGAATATTTTTATTAATCTTAGTATTACATTAGTTACTGCAAAATTTCGTATTATTATTTATTCATAATGATTAAATAATGTTAATTATCAATC
This sequence comes from Brugia malayi, assembly GCF_000002995.4. NCBI lineage: Eukaryota > Metazoa > Nematoda > Chromadorea > Rhabditida > Onchocercidae > Brugia > Brugia malayi. The sequence continues at coordinate 10,968,312 of NW_025062479.1, forward strand.
ATAAAAGAATCAATAATGATTATTAGTATTGCAATGATGAAGGAGAATGAAATGTTGAATTAAGTGATAGAATTATGACATTACTAATCAGTAAATCTTCAACATTTGTTATCTCTTTGATAAACGGAAATGCGTCATTAAATGCAATGAATAAACTACTAAACATCAGTGGGATGTGAGTGAATAGACACTGATGAATGATAATTTATTAAATTTATTAATTTAACAATATAATACAGTAAACAAATAGCAGTAATTGATATGTGAAAAGCACTAACTTTGTATTATGAAATTTCATAGTTTATTTAAATATTGAAAAAGAAAAAAACAAAAAAAAGGAGGGAAACAGAAATTTTAATTGTCAGGAAAGCGTATGGTAAAGTTTTTATTTATTTATTTTAATCAATCAGTTCCTAGCTATTTGTAAAAAAAAAAAGATAAATCAATAATCGGTGATAATAGGGGAACAATAATTTTGTTTTTACCGCTAAAGTACAATCGAAAGTATAACTTCAACAATTTTTCTATTTTTGGTTTTTAATTGAATAAAAAAAAAAATGAAAGAGAAGAAAAAGGGAGGGAGAGAAAGAAAAAGAAAAACGAAGAATAAGCAAAGGAAGGAAGAGAAAAATGATTGATAATCACTTTTCCAACTTTTTGTGCTAAAATCTGAAAATAATTTTTACATTACCAATTTGTAACAAAATATGGAAAGCATATTATTATACCTCTCTCTTCTTTCTTTTTATTTCTTATCCCACTTTTTCTTTTCTCATAATAATATCTGACAATGCAATTCATTAAATTAAAAATCAAAATTTTCTGTCATTTGTCTCATAATATATTAGTCAGTATGTCTTAAGTTATATACTTACAATTTTCTTCATAAATTTTTCGCTATGCTTAATAATTTTTAGTTAAAATAAATTTAAAATTTGTTATATCAAATGATGATTTCTTTATTATCAACTTTTTTATTGAATATAAGAGATAAGAAAATTTTAACATTCATTGCAATTTTGCGTAATAATAAAATTCAAATTAAAAAAACTAAAGACGTATAAGAGACGATAATAATAGGTGGGATAAATAAACAACGAAATTTTCAAATCATAATAACATAAATATCAAATATTTGTTTATTAGAACAAATTAATTAAACGGATTGATGTCATTAAGTCATTAACTAGTTGTCACTATTATCGTCATTATCATTACCAATTAAATTATCAATTATTATCAACTCAATACTCATTTGATAGCAGTGACGATGATGATAAAATATCTGGTGACTATTATTATCATTTACCATATAAAAAGTTTGTTATGCAAAATTTTTGAATTAATTTATGAATAAAATAATGAATTCAATAGTTACATTTGATTAAAATGTTAATTAAATTTTACCATTTAAAAGTGCAATGAGTGCTTATTGATCAGTGAATTATTTAAGAAATAAAATTCCAATATTGTCAGGTAATCATTTTATCATAAATGAATGATTAATTAAATTTTGTGATATTAACGATTTTTTTTCCTTTTAATATTATAATAATATTGGTTGCAAACATATGAGAAAAATTTCCTTTCTTCAAGTCATTTCGAAAATTAAAGTGAAAAAAAAAAAACCTATATGTGACCAAAGGTACAATAATGGTACAATAAATGACAAAATTTCCATATTAATGAAATGAAACAAAAATAGCAAATCATCGTAGAAACAAAAAAAAAAGCTAAATGAGAATTAAATTTTAATATTAACAATGAAGCTATGCTAAATACAATAAGTTTATTATAATTTATATAAATCATAATTTAAAAAAATTTTTTTTGTAAATTAAAATATTAAAAATGAACTTTTTTTTAATTCTTTTGCTCTCTCGTTATCATTTTATTTTTTAAAAGAATCATCGCATAACTGATGATGATTACATTTGAGCTGATTGGTGAATAGAAGAAGCAAGTACTTCGAAATGTCAACAACAATACGCTTTTAGCACAAATGCTTTAAAAAAAGAAAGAAAAGATAAAATCCGAAATCCATTGGGAGTAACGGATAATGTTTTCTTTACTTTAAGTAAAATTCAATTTTTTAATTTTCATTTCATTGCTGCAAAGCAAAATCGGCAATTGAAATATACTTTTTTTTTTAGCAATCCTTAAAAAATATAGTGTAGTTGTCTGATTTGTTATTTGAAATTAGTTTTTAGGAAGGCGATGAAGTGGCGATTGTGGTATGGAAGAAAATGGTAAAAATATCAACAAATTGTTGATATTTCGAATTCATTATTGTCGTTTTTCCTTATTCTTTTTTTAAAAACAAAACATTTTTTTGTTTAAGTTATAAGAATTTTACCAATTCGTAATTTAACATGTTATTCCAGATTTTATAACTTCAAATAATAGAAATGATGATGCACTGATAAAATTTAAATTATTATAAGATTAATATGGTGATTATTATTTCGTTTAATAGTGTTAAGTTTTTGATTACTAATTGCAATTCTTAATAGCACAATTTTTCTTTTTTTTGATTAATGTCTTTGAATGCAAACTATTTTATAATTAAACGCTTAATTATTTTCAATTAAATAGCAAAATTTAACATAAAAATATATCAATTATATGACATTCATATATAAATGTTATAATAATAATAACATTAATAATAATAATAAATAATAATAACAATAATAATAATAATTCCTTAAAAATAACAAAAAGAAAAATAAAAAATCCTTTTGCGAAAGAAATTAAAAGATTGTTACCATTATTATAATATTCCAATAGTCACTGGACGATTAATTTCCAAAATTTTAATTAAAAGAAAAAAGTAGCATTTTTCATATCATTTCTAATTTAACATTATTTTCTACAACTTCATTATTCTTCTAATTCAACTACATTTTATCATGGAATAAAAGTTAATTTAATATGAAATTCATTACATAACAATAGATATTTGCTAACAAAAAAATAAAACAAGTTAAAAAAAATTAAAAAAACGAAAGTTTTGTTATTGATGATGACAACATGTAAACCCAATTAATTAGGTTAAATTTATCATAAGCAAATCAGTTCGTCATTTGTGTCATTCTTTTCTTTCATTTCCATTTTTTTTCTCAAATCACATTCTATGGAAAATAGTTCATCCATTTAATTATATACATTTCCTTTTTGCAATCATTAAAAATTTTTTAGTTTTTACTTTTTGCAATTTTTGGCCAACCGTTCTTTGCATTATTAGCATTAGTGACAAATAACAGTTGCACTTTTAAAAATAAATGACCATCCCAAATTGTGATATTATCAAGAAATGATTAATTCATTTATTATTTAATAATGAAATTTTGAATAATAATAGAAGCTGTGAAAATTTTTGTTCTTATTTTGTTATTTATAATTCACTAATCTTCATGCAATTAAGTTGTAAATATTAACTTAGCAATTTGATCAAAAATTTTTGTTATTCAAAAAATAATTAAAAAATTAAGTTAACTTTCTTTTTTTGTCATTAGATATCACTTTTAAAAGGTTATTATTATTATTATTATTATTATTATTATTATTATTATTATTATTATTATTATTATTATTATTATTATCATTATCATTATTATTGTTATTACTATTAATGATCATTATTAATATTATTACTGCTACTATTATTATTTTATTATTATTTTTATCAGCAAAAGTAATTTTTATCTATAAAATGATAAATGTGACAAATAATTTTGCAGTGATAGTGGAAAAGAAATTTTAAACAAATTTAATTTTCCTTGTCTAATGTATGTTAATTAATAAAAAATTTGGAATTGCAATTAATTTAGAATATTCATTAAAAATAGAGTGAAAATAATTATGTTTAAAAGTTTGTTGACAAATGATCATTTCATTAATGATAGTGATTTACCATATATTATTAACTTGATGTTATTTTTTCTGGAACTTTGATATATTCTTTAACGATTAACAATTAGACCTCTTTATCTCGTGTTTACTTTCTCTTTTCTTTCCTTTTTTTATTATTCATTAATTTAAATTTAAATTCCCTTTCCAGTGGTTTTCATTTCTTCTTAAAAAATAATAGCATATTGCTAACATTTTTATAATATTAAGGTAAATATTATAAATTAGTAAATCTAAAATAAAATGGTTTCCTGTGTCAAAGTCCGGATTTAAAATTGTTTTTTATTATCTTGATATAATTTCAGGAGATTAATAACCACTGTGAATACATCACTTTGTTTGTTTGTTTGACCATTCAGTTGATTATTATCAAAAATGAAAACATTGAATATCACAATTATTATTCAAAAAGAAAAGAAAATGCAATAATTTTACTATCACTTACATTTTTTTAATCATAGATTTATTTTTGTTTGCCTTATTATTACTCTTCTTTTTCCTTATTTTAAATCACTTTTTATTTTCTGGTCTTTCAATTTTTTTTATTTCATATATAACTTATTATATTAGATTAAATTTGATAATGAAATGATCTAAACTACCACCTTTATTAACTAATTAACTCATTATATTTAATCTAGTAGCATTTTATACAATTAAAATTAGAAGCCACATAATTTATATTTTTGTTTATTTTCAAAAAAAAAAAAAAAAAAAATGGCAGTAAGCAAATATTTATGATTAAAGCAAATGAAACATGAATGGAAACTATGAAATTAAAAAAAAAAGACAAAGAAAAACAAATTTTTAATGAAATTTTAAAATAAAGATTTCATCTGTTAAATTTATCTCATCTCATATTTTATCCGAAAAACACAACGGACAAAATTATTCAGAATATTTTACTAGTATAAAAAAGTAATTATAATTGATAATACTTAAATTATATGCACATATATATATATATATATATTTATTTATTTATTTTCTACATTGGTTAATTAAGTTCTTGGTTTGATTTACTTATTTTACATGCACATTTATTCAGTTTTACACTAATTTTTTCATTTCATTTACATTATGCATTTAACTTTTTTTTTTCACCAAAAATTTTCTCTTTTTCTCCTTTCTCTATCACTTCATTTCTGCTTTTCACTTCGTAATCATTCCGTTAATCGATTATAATTTGAATAAATGAATGGGTGAAATTTTCATATATTCATTTATATTACTATTACTTCCTGGCACCATATTTCAAATTTCAGATTTATTCATTCATATTTTTTCTTAAAAGGGATACTTTCGTCAAGTGGCGTTTTACATAAGGCTAAATAACCATTTATATTAAAACTTTCTCTCTTTTTTTATTTAATTATTTAAGAAAAAGAAGCAAAAAAAAATTAATAAAAAATAGTGATTTGGAAGAAATGGAAAAAAATAAATTTAAAAAAAAAAATGTTCGATATAGTTTATTATATTTTAATACATTAAATCAATCAAAAACTACTCTTTTTATGAAATTCATATTTATGTAATTTTTTCATTGAAAAGAATTTGTAATTTTTCTATTGTTTGTGCTTTTTTTTTTTGTAAAAAAAAGTTGTTCTATTTTATACATTTAATGGAAATATGAAATTCATTTTTCATTTTCATTATATTAAATGATTCCTCATTTCCCCGCTCGCTACATTCGACAAGTAAATATTTTAGAAAAAAATTCAACAAATGTAATTTAACAAAAAATTTAACAAATATTTGAATCGAAAGATTTCATAAACTTACAATTTTTTGATAAGCAAAATGATTTGCACATGGATAAAAGAAGCTATATTTTAAGTATATATTCATTTTCAATCAGTTTACTAAAAAGTTTCACACTTAGAAAATGAAAAAAAAAAAATAAAAAATAATTAAGAATAAGCCTTTTCTTTCATCTCTTATTTTCTTTTTTTACATTAAAAAAAAATTTTTTTAATTTTGACACATATGTATATGTGTTATAATCGGTGCTAAATTCATTATTTTTTAAATTTTATTCTTACATATTTGTCTCTTTTTATTTTACTTTATTTTTTTATAAATTTTTATTCATTTACTCATTTTATAAAAAAAAAGGCAGTTTAATGCTATTAATTTCCCGTTTTTTTAAATTTATACTAAATTTATATTATATTTAATTTGGAAAAATAATTACCATTCCTTTTGTATCAATTTTTTCACAAACATTTCAGAAAAAAAGAAAAGAAACGAAGCCAAAAAAATTTTTCAAACAATAATTTCTTTTTTAATAAAACTATTAATTTAACGAATCATTCGCGACGTTTTAGAAAAATTATTGCTTAAAAGTCAAAGATACCGTGTGGAAATAAAATTCAATTGCTTCCTTAATTAATTTATCAATGTTAAATGGAAAAAGCAAAGGAGAAAAAAATAAAATCATCATTTTAATGTTTTTTTTTAAGCTTTACCAAATAATATTCATTCATCTAAATCTTGAAATTTTGATTATTTAATTATTCAATGATTAGTATTTAATATTTTCATATTATTATATTACACCAAAGATAACTGATGCTAATTAATAAATTAAAAAAATTGCTATCGAAATGAAGTGGAATTCAAAATTATAAATAAGGCGAAGAAAAATATCTATTCAAATATTTATTATTTTGCACGGTTTCGTCTTTCTTTCTTTTTCTTTTTTAAATATGAAATTACAAATTTTTTTTGAGCAAATATAATGAGATGCTTTTAAGGAAACAAATTTTGATTAAACAAAAATTTTATTTTAGTTTTTGTTACATTTGTTATTTTTATAAAAAGGATAGGGAAAAAAGTTTTTTTTTAAAAATTTTAAGAAATAGAAAAAAGCACACAGAGAGAGTTGAAATTTCACTTTTATTTAAAATAATATGAAAAAATAAAAAAAGGTTCGTGATTTTATTCAAAAAAAAAACAAGATAAAGAATTACAACAACGAAAAAAAGCAAAGCAAAATAAATGAAAAATTAAATGAATTTTCATTATATATAGTATAAGTTAGCAATTTATAATTGATTTTAAAAATTTAAACAACAATTTTACAACAAAATCGTTCGTTTTTTTTAAGTTTTATTTATTCTGAATTATTCATTTTTGTTAAATTTTTGCAGAATAAACATTTTCCAATAAAAATTCATAATCAGGCATATGATTATATCATTGATGTTTAACGATGATAATGAAATTGGATGATTTTAATTCATTTCCTTATTTGCATCATTTTATATTCTTCATTAATTTCAATTCACTCTCGAATTTTTTTTTTTTTTTTTTTGTTCTCTTTTGATAATTTACAGCAATACTGTTGCTGATTTATAAATATGATCGATGTATAAATGCAAGGGAAGGACACATGAAAGAGAGAAAAAAGAGGGAGAGAGAAGGAGATAGAGTTTAATTATTTTAGTAATTTTTTTTATAAATTCGTTTTTTTTAAAAAATAATTTCGATATTAAATATCTATAATATTTTATTGTTAATTTATACAAATATTATTAAAAATTTACAGATAATGTTCATAAGTCTAGATTCGATTAATATTTGGATAACAATAACAACACCAACAGTAACAGCAGCAGCAGTGGCAGCAACAACAAAAGCAGCACTGATATCAAAAACAATAAAGTTTAACAGTAGTTTGTTAAATGAAACATTCAATAATTATATCAGTAGGTTAAATTTTTTATTTTATTTTTTATAAAATACAGAAAGATTCTAATAAAAAATTTATATTTTTATTAAACTAAGAAGTTATTCTCGTTGTTTGTCGTTTTCTGTTTCATTTTTTCTTCGAAAAATAATGTACAGTTTTTTTAAAAATTTGGATATATTGATTTAGATTTAAGGTATTTTTGGTATGAAGTTTTGTTGCTATTAATTTTTGACATTTTTAAGTTTTTTTTTTTTTTTTTTCTGGGATAAAATATAATTTTGGTACACTGAAAATTAAAACGATGAAAATTTACTGCATTCCTTCTATTTTTATTTTTAATTAATTGTAGCAAATTAATGATTTCTCAAAAAAAGACAAGTGATGAAAGCAAAAAAAGAAATTTTTACTTCTGAAGTTAGATTTTTTCTTACATTCAAAATTAAATTTATAATTATTATTCATTCATCATTCTAATGAATCATTTCGCTCACTAAAAGAAAAGCAACATTATTTCCAAAAAAAAGTAAAATGAATTTTTTTAGTTTTTTGATTTTTTCTGAAAAGTACTAATGCTTTAGAAAAATGAAAAGGACGGATGTATTAAATTTTTCAAAAGTATTTTTTATAATATAAAATGTCAGCATTTTTATGAATTTTCCAATCAATCTGTTATAACTAAATCAAAATTAAAATATATGATTAAAACAAACTGAAAAATTAAAAGAACAAAATTAAAATAGAAAATTATTAGTGCAATTTTTTTCAGATACTGAAAATGATAATGAAGAATTAGTGCGAAAATTTATACGCTTAATTTTTAGTATATCCTATTTTCTTCTTTTTTTATTTGGAACAATTGGTAATGGGTAAATTTTTTTATTTTTTTAAGAAAGAAAAAAATTTTGTTTTTCAATTTCCTTTTTCCATTTTCCTTTTGGGTTATTCTTTTTAATTATTTTTTCACTCCATATTCATATATTTTTATTGTTTGATTTTTTTCGTTTCGTTTCTTAATTTTCGACAAAATATTAAAAACAAAAACAAAAAATGAAAGAAGAGAAAATTGTAGAATTTATTAATTTTAAAATAATATTACATTTAGACAAATTTTAAATGTTAAGAATTTAAGTGACATTTTTTTTGGTGAAAATTTATTAATTGAAGCAATAGTTTTTTTAATAAAGAAAACGTGAGATATATTAATCAATGAAAAATGGAAAGCAAATTGATTGGATATTATTATAAAGCTATTTGATACATGCATAAATCTATCTTTTAATTTTATTTAACTTTATTTGGATTTAAAATATAAAATAAAATAAATTAAATTTAAGTGAATAAAATATTTCAGGAGTGTTATTGTAATGATTGTTAATGTGTTAACAGCAACACGAAGAAAAGGTTTAAATTCAGTTCGAGTTAATCCAAGCAACACTTTACATGTTTTTATTTATATTTTGGGTAAGTTAAATAAATTATCAAATGAAAAAAACAGAAAAAATCTAATTTTGAAATTTTATTTGCACTATTTTTTTTACATTTGCATTTTAATTCATCAAATAATGACATTCGTTTTTTTTTTTTCAAGGTAGTAGAATAATTCTTAGCCAAACCTTTTAATAGTAACATTTTACAGCTCATTCAACTAAAATCAACATTTCAAATCTAAAAAAAAAAACACAGAAACAAAAAAAAAAAATTATTACATTTTATTTTCAACAAATTTTCATATATAATTTTAATGAATAGATAATTTTAAAAAATTTTTGAAATTTAGGAAATAAGGAATAATCAAAAGAGGGGAAAAAATAACATCAAAGATAAAAATTGTTTAATTATTTTTCCGCTAATTAAAATTTTCCGTATAAATAATGAAATTGATAAGAATAAAAGTAACAATATGTAAATTCACAATGGTTAATTATTCATTTTATTTGCTTCATTAATTAATTTATTCAACAAAATTTATCTTATCAATTTCATTGATTATTTGATAATTTACATGGTAAATGCATAAATTTTGTTCAAATATTTGATTTTTCAAAATAATTCGCTACAGTTTTTTGCACAATTCAATCAAACTAATCCATTATGGTTACGAGATATCAAAATTGATAATGAATGAGTGAAATGCTGATAATTTCAGTGTCAACAGATTGATCACCCTGAATAAAATTAAAAAGATCAATGAGTGAATAAGTGATTAATACGTTTTAATTGGTTTTAACTAGTTAAAACTTTGAAGAGAAACTAGCTTCAATTTAGTTACTGAAAAAATTGATTAATGAAGTAATCATTACTCTAACAAGTAATGAATTTTTCCGAAAGGCAATATCAGAAACGGATTTTTAATTAATAGAATTAAAAAACAAGAAGGAACTGATCAGAAATATTGTTATTTCTGATTATATGTATCAGAAAAATGCAAATAATTGAAATCATGAAGTGAAAAAAAAGAAAACATTAATAAAGCTATCAAAATTTTAATTTAAATCAAAACTTTTACTATTCCATCGGAAATATTTTTCTATCGAAAAAACACATTACCTTTACAAAAACCAATATTTTTTTTTTCTTATTCTAACAAAAAAAAAAATAATTAAACTAGTTTTATTAAATAGAAAATATTTCTTAATTTATTTTGCTTCATAATTGAAATGAATTGTTTTTTTTTTTTGATTGCAAAAATTTCAATTCTATTTAAATTATTTAAATAATAATTCGATTTTTTTTAGGTTTGTCAGTGGTGGATTTTTTGGTTATTATGCATTTGCCATTTTTAATCATTGATTTATTATATGGACAATGGCTATTTGGTAAATTAATGTGTAAATTTTATTGGTTTGGTGAGAGTGTTAATAAATTATTGAGCAGTTTTATTATGACTGTCCTTAGCTGGGATAGATATTTGGCTGTATGCTCGCCAATTAAATCCATCAGGTTTTCCTCTTTTTTAATCAGTTCATTTATAGACAATAAAGTAAACAAAACTAAAAAAAATTTTTTATTATATTATTGTAGAGAGAAATTTTTTTTTTAAATTTAAGTGTTGAAGACAAGAAAAAAAATCTTTCATGAACTTTTTTTTTTCATTTTTAAATTGTTATAAATTTTTAACAACAAATTTTTTTTTATTATTAATAATTATTAATTTATCGTAGAATGCGAAGAACAACAGTAGCATGCTTCGTTTTATTGTTATGCTCATCTTTAGCGGTAATACTTTTGTTACCTGTTGTAATGAATGCAACCGTTGTACATGTTGATGTTCAAACAGGTAGCCTTATAATAGGTAATCCAAACGATGCTTTACACTTAGGTTTGTTTATTTTACTGCATTTTCTTTTCATTTTTCTTTAATAATTTATTTTATTTATTTCTCTATTATTACTTATGACTTATAAAAAAAAGATATATATATATATATATTTACAGCCTTTTTTTTTTAATTTCAAATTTTCGACACATTTAAAATTCTAATTTTTAATAATGATATTTCTAGATTATCATAATCATAATCATCAGCAACACAAACATTATCATCATCATCATATAACACAAACAAAATGTATATTTGAAGAAAGCAATCCAACATTTATGTATTATACATTCGCATGTGGTTTCTTATTACCAGCTCTTTTAATTACCTATTTTTACTTAAATGTAATAAGTTATTCTATTCTTTTTTTAGTTTCTTGTCTTTTCTCTTTTTTTGAATAATTCATTAAATTAAAAAAAAAAAAATAATTTAAAGTATGGCTATCTTGTCCTTTCCAATCCTTTTTTTTTTTGAATTTTAACAGGTATCATTTAAATTATTTTACACTAATTGTGACAAGTTTTTTTTTTTTGAAGGTAATTATACAATTGCATAAAAGTGTTGCAAATGTTCATCGGCATAGTTTTATCACTAAACAGCGAAATGCAAATATGCGGATAAGGCAGGTATATTTTAAATTTTAAATCAAATATTCACTTTTTTCGATATTATTTTAATTTTTTTTTACAAAATTTAATATGAAATTGCTTTTGGTATTACTTCATTTTTTTAGTATATGGAATTTAAAATTATTAAAAAAGAATTGTGTTGTTTAAATGAAATCTGTTGCTTACTAATACTGATGAATAAAGAATAAATGATGTATGACCAATTTCAAACAAAAGAATTTAATGATATTACAAAAATTACAAAATAACATAATTTCTCTTTTCCTCTGTATATTTCAAATGAATCTAGAAATTTTAATTCGATGAATTAAATTAGAATTAAAAAAGTTATTTTGTAGGTAACGAAACGAATTGTTGCTATGATTTTATTTTATTTTTTCTGTTGGCTGCCACATTGGGCACTAAATCTACTGGCTCATTTTGAGCTTATTGTTGTAAGCCTTTCTTTTTTTTTTTCCTTTTATTGCTATTTTAATTTTCCTTTTTTGCTTTTTAATTTTCTATTAACAAAATTCACTTCATAATTATCGATGTTATCATAAACTTGTGATAATAAATTGAGGAAATAAATATCTCTCCTATCAATTAACTAAAATAACATTTCAAAATCATATTGAAATTTTTTCAAAAAAGGGAATGGAGAGAGAAAAAAAAGTGATTTATCAAGTTTCAAAAAGAATTTTTTTTATTCATAACTAAATGCACAAACTTATTCATTTCTCTTTTTATCATTCAATTAAACTTTAATATTATTCCATTTACTATCATACTGTAAATATTATCATGATGCATTATCATATGTCGCATTTCTACCAACTTTTCTTATCTAATTAACAATAACAACAACAAAAATTTAAACAATGAAAAACGAAAGTAATAAGTAATATCTTTTGTTAGGTATCCTGGTCAACCTTAACATTATCATCAATTTTTTTTGCGGCGCATTTGTTAGTTTGCTTTAATTCGGCTGTAAATCCAATCCTATATGCGATTATCAATCGTGAATTACGACAACAACACACAAAAGCTTTAATTAAACGTTGTCGATCATTATCAAATGCTACCAGTACCGCTTTAGATGCATTGATCAAACATTCTCATCAGTAGGTGAAATTAATCTATTAGTTTTAGCTTTCTCTTCTTTTTCGTTCTTTTTTTTTTTTTTTTTTAAAAAAAAAAAAAAAAAGTTTACATCATATCTTTAAGGATTTGTTAGGTTTTAATTCCATTTTTATTTTTTTTAATATTTAAATTTGATTTTTTGCAAAACTTTCTAATTTGCTTCTTACTTTATATAGGACGATTATTTCAATACAGAAAATAATTGCTAAAAAATTTTTGATTAATATTAGAAAGTAGTTTTTATATGTTTGCATTTGCATTTTAGCCATTTATTGTCTGCTTGCTACCTTTTATTTTTTCATTTTTTTTCTTTTAAATTTTGTTCTGATCAATTTTACTTGATGTTAGGAAAAGAAATTTTTTTTCAACAGCTTTCAATCATTTTTTCAACTTTTTAAAAAATTTTTTAGTTCTATAAGGAAGACAACTTTTCATAAATGTTGATCAATTTGCTACGTAAACTTCTCATAAGTATTTGCAATTTTATTAAATGTTTTAACCTTCTTTTACTTTTAAACTTTAGCCTTGTGGAATGTGCTGGACCGTTACACTGCAATTTTGATGCAACGAGTGGCTATGAAAATCAACAACATACAAGGTTCACTTTTAATTTTTTAATTTCCAATTTTAATTTATAAATCATTTATCACTTTTTTATTACGATATATGAATTAAATAATTACATCAATTTTGTAATGATAATAATTTAATGAATTTAGAAATGCAATGAGAATTTGTTTTTTTTTTGCAAATAATTTATATGTCTGTATTCGTAATTTCACTTTTTTTTTTAACTTTTTCAGAATTTTATTTTTTCCAAAATTTTATTGCTATCATTTAGCAATAGTTTAATGAAATTAAATGGAATTAAATAAAAAAATTAATGAAATTGAACTTTTCAAACTTTTGTTGCTGTTGTTTAGTAATAGCACAATGAAATTAGTAAATATTATTAAAACATCTTTTTTTTTTCCAACAGCTAAAATAAAACAAAAGTATAAGTTATTTCATTTTTTTTAAACCTTTTCTTTCTCTCTTTCACTTTTTTTCACTTAAATTAATAGTGTTAATTTTTAATATTTAGCTATAATGATGATTATTAACTGCTGATAATTGATCACTGATGGTTGGTCAGTGATGAAAATTTTAAAAATGATTTTAATGAAACTTTGTTCAAAGTATTCTTTGAACTTTTTTCTTTTTTTTTAAATGTAGGAAAGAAAAGAACAATTCACCTTCATCAACAACAGCTGTTCTACCATTATGTTCGCTCAGTAATCCGACAATAGCAGTTGAAAATGATAATGAAATTAAAATGGATTTATCACCGCCGAATTATTTACAGCGAAAAATTATAAATGATATGAATGATATTAATAGTTCATTATTGTTTTCCAGCAGCTCATCTTCTAAAACAGTTGATATCATTGGTATAATACATCAATCACAATTTATTAATTCATGTTGCACATTGAAATCAAAAAAAAAAATTGATTGTATGGATTCATTTCTTTGATTATTGATATTATTATTTCTTCTTTTTTAAATTCATTTTACTTTTCTCTTTTTCTCATATTTTTTATCATAAAAGATTTTAATCATTTATTGTAAATAAATAAAATTTTGAAAGATATTTCATTCAATTTTTGCAATCATAAATTTATGTATGAAAAATGAAATTGAATGATTGGTTGACTAATTCTTTTTTATTTTAACAAAAATTCAAAACAAAAAAAAAAAAAAAAAAAACTCTGAAAAGCATTGCTATCATATGTTGTAACCATCAATTTATGAATTGAAATTTTAAATGTAATAAAGAAAAAAAAAATAAATAATTGCTTAGTTTAAATTAAATATCATTACAGTATTTTAGTTTTTTATTTGCATTTCTTCTTTTGATTTAAAAAAAAGAAATAATAATATAAAAAAACTTCGGATTTATGTGATTCATTAGATTTATTAATATTGGTGGATAAATGTCTTTTAAAATAATGGTATTGTTCTAGAAATGATAAACTGGCTATATAATGTAAACGGAAATCATGATAATAGTTCAAATGTCATAATTTATCATGTACTAAAATGAACTCAAAAATTATTAATCTATTTTATAGTAAAGTGAAAGAAAACAATTCTCTCGTTCAAAAATTTTTTAGTATTTCTCGATAAAAATTATAAAATGCATGGCGATCATTAATATGCAGCTTCATTATCAATAAATAATTTTGCTTTCTTTTTCTTGTATGAAATAAAATTTTTAATTGAAATAAAATTATAAAATTTAATTATGCATATCGCATTTTCTTTATATATTTTCTTAAAAAAAGAGGAAAGAAAAAATGCGATTATGTGCATTTTCATATCAAATAAATACTGTAATTTATTTCATATCGCTTAATGTTTGTTGAAATTTTTGAAAAAATTAGTCAATTTATGTCTTAAATGAAACATCGCTCTCTTTTTTTTATATATTATCAATCATTAAAATTTTATTTGAATTAGATTATTCTACAGATTTACTTCTACGATTACAAATGGTAATTAAGCTCATAACAGTAATCATATGAAAATTAAAAAAGATATCTCAACCAATCGATAAAAATCAATTTAAAAACAATTATTATTTGCATAATGATGATAAATTTATGGTAAGAAAAAAAGGAAGCATAATGATATGTAACGAAAAGAATGATAATTTTTTTCTGAGAAGATTAAGTTGATTACTTTTTAATTAACAACAAATCATTCATTAATTCTAATCTTATTCGTGACTGATTCAAGTGCTGATTTAATTTAAGCAATTAAATTCTTTTTTTTTTCTAACTTTGTTTTATTATTCCATTTTACATTTAGCTTAGTTAGATAAAACATAGCCATAATATTTTGCCTTCTTTGTATTTTTCTACCAATTATAATTAAACAAATTAGAGAAGCATCCAAATAAAATTTTGTTACATGATTTTAAGAATGGTTTTTTTTTTTCTAAAAAAAAAATGAAATGGAAAGCCATTTTAATTAACGCGTACTTTTAGAACTTCAACTATTATTGATTAGCATTAATTAGCTAAACCTAAAGGATGGAAGGACATTGGAAGAAATGAAAAGGAAAAAAGAAAGGATAAGTTCATTAAACTAATGAAAGCATTTTTTTTTTTTTTTCTTATTTCATTTTTATCATTTTTAAAGAAAAAAAAAAAAAAACTTTTTTTCTTCTTTTTAGGTAAGCAATAAAATATTAGAATAGATATAGATAAAAGGGAAGGAACGAGTGAATGAAAAAATCGGGAATAATTTATTTTTTGTAAATTTTTTCCCGCAATTTTTTGAAATTATTTTATTGCATTTCTTCAGTTTTACCCATTTTCACCACTTTTTTTTTGTTTTTGCCATTATTTCAAAACACCGTTAAAAATCATCACAGCCACTTGATATTTTTTTTCTTAATTTGTCATAAAAAAAAAATTTTTCCTATTTTATTCAATTTAAAAAATCTTTTCTCACTGTTTTGTTTTATCTTACATTTCTATTAATATACATAAATATTTCATAATGATATCATTTGTTATCATTACTTAACATAATAACTCATTCAAATGAAGAAATATTAGTTATTATTGTGTGTATCATACAAAATTTATCAAAATAGTTCCATCGTAATTTTTTTGTATTAAATTTATTCTTTTAATTTTGCCATTAAATGATAAAATTCAAAAAATCTGCGATGATAATGGCTTTTTCATTTTTTTAAAAAATATTGATCACTGCAATGACTTATTAAATTATTTTCTTTTTTACGTTTTTCTTTAAGTATAATTAATTAAACAATTTGTTTATCAAATTTTAGTAAAGTTTAAACTTTATTAAATTTTTGCAGCATTTGATCTAAACATAAAAAATTATAAAATTAAAAAAAAAGCTATTCTCAAACAATAATAAATAAAAAATAAAATTAACAACTTCCAATGTATATTTTCAAATATTTCACCTTCTAATTTCTTTTATATGCTTGCTTTTAATTCGTCACCTGGAAAGGTGACCTTCCAAAAAATAGGTCGGGGCCTAACAAGCCATCCATTTACATTGTAAACAGTACCAAATGATATATTTGATTCTGATTACACCGAAGTACTTCGGCAACAATACATATTGAGCTTACGTCACGAAGCATTCGGTGCATTTGTGCGCTACATCGCTCATTTTGGCGATCTCGACAAATGCACCCAGTGCCTGCTACTCCATTTTGTGAGCCTCCTAATATGATGCTGAAATCCGTAACTGTTAGTGGATCACCGTATATATTAATATCAGTCAGTCTGCAATATAATAATACTATCTATTAATTTGTTTTCCTCTTATGATATCATGTAATATTCCTGTCATTTCTTTATAATATTATCAAATCATTTGTCATTTTTTGCACTAATCAACTGTTATTATTTGCATATTTCATTGAAAGAAAAATATAATAAAATGGATTTTTTTAAAAAATTTTTGCAGAAATTTAATATAGTTTCCAATACTGGTAATGAGAGGCAAAGTAGAAGAATGGAAAAAGAAAACGAAAAAGAATGACTAGAAAATTTGATTTGAAATATTTGACTTGGAAATTTCATGATAAGAAATTACATTTCCATTTTAGTAATTCATAATGTGATGCAAAACACTGAAAAGGCACAAATGATTTGACTGTATACGAAAAGAGAAAGAATGAATTTTTTCGCGCATTCCACGTACAAGAAAACATCATCATAGCATTGAAGCATTCAAAATCATAATTGCAAAAAAAATAATTCTAAACAAATTTCATCAAATATATATTATTAAATTTAAATAAAACCAGTGAAATTAAATTTGCATTGTTGAATTTGGTTAAATATATTTCATAGTTATTGTAAATCGTTAGTGTTTTCTTACATATTTTTTATCAGTAATTATTATATTGTTATCAAAAACTTAACTTCTATTTGTAGGATAAAATTTATCACAACATGTTATCACATTGTGTTACATTCTTAAATTTCTTACATTCTGTTTATATTGCTTTCGAAAATTTTCATAATTAAAACTTTAAATAGTAAAGTTTATGCTTTCTTGTTTCCTATGAAGTTTATTTTTTGTTAAAATCATTAACCAAGGTTAGAAAATCAATTTCCTTTTAATTTTTGATAATTCAATGAATACATCTTACATTGAAAGGATTTGTAAGAAACATTTGTTAAGACTTCAATCACCATATTTCTTACTTTAAAAAAAAGAGAAAAAAACTGAAAAGTAAGCAAACAAACAGAAGAAAAAAAGGCATAAACACTATAACATGTTAGATTAATTTATACATGAATTGAAAATGATGAAATAATTAAATTGACACGAAGATTTAGCTTTTTTTGAACAAAAGAAGAAAGACAAAAAAGGAATAGCGCATCTGTCCCATTCAATTAACTCGTTTTTTCAGAATGTATGAGAAAAATAGCGAAATCAAGAAGAATGGAAAGATCCGATATATGAAATTTTCTCATTTCATACATATAACGTGGATATTGGATATCTCTTTTTTTTCTGCCTTTTATTTATTGATTATTTGTCTAACAGTAGATGTGTGGGCAAATTTATTGTAATTTGTTAATCCACTAATATCATTTAATATTGTAATGTTTATTTACAGTAATAATTAGTTTAATTAAATCGTTGATAAATAACAAAATTTTATGAAATTTTATGAAAATTAATGTTTTGTTTTTACTAAAATCTAAATTTCATCCTAAAAATGTTCTGAATTTCGTTAGCTACAAAAATTACTTCTGTTTTTTTTTTTTTTTTTTTTTTTTTTGCGGATAGATCTTAATTTTTCAATAATTTGACATATGGTAGAAAGAATTGAATCTCTTTTTTTTTTATAAAAGACACCGTTTTAAATTTATTCAATTAATACCCGTCACAATGATTTTGATAAAGTTAATAAATAGTTTTTGATAAAATTTTGGTAAAGTTTTGAAAATTTTGACAAAATTAATGAATTTCAGGACTTAAAGATTCAATTTTTTCATTTAAAATGTCTAATTTAGGAATAATAAAATGAGTTGTAGCACAGTTTGTGAATAATACACTTATTGGATGCAGAAATAAACGAAGAAATAAATTAGAACTTTTAAATTTTAAAAATATTCTACAGTCTTAGAAATATAAAAAATTTTAGAAATATTTTCTTTGCTTCATATTTGTTTTGCAACATTTTCGTAACATTTTTGATATAAAAATTGTATTCAAAAATTTTTAGCTTTTTAAACTGTCAAGAAAAAATATTGCTTATTGCTTGTGCCTTAAGAATTTTACTTTATATTTGCAATATCTCAGTCTCATTCATTTTTCTCACTTTCAATATCAAATTTCAGGACTTCAAGATTCAATTTTTTCGTTTATATATGTAAATAATAACCACCTGTAATTTATCCAGTAAATTACAATGATTGTTTTTTTTTTTAATTTTCACCGACATTTCTTGGCATTCAAAATAAGAATTTCACTAATTAAAATGAAATTTCAATTTTATTCTCTAATTCCTTGAGATTTTGGAGCTTTTTTATGTACTTAGAAAACACTTTAATTTCTTTCTAGCATTTTTTCCTTATATTTGATAGATCATTTTTTTTAAATAAATTTAATTATTTATTGGAGTAAAATTTATATTTCTATACTAACTTGTTGCTTTGTTAAATATAATTTTAATTGTTATTAGAAGGAAAAGAGGGATACATTTGCTATGGTTTTTATTTTTTATCTGAACTTTATGGTTATTTTCAAATATTATTATTAAATAATTAAAAGTTTATCGTAACTTTTACAATGAATTTTTTTTAAATTGTATTTTAACCAAAAATAATCCATCTATTGATCAAATAAACTTATTCAAAGGTAAACGCTTACTTGCTATTTCCTTTTTAATTTAATTTTCTTTTTTCTAGTGAGTTAATGAAACAGCCAAACTGTATTATTAATTTTTTTTCCGAAATTAACTGAGTTAACTGTTTAAATTTATCGGAAAAATTTGTATACATGTATGATTATTTACTAAAATAATTATATGTTATTTTCTGTTATGCAGCAAATGATAATTTAACTATGCACAATGCCACAAATGCTATTACAATAACAGTTATATTGTCATAACAACAAGAACAATTAATTATTTATTTGTTTTAATTTTAACTTTCCTTTATCTAATTTTAATTGTTATCATTTTTTTGCGTAGAAAAATTATAATTACGAAAAAAAAAAATCTCATCTTCTCATGCCAATTTCGTTTACATTTCAATTAATTGTTGTTCAGGAAAAAAAAAAAAAGGTGGCATGAATAGTTCATGGTTCCTTTTCCTTTTTTTTAAGACGAAAGTTATATTTGCTGATAAAATTGAAGGAAATTATTCTCGACTTTTCTAAAATTACTCAATTTCATTTTCTTCTTCTTTTTTCTTTTTTTTTTAAAAAAAAAAAGGTGTCTTTCTGTTCATTTTTGCGCAAAACTTTATTTCGACCATTTCGTTTCGTTATCACTGAATTGATAATTTTATTTTATTATAATAAAAATTTCAAAAATAATTTTTCGTAAAAATTCATACATTTAGATAATTTTAGCACTAATTTATTTGCTAAAAATTTTATGAATAATAAGCAAATTAAATTTAATAAACTTATTATAATCTTTTTATTTGTAAATTTATATGATAATAATGACAGTGATTAAATAAAAGAAAATGATTGTCTTTTAAATGATATCATCAATTATTTTCATCAACAGCATCAGCATCACCATTGTTTAGCAACTAAGCTAGCTTATTTGCTTTTTAATTTCATTCGATGTGAAATAATCTTTTTTTTTTTCTTTGAATTTTAAAATATTCTAAGACTTATTAATTGTAAATAATGTGAAATCTAATATTTGTTAACATGACAATGTATTTTTATATTCAATTAACGCAACTTTTCAAGCAATATTTTTGAAAAGAATGATTTTGAAGAAAAGATCAGAAATAATAGTAAAATGAATGACTGATTTCTTCAATGTTTTATCTTCCGTTAACTGTCTATATACGATTAAATAATTTATTTCCTTTTATTTTTATAATGTCGCTTGTTTGTTTTTTTGTTTTTTTTTTTTTTTTTTTGGTTTCATTCTAGAACATTTCATTTCTATGATTTTATGTTTCTTTTGAGCGATGCAAAAAACAGAAAAATTTTTGATAAACTATTGCAGATAAAAAAAGAGCTTGTATTGATAGCATGATTCAGAAAAAAAAAAGAAAAAGGTGAATAAAATAATTAGCTTGCATCAATTTTAAGAAACGGGTGAATGAGGACATGAAGCTAACGTTGTTAGAGTTAGAATTGAGTTGAACGAGAATTAGTGTTAGATAATCGTTTGGTAATTTAATCATTTTCAATTTTTTAAATTCGATAAAATTTCTTTTTTTTTAACGAATTATTCAGGTGGAATTATTATTATTATTAATAGTAATAGTAATGGTAATGATAATAATTAATAATAATAATAATAATAGCAATAATAATGAAAGAATGCAATAAAAAAACAAATAAAAATATTTTTTGGAAAAAAAAAACAAAAGAGGAGATTAGCGAATAATTAATTGAAAAAATTATTATTTTACAAAAAGTATCATTTTACACTATATGCGTTGTCGTCACCAACCAGTGCATAAATATTTTTTAGGTATTCAAATGCAAAATTTTGTTACACTTTATTTAATTGCAACTTATTTTCAAAGATGTTTTTCCACTTCATATTTTATACTTTTTTTTCAAAAAACAAAACAAGAGCTATGATAGTAAAAACTATAAAAAGCATTATGAGGTTTGTTTTTTTCCATTCTTTTTTTTTTTTTTTTTTTTTTTTGTTGCATTGCTTTTATAACTTTTTCACTGATAATTTAATAGAAGTAAATATTTAATTCTTATTTCAGGTATTTAATTATAATCGGTACAATTTTTTCTTTGTGGTATTTTTTCTGTTTTCTTTTTGTTTTAAAATTAATACTTTATTTTCATTATAATTGTTTTTTTGTTATCTTTTGGATTATTTTAATGATATTTTTTTGATATTTATTATTTTTCAGTTGAGTCATTAAGTTTCGTTAAATTGTTTAATAAATAACTTGCTAAATCGAAAAAAAGTAAACAAAAATTAATGTTTTTGAAGCTAATTGTAAGAAAAATTTCATACATTATCATTTTTTTCTTTTGTATTTACAAGCAATATAATTTTTTATAATACTTTCATGTAAATATTTTGATCCTAGGAAATGAAATACTTGGCCATCACTTTTTTTTTGTTTTCTTGTTATTGTTTGTTTGGCACAAATAGTATTGCTGTACTAGCACTCAATTATTTATCGGAGCCAAATATTTTAAATTTTGACTTAAAAATTTTATTTCTTTGTTCTTTAATCTATGTTTAATCCATTACTTTTCAATTTGTTGAAGACAATAAATTAGTGAAAGAAATCACTTTTAAACATCCTTTATTTTATTAGGACATTATATTTATTGAAATAGTTAAGGAAAAAAAAATCTCGTAACATTTTATCGTAAAATCTAGACACCTGTGAAAATTCTATTAAAAGAAAAATACAACAACAGCAGTAACAAATCTTTCCAATTTTCTTTTTCCGTAGAATCAAAAACAAAAAAAAAAAAAAGAAAAATGGTATTTCTCATTTTTTCCCTTTTCTAAAGTATTTTCAAAAGGAAAAAAAAAAAGACGGAAAAAGGAAGTAAAGTATTACATTTCCAATTTGGTATGCTAATTTTAACCTCTATGAAATGGTTTTTTTTAATAATTTTTTCAATAATTTATTAAGTTTTTTTTTTTTTTTTTTTTTTTTTAATTTTTCTAACACACGAAATTATTTGTATTTTAAACAACTGTATCTTTCAAGAAAAAAAAGAAAAAAAAAATTTGGCCGCTTATCTGATCAATTAGTTCCAGCTGTTGTTTATATTCTTATTGCTAGGCTTTTAAACCCTAACACTTCTGTTACTTAAAAAAAGTTTGTTATTTCTCACTTCTTCTAATGAAAAAAAAATTTTTTCAAAAGTTTGTTTCATTTACTTCATTCCTTCCTCTTTTTAATTCCTTTTTCTCTCCTTCATTCTTCTAACTTCTTCACCTTAATCATTTTTCCTTTCTTCCTTTGTTTTCAAACAGTCGTCTAACTAATATTAAGATAAATAAAAAATCATTTTCTCTACATTTTGACTTAATACGTAACTTCAAACACGGTGGAAATTTAAAATCTTCAGATAAATTAAAAAAGTTAGAAATGATTTTTTGAAATATAATCTAAATTTCTTTTGGAAGGAAGCAAAAAAAAACGAAGGTTTAGAAAAATCAAATCTTTGAATTTTAGTGACATAATAATACTGATAATAAAAGAAAAAAGGGAAAAGAAAAAAAATAAAAAAGGAATTCTGTAATTTTGATGAAATTTGAATTTTAGGATATTTTAAAGTTATTTGAAATGATGAATATTTTCTATTAAATCTAAAAACCAGTTTTTTACTTTTTCTTTTTTTGTTAAAAATTTTAATGCTTGAATTAGGTCAAGATTTGCATAATAGTTGCATTCATATGGAATTTAAACTGCAAGATTAGCGAATAAATTCAAGGTTATATGGAATAATAATATACTTTTTTTTTGTAAATTGTTATAAAGAATGAATTTGAAATTTCTTTAAAAAACAAAAAAAGAAAGGAAGAACAGAAAAAAGGCAATTTTAGGGTATCATTTAAATTAGTAAAATTTTTTTTAATTAATAAATATAAAAATTAATTTGAAATGTTACATTGAAATCACAAAAAAAAGGAAGAAAAAATAAAATATCATTTTTGTCAGTATTTTTTTTTTTGCATTTTAGACGAAATAAATTTTTAGCAATGATAAAAATGGAACGGAATGAATATTTAAGGATTTTTTTTTCCCTTACTTTCGTAATTTTTTTCTATAACAAATATTTATAACTGAATAAATAAATAAGTAAATATATAAGTAAATTTTGATATCATTTTGCAATTACAAATTTACAAATTTAATTTAATTATTAGTTCACAACGATGATAGTTTCTTTTCTTAATCCAATGTAAAATTTGTTGATATAGGGGAGATGTGTTACTTCTAGCAATTATCTATTGTCGTTTTTTTTTTCTTTTTTTGAAAAAATATGATGTAATATCAAAATATTATATTATATACAATTTTTGTGCTATAATTTTCATTATTATTCAACACATTAATAGTTTAACTTAAATTTTTTATGCACTTAAATAAGCTTTTTTTGATGCTATTAATATAAAAGTTTTTTCAGGTTGTAAGTTTTGTAATCACTATTCTCTTGAATTTTAACGAAATTGGATGAGAAAGAAATAAAAGTTGGAACAAATTTTGGCAAAACAAAACGAAGAAAAAAAAGGAAAGAAAAAAAGATGTCATCAAGATTGCAACATGTAGTTATCAATGATAACCCGGAAACTTTAGCAATATCACAATTTTACACTAATTATTGTACAAAAGTAACAATAACAATGACAACAACAACAACAACAAATGCAACAACATCATCCGTAATATCATCAAAAATGATAACACAATTCGGAAATAAACAACCCGAATCGTGCATTTATTCAGGAAATCGTAAAATTTTTGCGAAAACATGGAATTCAGCCATTCATCGTTTGTCACTTCCTATCGTTGCTCATCTTCATCCTGAATTTCATTTTATTATACCAATCGTTAATTATAAAAGATTTACGGCAAAAGACGGTTCATTTCCTGACCATATAAAGGTTTTCATTTTCATATATATATATGCATATGTGCTTCTATATATAATTCAGGAAAAAGAATACAATAATAAGAACTGACGAGGAATTAATTAATAAATATGAATTTACAAGTAGGATGAACAAAAAAAAAAAACAGAACAAAACAAAAATGTTTAAAAATTCTAGATATATATCATTTGCATTTTATAATCAAGTATATACCTATTCATTTACACATTCTTATATTTCTTTGAGCAGTTAGGTTATAGTCATTTATTACTTATTAAGTTATAACTCATTCGCAACAATGCTTAAGTTATGGCTCTTTATTACTCAGTTAAAGTTATGACGTATTCATTACTAAACTAAGTTATAACTACTCATTACTTACGTTATATTCATTCGTAATCCGTAATAATGGTTATAGTTTTGGCTATCCGTTAATTAAGTCATGACTATTCATTACTTAGTTAAAGTTATTACAGTTTATAAGTGTTTAGGAAGAATGAATAAATGAAAAAATTCTTTCACCATTTTTATATTCAATAAAAAGCAAGATATTAGTCATCATCACCATCACAATCATCGTTACTATCATTACCATCACTATCATTATCATTATTACCACCATTATCATCATCATCCAAATATACGCCGGGGCGTGTCAGTCTGTCTTTCGTTTCATGCATATATGGTGCACTTTATTTTGTTATTTGATAGGTCTGTCAGTCGCGTTTTTCAGGGTGCTATAAAAAAAAATTGTGATAGATAGATAGTTTGTAGGTTGTGTGCGAATTCTTTTCATGTTTTGTAGCTTTGTTCTTTTTTTATTCTTATTTTTTTGTGTTTAGGAAAAATTATTTTCTTCTTTATTTTTTTTTTTTAATAAAAAATTTTGTTATAAATAACAAAGTGTTTCTTTTTTCACATAAAAGAATATGAACAGGAATTTTTTTTTTTCTTTCTTTTTTTAATACGATTAATATGTCGGATTTTTTTCCATTTTTCGGCTGTTTTTTAAGAGGTGGTTTAATCATATCCCGGATATTTTCCACTTCTCGGTCTTTTTTTAACAGTGGTTAATATCATATTCCGAATATTTTTCCACAAAACAACAGATTGGAGAGAATGTGATATGATACGATTAGGAAAAAACTGAAGGAAAATTCCTCATTCAGTGATCAAATGATCAAAATAAATAATCAAATAAATCAGTCAATAATTTTCGCATTAATCAAGAATTATAATATATTGGAAAATTAGTTTTTATGCGTATTAATCAGTTAACTGTTACGGATGATAATGATAGTTAGATAATTACAGTGTGGGAAAAGTGAAAAGAAGAAAGACGTTTAATTTTTTTCCTCAATTTATTAAAATATATTAAACGATATTATATTTATAAAAAAATGATATTGTGTTTGTAGAAATTAATTTCATGATTAAATTTATTAGAATTTACGATATGAATAATTGAATATGTAAAAATTTTAATTGCGAGCCAAAAAAAAAAAATAAACAAACATAAAGTGATAATTTAACTGTAATAAAATTATTCTGAAGCAAAAAATTGTAGTTTTAATTTCCTATTTATTTCTGATTTTATAATTTTTTTATTTTTAATGTTTATAGAAAATGACGGATAGAAAACGTTCATTACAAAACAATGAGCACTCCAAACGAGTAACGGTAATCGATCGACCTGGTCAGGATAAAGTACATTTTACCGGAGCTCGAACAAGACATCGAATTGTAGATGTATTAAAAGGATTTGTAGGTTTTACTTTTTTTTCTAATTAGCGATTCTTTTATTGGCTCTTTTTTTTTAAAAAAAAAAAAAGTATGAAGTAATCAAGCAGGAAAAAATTTATTAACGATTATTTCATCATTGAACATATTGACTAAAAATTTAAATAATTTTCGAAAATGTTATATTTTGAAATTATTAAGTGGTGAAAGTTGAAAATGTGATCTTTTTTTGGTTTTTCAAATTATTTAAATTGCTTTTTTAATCTTTGGGATTCCAATAATATTTTTTTCGCTTTTTTTTCACGGTTTTTTAAAATCTTTTTTAAATTCCATAAATGTTATCCCTAGTTAATGTTATTTTTTCCATTTAATTCACACCAAAATATGGAAGTAAAAAAAAAAAAAAAAAAAAATAAATTGGTGTCATTTTGGTTTCCAAATTATATAATTATTAATCTTACTGTATGGAAATTAAGTTAGAATGTAAAAAAAAATTAGAAAAAAATTTTGTTTTGAATTCTTTTATATAAAATTGTCAAACGATTTCTTTCTTTTTCTATTTTTTTTAGAGATATTATTATACATTTTTCATTGTTTCATATTATGTGTTAACTATTTCATTTCATTTTTAGCATTAAAAACTATTTCATTTTTATATATGAAAGATATATGTGAAATCATTTGCATAATTTTTATTTTTTTCAATCCACTGAATTTATTTCTATCATTTCCATGCATTCTTTTCATCTACACATAAAATCTCATTTTGTTACCTATAATATCATAATAGTATAACATTTATAGTAGTTTTTACGTATGATATTACCTATAAATATTACCTATAATAATTGCCTGTAATAGTTATTAATAACTCAACATTTGAATTCTTTTCATTGATATGCGTTTAAACTTTTTAAGGAATACGTAAATTTTAGTTTTATTAATATTAATATTAAAATTCGTATGGTGCTAATAATAATAATAATTGTACATTAGATTCCTAGTTTCTCTTTTTTTTGCTTCATCATTGGATGATTCTAGCTTTTTTTCTTTTTTCTTCATCTCATTTATTTAGTGTAATATTTCAAATTTCATTGCCTATAATTAAATTTTTTAAATGAAAATAGAAAAAAAGAGACGAGTAGAAAGTAGGTTAAAGAAAAATTACAGATTACAAAAATTAATATTTTAGAATGAAATTCAAGAAATAGATCTTATTTTTTATTATGTACTGACGAAATCTATTGTTCATACCTCCTTTCATCTTTAACTAATTTGTTGAGCTTTCTCATAGTTAATAAATACTTTAATACTTAATAATTAAACATCTAATATATCAAATTGAAAAACTTTAAGAAAAAAGATGAGGGAAGAAAAAATGTTTTAAATAAGATGAAATTGAAACTTAGGAAATGACTAATCAGCGATTACATTCATTTTAATTCATCATTTATTAAACAAAAAGAAAAATTAAGGGTCAAAACATTATAGTAAATAATTTCGATGTTTTACTATTTCTTTTCCATATTTATCTTGTATTCTTCATTTCTCCCTTTTTTCTTTTCTTTTTTTTTTTTTTTTTTTGTGTGTGTTTTTCTTATGATTTCCTGTTAAGTTTATGAACTTTAAAACATATCTTTTGCTTAGTGGAGTTTTTTTTTAATATTCTATCATAGATTTGTGAAATTCCACTTCATTTCAGTGGTTCTAGCATTATTCATCTAATAAGAATAATAGCAGTAAAATAAATAATAATGCTGATGACAGTGATAATCATAATCATAATAATAATAAATAGTAAATAATAGTAATGATTAACAGTAGTGAGATCATTTTTATTCATTTCTTTCATTAAAAACGACCGTAAAGAATAAAAATTTATTTTAATTTCATTTATTTGTTTAATTTATTCATTCATTTTTATTATATTGATTTGAAGTCATATTTTTGCATATGTTTTAAAATTTTCACTCTTATTCTCCATTTTTCTTTTTCATCCTAGTAATTTATCAAAACTTGGTCATTATCAAAATGATTTCATTTAATCTTTCATAGTTATCTCATATCTCCGATACGATTATAATAGAACAGTTGACAATATCTCTCCTTCTCTTTCTATTTCATTATAACTTATTGTTTAAAATTAATTTAATTGATCCAAAAATATTGATATGAAAGAAAAAAGTAATTATTTATGATAAGCGAAGAAAGTTTTCTATCTTTCTTTATTTCCTTTTTTTTCTTATCATTCCCTTTCATTTATTTTGTTATCACTAAATATTTCAATAATTTCATCCTTATTTTGGCCGAATATATATACATATATGCGATTAAAAACAAAAAGAGATTCTCATTTTATTAAAATTCATTACTTTATTGAGAAGTAAGCGGGAAGATAAGACAGATAGAGAAAAAAATTTTTTAATTATTTCCTTCTCTCTCTCTCTCTCTCTATATATATATACATATATATATATATACATGCATACAACTACCATTTTGCTTCCTTCAACTAATACTTTTTTTTTATTACAATGTTGTGGTTCTCTTCCTAAGAGAAAGCATATTACATTTAAAAAATGGAAAATAAAAAAAAGAAAAAAATTTGGAAAACGGTTTGTAATGACCATTTGCTCTTCCCACTTTTCTTTCTTTTTGTTTCCTTTTTTTTTTCTTTCAACTCCCAAAATTACATTCTTGGAAAAGTCATTTTTGCATAAGAAGAAAAGAAAAAGAAAAAAAGTTGAAAGGAATCGAATTTTTTGTCATTTTAATGGTTTTTTTTTTTGCTTCTCAATATTTAATATTATCTAATGTACTCAATTTTCTTCATGAAATTTCATCATTTTTTTTTTTTTTTTCTTAAAGCTTATCTAATTATCTAATAATTGTTAATTGAAATTTTAATAGAAATTTTTTATTCATGTTATTAGAATGAAAATTTTTGTTTGATTTTATTGATAATCCAAAATTAACATTTTTTTAAGGTTGGATTTTTTAAATTTAAACTCTAATGTATGAAATAAACGCTATTATCTGTTATTATTTCACTATGATAATTGATAAGAATCTTATTTAAATGTGATACAGCCATTATGACAGTACAATACTGCAAATTGTTGTAATGACAAATTCATCTACCAAATTTTTGTCTTTTCTTTTTCTTTTTTGCTAGTTCAGTTATTGTCTCTAAAAAAAAAAAAAAAATTTAAATGAATATTTTCTAACATCATTTTCAGTTAATTATATAATTCAACTTTAACGCAACATTACATTTCTGTTTACTTGTGTTACATGTAAACAGAAATATTTGTTATAAAGAGAGGGAGAAAAAAAGGAAGTGTAAGACACTGATTGTAAAATAAAATATGTACAATTTTCAACAATCTTTGTGTATTTTACATATATCTTTCGTCTTCATCCAATCAAAGAATTCATTTTACTTTTTTCTATTCCCATTTTTTTTTTCTTTATTTTCTAATATATTAGTACCGCTGTTGACAATGACAGCAGTGTCAGCACTAACGATGATAATGATGATAGCAATGATAAATGATAGTAGTAGCAGTAGTGATTTGTATGACACAGTTTTTCGAATAAATGTCTCAACTATTCTACTGATAAGTGCTATTGGTCAGAATAGTAATGAGAATATTCTATTTCATGTTGTAAAGTTATTAAGCATTGGTTAATCGTTATTGCATTTTGCTGCATAAATTGATCGAAGACAAGAAAACGATTAAAAAAAAATTTTTCTTTTAAATTCTTTTTTTTTTTTTTTTTTTTTGCTCATTCATTATCATTTTTCCTTTTTTTATCATTTTAACTATCTGTAATCTATATTTTACAATACTTTCTTTTCGTTTTTTCTTTTTTTGCCTGAAATATTTCGAAATACTATCCTTTCACATTATATAAAATCAAAGTTGCAATTGTTGAGTTAAAATTTAGATTTTACATAATGTAAAAACTATAGTACAAGTATTCCAGATGATCACTTATATCTGCTCAATTAGAAAAATCACATTGTTGGCTTACTTCATTGCTGTAAATCTATCAAATTAATAGTAATTAGGGTTCTTTTTTAAATGAAACTTTAAAAACTAATAACAATAAGTTAATTTTGTTCAAATCTTACATTTCGATCCAGTTTCAATCAGAAATATTTTTTGGGAGATATGTTTGCTTCATGCTGTATATCATATGTGAGAAATAAAATTTGTTAATAAAATTATTTTCTATTCATTATTTTTGTCAATATCCATTTTTGTTAATGATGAATAAAAATAAACAATTATTTATTGATAATTTTCTCTTCCAATACTTCTAATGCATTATTAATTTTTATCCCATAATATAATCAAATACAAAATATCATTTATTTTACACTCCAAATGATAATAATAATGATAATAATAATAGTAATCGATAACGAAATATCATTTGCTTCCAAGTAATAATAATAATCGATAATTTTAAAACAGAGCTTATCAATAAGATCTGAATAGAAAGATTTGAAATGAAAGAAAAAAGAAGATTGAAATTAAGAAATATTAAAAATAATAAACAAATAAATAATTTATTCGTTTATCATTTTTAGTTTGAATTAGCAATAGTAGTGGACAAATTATCAACCCAAATCATTTTCCATTTGTCCAGATGGTCACTTCAGCCATTCATTCATTCATTCATTCATTTCCTATCATCTCAATCCATCTGTTCCTGAAATATTTCATTTAATAACCAATTCATATTTATTTCATTGTTGTGTGATTGACCATTTGTAATTTTTATGATGTGAATTGTTGAATTTTTGGTTTAGCTTTTTTTTCTTTCTTTGTAAATTGTGAATGCTTTACTTCTAAATTTCATTTCACAAATTTTTTTCTTTCTATCTTTCCCTCCTCCTATCTCATTCATTTTAATCAATTCTTTCCCCCTAATTTCATTTATTTTGTGTTAACATTTTTTTAAAGCATACAATTATCTTGAATATTTTCAAATCTCTGTCTTTGTCTCTCTCTCTCTCCTCCTTTTTTTTTTTTTTTTTTAAAAAATCTTTTTTCGTGTTTGTTTGTGTAAAAGCTTATCAGTTCATTGTTATATCATTTAACAACTTTTATCATTTGGGCCTCTCAACATTTCTTCCACTTTTTAATTTCTTTTTCTTTATTTGATTTTAGAATGATAAATGAATTTTCTTCATTATCATTTTAATGCTACAAGTCAGTTGTGGCTAATTTGTGATAAATTTGAATAATAGAAGGAATATATATATATATATATATATATATATATATATATATATATATATATATATGCATATGCATATTTTAATGAATACAAAGAAAAGATACCAGTATTGCAGAAATGAAAGTTTAATAGTGTGCAACATTTATCAAATTAATCAATATCATCCAGTAGAATTATCATCGCATATATCAAATTATCACACAAGCATATTATATAGATAAACGAGTATATATTCAAATATTTCTAATTTCATTTATCATTTTCTTTTTCTTATTCTAATTGATTAATATATTCATCTTTTTATAATTAACTGCTATAAAATTCATTCTAATTATCACACATATTTAATTTGTTTTGCCTTTTTTTGACTGAATTTGTTTTTGTTTTAAAAATTATTACAGTTATTAAAATTAATTTTATTTTTTAGCTACAATAATATAAATAGGTAAGAAAGAAAAGGAAGAAAATATTAAAG
The DNA here is from genome assembly GCF_000002995.4 of Brugia malayi. Classification (NCBI taxonomy): domain Eukaryota; kingdom Metazoa; phylum Nematoda; class Chromadorea; order Rhabditida; family Onchocercidae; genus Brugia; species Brugia malayi. The sequence goes on from NW_025062479.1 coordinate 11,000,295, forward strand.
CGAGAAAGAGAAAAGACGTGAAAATATTTTATTTCCAAATTTTCTTACTTTTTTTTGCATTCTCAAAATTGATGAGTAAAATAAGATGAAGTATAATACTGTAGAGTTGGGTAGGGTAGGATTGAGTAGGGTAAATGTTATTAGAAAAAACGAAAAGGAGGAAAAACAGCACATGATAGAAAAAGAAATTAAGACTGAATGATTAAGTATTTAAGTGACAAAATTGCTTATTCACAGAAAATTGTAATCGATTTTGGTATATTTACGCTTTCTTTTTCCTTTTTCTTCTACAATTTTCTTTTTCATCATTTAAAAATTTTTAAATAATATTCATTAAATAATATTCATAAATAATATTCATAAAAAGAAAAATAATATCCAAAAAGGAAATATATAACAAATAAAATTTTCATCAATACATTTATATAAAAGATTATAATAGGTAAATTTTTATTAGTTCATTTCTATAAAAGATTATTAATATGAGGAAATATCAGTACTGGCGTTCTTTTGTTTTTTTTTTTTTTTTTTTGTACATTTTCAAGCTTTTCTTTTTCATTCCATCCCTCTTATGATCTTTTGAAATTTGCTTCATTATTATTTAATAATGTACCATTTCTAAACCACTAATATTAAAAATGTTAAGAATGAAAACAATAATCCAATCAATTTTTCCTGTTTTCACTTATTCACCACAATTCATTCTATCTTCACAATAATTTTATCTTGTTTTATTTATTTGTTTGTTTTATATGTTCATTTGTTTATATGATTTTTATTTATTTAATTTATATTTAAATTTGTTTATTCCATAATTTTATTTATCCCTTTTTTTCATCGATTAATACATATTTCATTTATTATTAGCAAAATAAGTGTTTTTACAATAATCAATAAAAGATTTAATGTTTTGTTTATTATTTTTTTTTCGTTGTAAAAGTTGACCAAAAAAAGTTTTTCAAAGCTTGAATAAAATGGTAGGAAAATAAAACAGCAAACAAACACCTATAGTGAAACGAGAATTTAGTAAAAAGTATTAAAAAAAGAAAAAAAAAAGATGCGATGAGACGGCATTAGACGAAGAAAATGACAGCAAATAAAAATAGAAAAAAAAAAAAAAAACGAAAGAAAAAGAGTTAACAGTAATATTTGGAGAAAAAAACTGGTCAAAAATTATTTTTTCATTGCATCGGTTTTAATTTTAAGCCTTCTTTCTTTCTCTTTCTTCCTTTTTTTCACAAAAATAATCTCTTTTTTTTTTTTTTTTGTTTTTAAAATTTTAATCTTTTTTTTTTAATTAGAATTTAATTATTTTGTTATGCTAGTTTAATTTTAACAAATTTCATTTTTTCTTATTAACCAGCTATTTTAGTCTGTTGAAACATGGATGATAAAAGGATGAACAATTTCAAATGAATGAAGAAGGATGAAGAGGGAATGATTAGAGCAATAAATCTTGTTTCCCATCTCTAATTTTATTTGTTATAATTCTATCACTTTTCTCTTTGTGTTCCTCTTTCTCTCCTTACATATTTCAATCACTTAACAGTAATATATTATCATTTCTTAATGAAAAAATTTTTTTCTTTATTTCAATTTTTAACAAATTTACCAGCTTAATTTTTACATTTTTTACGTATCAATAGTTATTGAAAAAAAGAGAATTAAAAAAAAAGCAAAATAAATTAGCAAATGCCGTTTAAATTTTTTTCTTTGTTTTTATTGTTATCATTTGTATCATTTTTAAAAGTGTTTTCCCATGAGGAAAAAAAACGAAAGAATAAATAAGCAAGTCTTCTTCGAAAATTTTAACCATTAGAAAGGTTTTTTATTTAATTGAATTTTAATTTTAATAATTAAAAACTTTTTTTCTTTGTTTCATTTTATTATGCAAAAATTTTTGCTTGAAACAATTTTTAATAATTAGTGCTATATTCGTTTCTTTTTCTGTAATATGATGTAAAAGTAATAAAATTAATTATTATACGATATTAATACCAAATCTTATTTCTTTTATTTTTCGTTTTTATTTTCAATTAGTTTCGGCATTTTTATAAAATTTATTCATTAATTAATTGCTATATCAATTGTTCTTTTTTTTGTCACAGCAAATATTCTTCGCTTTCGTTCTTTCTTAATTGATTTAATCAATTAATCGATAGTTTTTCATCTTTAAATTATTGTCAGTTTCATTCTGTCTTCAAATAATTCGGTAATTTGCAATTTATTTTAGTTTTTTTTCTTTTTTTGCTTTTTTCTATCGATGGACGTTTAAAAAATGAAATATAAAAGTTGAAATAAATCAGAATTTAAATTTTAACCTTTTTTTTAGTTTTTGGGTCTATGTGTAAGAATTTTGGATGCTAAGCATTCTTAAGAAGTGAACGAGACAGAGAGAGAAAGAAAGGGGGAGAGAGAGAGACTAGACGAAACTTCATAATACTTCGTAATTCAGCTCTTTTTTTAATTTAGCAAAAAACAAGGGGAAAAAAATCAATTTTCTTACCATTCATTCTTTTTTCTTTTTTAATCCACTTTTCCACCCATTCAATAATCTCTCTATCAATCATTCTATTTTTTTTTCTTTTTTTACTTTTCTTTTTGAAACATTGCATAAATAAAGATTTTATTTTTTTATAAAAATTTGCAGGACTTAGAAAAAGGACGAAATAAAGAAATGAAATTAAGGAATAATATTCTGAAATTTCTTCTATAATATTTACTATTAATTATTATTTAGATCAGCGCATATAAACTTCCAATAATTTCTTATTTATATGTAAATGCAGAAAAAAAAGAATGAAAAATATTTAAATTATTTTACATTACATCAATTAATACTTTTAACGATAGTTCATAACAAAAAAAAAAAAGGAAAGAAAAATTTAAAAACAATATTAAATTGATAATTAATGTTTTAACGGTAAAGATATTTTTTTTTTAATTTGTCTTTTTTTTTTCACTTTCTTTATTATTATTATATGAAATGCTCGTTTAGTTTTTTTTTTTTAATATATAAATTTCTATTGTTATGTACAGGATATTAATATTTTATAATTAGCAAAAAAAGAAAAATTTTTTTTTCGTGAAAATATTTAAATTTCTAATCATTTCGTTTCCAAAAAAACGTTTTAATATTATCAGGTAAGCAATTTCCTTTTTCTTAGGTAATTAAATAAATGAATTAATTGCAGGTATGTATGTGTGTATGTATGTGTGCATGTGTATTTCACCATATTATCAGTATCGGAACCGGTTGTACTGCGCTAAATTTGATGCTTCGTAAAAATGATTCGATGTATTATTATCCTTTGTACTAATAAGGACTTATGTCAGCAGAATTGACTTCCATTCCAACTTCGTCTCCTTTTTTATCATTTAAAATTTAAATTGTAATGCATTTTCCATTCTTTTACCGCATTATTTATTGAACGATGATAATTTAAATTACTTTTATTATTTCTGTAATGTCAATAATAATTTAGAGTAAGTATTTGTATATATTTAAAATTTTTAATATAATAGATTATATATATATATATGACTATATATGACAAATTACCATATTATATATATAAAATAATAAATTACCATGCTCTGTCTGTGTGTGTGCATGTGTAGTGTATGTGTGTGGATTGTGTAGAATAGAAAAAAGAGGTTAAAGTGAAATTAAATGTTTATTGTGTTGGAATGACAAAAAAGATAATAATAAATAATGATTATTAACACGAATATTACACTTTTATTTATCTATTAGTTATAATTAAATTTATTGATTTCATATTATAGTATTTATATCTTTTTTTAATGTCAAATAAATAATTTATTCATTGAGAATTCAATAAATGTTTTTTACTTTTTTTTGTTTATGTATTTTCATCTTATCACTTTTATCATCACTTGACTGTACGTTAGTATTATACTGCATGGATATATGATATACATAATTGATGAAAATGCAAACCGAAATTAATCATTTATCAATTTCATTAATTAATTGTTTTCATTTAGATTTTTTATCAGTTTTTGAAATGTTCATTTTCATTTTTAAGTTAATAATAATATTAGATTGTATGGTCATCTAACATTCGTTTTAAATCTTTTCCATATTTCTATTTCATTATTTGAATGATTAAGATGAACCAATTTTTAGTTGAAAAGAAATTAAATCAGTTAATTAGTAACTTTAACCATTTTATTACATCATAAAAGTATACTTTCGATTTCCATTCATTAATGAACGGATAAATTTTGTACCAATTTTAATCATTCCTGCAAAACTAAAAGAAATTATTTTCTTCAAATATTTTGATGCGATTTATGTACAGTATACTTCATCCAAAAAAATTATTAAAAATTCTTTTCTTTCATTTTTTTTTTTTTTAATGGAACGGAGATTTATCAAATTTTGATCATCATTTTACTTTTCAACCACATTTATGGTCTTTTTCCCTTTCCGCTATTTTGCTTCTTAAAATTTTGATAAATAACATTCTTTCGCATTTCGCAGTCAAAAAAAAGAACGAAATCCGTTTCTTTTTTTCTTTATTTTCTTCATTTCAATTTAAGTCTTTGGTTACAGCTAATCAATCTTTCACTATTTTTATCTATTTAGTTACATACTTTTCTACTTTAAAAAAAAACAAAAATTTAACCGAAAAATATCTCATTTTCTTTTTTTTTCACTCTTTGTCCCTCTTTCTCTCTCCCCCTTTCTTTTTCTCCCTCTATCTCAACTTCTAACTTTTGCAAAAATTAATTAATTTTGAATAATGCACTTATTTAATCATTTATGATTTTTATTGAAATAAAAATAACGGATAGCTTATTATCTGTCGGAAACATTTTTTTTTTTTTTTTTTTGTATTTTATTTTTCTATTCATTTCTTTCTTTCCTACTCTCTTTTTTCTATTTTATTTCAGTTTTAAATTTAATGTGTTTAAAAATTTTCACACATCTAAGAATGATATATGGAAGATATGATAATATTATTTCGCTTGCCGATGATGAAATTGATAAAAAAATCTTAAAAAATATTGGAAATTTTACCAAAAAATTATATATCATCTTTAATATATTGTATTTTATCCTTTTTTCCAATTGATATTATTGTTATCAATCATTATGAAAAAACTATTTTTGTTTCGAGATTTGCTATAATTATTATTTTCGGGAAAAACGAAAAAGTAACTAAATTTGGATTTTGTTAAGAAAAGCAATTGACAAACGATTTTATTTGTTTTCCATTATATTCTTCATATTTTTATTTTTTGTTTTTCATCTTATTTTTGCCTCTTTTAAAAAAAAAATGGTTCTTAGTAATGCTTTTTTTCTGTTTACAAGACTTCTACTTACATTTAGTTTTTCTTTTTTTTTCTGTGCTCTTTTTTATTTGAAAAAAATAGATATGAAATATAATAATAATAATAATGTATGCATAACGAAAGTTGTTTGAAATGATTAAGAATCAAATTTCAATGAAAAAAAACAAGGAAGAAAATTACATCAATAATTTCATCGCAAAATTTCATCGTTTCAAATGGATGGCAGTAATTTTTCCTTTCCTTTTTCTTTTCCCTTTCTTAAAAAAAATTAATAAATAAAAATAAAAAAAAATTGTAATATACGGTTAGTGATATTAAAAATCAATAAGAAAAAAATTCTGAAATATTTCAAAAGCTATCAAAATATGAATGGAGTCATTTTTTTGAGCAAAAGGACTGATACAGCGGAAAAAAGAAAAATTAGCTTGTTTATTTAAAAAAAGAAAAAAAGGAAAGAAAAAAGGGAAGGAAGAAATGGAAGACAAAAGATAGGAAAAGCGCAATGGTCTATTCAAAACATTTCTACTTTTATCTAATGTGTGATAACTTGTAATGTTTACTTTTAATAATACAAAATTCTAAATCGTATAATTATCGTTTATTATTTTATTTTTATTACTTCATTAACAAATACCAAATATATTTCTTTTTTTGTCAATTGTATTCATCATATTAAAATTTTTTTAATCCTTTTTATTTTTTTTTTTTTTTTTTGCAAATTTTTGTTTTTATCAAATTTTAGTAAAAAGATTATATTTACACTTGGCATTATTGATTAATTATCAAAAAATTATATCGCAATATAAAATCTTATTACAATTGAAAATGTTTACATTTGTAATAATTTATATTTAGAGTTGAAAATGGAAGATTTTTTTTATAAAAAGGATTTTTGAAATAATCCTTTAAATTTTAACATTTCAAAAAAAAGTTTGAATAATTTCATTTTAATAATTTGAAAACTTTGAATTTTTAGTAGTTAATTCTGAGGATTCATTCAATCATTGATGTATATATATATGTATATATATATATATGTGTGTGTGTGTGTATGTATGTATGTATGTATGTATGTATGTATGTGTATATCTTTTGGACTAAACTCTTCCTAAATCGATTTCAATTTCTTTTACTTCCTATTACACTATTTAGTAGTGTGAAATACTCATCCATTTCCACTTTCCAACTATTTTAGCAATTAAGAAATCTAATTTAAAAACATATGTTTGTACTTGTTGTTATTCATTATTAGTATTATGAAATTATATATTTAAAAGATCTTTTTTTTTTTTCAGTTTTAGCTCTTTTTTAAGGTTTATAATAATAATAATAATAATAACGATAATTGTAATAGCAATAGTGATAATAACAGTAGTAATGATAATATTATTAATATTAGCAATAAGAACAATTAGTAATTAATAATAATAGTAAACAATAGTAGCAATTAATAATAATAATAAATGTTGCTAAAAATGTTTAACATTTTCTATGTTATAGAGCAAAATAATGGATCAAATTTTGTTTTTTATGTTAAGTTTCTTTGTTTTGTTGAGAAATTCAAAAAATTAAAATGCGCATTTTAAATTAAATCCTTATATATCAAATTTTAATAATGATTTTCTTCTTTCTTTTTTTCTGTTCGTCAAGATTTGTCAATTTTTTAAAGGCCAAATATAAAATAATAAAATAACTTAATCACTTCGTTTATGCATCATTTATGTGAAAAAAAAATTGTTGATATACAATAAAACATCTACCCACTAATTAAATTTCATTTCAATTTTTCCTTCTTTTATTGTAATATTTCATTTTCGCATGATGTTTGTTTATTTGTTTATTTGTTTGTTCTCTGTTTGTCTGTTCGTTCATTTATTTACTTATTTATTTGTTTGTTTGTTTTCTATCGCATATTCTACAGTAACATTTTTTTTTTCGCTTCATCATTTTAAATTATCTCTTCAACTTCAAAAAATCAACTAAAAGTGGTAAAACTAGAGCATTTCAAACTTTCCTTATTTCATTCTGTAATTTGAGTAAAACAAAATTTCATGTTGTAAATGAATGAAATGAAAGAAATGAAGTGCAGCATTTCTTCTTATTTTCGTTAAGCTTTTTTTTTTTCTTTTTTTCAGACTTTTAAAAAATTTAAGAGATTGTTGAGAAGACATTTCCACTAGCAGTAAATTTAATCCATTAGTAAGTTTTGAATTTTTGCCGAAATATTTCTTCCTAATCTGTGATAAATTTCACTTTCCTGCTTCTTTTTTCTGTCTTTTTTTTTTGTTCACTTTTCTCCAATCGAAATATTTGAAATATTTTTTTTTATTTCATATTGATTAAATTTTATTTTTTTTTTTTTTTTTTTTTTTTTTTTTTTGTATCAATTTTACGAGGTGTTTCTTTTGTCTACTACCAATATCATTTCAGTTCATTTCAATCACTGGATGGATGAAAGCAAATTTTTATTTTTCATTCAGTTTGAGAAATTTAATTTTACAATTATCATACTGTTTTCTTATTCTTATTCTTTGCTACTAATATTTTCATTGAGGGAAAATTTTTAACAATACTTAAAAGTTGTTTGTTTGTTTTATTACTAGGTAGCACTTAAAGCTATTTTTGGTTAGCTCTTTAAAAAAAAAAAAAGCAAAAAGATTTGAATAAATTTTTTTAATTTTGATTATTGAGAAATATTTCTTGTGCAGTTTACTACTTAAACCTTTTAGGATTTAAATCAATTAATGCATTTTTTTTAAAAGTTTTCCTTTAAATTCCCCTTCTTTTTGTATACTTTTTTTTCTTGTTTGCTATTTCTCCGTTTCGAATTATACTAATTCATTCATTATTTAACAATTAACTATATTTTGACATCTAAAAAAATAATAGAATTTGGAACTTTATTTATTCCGTACATTTCTTTTTTTCTTTTTATTAATTTTTATTTTAAAGCTGATCATTATTGCTGCATTTTGGTCTTTACCCTACAACATATCTCCATCTATTGATATTTCATCTACTGGTGAAAACTACAGCAACAAACAACAATAACGACAAACAGTCAACAAGAGAGGGACAGACAAACACAGAGACAGAGAGAAAACAAAGAAAAAAAGTAGAAATACAAACGAACTGGCTAATAATACTAGTAGTAGCAACAAATTTGGTCCTTTGACTATTTCATCGTTTCATTCTTCAACTTCTGCTACTGCTACTACTACTACTACTAGTGCTATACGATTTCCGGATGCTATTCGTTTTTGTATTCGAACTGCTGAAAAAATGACTGATATTGCAAAAGAAGCTGCAAAATTAAATGGACATAATTTTACCAGTGGTAATAGTAATAATCATAATAATAACAATAATAATAATGATGATAGTATTGATCAACAACAACAGCAAACAGCTCGTTTTATTACATCTACAACAAATTTTGAATTCCGTCCGTCATCAAAAGAAAATGGAAAAAATCCGAAAGGAACTCGAAGTAAATCACCAGGCGCATTTATTGAACGTTTGTCAAGTTTTGCTCGTGGTAAATATCGAAGTAGTTTATCGGAACGTCCCACACAATCCAAAAATTACGATGAACGTCCACGACGGGTTCTTTTTTTTTGTTTTCATTCTATAATCATTATTACTATTATTATTTATTTATTATTATTACTAATTATTATGTTATTACAGAATTTTTACAATTATTTAATTAATAAATGATTTGTTGAAATTTGTTTTAAAATAGCTGAAAATTATAATATGATATGGTAATTGTCATTTTTTATTAATTTAATATATTAATTGTAAATTTCTCTTACGAAAATTTTTGTTCATCTAATCTATTATAGTTTAGGTATTATAATTAATTACATATAAGTTCTGCTGATTTGTATCAATGAATAGCTTAATCTTAGAATATTTATGTAATTTTAATCGTATTCCTTTAAATTTAATTTTTTAGCTAATATTGATTATTTTCTTCAGTATTTTTTCTGTAAACATTTTTAAAAAATGAATTTTTTTTAAACTCTCTTTACCTTTCCTTTTTCTATTACATAATAATGATTTGGATAAGCAAATAGATTTTTCACTCTTTCTCTTTCGTTCGCTAAATACTTAATGTATTAAATTAAATATGCATGCATAATATACTTATTAATACATCATTGATCAAATATTAATTTTTACAGTCACTTCTCTTTATTTTTTAATTTTTCATAAAATTCTGGATTGATCATTTTATAATTTGAGCAAATTAAGTAAACAACTGTTTTTTTTTTTTTTTTTTTTTTTTGTTTTCAACTAAATTTTCCTTTCATTTTAATCTATATATATATATATATATATATATGTTTATGAAGTTTAGCCTATAACCAGTTTAATTATTTTAATTAAATATATTTTAATGGATAAGAAAAAAAATATGGAACGAATTGTCAAATTACATAAAATACGTCAATATTGCTATATAGTTTGATAATTTACTTAATATTTTTTCCAATTAAAAATTTTGTATTTCATTCCTTTTATTTTACTTGAGAAAAGATCTAGCAAATTTTAATTTTTTGTTTTTCACAAAAATTATTTTCTTTTTGTCACTTTCTTTTGTTGCTAGTAATATGCATAAAAACTTTATCACAAGCATTTAATGATAATTTTATAGATTAATTGATTGCTTTATTGCTTTGATAATATAAATGAACACAATGACTACTCTTTATATTAATCAACATTAAGTTTGAATTTATGTGTTTTAAAAAAAAAGCAAACTTATTATTTAGTACTTGTTGACTGCTTCATTTTTGATTATGTCAACAAGATAGATATGATAAATGTTGATGAAATTCAATTTTATATATTTATTTATTTGTTGATGTCATTTTGAACATCACTTATTAAATTTTTTCATTTTTTTTCTAAAATCTCATTTATAAAATATTATATGATACATTCTGTGGAATCTATTACTTTGAAAATATAAGTGAAAACAAAAATTACTCTTTGAGTAATCATAATTAAATTTAAATTTATTTGTTGCTTTTAAATTATTCATTTAAGAAAACAGAAAGGAAAAGTGTAACCGACAAACAAAAATGAGCAATGATTTTGAGAACTATTGCCAGACTTAAGACTTAGCAAGAAATAATAAAACGGATTTCTCTTAGTAACATTCTAATTTTTTTGAAATATTCCCCGAAAAACATAGCAAAAAAAAAAGAAAAAGTCCGCTGAACTTAAAATAATTCCTAATTATCTTCTTTTAGTAATTATTAGTATATGTATTACTGTGTGATGAATTAATTTATTTATTCCAATGAAGAATACTCACTTATTATAAAAATTAGGAAAAAAAATGCTAATAAAGATAATTCTTTTTAAAAATAAATAAAATGAGTAAAAAATACATCGAAAAAGTTTTTTTTTTCTTTTTTCCCCTTTTTCATTCAAAACAAATCTCAAATTAATGAAAAATTAATAAAGAAAGAATTTTTAATTGATCGATGAAAAAATTTCCTTATTTAAAAAAAAAAAGGAAAATTGAGAACCATTATTGCGCTAGGCAATTCTTTTTTCATTGTTATATATTTATTGTATAATTTTTTAATATAAATTATTTTAAATTTTGAAAAGTTTTAATTTAAAATTTTTGAGTGAATCTTTGTTCGATTATTTATTATAATTTTATAATATATTTAAAAAAAAAAAAAAAAAAAAAAAAAAAAACATTGATTAATAGTAATGTTTGCATGTTTGCAGGACTTGCAAAGAGATTTGCAGAAGTGCAAAGATAATGAGGAAACACGATTGGATCTAAGCTCTTCCGATGTAAGTACATTCTTTTAAAGCAGTAAGTAAATATTATTACAATGTTAATCTTTTTTTTTTGCAACATTTATTAATTTTTTCCTAGTTAACCTTTGAACTCTTGATTTTTAAGAAGTAATAAAATATTTTATTCAGTTAAAGTCTTTCACATAATGGATTAATTGAAATGAGTAAATGATACAATCGAATAATTAACATTATTAAAATATATGTTTAAGATAGTTTTTTTTTTTTGAATTATTTTTTTTTCCGTTTTCAGATTGTAAGCATTCCATCATCAATTCGTGATTTAGTCCAACTAACAGAATTATTCCTCTATAAAAACAAATTATCCATATTACCAAATGAAATTGGTAATTTAGTTAATTTGAAAAAATTGGGTTTAAGTGAAAATGGTCTCACATCATTACCGGATACACTTGCCGCACTTACACATCTTGAAACACTGGATTTGCGCCACAATAAGCTATGCGAAGTTATTTTTATTTTATTTTTTTCATCTTTTAAAGAGAAAAAAGGAGGGAAATAAGAAAAGAAAAATAATAATTCCTTGGAGAATTATTGAGAATTTTCATATAACAAGCAATTTGATTTTAATGGTGATTTTTCGTATAAATAATGGTGATTTTTCGTTTATTTTTTTTAATGATGAAAATTAAATGAGGTACATATAAAATTTTAAAATGGAATTCAAAATTTTGATATACTACTATAATTAATTAAACAAATATTTGACTTTCCCTTCTTTCGTTTTTCCTTTATATGCTAGTAAATGGAAAATTTATTTTTAAAAGTTTTTGTTACTTAATTTTTAATTTTGAATTAAGCTATTTATCAGTAAATATTAGTTAATGGTAAAATTTTTTTTTTTTTTATTTTTCTTTTTCTTTTTTCTTTCAGTTACCATCGGTTATTTATCAAATTAATTCACTGGAAACATTATGGTTGCGATATAATCGAATTGTTTCAATTGGTTCTGAGATTAGTCGTTTGAAACGTTTGAAAATGATTGATTTACGAGAAAATAAGATCCGCGAATTACCATCAACAATTGGACAAATTAAATCGCTTGTTGTGTGTTTACTTAGTTACAATCATTTAAGAACTATACCGGAAGGTTCATATTTTATTTTGTTTTTTTTTTTATTTTATGAAATTTTTTTTTTATTTTATTATTGAATTATTATTATTATTAATTATTATTATTATTGTGTCGTTGTTGTTATTATTGTTTATTATTATTAGTATTAGTTTATTACTATTGGTATTAGTATATTATTAGTTTAGTAATAGCATTAGTTTTAGAATTAGTATTATGTTAGTATATTAGTGCTTGTATTACTATTAGTACTGGTACCAGTATATTAGTATTAGTGTATTATTATTAGTTTTATTATTAATTTTTGTATTAGTATTAGTTTATTAGTATTGGTATTACTATTACTATTAGTTTTTAGTATTAACTATAACTAACATAAATTATATATATATATATATATATATATATATAATATGAGCTCCAAAAAAAAGTTATTTTTTAAACTAAATTAATTGGTCATATTTAATCGAATCAATTAATCATATCAATTAAAGTGAAGTTGATTCTTTGTTGTTAAGTTATTTTCAAATTTAGAGGCGAGAAAAAGATTTCTCATAATTTACTGTTTTTTTTTACATACTTTATTGTTATTATTATTTTTTTTTTCGTTATGTTTGTTATTTTTTCTTTCAATTTTGAAGAAATTGGTGAGTGTTCCGAACTTACACAGCTAGATTTGCAACACAATGATCTCGTATCATTACCAGAATCAATGGGTAATTTGCAAAATTTAATTCGGTTGGGTATACGTTATAATAAATTACGACATTTACCATCTGGAATGGCATTTTGTTATAAACTTGAAGAATTCATAGTTGAAAGCAATCAGTTGGAAGCTTTACCGGTTATTCATTTTCATTTTGTAGTTCAATAAATTTCAGTACTTAAGTTATGGCATGAATTGAAATTAAAGATTAAATATCTAAAATCGTTTATTAAATAACTGTCAAATTTTTAATTTCTTATCACTTATTAGTAACTAATTTCATCTACTCATTAATGTGTTTTTTTTTTTTTCTTTTAATTTTAAAATGTTTTTTTCTTTTCTAGGAAGGGATGCTTACTTCATTACCGAATCTTAAGACAGTTAATTTGAGTCGTAATGAATTAACCGTTTTTCCATCTGGTGGACCTCAACAATTTGCATCTTGTGTGGTATAATTACTTTTCTCCGAAAAATAAGATTAATTTTAATTTGATTAAAAAAACTCCGGGAAATTGAATACATTATTGAACTTAATATTGATTATTGAATTTAATAAAATTCAATTTGTCTAAGAATAATTTTTTTTTCTTCTAAAACTTCAAATACAATCAGCTGTACTCATAATAGTTGATAATCAGTATGTTTATTAGAAAAAACAAGACAAAAAGAAGAGAGAGAGAGGACAAAAAAACCTCTCAATTACCTTGGAACTTTAAAATATTTTAATGGTTTCATTTTCAATTTATCATCTTCTTTATTCTGTTTGTGAATTTGTTACCATTGTATTAATTGAAAGAATTACGATTGAAACCACAGAATTTCAATTTTTCGTAGTTTCGATTATTACAAATTTTAAATATAATTTTTATCGCATTATTTCGACATTAATTGTTTCGACATTAATTTATTGAAATATGAAATAAGACCTGAAGAATTCTTGGGAAATAATTTTTTCTGAAAATTATTGATAAATAAAGCTGTAATCCTCACCTTTTTTGCTTTATCGTTTTAAAATTAATTTCATTTAAGTCTCCTAATTTCAGTCAATTAATATGGAGCATAATGGAATAGCAAAAATTCCATTTGGAATATTCTCCAAAGCAACCGGTCTAACTAAACTTAATTTGAAAGAGAATGCTCTTACATCAATGCCACTTGGTTGGTTTATTTATGCATAATTAAATTTTATATCATATAATTTGCTTGTGACTAAAATTTACTCCTCATTTTTACATTATAAATTCATTTATTCTTTTATTCAATTAACATTTTGATTTCATTTGTTTTTTACTTTTTTGATTTTTTCGATATTGAATTAGCATTTTATTTAAAAAGTTTCATTTTCTTCACATTCTAAATTTGCTAATCACTTATTTACACTTTTTTTTTTGAATTTTCTAGAATAGAAAAAAGTTATAATATCTATTACGGGTGTTGGTATTGAGTAATAATATCTATTCTAGACATGGGTTGTTGGCTAGCGATGACAGAATTGAATTTATCCACAAATCAACTTCGTGTCCTTCCTGATGATGTTGATAAACTTGTTAATTTAGAAGTATGCCAAATAATATTGAAAATGATACTTTAATCAGATATATGATACTTTAAAGCTTCTATTTTTGATTAAAATTGCACAAAATTAATTTCACACTTTATTACAGGTGTTGGTATTGAGTAATAATATGCTAAAAAAGCTTCCATCACAAATTGGTAGTTTGAAAAAGCTTCGTGAATTGGATTTGGAGGAAAATGAATTGGATACAATACCGAATGAAATTGGTTAGTTTAAATTGGAAATTTCAAACTTTTTAATTTTGAACTGAAAAAAATATTGTTGTTGATGTGTTTTGCAGGTTTTGTGTCAAGTTTAACAAAGCTTTGGATACAATCAAATAAATTAGTTGGTCTGCCGCGAACAATTGGGTTTATTTTAAATTCCAATTTTCATGCAGTTTTATTTAAAATAGAATTTACCCCTGGCTTTTTTCCTTTCTTTCATCAGTCAGCATTATTTTAATAACTTTAGAAATCTGACCAATTTGACCGATTTACGAGCAGGAGAAAATAACTTAACATCTCTACCCGAAGAGATCGGTTAGTCATATTTTGCCAAAAAAAAGCGAAGTTGTTTTCAAAATCTTTTCCAGATTTCTTCTATACTGATTAAGTATTCCTATTTTTGTATCCATTAACTGGCTTTTTTTTCTGTAATTCTAACTTTATTGGTGATTTTGATATTCTTTTAAAAATTTATAGCAGTCGAAGTTAAAAATTTCTGAGATTTTTTGGAAGTTTCCAATTTTGTTTTTTTTATAATACTTTTCATTTTAAGGCAATTTGGATTCACTGAAAAGTCTTTATATCAATGATAACCCATCGCTTCACAATTTGCCATTTGAACTTGCGCTCTGTGCATCACTTGAAATTATGTCAATTGAAAACTGTCCATTATCACAGATACCTCCCGAAATTACCGCGGGTGGTCCTTCTCTTGTTATTCAGGTAATAACCATTATAAAATATTCTAATCATATTTTAATTTGAAATGATAAATTATTTTCAATTTAACATACTCAATATATATAATTTATTTATTTTATAAGCATTTTCATTTTCAGTACCTCAAGATGCAAGGCCCATATAGGGTTATGAATATGTAAATATTGATTGTATTTAATATATTGGCTTCTTTATTGGCATTAAAATAGGATCGTCAAAACATGGATTTTTCGACATACTGTCAATTTTCTACTTTTTACCTTTTTTTCTTTTTAAATACTATAATTCTGGTACCTCTATTGCAAAGTTTATATATCAAAGCAAAATCGTGATATTTATTTTCCTTAAAATTTGGTTTGAAATATTCCAAAGTTAATTATTCGTTTCTAATTAAAATAATTAAACGTAATTTGAAGTGGAAAAAAGTAGATAATTATGTGCTATAAATTGTTTATTTTTCCGTTTTTTGATTTCTGTTTAAATTAGTCCTTCAATTTACTCCATAACAGTTCACTTGCCATCATTATCAGTATAATTACTGCTGTGCAAATATAATTCGCTTTATTATTATTATTCAATGAAATTAAAATTGTTCATCCATGCTCATTTTATGATTTGAAAAGAATTTAATGATTTCTTTTTTAAATATTTGAAAAAAAAAATATTTAACTTTGGAATCTTAATGCAAGAATGATTTCATTTATCTTGCAAAGAAAGACGAAAAAAAAAAAACATTCCGTTATAATAATTAATTTAAACTTCGAACCATAAAGTTAAACAAAAAATATTAAGAAATCTGTATTTTCTAATGCAGTTAAAATCAAAAACCTTTGCCTTTTATCTTAGAGGAAAAAAATTGTACTTTTAAATTAAATTAAACGTTTAATTAGTAATTAGTATAATTGAAACGAACATATAAATTTCTTTTACACCTTTTGAATCAAGCATTTGCTTATAAATTGAAATATAAACTTGAGACTTTTTTTTAAATCATTCATGAAACGGGTATGGTACCAGTATTTCCATCCAATTTTTTTTTTTTCTTGTTGCTCGGTGAATACAGTGGTTTTATATATTATAACTTTCCTCTATATTTATAGTCTTGTTATTGTTATTACCTTTTCTTTTTCTTTTTTTGATGCTAAAACTTTTTCCATTGAAATTTTTCTGTCCAACTAAAAAATTTTTCATGCTACTTTTACTTTTTTCCTTTCAAATTTTAAAGTTTCATCATTAATATTTTTTATTTTTTATATTTTACATTATCAATAAAATGAAAAGAAAAAAAATAAAAAAATTGTTTATTTATTTGATATGTTTTGGAAAAAGAAAAAAATTAATTTTATTCGTCATTCTTTCATTTTCATCAAATTTTTATGCTCTTTTTCTTCTTTTCTTTTCTTTTAGTTTTGAAAAAAAGGAGAAAAACAAATTGCTGATTTGTTATTATTATGAAATATTCAAAAATTTAATGACATTGTTACTGATTTGTTTTTGTTTCTTTTTTTATTCATTCACTCTTGTAGTGTCTTATTATTATAATTTGTTGTGAATAAATTTTTTTTTCTCTCCTTTTGTTTCCTTTTGTTTCTTTGTTTGAATTACCTGATTTTTTCAAAAGAAATAAAAATAAAGAAATACTTTCAATCTAGGAACAAACTTTCAACCTACAATTGGATTAAATGAAATTACTCTTAATTTAGCAATACAGGTAATCAGAAGATAAATGCGTGAAGTGTCGCATTTAAAAGTGTAAAATTTATATTTTTATTTAGCAAATGTTTCAAAAGTAAATTATAATTATACACAAAAATACAAAAGTAAAAAAGCATCGGAAGTGTGCTATATTGAGTCATTACGAGGATCATTGCGACGTCTAAGATTGTTTGTGCAATTAACCATTCTGATTAAGTAATTATTTGTAAGGAATGTTGTAATTTCCCTTTAAGCTTTATAATGCGCTGTCATGAAGTGATGCAAGGTTATAATTTCAAAAATGTTAAATGTAAAATTCTCTTAATAATTCGATAAAAAGTCATGAAATATTTCCAAATATGTAAAGGAAATTATATTTCTCAATTCGATTAAATGCCTTTTGATTTAATTTCCGCAACATCTCTTTACTGTTTTAAAACCTGGCAAATCATCAGTGTAAATTAACGTTAAAATTTGATTGGACAAAAAGTGAATTTTATTCTCGCATTATGTAAATCATAGTATAGTTGTAAATTCACACCTATTACCATCAAGTTATTATTCAAGCAAATTTTAATTGATAAAGAAAGATATGATAAACTTTTTAAAAAAAGGATCCGAAGTATTTTAGATCTTTTTATACTTTAACAATTTTTTACAAATCATTACTTGTTATTGTATTCATTCCTTCATTATTTAGAAATCAAAATGATTTGCTTTATTTATCCAAAGTATTACCCAATATATAATGAAAAAAAAGGTGCAAAAATTTGTCTGAAATATATACATCTGTAACGAGAACAAAACGGAATCGATAATGTTACTTTCATTGCCCATCTCGTCAACACTAACGTTGTTGATGAGATGTTTGAAAATATTTTTAAATTACCGGGAAAACTTGAATTTACACGAATACTTGTGTGTAAACTTCGTAATGACGAAATTTTGTTATTAGATTCAATTATAGCAACGATTCTCTGATAATTATCGGTAGTTAGCACTGGAGTTTTACTAATATTTCAACTAATGACGACAAATTGTCGTGCAGGTTTCAAACTCATCTGAAAGTGTCCCTGCCAATGATAAATCGCGGCTTACCAGGATTTTTAGATACTCCGAATTAGCGGGGAAGTTTGACGTTGCTGATGAGTGCTACTATGCGTTGTTTTCATTTTGGTATATAAGCTTTGTAGTGATGGAATTTCGTTATTAAACTGAATTATAGCAATGACTCTATATACCGGTAGCTAGTTCTGGAATTTTACTAATATTTCACTCAATAACGACAAATTGTCGCTCACTTCTCAAACGTAATATACCTTGTCCAATCTAAAATGTATCCTTCCTAACGGTAAATCACGGCTTGCCGCGATTTTTAAATATTTCGAATTGCCGGGAAAACTTGACATTGCTGGTGACTTTCGTTGTACGTGAACGGTGTTATGCACATTGCTTTCGGCTGTATATAGAAGCATTGCACAACTGTTTTCTTTTAATTCTACAGCTTATTGTTTGCGGATCTTACGAATCTTTGTCATGTCGATCTCTCTTATCATTCTTCAGCTGATTTTCTGAAAATTCTTCATTTTATCGTTAGAAAATTGTCATTTATTTGTCAGCAAAAATTTAAATAATGTATAGCTTTACTGTTTCAAATCAACTTCTGAGTTGACAAGAGTTTTTGAATACATGTAGTAATTCATTTACTCATTAAATTGTTTTTGTTTTTGTCCAATATAACTGGGAATAAATTTCTTCTCTGCTTTTTATGTCGCAGGATAAGGAAAACCACAATTTACCAGCGAGAGTTTACTCAGCAAACTATTACTTGGAGGGAAAGCTTTGAAAAAAGAGTTCATGTGCAATCTTAAATTTCCATTTTTTTTTTTTTTTTTTTTTCATTGCGAAATTGGGATTTTGATACATAATTATAAATTAATTGTAATTTTGAAGTATGCGTCGTCTCTCTGGATAATCTTTGCCATTGTCTACGAATTTTGTTGCAGTTTTTGAATTCGTCTTCTAGCCACTGTGAATCTAATATGCCTGATGATGATGATGATGCTGATACCATGGTGAGTCAAGGTAATAGATGATCATTGGCATCCGTTGTGACCAAGGTTATGACAAATCTGCCTACGTTTGATTAAAGCACGACATCTTTTTTTCTAATTGTCTTGAATTTATTTTCAGTTATTTTATATAGAAAGAGACAGAAACTAAATATATCTTAATTTGCAAACAGTATCATTGCTGCATCATGCATCTTTGCGTCATTAATTTCCAGATTTTTGTTTCATTTTCGGTCTTGTTACTATTTCATTAATAAAGCAATGAAAATCATTGCTCATGCATTCTTTCATTTGACTTATAGATGAAGAAATACACTGTTGTTACGAAGTACTTTATGGTAAAATTTCTTCGAGAAGGCACAAAAGATGGCAAGGCGATGGGTTGTTGTACTGTCGTAAACGTTCTACTATATTACTAACGGAGGTCCTTTTTTTTTCGTGAGTGTGTTAGAAAAAATTGCATGTTTTTTTGATTAATCTAATAATCTTAAAGAACATTAATAGCTTAACCATTGGGAGATTGAATGAAACAATTTAATCGTTCGTGTCGTTTATCGATTTTAAGAATATCAGCGATAACATTGTCCCAGTTATTCAATGCGGGGGGAGGGGGTAATTATTGGTATCATCCAAAGTGTTACCGATGTTTGTTTTAACTGACCCAAATTTTAATCATTAAGGATGGTGAAGAAGTCGCGAGGACAAGTGGTTATTCATTTAAGCAGTTAAGGGAATTGAAAGTAGGCAGTCAACTGAAAGTTAGTAATTATGAAGTGGAAGTGCAGAATGAGCCAAATCCACAGAAGCTTGGTACTTTTCAATATCTTGCATAAAATTTCATGAAATGAAGGTTCTTCATAGGTCACAAGTCTCTTGTTATTGATGCGATTACAGCTGAGTTTGGAAAGCAACCAATAGTTGCTGAATTGGCGGGAAGCAGTGCAGCACATGGCGAGAGTTCGAAAAAAAAGCGAAGAATTACTGATCAGATTTTCATTTCACCACTGTTTGGTCGGGATAATCCTCTGGACTTGGTGTTGGATGAGGTATTTATATTGTGGTTGTAATTCAAGATAACTTTGTTTTTATTCCGCAGTTCCTTTCTTCTACATCTTTCTTGGGGAAAAAAATATCATTACATGAAATTAATATTTTATTAGACGAAAGATGATGATGGTTTTGTACGACGAATCGCTGTGGATGTGCAAATTGCTCGCCACCTGAGGCCACATCAAAAGGATGGCGTCGCTTTCATGTACAGATGTTTAAAGGTTTCTCTTTCTCTCTCTAAACTTCATCTTTCCGAAACTTTCAGAGATTTGAATTCCACTCATTTATTTGTTGAGAAAAATAATGACATTCATTAATTCTTGACTAGTAATCGTTACTTGTTTTGCTTTTGCTTTCTCCTCATGTATCAAACTAAATTGTAATTTGAACTTGAGAAATAAACTGTACGAATCTTCGAAATAATTATTCCTTTAAAATTTTGATTGCATCTGTTTGAAGAATTCTCATGGCGGAGCTCTTCTTGCTGATGAGATGGGTTTGGGTAAAACTGTACAGACCATTTCGTTGATAACTGCATTAGTCAAAAAACGATTAAATCAAAAGCCAATAATTCGGAAATGTATCATTGTGGTACCGACATCACTGCTAAATAACTGGTACGCAGAATTTATGAGGTGGTCACCTCAGACACAAACAATGGTATTTTTTTTTTTAATTTTTAGTATTTTTGGAATGGGACTGGTTTTTTTCCGGATATTATTAAACGAAATTTTCAGTTGTTCCGGATTTTGAAGTCAACAGATGTGAAAAAGCTAATTTCGTATCGGAACACATCAATGATTGCCATCGTTAGTTATGAAATGATTGCACGCACCGCTGCAAAACTGTCGGTTGTTTCAGTCGATCTGTTGGTTTGCGATGAAGCACATAGGATTAAAAATCTGAATGGAAGACTCCGAGAACAAGTATGTTGGACTGTGGATTAGTTTTTTTTTTTTTAATTTAAGCTTTATATAGCAAACTTAAATCACATTTTAGCTTCAAATTTTGCATGCTCAGCGTCGTTTATTGCTGACAGGAACACCAATGCAAAATGATCTGGAAGAATTCTATTCATTGGTTAACTTTGCACGGCCAGATCTTTTTATCTCTTTCTTGGAATTCAAAAATCTTTGTGAAATGGAGGTATCGTTAGATAAAATATACCTTCTCATAGTCATTAACATATAATTTATAAGCTTTAAATGACCTAGTGATGTTTAGTGTTTGTTTGAACTCTCAACTTCTTGTATCATACGTTTTCTTCGCAACCTTAGAGACAAGTAAAGCATTTAGCAGAACTATTTCTTAGTCAAGTAAGTGAATATTGATGCATAAATTTAAGAATGTTTTGACAGTTTTGTTGACTGTTTAACAACAGATATTTTAGTCAACTCGTTTCAATGAATTGCTCTCCGAGGTGATGCTTCGCCGAACAGCTGAAGTGATCCATGATTTGCTACCACCAAAAAGTTTATAATTTTGATAATAAATTTCAATTTTAACAGAGCTAGATAATTAGACAAATCAGAGATAATTTAAAAAACAAGTTGGTATAATGAAGAAAGATTCAATGAATGAATCGAGTTTTAAAGTGTTGCATAGCTTTTTATAGTAACACTTCAGATCTTTCAGCCAATTCTGTTTCTGTACTACTCATTTCGAGAATGTTTTTCTCCTTATAGCAGAAGTCAAAAAAATATATAAAAATCAATCAGCGAACTATTAATAACAAAACATTTCGTACTTTTTAGTTGATTATATAGTTTGGTGTCGACCATCAGCGTTGCAATGCTCTATATACAAAAATTTGAAGAAATTCCTTCCATACGATCACTTGACTTTGATTGATGCCTTACGAAAGTTATGTAATCACCCGTTTCTTCTTTATCAGAGTATGGTAGTGAAACGTCAAACTTGTAAGGTGGTTCATTTTACTTTATAAGTTTTTAATTGTGGTGTATAATGAATTACCCGACATTGCTCCGAATGCTGAGTGACTTATTCATTACTTTGGATGCAGAAAACTAACTTTCAGTACCTTAAACTATGAACTTCACGTGTCATCAAATCACAGCCAGTGATTTGGGGTAACCTACATCTGGAACTTTTTCACACATTTACATAATTATATTTAGTGTGGAATGAAATGATTTAGAGTTATTTCCAGGTGGAAGAAAGGGAATTTTATAATGCATTTCTTCAATCATTTCCAAATACTTTCAATGCTTTTTCTCTTTCAACCACTGACTCAGGTATTCGACATTGTTTCATAATTCCTTATTCTTTTGAGTGTTCATCTTTTCCATAAGTTTTCCTCCATTTCCTCTTTTTTTTTTACTTCACTGGAAATGCATGTAATGTTTTCTATTTTCTCAGGCAAGCTTAATGTGTTTGTCGAGTTACTGGCAACATTTCGGGAACAGGAAGAAAAAGTGGTCATTGTTTCCAATTTCACCCAGGTTTGTTTTTTAGTGCCGGAGAAAATGTAAGGAATTCAAATTGAGATTTTTTAAGTGCAATATCGAAGTTAATTTCTACTTTACCTTTTGTTTCAACAATTGAGGAATGTTAACATTATTGGTTTTAAGCGCTACTTCATAGGAAAAAGCAAATTGTATCAATAGGGAATCTTTCACGACCCTTTTTTTAGACTCTTGATCTCTTGGAGGAGCTTTGTCGAACTTTATATTATACTATTCTACGATTAGATGGATCAACAGAAGCGAAAAAAAGAATGGAAATTGTTGAAGAATTCAATTCTTTATCAAATAAGAATTATGCATTCTTATTGAGTGCTAAAGCAGGTGATTTGTGTTGCAGTCGTGGCTTCAGCTGTTTATGGTTTCATATTTTCCTTCTTACATCTGATAAATTCTCTAACAGGTGGACTTGGCTTAAATCTCGTTGGTGCTAATCGAATGATTTTGTTCGACTCGGACTGGAATCCAGCTGTGGATATGCAAGCGATGGCTCGTATTTGGCGACAAGGACAAGAAAAACCATGTCACATTTTTCGACTTATCACAGCGGTAGTATCTTAGACTTACACTTCATTTAGTAACTGTGCTATTCCTTATTGCTGTTAATATAGTTGTTGTGATAAATGAAATTATTTGGCATTGTTATAGCAATTTTTTAGGGTACTGTGGATGAAAAGATTTTGCAAAGACAAATCAAAAAAAGCAGTCTCAATACAATAGTTGAAATGGTCCCAGTTGAATGTAATTTTTACCTTTATTTGCAACTGTGCTTTTTGCAGTCACACTTTTTTACTGATGTTATACTATTCAGTGGAATAGCTAAGGTCATTTCCTACATATCAAAATGTTATTGCCAAAACTGTATGAAGTTTAAAATTTTAGCACTTACGCATTTTTCTGATGAAGAATTGCAAGATGTTTTTACACTTCGTGATGATGCTGAATGTGAAACACATTTTTTATTGGAATGCCAATGCGACGGACGTGGTTTTTTGCCAGAAGAACTGGAAGTCGATCAAGAAATAAGTTCTGATGAGGTTAATTTTAAATTTCAGTGCAGAAAAGTTAGCAGCAACACTAATTCTATTTCATTTAACAATTTGCTATGATGAATTGTAAGTGTTGGATTTATAGAATTCTGCATTCTATCCGGATGTTGAGCATGTTACTACATACAGCGAAGGAATGGATGAAAATTACGACCACACGTCAGTTGCAGAAGATTCTCTGCAGCCATCATTAAATTCTTTAATGCAGAATTGCATCGATACGATCCATTTTGCTTCCACTACCAACGAAGTGCATGAAGATGACGCTGGAAATAAAATATTGGGAGACGAAGCGGCATTATCATCGGTTTGTCAGTTTTTCAAAACTAAACCAGTTCTGGACTTTGGAATTGAATTAAATCTATATGGTGCCTGTCTTGCATCCATATGTAACTCAAACGTGAAATTTTGACCAAGACAGGAAATCAGTTCAGTTCAGCTTGATGTAAAAAAAAAAAACTTATTCTTTCAAATTTAGAGCGCGTTGATGGGAACATTGATGCGTTGGCAGCATCACTCCCCAAAACATGACCAGTTTGAATCTTTGAAAGCTGAGGCTGATTTGGAAGAATGCTGTCTAGATGAAGTTTCGTTCATAATGAAGTTGGTCTCGAATTTCTGATTGGTATCTCTTCCGATTACTGTTGGATAGCTTGAGAAATTATCCAGCTCGCAATTTTTTTTTTTTTTTTTTTTGCCTCTTGTTGAATTACTTCCGTTTAATACTGTCTCATTCGAGTATTTTGAAGTTTATCTCAAGTCCACTTGAAGAATCCATGTTGCGTTTTATCTCATGTTTTTGTGAATATTCCGTATTAAATAAATTCTTAAATCATTTCGCCAACTTCTGGAATAACCTTATATCTTAATTCGAATAGTTATATTTTGCGAAATTGAGATATTTCAAAAAATCTACGCCTTTACTGTGATAATTTTAAAATGAACAGCGAAAACTTTTATATATGCCGATATATATAATATATCGACATATATAAAAGGAAAAAAGTGGCGGGAAACCCAGTACGTAAGTTTTTTAAGCCAGTTTGGAAAGACAAGTACTACTAAATTTATTACCTTCATAAGGGACGTTTACTAAAAAATTATGTCGCCTAGTATTGGAGTATATCAGTCCACCTTAACAATATTTATGTCAAAAATGTTCAAAGGAAGCTTAATTGATAAATAAGTGAGTAAGTACTTACTGTCAAGTACTTATTTTTGAGACGAAGAAGCAATGAAATACAACTTGAACATATTTAGACAACCTAAACAGAGATAGATAAATGTAAATACACAGCATCGATATGTATCTCATACTTTCAGAAAAGCATGTTTAAAAAACGAAGAGAATAGCTTTTAAAGCGAATGTAACTAAGTGGAAACGACGATTGGAAATAGCTAAAAATTATATGACGAAATACAGCATGCGATCCACATTGCAGATCAGCATATACTTCATCAGATGGTCTGGAGTCGATTAAATAGGGAATTCCAAAGTAACGTTTGCGGTATGTATGCTGATTCTACTCATCTTTCATAGTTTCAAAGTAAAACATATTAAAATAACAAAATTAATATGCAAAGATATAGTGTTTCGAAACGTTTTCAAATGTTATTTAAAAAAAGCAGACAACATGGTAGGCAGCTCAAACAGCTAAAACAAGGCACTATGTAAATATTTGTTGTCAGCAACACAATACTTGGTGATGCGGATAAATTCAATTATAATGTTACTCAGCAATTGCATGTAAACCTAAATCAACTAAGAATTTGAGGAAGCGAATAAATCCCTCTGACAGACAAGTAAAATGATTTTCACTGCATTGCTCAGACGGAAAATTAAAAAGAAATGAGAATGCAGTTATAAAACTGCTTCTCCTCCACCCGTTTCAAGAAACCAAATGAAACATCGATGTACATTCATGAATTACAAATGTATGGTTTTTGACAAAGAAAGGAACGTAAATTTTTCTAAGTACTTTTAAAACCAAAATAAATGAATCTGATTCGTGCTGTTTGTTACTCAGAAATTCAGAAACAGTAAACTCTTCAAAAAAACCTTTCTTAGGATAGTATTTTAAAAATGCTATAAGGGAAATTATTACTGGGGCCTAAAAATAAAGTTAATGTAAAAAAATATTGATTTTCGAATTATTTTATATGATTGTCACTGTAAATTATTCGTAATCTTTCTGTGAACAATCGACAGATACTAATGTTAAATGGAAATTAATAGGTAACACTTAATTTCCTGAACAATAAACCTAATGTCCCGAATATTTCTAGTTAATAACTACTCACTCATAGCAGAACTTCAATAATAAATTACGATATGCACAGATCACTGTCTGATTCACATTAAGTAGGAAGAATACAATAACAAAGAAGACACAACGTGTTGGATATTTGTTTTTTCTTAGTATTAAAGTCAAAATCACTTGCCAGCTTCAATGTTCTTTGTATGCTGAACTGCTGCTGCTGCCGTTTCTCCATTGGTTTTTGTCCCCGATATATTTTCCATCGAGATGTGTCGGCTGATTTTATCAGCTTTTCGCCATAATGTCATCTCCTCAAAATAAACATGAAGCTAGAAATTAAATCTGGAAAATCCCAGTTTCAACTAATTATGAAGAAAACAACACCTAATTAATCACTGGATCAAAATGGATCGATAGTTTGAGACGTAATATACACTTCAGTCGAATGTCTTACTTGCTGCTTGAAGTAACGACGATCTTCTTCATCAACCAAAACGAGGTTTAAATAATAGCGAACTGAGAATTTTTTGCCAACATCACGCATCGTTGGCGTTAAATCATAACCAGCAAGAAAAAGACGTATTGGAATTGATTCACCTGAAAATTACTTAATTCATTTCAATTACTTAAACAGTCTGAGAGAAGATGGCTAAAAAACTACGTGTACAGTGAAGCCAGGCAAGGAAAAAACTTTAGATTCTCAAATATATGGTGTACTTCAGTGTTTAACAAATGGTAATTGACACTGCTGATTTAATCACTAATAGCAGTGACATTCTAAACAGAAAATTATGACTATACTATCAAAAAAAAAAAGAAAAAAAAAATGATAATTCCTACCTCTTACAGGTGCACCATCCATTATTTCATATTTTGCTATTGTTTCATTCTCATTGAAAATATTTGGCGAATTTCCTACTGTTTCTCGTTTGATTATTGCAATCTCCATAAACTTAATTTTGATCCGAACTAATAAGAAGTATATCTTCCCAACAATTACATCCTTCAGGTGATATCTGCAATCTATTATTTTCAACAAGGCACAATGTTTCTGTTGCTAAACTCAAGCGATAAATAACTCCACATTTATAAGTCCTTGTTGTTATAGTGATCTTTTAAAAAACCGATTAATGCTCTGATATACACATTCAGTAATTTCGTTCAACAAACATGCAACTGCTTACATATTCCTAATACTGTTAATGTATTATCTACCAAAAAAATAAAAAACACTTACTTGGAGCGATTATATTCAAATTCAATGTGCAAAGAATCTTCAATACCAACTTCCATCTTGATACTGCTATTTGTATCCGGATAAGAAGAAAGTGTATGTACAATAACATCCATTTCACGTATTATATCGGTTAACCTTCGCACAATGACCACTCTTAGAAAGTAGCTGGAAAAACATATGCACTATTAATATTTTATTGCTGCACTGTTATTGAAATCCGATCTCTTCGATTACTGAGACTTCAACAGTTCTTAATTTCTCAACCAAAAAAATAAAGATTCAAAACATTTTGAATGCCTTTTTGTTTCTGGTCTTTTTTTAACAACAAATGTGCAGTAACGAAAATAAAAAAGAAAAAAAAAAAAAAAAAAAAAAACATACCGCAATTTCACATTTGCACCAACATATGATTCATATGGTTTTTCAACTTTTGGAAATTCGAATCGAAAAGCCACATTTTGCGTTAGTTCACCTGGACGAGCCAACTCTTTCATCAACGTTATAAAATCATGTTGATTACCACGATCATAATTTAGTTCTAAAAGGAATATTACAAAAATTTTAAGGTCAAACATTTATGGTATGACAGGACCAATAAAAGTCATATAAGATTACACTTACAAAAAAGATGCTTAAGAAAGGCAGACAATGGATAACTTGGATTCTGTTTGCAGTTCTGAACAGTACCGAAAGTTTCTCAAAAACAGTTTAAACTATTTAATGATGAAAGTTTTCGAGCCAAAAATCATGTCTAACCCCAGTTAATTTCATAATTTTTTATTAAATTTCTGCTTTTTATTGACTAAACTGAACGTTGCTTATCATTCCAATTACATCATCAATGTAATGAGAAATTACTGAAAAGGTTTCATCAAGAAAACTTCTGAAACTCGAGCACGATATTTCCTGTTTACATATCATGGAAAAAAAAACCGGCCATTTGCTGCAGAAAGCTAACAGTACAAAATTAAACAAAATTATAAAAAAAAAAAAAAAAAAAAAACAACACACCAATTTGTCCAATAAATTCAATTCTTATCCCTTGATGATCAAATTTCTTCTTCACTGCAACTCCCACAGTACCAGATATTGTTTCACCATCATAAAATAGAAAATGCGTTTCTTGTCCCCCTTCTTCACAACGTATTTTGGCTACCTAGAATAACCATTCAGCTACCCAAGGAACAAAACCACTGCAAGGGCTGAGCCGGTGATCGAAACCGGGACCTCTCGCACCCGAAGCGAGAATCATACCACTAGACCACTCAGCCATACCGTCCAACTCCTACAAATCTCATCTCAATGCAATCAAACCTCGGTAAGCCTTCAACGAGCATGAAGAAAAAAAAAACAAGTAACCAACTTTCCTATTGTCTGCATCATCTAATTTAATCGAAATTTCTGCAGCTTGACCAAATCCAAAGAAAGCCTAAAAGACAGTTTCTTTTTTTTCATCAACATGACATATATAGTTTTCCTTATAAGCCATAATACAACAATAAGTTTATGAGACTATTATTTATATTTATATGCATCTTGAATATACATAAATAAATAATTGTTAAACTTTTACCATTATGAAAGATCGTTTCCAAATATTTCCAGCTTGGTAATGATAGATTTGATAATACTTATAGTAAATTTATAAATATATAAACATATTAAACTGAAAGTTGTGAAATACATCATACAAAAAATCATATGAAATCTGTTAAATATTTCCAGAATACTCAACCATAAATTGATAACTTTAAAAGAAGCATAAATGAATATAAATAATCTATTCATCTTGATAAATCATGTACTTCTTCAGAAAATTTAAAGTTCATGAAGTTTATATTTGATAGTAGCGAATCAATCACTGTGCAATGAAGTAATTGAGCTGTTACTCGTAAAATCTCTAAATTTTTGTGAATTTATCTAAGACAAAACTGATATATAACATTATTAATATAGCACTGATACTTATTAAAATAATTCGAACAATTTAAGTGAATTAAAATATTGCAGAAATCATACTGTAGTCCCTATCTCATGTAAATTATAAAAAAACCTTCAACCCCGTTGCACCTCCAACTCCCAGACACCCCCGCCCTCTTCCCTTTTATCATACCGACCAGACAGATCTAAGCTTACCCATGAAACAACTAGCAAAAATGCGGTCCAAAGCGTTATTGTGCAGTGCGAAATGCAAAACTTTTGTTTCAACACATATACAGCATATAATTTTATATTTCATTTATGTATGTTAAACTGTTCTTTTTTTAATTTTAATCACACACTGAGGTGACTTTTCTTTGTATTTTAAATGATTTATAAAGAAATCTGTTAAGTTATATCAAAAATTATACTTAAGCTATTATAACACTTAGGTTATCAACCAACTAACTAACATAATTAGAATGATGAATTGGATTCGTTGAACTTTATCTTTTTACAAAATTAATTATTTAATGAAGTAATGGAAATTTAAAATATAATTGATAGATTATTCGTTTTTTTAGCTTACTTAAACTTCAACAAATGATTTTCTATATATAAAAATGAATTGTCTATTTCATATTATATATTTCCTATTTTCATATATATTCATACTATATGTTTCATAAATATATTTCCCTATATATTTTTCTATTTATTCTACATTGTTGCCTTATTATTTTAGTAAATTTTTGAGCCTTATATTGCTTACGTAGAAATAGTTGAAATTATCATATCATTTCATCTTTTTTCGGAGGAAAATTTCAAATAGACCAGGAATGAAATTTAAAAACTTGCATGAAAGAGTAAGCATTATAATCTATTTGTCTGATATTTGATCATTTTGTTATTTCATCGAATAGATCGATAAAGGAAAAAAAGCGAAAACAAATTATTCCTTTTCCTCGAAACATCTAAAATTTTTAACATATAGTTGTTTTCTCCCTCTCTCTCTGTTTCTTCTCTCTTTCTATTTTTGTACTTCTATCTTTTTATTTGTTGACTTTCAATTTTTTGTTGTTTTGTATATTTGTTGTTTTATACTATTTTTCCTTTATAAAGCTCTAAGATGCATAGAAATTTCTGAACAGCTTCGTTTATATTTAAATATTTCATTGTTTTAGAAATATTTAATAAATTTAAAACATGAATTTGCAAAATTTGCATATGTCTAGAAGATGCATGATAGAATTTCTCCCATTTTTCATATTGATAACTTTAATCATAAGCTATATATTATCAACAGAATACACCAATTATCATATCAGCAAATTACAATATCACAGCGCAAATGGAATATAATATTAATCTTATTTTAATAATATTATAACAACAAAAGAATTCTATTTGAATGAAAAAATTTCAATGTTAAACTTGAAATTTAATATCTATTAAGCTAGAAAATTTCAAATATTGCTATGTAATGCTAAAATATTTTGTTTATTCTCAAAATATTCATTTCAAATTCTATTGCTTAAAATTATTATGAAAATTTTATTACTATCCAAAAAAAAGATGAAACCACAATGTACTTTGAATAAAATTAAGCGCAAATGTATTTTCACATCTTGAAATACTAACAAAAACATACAAATATTTCAATTATAATTTAAATCAATAATACCCGAGAAAAAAATTTTTTGCTTAACATAAAAAATACACACAGTAAACGAGATCCAACAAAAGTAGCAAAACTATTAAATGATATTGAATGAAACAATTATTAATAGTAGCAATTGAATTTAATCGTTTCGCGAAAAAAAAAACTGGAAATTTTGAAAAACTTTTGACCAGAATGGACTTAATCAGTAATAATTGTCAATAACATTTTACATTCCAAATTTTCTAATAGCATTAAAAGTTGTTTTGGAAAATAATTAATAATACTGTTTCATTCTTAAATTTACATCAAGAAAAATTCTAACTTTAAATAGCCAATAAATATAAAATGAATTTTCTCATACTTTAATTTTCTCTCAATTTTCTTAAAATGAATTTTAGCACTAAATGTAATTGTTATAATGAAACGCAGCAATTGTAGTTATAAAGAAATATTTCTTTCTTTTTTCATCCATTTTTAAATTTAACATTATAAAGTCATATAATTTCATTTTTTTTTTTATTTCAACTAACCCAGGAATATCATCCTTTTTAATTTTTTTTTTTTTTTTTTTCAACAGTAATAGTAATAATTACTAATGAGAAAAAAAAATACAGATGAGGTCTTTTAGTAAGCATTGATAATAAGGCACTGAAATTTGGCTAATGCTTGTTAAATATGCCAGTGAAATCGTTTATTAATAAGTTTAAAAAATTCCTCATTTTGTGGACGATAAAAATTTGCCAATTTCTGAATAACATCTAATCGTATATTTGGATGAGCTCGGCCTTTTGTTTTTCCAAGACAATGCAATGTATCATCTTTGCGTAATACACATGGAAAACCTTTTAATGGATCTGTTGCAAAATTTGATTGTCGAACAACTGTAATAATTTATTTCAAAAATTTTTAATTTCATATAAAATTTTTTTTAGCAAAAAGAA
Organism: Brugia malayi; assembly: GCF_000002995.4. Classification (NCBI taxonomy): domain Eukaryota; kingdom Metazoa; phylum Nematoda; class Chromadorea; order Rhabditida; family Onchocercidae; genus Brugia; species Brugia malayi. The sequence goes on from NW_025062479.1 coordinate 11,032,121, forward strand.
AAAGAATAATAAAAATATAAAATAAATATAACCTAATAAAATTAATATAGTTTAACAATGATTAATTTTATTATAATATAATTTTTTTATGCTATATGAAATAACTGTAATAAAATTACAGTTATAGTTTTATGTGGCAAATGTAAAAAGAAAAAAAAAAAAAGAAAGAAAGAAATGATATTAATTCAAAATTTTAGCTCATAATTTTATCATAAATTGAAATATTGGGCAAAAAAAAAAGCTTTTTTAAAATAAATTCATTCATTTATTCTACCTGGTTTAACAGTTAAAAATCGTTCAACAGCATAAATTTCAGCAGCAGGATTTGTAATCAATCGTTCACCATCCACAAAATGAATTTGATGAAGCGAAAAATGTTGAAGCCATCGTCGGATATGTCGATGATAAATTCCAATTCGAATTGCACCCCATGAAGCATTAACACCATTTTTCATACCTTTAAATATTAAATTTCTCGATCAATTTTTTTTAATCTTACTTTCTTTAAATCTTATTTTTAAAATCTTTCTAAAAATTTCTAATATTAACAAGTTGCTTTTTTTTTTCAAATAATAATAATTGAAGCACCAACCGGTCGCATTTGATGAATTATTGCCAAGTACCATTTCTTCAAAACTTGGCATCAAAATATCTCGTCTTTTTTTGCTAATTGTTTGTGTATAATCTAAAATTAAAAAGAAAAATTTTAACAAAACTATGAAAATTATATTAGAAAATTTAAATCAGCAAATGATTTATTAAAATGGATGTAAATAAAATGTATTATTATTGAAAAGAAAAATTGCAAATTTTTATCTAAAATTATGTTTAAATTCTATAACTAATTGTTGAGAATTTTAATACTGTTTCAAAATAAAATATTGAAATAAAATTTAATAAAACGATTACCTGATATAGCTCTGGTAATTGGATTTCGTACAACAACAATTAATTTAATTGTTGAATTTAAACTATGAACACGTCCGGGAGCTGTTTTGCTAACAAAATATGCCGGTGTTTTTTCCACTGTTATTTCTGTAATGCTTGTTTCTGGCATTCTATTTCTGAAATATTTTAGAAAATTTTAAATAATTGATGCATTTTTTATTACTAGAACAACTTATATCAGTAATAATTAAATTTTTCTTTTCACTCTTTTATTGATCATTTTCTTTTTAAGAAAAATTAAATTTTAATATTAAATCAATATGATTTGCAGATGTTTATAGGCAAAAAATAAAAGCAAAATTTTATATTAAAATAGAAATTGACGAAATCTCTATTAAATATTTTATTGTTTCTAAAATTTTTACAATTTATTTTTAAATAATTTGAAAACATAGTTATGAATTTTCAAAATATATTTATGTTTGAGTAATTTTAACTTTTTTATTTTCAACGATTATATGAATATACAATCGTTTATTTCATTTCAATAATTCTTTTATTTCTCTTGTCATATTTCTCGCTTTTTTTTTTTGTCATTATTATCTTTCATTTTGTAATTTGAAATATTTCTCTTAAAAAAAGAGAAAAAAAAAGAAAAAAAAAGGAAGAAAGAAAGGGAAAGAGAGAGCCAAAATAAGGTTAGTTAGATACAATTTAATAAGGTGAAGCATGATTTGCACAAAAAAAAAGGCAAGAAAAGATATTTTTAACATATAGTATTAAGGGTATAATTTATTGAAATAGTCATTTGAAACAATAGGGTAAAATTGATAGACCAATCATTTGAGATAAATATGAGAAATAAGATTGTCAGTTAGTTGTCACATTTCAGGTTGACAGTATGTCGGTTACTTCAAAGACAAAAGTTTGACATTTACCCAACGTTAGGGGTCATCAACCAATCATCTCTTTTTAACAGTAAACGATCCTCTACAGTTACCCGTGAATATGATGTAACTGATACTATCCTTTACATCTTCTCTATTTTTCTTTTATTTCTTTTTTTTTTTTTTTTTTTATTCTATTTCTTTTTTTAAAAAAAAATTCTTTTGGTATTATCTTTGTCTTCTTTTCGTTTCATTTTTTTCGCCTATCTTTTCTTTCTCTCTCTTTAATATTTACCCGTACAAAGCCGCCCTAAAATCACTCTTATTATGTCCATGCGATGTTCATCAAAAACTCCCTGCAAAATCTTACCTCTTTAATTACATCACAATAAGTTTGCTATGCTATATTTTCATCTAATTAACGATTATTTTATTTGGTTTGCTATGCTATATTTTCATCTAATTGACGATTATTTACTGTTTGATTTTATTAATAGTACTACGATTATCTCAGCATCATATATGATTATTATCAATTTTATTGCTAACATTATTATTATTATTGTCATTATTACTATTATTATTATTGTCATTATTACTATTATTATTATTGTCATTATTATTATTATTATTATAACTCTGAAAATATTATTAGAATATTTTAATCATTATTGTAATTATTATTACTGTAATTAAACAAAAATTTAAAAAAGAAGAAAACAGAGTTATAATATTGCAAATGATTTTTTTTTAGACTAATTACTTCAATTTCTGTTTGTTGTTTTCTTAAAATTTAAAAAAAAAAAAAGAAAACGATAATTTACGGTAATACTAGCATTTACGATATGTATTTGATGAGAAATGAAAATTGGAATGCATTTCAATTGAATGAATTGGCAGTTTGAGAACAAATTTTCAGTTTAAGCCTATATATTTTGCACTAATTCAATTTATTGCAGTAAGAGATGGATTAAGATTGGTTGTAATGAGAATAAGTGAATAAGATAGCAATTTTGTAATTTGAAGCTAATTAGCAATTAGAGCTATTTCGTTTCATTCTCATCTGATAACAAGCTATTTCATCTAGCTATCTTTTAGATTTTGTCTCCTTATTTAACCAAATTTCATTTACACTTCTAACCATAAATCTTTTACTCAATATTTCCCTTTTTTTTTTTTTATTTCATCCATTTTGTTGTATTTGGTAGTATTTGCATTATCAAAATCGAATTTTTAATTTTACTGAAAATTCTCTAGAGTGAAACTTTTACAAAATGATCACACGTTGACCAATAATGCAATATTGTTAACAATGGAATGGAATTAGCTTTCAATTAATTTTCAATTTAGCATTCAGTAATTATAAATTTTTCAGCATCCTTCTACTTTATCAATATATATATTGTGAAATAAAATTGCTCAATCCTTACGATGACGTACTAATTTTTAAAAATTTACGAAAAATTTCAAACACTTTGAATTACAACATTTCATTAATAAAAGAAAAAAAAAAAATGAAAAGGTAATTTTTATTTGCATGAAATAAAAAAAAAGAAGATATTGGAACGATAAAAATTGTTAAAAAATGAAAGAATTTTTAACAATCTTTTTTCTTTTTCAATTTTACATATTCACAAGTTTTATAAATTTTATTACATCTTCATTTTGGAAAATAATTTTCCATTTTCATTTTGATGTGGAAACTTCCTGAATAATAATCATTTCGTATGTTTATCAAATGATGGATAACCTCAAATAGCAATGCAAGTGACCCCTTATCCTTTTCCCTTTCCCCCTTCTCCTTCCTCTTTCTATAATCATTAACTCCTACCCAAACAATAAACAATACTAGTTAATAAGAACTATACGTATGTGTGTGTGTGTGTGTTTGTATATGTGTGTATCTCTGTTTAATTGCCTAACGAAGTGCAGCGAAATTTATCGGAGTAAATAATTTGAGTGCTAACAAATTCATTTTAATATAAAATGATTGGTATGGGATGTCAAGAACTGACAAAACTGCGAAAATGCGCCTGTTATTATCTGACAAAGTGTACCAAACTTCACTTTTCCTACGAATCAGCTGTTATATTCAACAAATTAATTAGTGAAGGTTAATTAACAAATAATGATGCCTCACTTCATTTTAATTTAGCATTTATTTACACTAAATTTCAATCGTTGTTTTAAAAATGAAACCGGAGATTTCAAGTAGCATATTAAAGGAATGAAATTTATTTAAACAAATTTGAAAATAAAACTGTAATTATGAAATGATCAACTATTTTTTAAATTTTTATTTAAAAAAAAGAACAAGATTAATTGTAATTAAGAATTGCTTGATTAATCAACTTTTGTAAAATTAAAATTCATTATCATTTTTTTTTTCTTTTTAGCATATAGGATTATTGTCTAATAATTAAAACTTTTTTCTCGTCATTTTATTTTTGTTTCACCCCTACATCTCTGATAGCAGTTATTAAATTGTTTACATATCATATTAATTAATTATTCATTTATTTATTTAATTAGTTATCAAATAATTCTAGTCATGCCATATTCCATATGATAAATTATAGCTAATGTAATTTTCAAATAATTATTATTTTTATCTTCGTATTTTACATTCATATCATAATATTTTACATTAAACAGAAACGATATATCATAATATATCATTTCTGTTTCATTTCCTCTTATCACTATCATATTTAAACGATCCTTTCTTTTTATTGTAATTTTTGTTCTTCTAAATAAATAAAGTTCAAATTTCAATTTGACAATACTAGGAAGAAATGATGAAGGTAAGAAATGAAAAGGTTATCGATAGATGAAATGATAAAGATCTTAAGTTTGAAGGACCGCAATCCGAAACTCGCACTAAATCTCATGTAAATAAATGATCACATTTGTCAAATGAGTATGATTATATCAAATAGTGATAGTGTGACAATTGACAGTTAACAATTTCACACTGCGGACAATTTAAAAAAAGAAATGGGTTAGAAAATTATATTTTAGGATAAATTTACGAAAGTGTCCTTAATTAAATATGAATCATTTAAATTATACCTTTTTATTTCTTCCACTTTTCTTCTTCCATCTTTTTTCATCCTTTCATTTTATTTCAATCTTTTTCTTTCCTTTTTTTTTTTTTTAACACCAATTTTTTTAATTTTATTGTAATATTTTTAACAAACTTTTTTCCTTACTATTTTTTTTCACCTTCATCTTTTACCTCATTTTTCTCGCATTTTTATTTGTATTTTTTTACTATTTTGTTTTCTCTTTCTTTTTTTTTCTTTGAGTGGATTGAAGCAAATAATAAATAGACTATCTAAAAGCGATCCATTTAGTACACAAATATGAAGACGTATACATTTACCATCTCATTTGATGACCATTTTTATTTTTCACCAAGTATATGAAATAATTTCAAAAAAAAAAAAAAAAAAAACAATCCGCTTAAGTGCACACATACACATAAATACATACACGCATATATACTCATAAAATATATATATATATTATTATCCTTATTGCTCTTTTTTTCTTCTATAACGTTTATATTTTAAACATCAAAAATTGGATTTAAAAAAATATTTCAAATTATATTTTGCGCAATTATTTTCTCCCCAAAATTTCAAATCTTTTGTGAGAAAATATAAAACAAAATTCAATTAAAATAATGATTTCTTCGTTACCTTTCTTTATTTAATTTATTTTCATAATTAATATTATGGAGAAAAAAAAAAAAAAACGAAGAAATAAACATTATGTTTCATTTGGAAAATAAATATTTTTTTCTTTTTCTAGTCCATTTTTTTAAAAAAAAGACAAAGAAATAAATAATGATAGAAATTTCATGTTACAAATTAAAAGTTGAACAATAAAAAAAGTTTCAAATCGTTCCCTTCTGTTTTTTTAAATTAATGTTGTTGAACGGAAAAAATGTTAACTGAATTAAGATAAAAGGGTAAAAGTTTTTCTAGTCGTATTTTTTTCAAAACAAAGAAAGAAATAAAATTCAAAGAAAGAAGTTTTTAAATGATTGTCGTTTAATAAATATTTTCAAAACGAAATTTAATCATTAAAACAGATATAACTATGAATTAATATTAGTTGCACAACATATCAATTGTTAACATGGATCTATAATGTGAATAAATTCGTACATTTATATGGGATTGTTTAAAAATTAGAACAAAAGGATTAATTGCTACTCGTAATCAAACTTGTTCGTCAAATAACAATGAAAATAACTTATTATCGCTTATCCAGCTTTAGTTAAAATTGCTATTTCATCTCTCAAATTATTAATTTTGAATTAGCATTGTTCTGATATTGTTCTAACCATTCTTCAAGTTATAACAGTCAAATTCTGCTTTAGTAAAATAGAAATAATAATAGTGATAGCAAATAATAATAACAATAACAGTATTAATAAAATTATTATTAATGCTAATATTAACATGAATAATAATAGTTATAGTAACAATAGTTAGAAATGAATAATAATAATAATAATAATAATAATAATAATAATTCTTAATCACCAACAAATTTTTTTACTTCATTTTAGAAGGTAGGGATAATTAAATTTTACATTTTATAGATCTTTTAAGGTCATAAAAAGTAAGGAAATGTGAAACAGTTAAAATTTAACAAAAAAATTTGTGCTAAATTAATATCAATAAAAAACATTAAGCATTTAACAATTACCATTATATGACAAAAGTAAACTATTTTTTCTTTTTCATGTATGAAGTAAACTAATTATATTAGTACAATAAGAATTAACTTTATTTATTGCAAAAATAAAAACGAAAAAGAAATTCTTTCATAAACATAACAACAAAAAAAAAAGTGAAAAGAAAGAAAAAAGTAAAATGTGAGGGATGAATAAGAACATGAGAACGGGAAAGAATGAGTGAAGCTAATGTGAAATCGTTAAATTTTTAACGTTAATGTATCGTTTCCACAAAAAGAAAAAAGAAGAGAGGAAAGAAAATGATCAAATGGAATGGAGTTAATATCAATAAAACATAAAAAACGGAAATTATATGAATAAACTATTCAGAAATAATGATTCGTTGAATATGTAATAGCTCAACACACCCATTAATAATTTATCACTTAATCAATTTCAAAAATAATTATCATTAGCAATTGCATTCTTTGATAAAAGAAATTTAAAAATTAAAATATGCTTGAATTTAGTGTAGTAGAAGAAAAATTTTTTGTTGTTTTAGAAATGAATAAATAATGAATAAAAATTATTTTCATTCATTTATTTTGACATTTATTAATTATATAATTTTTGATCGTTTTTTGTTTTCTCATTCTTTTATTTAATATTTTTAACAGAAGGAAATGATAATAATATTATTAATATTTGTTTTAAACTGTGTCATTTGCAATTAAATAACAAATAAAATAGCTTTCAATGGAAACAAAATTTTTAAATTATTTCAAAGTACATTTTTTTAAGAAATAGATTGGAATGTTTTATTTTTCAGAAATGTAGATGAAAAGAAAAATTGAAAAGGCTTTAATGGGTAATTTTCGATTATGCAAAATATATAAATAGCAACTAAAGTGCACCAAAAAAAGAAAAAGGAAAAAAAAAGAGAAGAATAAATTCCATTTTAATATTTACATTTTCATTTTTTCGATATCGTAAATAACAACTACCACTTATTTATCTAATTATTTAGTTTATTATTATTATTATCATTATCATTACTACTATTATTGTTATTACTATTATTATTACCATTATTATTGCTATTATTATTAGTGTTTTTGTTACTGTTCTTGTTATTATTTAAAAAAGAAGACTCAAAATAATTTATTACTTTTTATAGAAGAGATATTTTCTTCCTTTTCATTTACTCACTTTTGCTTTTCCTTTTTTCTTTCATTTATCTATTTGCTTATCTTTTCAAATCTGATTTTTTAATTCGTTAATAGCAATTTCAGTGTGTCACCACTATAATAATATATCAGATTTATGACGAAAAACAAAAAAAGCAATAAATCTAAGTACTTTATTTCCTTTTAACTTTTTTTTTTTGCTTTTCTTGAATTTTTTTTTTCTACCCTCAAAATGAATGCTGGGAAAATAATTTAGAAAGTTTGAAATAAGTCTATTAACAAAAGATAATGTCATTATAAATGTAAGAAGATGATGAAAAAGAAAGTATTTTTATGGTTAAATTAAACAAAATTCCCCTAAAGAAAAATTTTTGATTCATTTTTTTCTTCTCCCTTCCTCTCTCCCACTCTTTTAACTGTAAAAAATTAAATAATCCTAATTAAAGATATTAAAAACAATGAAAGAGAAGGCAAGCGACAGAACTGATGAGAGGGGGAGAGAGAAAAGAGAGAGAAAATAACAGATTTGTAAAATTCTTGAACTTTTCTTTTTCCTTTTTTTCGCTTAAAATTGACAAATATATCAGGTAAAATAAAAAATTTAAAGAAAGAAGAAAAAAAGAAGAGTTGAAAGAGTAATAGCTGAAATTAGCGTACAAAATTTATTTATTTTTTCATTTATAAATTACTTTGTTCACCATTTCTTTTCCCCATATATCTATCGTGTACTGCTAAATGAGTTTAATGATAAGTGCAGCAGCAAGTTAATAGGTCTTTTCACGAGATTAATTTTAAGAAAAAGGAAAAAAGAAGATGAAAAGAAGGAGAAATGAAGAGAAAAGATAAAAAAATCATTTTTTTTTGAATTAGGTCAAAAATTAAGAATTCAAATACGTCTAGTCAATTTGAACTTTAGAATAATCAATTTTAAATTGAGACAATCAAAAAATATGCTCTAAGTAATGTCTTTCAAGTATCATCGAGTTTTTAATGCTAATCAAAAAATTTAATTCATCTTTTATAGAGAGAAAAAAAGAAAAGCCAAAATTAAAAAAAAAAAAGGGAAAGGAAAAGAAAAGAAAAAGAAAAAGGACAAATATGTATTTAAATATTGCTGTTCTTGTTTTAATGTCGTTTAAATTAATAAAATTAATTTTGAAACAAAAAATTAAAAGTTTCACAACATATTTTAACTTGGATTATGTTCTCCTTTCAATAAAATATTTATTAAATTAAATTTTTACACATTTTTATATTTGCTCCAACTAACATATTTAAACTGATTTTTTTCAAGAACGGAAGAAAAAAAAGAAATGAAAAAAATCAATAAAACTGCGTACTTACTTCATTAATTTTAATTTAAAGCCTTATTTCAAAGATGGTAAAAGATTTTTTATTTATCTTTTTTTTTGTATAAACAATAATTATTTAATTGAGTTTCAGTTAACATTCTTTGTGAATAAATGAATACAAAAAGAAACGAATAAATTTTAATAATTTGTTAAATAATTACTCATGCAAAAAAATTTTTTTTATCATTATTATCCGTTGATAATATATGTAAATAGTTCATTTCAGTTCAGATTAACAGTGAATCTTTTTTTTTTTTCAGTCAGCGCAAAATCTATTTATTTCACATTTGATTTTGTCATAAATATATTACATTTTTCATTGGGTCTAACTGCTTCATCCATCATTTGAACAACAAAAAATAAATAAATAAAAATGAAAATTCATGCCAATTAAATCTTTGATATAATGCAAATTCGAAAAATGGAAAAACTTTTTCTCGTTAAATGAAGATTTTTATGTCAAAAAAATTTAATTGAGATGCGATAATCAATTTAGATATAGCTGATTGTGAGGTATTCAAGAAAAAAAAATGCTATTATTTTTACTCTTAATACATACTAAATTTAATAAATTTTGAATTAGAAAAAAAAAATTTTTCATAAAATTAAATAAAATATTATTAATAATATAATAATATGAGTAAATATGCTATTATTATAGTTTCTTACATATTACATTAATAAATTTTAAATTAAAATGCTTCTTTAAAAGAAAAAAGGAAGAAAGAAAGAAAAAACGAAAATAGGAAAAATATTAAATGGAAGAGCAAAAAAAAAGAAGAAAAGTAAAGGTGTAAATATTCGTGTTAAGTAAATATATTCAAATAAAATGTAAATAAATGATGTAAAAGTATGTGAATAGTTTCATATACTTAAATAATTGATCGTCTTACAGTAATCTTAGCGAAGTGGTACTTGTAAATTTATAAATGATATTTAAGAAAGGCTATTAAGTGAAGTGGAAAAAGAGGGGAGGAAAAAAACAACGAAAGTAATAAAAGCGGGAAAAAGAAGAGGAAGAAAAAAAAGGAGAGAGGGAAATTAGAGAAGAAAAGAGAAAATCCTGAAACTAATCATACGAAATGTTTGAATTGTTCAAGAAGGGTGAAAAATAAAAAGGATCAATGACGCCACATGTAACAGAGGAAATTGAAACCATCGAATGATGATGATGATACTCCATGTTCATTAAACCATAACTCATTATTAGAAAAAATTCATTGAATTAATCCATCTGCTATCCAAAAAAAGAAAAAAAAAGATTTGTCCGTTGCTAAAATTATATCATTTTTCATTAAAAATCTCTATTCATTAAAACAATATAATTTTAAAAAATTTTTATTTCTCATACAAATATATTTAATTTGAAATTCTAAAATTAAATAAGTAAGAAATATTTATTTGTTTATTCACTCATTTACTTATTTACTTAACAAAAAAAATTTCTGTCCATATTATGCTATTGTTTTAATTAAAATTGGCATATTATAAGTGGAATGCAATATAAAATATAGTTAACAGATGAAGATATTCACTTGATGACAAACTATACTAATATAAAATTAAATATATTTACATGGAATAAATGAAGTTGTTATTACTATTATTTTCATGATTAATAGTAATAATTATTATCACTATTTTTTTTAAATTATTTGTTTTTATCATGGGATTATTTTAGGAAGAGTCTTGTAAAAAAAAAATTCTTCACTTTTTATATTACTTAGTCATAATAATCGGTTTTTATTAATTAAACTAATTGTAATATTACCATCGGAATATTTTGTATGCAAAGTAAATTGATAAATTTTGGATCAAAGAAAAGAGAAGAAAAGGACAAAAAAGCAAACAAATAAACAAACAAAAAACAAACCGATACCAACCGAATCCTTTGTCGAAATTTTTATCAAAAAAATGTACTTCTGGTCCAGGTGCTTTAATTGCTGGATTAAGACGAAGAAATTCCAAAAGTGCTCGTGTACCAGCTTTTTTAACACCAATAATAATTGCTTGCGGAAAGCGCTTTTGTACTATCATTGCGGTATCATTTACAATTATGTTCATACCGTATACTGTTGGTAATTTATGATACGTATAAATTAGAATAATATTGCAAATGAAATAATACATAAATGAAATAGATACCAGCATATTAGCATTGTATAATTCACCTATAAAAAAAAATTATTGACTAATCAGTTTAACTTAATTTATTAGCTATCAACAATAAATTTATTCCATTAATGTAATTTTCTAAAATTATTCATCTCTTATCATTTCTTATCACTCTTTTACTTTCCAGATCTATTTATTCCAAATATCTCTCTCTCACCCTTACCCCTTTTTTTAAGCTCTTTCATTATTACTAATAACTTCTTAAGAATATAATTAACTTCTACTAGTATTACTATCAGCTACCACTGACAACTAGCAACAACTAACTATCATTGCATTGGGCGTTCCCGAATCGTTATACTCTTCAATGGATCCAAAATTAAACTAATTTCTCCTTTCCCTCTCTCTTTTTCTCTTCCTCGCATTTCTCCTTTTCCTACTACTTCTTATTCTTTACTCTTACCTTCTCCTTCTACTAATACTACCTTTTTCCCTCCCCTTTTTCCCCCTTCGGCACTTAATATCCTATCCTACCTTGCTTTTTCACTTCTTTTTCTATTTCGTGGTGAATTTAAATTTTTATTTATTTATGCGTAAAAAGTAAGCAGATATTCATCCCTATTATATATATATATATATGATATATTTGCAATATATTAAACATAATTAATTTTTGAATCAGCCAATAATTCCTCAACCTAGAAAACAATGCAATGCGTAACTTATTGAAACATATTAGGTTAATCTGATGTATACAAATTAATTCAAATATAACTAATATTCTTTCATCTCAAACTTTTTATTTAAATTTTAGTTTGTTTTTATGTGCTAGAAAAAAAGTGAATTTGATCATTATCAATTATATTGAAATATATTGATAATAAATAATTAACTAAACTTCAAATTATTTTAAAATTTATTATTATTCAGATTAATAGAAACAAAATGACTCAAAATTGAATGAATATCACTAAATAATTAACATGAAAGAAATTTTTTTTTTTTGAAAGAAGTGCAAGATTTTTTGAACCACAAGTTTTTTAACGGCTAATCATTGTATTTTTTCTAAAACAAAAAACAAAAGCCAAAAATTTAGTCAAACATTGAAATTCATACTTTTATGAAATTATTTGAATTTTTCATTCACTTCTGAACACTGCAAAGGAAAGGAAGAAAGACGGAAAGAGAGAGAGGGGGAGAGGAAAAGACAGTAAAAAAGAAAAGAAATTAATGAAAAAAGCAATACATAGTTTGAAATGAGAAACGGGAAAGGTGAAACAAAAAAAGGAAATAGGTGTGGAAAAAAGTAAAAAGGCTCTAAATAGCAGTTGAACCTAATTGAGTTTGAAAATTTTTTGAATTTGAAATTTCCATTTTTTTCTTCCTCCTCCCTTCCTTTTCTCCCTCTTTTTGTTTAAATTAACACTTGAACAGTTATCATGAAGTTGGAAATTTTTTGCTTAAACATTTTTTGTCAAATATTAAATTTTCCATGAGAAAAAAAAATTTTCCAGTAATTTGAGAATCAATTTTTTAAAAAAAAATCATTCTTGTTTTTCTAAAACCAAAAACGACAGGTGGCACTCGATAACACTGCTTTTTTTATTCAAAGATTTAAAAAATGGGAAGAATAAAGAAAAGGAAGGAAAAAGATAAAACGAAAAAAAAAAGTTAAAAAAACCCAAGTTCTAATTAAAATGTATTAAAAAATGTGATTGACACTTATTTTCTTGTTCTTTTTTTCTTTTATTAACCAAAAATTAAGTTAATAATTCTATTTAAGACTCTTTTATTAATTCGATTAGTGCTACAATATTTAACTTAAATTGATATAATAATTTTTTGAAATATGTAAATCATATAAGCATAGTATGAGCGCATATGTCGAAATCAAATCAACAAACCAGCAAAAGTCAAATACTTCTTGTTCTAATTTTATATTAGCAATTAATTGGTGCAATTAGATAGCCAATTAGATATATTTTTATTCTGGTAATATTTAGTTAAGTTAAAAAAATTGTATCAATATTGATTTAGCTGTACAATCTAATATAATCAATATTAAATAAATTCAATTAAATTAGCCATGTTTGTTAGTGTAAAATATACGTATTATGATTAAATACAATTGTTTACTAAATAATCGAATATAAGTGTAACATTTTAGGAAAAACGAAAAAATAAACAATAAAAATTATCAAGTAGTAAATTGTACTGGTTTATAATTTTCAAAAAAAAAAAAATTATATATATATTTTTTTAAGCAAAAAAGGAACGAAAAATTTAAAGTCAAAGTAATATTAGGCATGTATTCTTTTTTTGTTTTCGGATAGCCAAATGATATATCATTTTTTTTTTTTTTTGTTACTTATTAACTAACAATTATTACGCAGCTTTTGAACCACTTTTCTGGTTATTAATTCATTCTGAATTAATAATTAGCGAAATAAAGTTAACAATTTTTTTGGATCCTAAAATAATTTTATCCTAATAATATGATTATGTAACATTAGCCAAAAATGTGATTAATCCTTATAGTAATTATTACCTATTATCCAAATTAGAAAAAAAGAAAAAAATATCAGATATAATTTTGCTTAAGATGAGAAAGAAAAAAATTGTAATCAAGAAAAAAGATCGTAATTAATCAAAGTTTCGATTTACTTAAATTAAATTACGTTTGTAATTTGGTTTTTTTTTTTTGACTTAATCATTAAATTGTATTCTATCATACTTATTAATTCAGGATTATTATTCATTGAAGATAAACTATGATTGTATCTTACAAAAATATAAAAATACAAATACATCTTGGAGGAACATAAATTGTTGTTACAATTTACAAAAATATGAATTATAAATTAAAATTATGTCGTATGGAAATTTAAATTTTTATAATAATTATATGGTATAATTATGACAATAATAATTTAAATAAATTTGTTAATTTCTCTATATCTGAATTTTTCTTTTGTTTTCTTTTGATATATTAAAATTACAATTAAGCAATTTGACGAAGAAAGACAATCATTGGCTGTCCACCATAATTAGATATTTGTGATAGCTTTTGACAGTAAATAGAATATGATATATACATATATATATATATGTGTGCATGTGTGTGCATTTGTATGTGTATGTGTAGAAGAGATCAATGTTGGAAAGGTAACAAATTGATGAAAATGGAATCGGATGTTCGTTTTATGATCGTTTAAATGCCTCTGGCTGTTCTCTTCTACATAATTGCTTTTTTTAAATCTTCTTTTTTTTTTTTTCTCATCGTTTTTATTGGTAAATGTGATAACAATAATTTTGCAGGCAGAATTACTCCAATTATTTTTTGTTAATTTTAATTAAAATTAATTTAAAATTTCAACTTAAATATTATGTTATTTAATGTTGTGTGCAACCTTTTTTTGGGCAAAAAAAAAAAAAAATAATATTGAAAGAAGGAATAGTTTAAATTAAATTAGCCCATGTAATGGAAAAAGCATTGCTTTATATACAAGTGTAAAATATTAACAAAGATGAATCTAATTGATAGGACAATAAAATGAATGTGGCATAAGACTGGTTAGCATAATTTTAGGCAGATGGTGAAGGCTAGTTACCATGGTACTGAATAAATGGGTCAGGTTAGCAAAAATTGATACCATTTTTCTTTTTCACTTCCAGTAACTATTCGTTTTATATCTTTTAATAATAATTGCTGTTTAAATAATTTTCTAACAAAAATTTAAAAAAAAAAAATTAAATCTTTTTATTGTTAATTTGATAATACAGATGATAGAAAGAATTTAGCCAATTAACTGATATTGACAAAGAAAAGAATACTTCCAAAAAAAGAAGAGAAATTGTCATTTAATAATGAAATTTCTTGCTCATCATTTCTAATAGCAAAATTGAAGGATATAATTAACATAACATTGAGGAATGCTTATAATTATTATTTATAATTAAAAGAAAAATTTTTCTTTGGCATTTTTTCTTTTTTTGTTTTTCTCTTACCTTTTTTTCATACATTGTGCTAATTAGCATTATGACGGAATAAATATAAAAATATTAGGAAATGGAAATGCATTGAAGCATATTGCAGCAACAATTAGTGAAAAGAAAGATGTATGGAAACGAATTGTGCATATAATTAGTATTGGATTAACTCATTATCCTTTTTCATTTTTAAGGTTTTCAAGATAACTATTTCAGGATTGACAAATTTTGCAAATGATTCCTTTAGCATTTCCTATCATTTTCAATATGATATCAGCATCTTTTCATTATCATTATTCTGAGATAAATCTCAGATATATTCTTGTCCTCATCTTTTTTTCTGTCTCTCTCTCTCTCTTTCTCTGTCTCTTTCTCTCTCCATTAATATCGTTTTTAATTCCCAAGGGTAAATGAAATTTCAACAGCAAGTCAATATTCATATGTTATGCTAATATTTTATATTATCCCATATATTTTAATCGTTATAGTTATTGGAATAAATTTTGATTTAATATACAAATTGTATTGTTTGATTTAATACAGTAAATATGATTGATAAATAAATTTTTGTATTACTGGCAATATGAATAAATAATTCAGTGATAAAAGATTATAACTATATTTAATAAAATTTTTTTTTTCCTTAAATAAAAGAAAATACGTGAAATTCTTATTGAAAATAATCATTCTATTATGCATTTTGCATAATATAGTATTTGCTTGTTTTATTTGTTTGTTTTTATATACCAAATTAATATTATTATTTTGTATAATTAATTGCAATTATCAGTTAATCAATTGAAACATTTTCCAATATAGGGAAATAATTAATCAAACAAATAAGATTTCATTTTCAGGTATGCATTAAACAAAAGATTAAAATGACTGAGAATTAAAATGAAAGAATTGAAGGCTATTGACCTTGAACATAGCAGCAGTAACAGCAGCAGGAGGGTAAAATTGTATATCACGACTTGTAGCATTCACTTCTTTCATTCCCCAAATTTGATCATTTATTCAAAGGTTTCACTTAAATTTATTTATGTGTCTGATGATCCTTACCACTGATAAATATTAAATGGCCAATAAAAACGGCACATTGCGGTGAAGACATTTCATTCTTTGCTTACTACTTCTACCTTCACCTATCCTCCATCAATATTATCCATCATTTCTTCACACCTCTTGGAGGTCATCCTGAGACCAGTCATATTTCAATCATTACCTTCATCTTCTCTTTCTCTCCCCCTTACTTTCCTTTCATCAAGAGAGAAAAAAAAAGTGAAATGAAATCAATCTTTAATTGTTATTGTTACGAATAATATTTTCTTAACAATAATTAGAAAACGAAAAAAGAAAAGGAAGTAAAAATCAAGCAAACTAAAACGGAAATGGATGAATTTTGTTTTTGTCTGAAAAAAAATTTTTTTTAAACAATTTTTAAAATTGAAATAATAGTTTTTATTCAATCTCTTCTTTTGCAAAAATCATTTAAACATAAAGTATTAAATTTCTAAATCATATATGCAAATAAAATCACTAAAGATCGCTATTTAATTAACCAAGCAGCTGTGGAAACAGTTAGCATTTCACATCTAATATGATAACATATGATGCTCTTTAATTTATGACAAACAATTTTAGTTTATTAACATATCATTTTACAATGAAAATAATCAGTCACTAAATCTTTTCTCAATGAATACTGTACCATAATGAAAAAAAAAAAAAAAAAAATCATATAGAAGATGGAGAATTAATGATCCTGTAAGTTTTTATATGAAATGTGTCTGATTTAAAAAAAAAAAAAAAAAAAAAAAAAAAAAAAAGGGAAAAAAAATTAAATGGAATTAACCATCCTAATTTAATTAACATTAACTATAAATTTAATGAACATATTCCTGCTTTTTTTTTTTTTTCTCTCTCTCTCTCTCCTTTTTAAAAATTCATTTAAATGAAAGGAAGCCGCGAAGTGTTGGTGAAGTGAAACGATGAAAAGGATGAATATTAAGAACAACTGCACATTTGCATGATAATTAACAATTGACTTTCCAATTATTGCGTATTTTTCATCGAGCTTTTTGCTAACATTTTGCGCCATAATCCGATGTATGCGTATGTTCTGTTTTGTCTTTACGATTACATGAACCATAAACGAGAACCACTATCATTAACACCTGCTTCCTAATCTTTCTCATAGTCATCATTTGAAACATGAAGTCTCTATTCATTTAGTGTCATGAAAACAACCAAAAATTAATCATAATTATGATATTAAGCTTCAACTTAATCAATTTATTAGTAATTGAATTTTGAAAAATTTTTGAAAATATAAAATTTTATAATCAATGAATACTTATTTTAAAATACTAATATTTGATGTCCGCTTCCAATAGTTATCATAACATGAGAAATTTTGGAGTTAATATTTATTTCAAATATAAATCAATTGATGAATCAATTCATTAATCAAATACTTAATATAACGTAATTCAACACGTAAGGAATACAATTTCCTACTAATGTGGCATAATTGTTCGATGGAATTTCCAGGAATTTACATTTCAGAGTTATTATGATTTATATTTCTGGAAGGAAACAAGCCTTCATGAATTTCCTCAATTTGCTTCATTTTTTTTCATCCGAAAAATGACAAATCACTGACAGCACAATATTTATCTAACTTTATAATATATTTCTGAATTCATTTCAATATTACGCAACAAAGAAAAAAGAAGAAGGAAAAAATTTTCAATAAATTTTGTAGCAATTAACGTATAACGTATAAACTTATTTATAACTGATTATTGTTAAGTAAAAAAAAAACGCATTATTAAGTAAACGTTGAATATAGCATCTGTTTATCATGCAATGATAAATGTAAATATAATGTTTTCACGTCGATCATTTGTCTTAAAAAGTTAGTTAAAAAACAAAGAAAGAGAAACAAACAAACAAACAAAAACAAAATGTTAAGGTATAACAAAATTTGTTGACGTTTTAGAACAAATCTGAGGGAATTTTTGCATATGGATTTAAAAAAAAAGTTCTCACAATAAATATATTAAATAATAACGAATCAGGTAAATCATCCGAAAGATACGGTTGTAAAATCAGGAAACAGGGACTTTTTCCATCCTCCTCTACATCCTATCGTATCGCTTGCGGTTTACAGTAATTTTCATGGTGTTCAAAATTCCGCCTAATCACGTTAGATGACGGTGATGAAATTTGTGATACGTTGATGTATGTTAATAGTGGCTACTGTGAAATGTAGAAGTTGTTTTCATTTGTTGATTTGGTCATTTTAATTTGTTGGTTTAGTCACTTTAAGTTATTTTAGTCGGTTATGTGATACTGGCTGGGTTTCATTATCAGGTATCATAGGTTTGCTTTTTTTTCCTCGAAAATTTTCATCCTAAAATTTTTGCTTCATTATGTTGTTGTTTTTTTCTTTTTTTGTTTATGTTTGTTGTTTGAAAGTTTTTGAAAAAATTTGTCTCATAATTAATATAATTTTCGGTTTTATAATCAAGCATTAAATAAATTACTTATTTTACCAAATCAATATAAAAGTTAGATAAAAAGCTAATCCTCAACTTTAAAAAGCTAGTTCTCAAATTGATGGGTTTATTTGCCTAAATTTCATTTTTTAACATGAGGAACTGGATATTGTTATTAGCAGACTAATATTTAAAACTGACAATACATAAAATTTGCCAAACTAAAATACAAAGTACAAGAATATACTTAACACATCCTCAGATTTCCACATGTTTTTTTTAAAAAAAAAAATGGTCGTTTATTTGATACCAAATGTGATGATTCAGATATCTCAGGATTTATTTTTTTGAAAAGATTGCATTTGATACCATTATTATTATTATCTTTTCTTTTTTTTTTTTTTTTTTTTTTTTTTTGATGTTTACACCTTTTTTGTGAATTGTGGATGAATGTTTATTGCTGAATATTGCAGATGTATCGTCCCCTTGGTGCACGTCAGAAAGATATTTCTACTAGACTTATGAAACCAACTTGTCCTGATATTAGGATCAAGGATGTGCTTCATTTGGTCAAGAACTGGAATTCGGCATGGGAATTTAATGGTGACATTACTGTAAGTATTGCGCTAATCAGCCTTTCAGCAGTAAATAACATTTTTTTTTCTTTCTTTTAAACACTTATTAATTCAGTGATCTATGTTCATAAGTAAGAGCTGTGGAAACAGATAGTCGTTTTTTCCTCTATTGTTGTTTAAAGATTTGTTTTTTATTTGAGGTTTTTGATGCTGGAATAGCGCAATATCTACTGGTAGATGATCGGTCACATGATGTATTCTTTGCTTCACTTATACTCGGAAAGCCAAGTTTGCGCTGTAAATTGGTCAATAATGAGCCAAAAGATGTGCTTGACGAAGAGGCTGAGAATACATTTAATTTGGTAAAAACTTGACGCAAATATTAAATTGTTGTTCTTTCGTGAAAAAGTTTTATACTTCAAGGCAGCAACGAGCATTTCTCATTATGACTTATGGCCAGATATTTGCTAGAAAATTAAAAACTCAGGTTTCTTTATTTATGACCATACAGCGGCGAGTAATGTACATATCCAAGTATCCCTATAAGTCAGGTTTAATGCGATGAGTACAACTGCAGAGAAGTTAATACTGTGAGTGATACTTAGTTTATTGAAATTTCTGATTTTTTTTTTTTTTTTTTTTTTCGTCACTGCTTATAATTTGCTGCATAGTGGGAAGGTTAAGCATTGCAGGTTGGTGAAAATGAAACCCTAGAAGAAGAGCGCAAAGAAATCGATCATTTGAAAACTGTTTTGAGTCGCAAAGGATATCGTTTTATTGATGTATAAAAGCCACCGTTGAAAATTTAGTGGCGGAAAGGAGTGAATGGAGACTTCTAATGCCTTTTTTTGTTTTTTTGTTTTTTTTTTGATGAACTGACGAGCACATTTTTTTGAAACAAATTGCTTAAGTTTTTTTACAACTCGGTTTCTTTGTAGTTTGCTGCTAAGATGTCATCTTCTTTATTTTTCCGAATAATTCAATTATCACCAAAATTCCGTTGTTATTCCAGTTCCAGTATGATTATCTTATTTGCTGTCCTAGAAGATTCTTTCCTTTTCCATAGCGGTGGATAGATACTGGAAGTAAGCAATAGTTACATTTAAAGAATAGATAGAATCTCTATGACAGCATGGAATCATTTCCATTTTTTTTAGATTTTTTGTACATATATATGTACAATGTATTTACATACATTTGTTCGATTGTGTTTGTTACTGGACAGAATAATGCATTTATTGTGACAATTCACGCATTAGGCGTATTGAAAAGGAGATGCAATTCTTTCCCACACAATCGATCATTTGTCATTCCAGTGATGATTGTTTCTTTTCAAATTTCATTTGTAATTTCCTTTTATTTTGTTTTCATCTTCCTTTTGGTCTTATCAGTCATGTTTTTCGTTGTCGCAGTCATTGCGAAGCCATAAAAGAAAAGAAAGAAATTTGAATCTTTCCGATCTGCTTTCTACGCATATATGTGTTGTTGATTACTATTTTGCATAGAATACGTATCACTTTGTACATATTTGGTGACTGCATTATTTTGGGACAAATATTGTTTATCCAATAACAAGTTTACGAGTACTGTTAACCACGAAGAGAACGGCGTTTGTTTTCCTTCACTTATTCGTTTTCATTGTTTTTATCATATTACTTTATCTTAAAAGCTATCGGCTGTTATTTAAACCAAATTTTGTGGTTTTAAAACTCAGATGGTAAACCGGAAATGTATTACGATACTTTGCTGGACTTTTAAGATTGCGAATGAGGCAGCGAAAGCATTATTGGTTTTACTGTTCATAAACCGGGACGTTTATTATATGTTTGGATCGGACATATAAACTTCATCAGCACTTAGGAAATATTGAAGTGATTCTACAATACTATCCTTGAACCTTTGTATTATTTGCCAGTACTCATCAATATGAAAAATGTGTTATTTTTTACATAATATATATCATTTTGTTTTTTCTTAGTTTCTGGTATAACCTTAGCTAGCTTCTTTCTAAATACTGTTCTTACTTCAACCTGTGTATACTTTGTTATTCTAATTTAGTTTGATGGTATTAGCAGCGTTTCTTTTTTACTCCCTCCTTTTTTTTCATTAATCGACGAAATCCTCCCGCTCACTCATTTGATCAGTAAATGGCAATATTTTTTTTTAAATGATTTGTCCAGGATGTTTTCAGCAGTATCGGCATAAAATGATTTTTTTTTTTTTTTTTAAATGATCTATCTATTCAGCATAAAATGATTTTTGTATCTTTTTTTTCGTTGCTAACATATACATAATTAGTTGCATAAAATTGAAAGAAAATTTAGCAATCTTAACAAAATGGAAAAATGGTATCCCTTAAAGAAAGAAATTTTTACTGTTTTTCTTTAATGATGAGCAGATAGCTACATGCATTCAACTCTTTGTTATAAATAATTTTGTTAGAATGAGTGAATTAAAAAAAAAAGCGTAGTCAATATATATAGGTTTAAAAGATTCCAATAGACTCAATAGTTTCTGAACGGATTTCTCTAAAAACTATCTGATGAGAAATTTGCATTTACAACTCGATTTTATATATTACTCACACGCATATGTCACGTTGTTTTCAGTGGGAAGTATTGAATGAGATGTATTTGTTTAATTATTTTCATCAAAGGAACAAAATATCCAATTCACAAACTGAGAATCCTTTTTTTCTCTCAGCAAGAACAATCAAATGAAGTGACAAATTTTAATTCTGATTGGTCCTCTTTAACCGTATACCCGTCCATCAGATTCATCCATCCGTATAGTGGCAAAAAATTTTGTTTCATTACCTGAGCGTATATTTGGCACATTTGTAGACTGATTTCCCCGATCGGTAATAATCATGATATCAAGATGATTCGTATAGTGTTTCAAAATCTTGAAGTGCTAAAAAAACGGTTTGCTTCAGGGGTATTTTCCGGTTTTCGTTGATCCATTTGGTGTTGCTGTTGTTGTTCTTGCTGTCCATCCGCGGATCGCCATTTGCAATCACTTTTGCTGGACTCATACAACGATTCTTTCCTGTTTGTCGTTGTTGATCTGTTGAAACTAGTATCGCGCGAGTTTTCTGCAGCTTATGCAATTTTTTAAATATCTCTTAAAATTCTCCTGGAACAAATTTTGTAAAAGGAAAAGGAAAAGAGATTGTCTTTTTTTTTTCAAGAAACAGATGGTAGTCTCTGATATATTTTTCTGGTGAATTTTGGAAGAAATTCAGAATAGTTTCAAATACTTTTAAATTACAAGGATAATCATTTCTGTTAAACGCTATTCCGATTTATATTCAAATTCCTGTCTCTTGTGGTAGCTAAGGTTTGACTACGGTTTAAATTAATGGATCAAATAGTTTAGATATTGTGATACTTTTTTGAATATTCAGTGAATAAATTTATCGAGTACAGTTTGAATTAAACCAAACTCACTGAGACAAGAATTGCAACAATCGAACCATCGTGAATGTCCCTTGTTATCTCCTGGTAACAAACCCTGCGATGTGGACGGACTGATTGGTGGAGTGGTTCGTAAGCTATCACTGAACACAATATCTCTTTCAGTTAACTCTCTTTCCTAGAAAAATTATTTATAACAAATGTATATTTACATAATGTAATATTTCTCAAATATTCTTTCCCTCACTTAAATTCTGGGAGAGAGAAAAAAAGAAATTTCGAACTTATTTCAAAAATATTTTTAATTTTTTATTGCTAACAAATTTTCTTTTGAATGCAATAAAAAAAACTTCTAGATATGATAAGAAATACAGCAAAATTTTATGACAAAAAATCAATATCAACTTTAAGTTTAAATATGTTTTAAGTATTTAAATATTTTCTTTATTTTTCTTTTAAACATTTTGATATATGCATTAGTTTGAATAGTTTAAGAACAGTAGCACATTTGTTCGTTCAATGCTCACATTTTCAAATATCAAATCATTTCCATTTAATTCTTTAGTGTGTTTTAAAAAAATGTAATGAAAATTATTTCATTAAAAAAAAAATAATTAATTAATTACGGTAGCTTTTTCTAGACATTGTAACAAATGTCGATGCTGAATTTCAAAAATATCATCATCTTTTAATGAATCAAAGCTTAATAATCCTTGTTCGAACGCTTGCATTCGTGCTTCATGTGCTTTCTTCTTGCTAAACAATGCTTTGCCGCTGGCATTTTTAACAATTCGAATACGAGCCAATCGAGCTTTCTGGAATATTTGATCAATTTATCAATCATATCGACTGATATGAAATTTAAAAGTAAAAATTCAGCAAATTTCAAAAAAAAAATTTTTATATGATTTTTTAAACATACACACACATATGCATTTGTTTATTTTTTACGTTTTTTATTGTTATTTTACCTTTTGAGCTCTCCTCTTATCAGCACGTTGATTTTGATGGTATATTCGGGAGAAATTACTAACAATTACCTATAATAATAATAGATAATATTTTATTAAAAATGATCAATTTCTTTTTTTAAACATTTACAGTAACAACAAGATATTGCATAATTTTGTAGTAAGCAATTATTTAATAAACTACTACAGTTAAACTCAACCTAATATTTATCAGAATACACATAGAGAGATAAAACTTACTGGAACTGGAAGTGCAATTACTAAAACGCCACTAAGGGAACAAACACCGCCAACAACTTTACCCATAATTGTTGCTGGTACCATATCACCATAACCAAGAGTTGTCATCTATAAATTATTCCCCAATATTTCAATCATTTTTACTGATTTTATTTTGCTCAAAAAAAATTTTTTTCATTTCATATAATTCATCATCGTACATTCCATTACAATTAATAAAATTTTTCTTCTTTTGTTTTATTTTCAGAAACATATACCAATATAACATATGTTACAGATCTAATTTAAATTTTTTGACACCATTACTCGAATTAGATCATTGTCACTTTTTATTTACTGCTAATCGACTAACAAAAATATTCTTATTTGGTTTTATTGATTTCAATAATGATGAAAATTTTTCACTAGCAAAATTTTCCTTTTCTTGTTTTGTTGTCAGAAAAAATCACTAGCATATTTTTTTTTTTTTAAATCGAATTTTAAAAACTTTAGTAAGCTGAAGTTTTAAATAAATAACTTAAATAATTTTATATTTTATCCACAAGCATTTCTTGCAATTATATTACATTACACTGCCTTAGCGATTGCATCATTTATTTATAATTATTATTCATTTCTAATTAATATTATTATTATTATTATTGTTGTTATTATTATTATTATTACACCTTGAAGAAAACAATAATACAATAATTTTTCAACTTTTTATTTCTAATCAATTAAATTTTAATTATTTGTTTCAAAAAAGAGAAGAGAAAAAAATAAAACTTACAGTAACAATTGTATACCAAAATGCAGCTGGTATTGAGGTGAAACGGGTATCATTAACTTTTTTTTCCGCATAATACATTATTGTTGCAAAAATAATTATTGCCATAGCTAATGAAAATACAAGAAAACCAAGTTCACTGGCGCATGATTTTAGCGTATAACCAAGTATGCGTAAACCCTGAGAGTGGCGAGAAAATTTAAATATTCGAAATACCCGCTGAAATAAACAGAAAAGAAAAACAAAACTTGATAATAATATATTAACAAGGAAAAAAGGAAAAAAGAAAGTAAAAATACTTAAATCATTTGAAAAAAGCTAGCAATTAAATATGTTTTAATTTCACACTTTTTAAAATCTTATGAAATTATTTATTAAAGATTTCAGATTTCAAAATAATATATATATATATATATATATATTTTTTTTTTCTGATTTTACAAATCATGTTACTAATCATTCAAAATTATATATAGATTTTTTTTCTGATGTTACAAAAATTGTATGGTATTATATTTTTTCTATTATATTTTACCTTACCGTTTGATAAAAAATCATTTAACCAATCATTTTGATCATTTCTCATATAATGTAACAATTTGTTCAAATCAAAAAAAAAAAAAAATTATTCTTCATTTATTTTTTTTCTCAAGCATGTGTTATTTTTGAAAAGTTAAATAATTTATTTTTGTTTCTTTTATTTGCATTACCCTGAAACAATTTATTTCCATTTATTTTCACCATCTGTCGTTTATGTCGTTTTATTTTTTTCATTATTAAAAAAGGAATGAAAAGCGAAAAAAGGAAAGTAAAACAATTTTTCAGATATGTTTTAAAGATTATTTTCCTGTTCTTCCTTCTTTTTTTTTTTTTTTTTTTTTTTTGCTAAAAAACGAAGCAAATATGAACACCAAAAAATCAAGACAACTTTTGATTAAACCAATTAATTATTTTAAAATTAGCAATATTTGATTGATTACATGTGATTCATCAAAAATGTTGCTGGCAGTTGGCATATTCCACATCTGTCATAACGACATTTAAATTATGTTACATTTTTCAGCTTAATTATGCTAATTATTTACTACTATTGTTAGCTTATTTTATTGTTTCAAAAAAAAGAAGTTTCTTTTTTTTTTTAAATACATCTAATAATCTGCAACAATTATTTTTTGACACGAAATATTAACAATTTTTCTAAGCATAAACCAATAACTAATTAATAATGTAAGAAAAAAAAGAAAATGTAATAACAATAATCAATAATGTAGGAATAAAAGAACATTATCAAAAAAACTATATAAATAATTAATATTTTATATTTTAAAAAACAAAAAAAAAATATAACTATACATTTAGTTAAATAATTTATATTTTAAAAAAAAAGTTATAATCAGCAAAATTTCATATGTTTGATTAATAATTTTTATTTTTAAAAATAGTCAACTAGCAATTTTGCTGTATTTTTTGTTTGTTTCAGTTTAATTATGATCATTTAAAAAAAATAAAAGAAATATTTGAAAGTAAAATATAAACTTACAAAGACACGTAAAGTGACAAATGCACCCGAAACATCCTTTTTATTGGTAAATCCAAGACCAACATAATATGGCATAATAGCAATGACATCAATCATGCTCATTATTGAATGTAAAAATTTACACCTATCTGGAGCAGCAAATAAACGTAATAAATATTCCACAGTAAAAATGATAACACATGCAGTATCAAGAACGAAGAACTGAAATTTATTGATAATAATTAAAAAAATTAAATAAAAAATATTTTCATTTTTAATAAAATATAATATATTGGTAGTATGTATAGAACTATTTCTATTATTTTTTTTTTTCTTTTTTTAAATGAAAACGAAAAAAAAGTAGTATTATGGTATATCGATATAAAATATGCATATGCATATATGTTATATAACTATTTCCATTATTTTTTAAAAAATAAAAACAAAAAAAAAAAAAGTAATTTATTTCTTTTTTGAAAAGATTTCACTAATAAATGTTATATATATATATATTTTTTTTTTTTTTTTTTTTTTTTGCAATAAAAATAATAAAAAGAAGCGAAATATAAAGTGAAATAGATGAATGATTTAATATACAAGTTATAGCTTAAATAAAAATTAAATTTGACCTTTTTCTCATTTTTTATTATATTTAAATTAATATCTGATATAATTTTAGATAATTTCATGTGAATAATAAATGAGAAAAAAAGTACGAGGAAAGAAAAAAAAGAATGAAATGGAAACAGGTTGTGATAATTCTCTTTTTCCTACGTTACTAATATTATACTATATAACTATTTTATCTTCAATTTTTAATCTAAATTTATTATTATCAAATAATCTCATTTTTTCCCGAAAAGAGGGGCAAAAAAGGAAATTATCAAAAAATGAAATTATGCATACATAATGTCTTCTTATTTTTTTTAATAAATTGATCATTTAATGTAACACTGTGAAATAGTTTGATCAATTGTCACATAAGTTAACAATAGAAGTGAATTTAAATTTAAGTTGCATGATTTTTTTTTTTTTTTTTTTTTAGAGAGCGAAAAAAAATAAAAGATAAGATGGGCATTTCTTGGACAACATGAAATTTTATATGATCGTTTTTGCTATTATTATTTGCAAGAAAAGGAAAAATGAAAAATTCTCAGAGGATTTAACTTAGAAGTTTATCATGTAAAACGTTTGATCATTAAAAACTACCACAGGAATGTTTGAAGAGAATATATTTTTGATTTAAACTTATTCTAATTTTTTTTTTTTAATATATAAAAATTGTTAATAAAATTGAGAATAGTTTTCGATAATGTATTTTCAATACTCAATTTAAGCTGATAGTTCCGGTTCAATTTATATATAAATTCATATACAATAAAACATTGGAATAGACAAGCTTTTATTGATGAATGTTATTTATTATATTAATTTGTTTTATTTAATCATATTTCCGTAAACGGCTAAATTTTATGAATGATAAAAAAAATAGGATGATGTAAATACTCATAAAAAGTGTTACTAATTTAAGACATTTTAGAAAGTTACTTAAATCATTTGCTAATTTTTGAAACTGTATCTTACACAGAGTTAAGTGATGTGATGTATTATTCATTATCAATTAGAATTAAACGATCATTTAGCTGGCCAATATAAAGGTAATCATTCGTACACAGGAGTAGGTATGAAATGTAATTTATTCTATCTTTGATTTGCTAAAGATATGGGTAAAATATATATGATGGTGTTAATTAAAAATTATGAAACTTTAATAATATCTTTTGATATTATTAGAGATTAATTTTTTTATTAAACATATTTATTTTTTTTTTAAAAAAAAAATGATTTAAACAATAAGTTTTACTCTTTAATAACTTAATTAATTTTAAGTGTTATATTTTTTTCTCCACCTTCCTTTTTCACACAAATGTATGGAATTTAAAATTTCATCTATTTTAGTATGGATAAAGAAATTTATAAATCTGAAATACGATTACAAAAGAATTTTTGATAATATTATTTGATAAAGATTAGTAAAAAAAAGATAGAAAAATGATAGAAATTGCATGTTTAAGCAATAAAATTTGTTAAGTATTTTCTACACATCTCATCTGCTATCAGTTATTTCATTATTTAAAAGTTTTTTGTAAAAATGGAATAAAACTAATATTTAATTACTGATCTACATAGATAATTAAAAATTCATTTCATCTAAATATAAACTAGATTTGCTGTGGTAGATAAGAAAAACGAAAAAGAAAACAAAAAATTTGCAAACACATGATAAAAATTTTTTGGAAGTTTTAGACCTCAATTAAAACATTTTTTAAATTCAGTTTCAAAATCTTCAAAAGTTTACTAAAATGAATCAACTGTATTCTTTTTTAAAAAACAAAAAAAAGCAAAAAATTGATAATATAAGAAAATGAAATTTATATTAAGAAAAAAAAAAAACAAAATTTACCTGTCGCTCATAAAGTTCACCACATGAAATAGTCGTATCATCAGCCATATATTTGCATGGTACCGTTTCAATAATATTGCATAAAACCGATAGAGCAATAAAAAATCCCGTAACATAATAAAAAACAAGTGCCACAGTGGATGTATGAGGATTTTCAAATGCTTCCCACATTTTCTGCTTTAAAAAAAAAATTAAAATTAAAATTTCTATGTTATAGAATTAAATAAATCAAAAATTTTTAGATAGCATTATAAAATGATAGATGATGTGTGAGAAATGGTTGAATAAAATAAAATAATAATTTTATTTGATTGCATTAAAATTAAAAAAAATATATTTATATTAGCATACATACCCGAAGCGTAAGTTTATGCTTGTTTTTTTCAATAATTTCTAAGCGCTCTTCTATTAATCGTTCCTGATTTTCTCGTTTCTTATCTTTATAATCTTCATAACAACAATCACTTATTAAATCAGGCATAATGCCAAAAAATGAAAGTTCTTCATCGTAAGCCACAAGACACTCATGTTTTGGATACTAAAATTTATAAATTAGAAAAAAATCAATTCAAATTTTGAAATTTACTTCATATAATATAAATTACTGTAATGATAATAAAAAAGAACTCGCCAATTGAAAATTTTTAGAGTAAGTATTAGAATGAATAGAATTTAACAAAAATTTAAAAAAAAAATAAAAAAAAAAAGAGAGAGAGAGAAATAGAGGGAGAGAGAGCGAGAGGGATGGAAAAGAAAGTGAAAAAATGATAGAGGAAAATGGGACGGAAAAATTAACATGAAGTTTGCCGGTTCGATAAAATGTAAGAATATGCCGGAAAATATCTGGATCACGATCAAAAAAATACTCCGATGTTTCTTCATCATAAAAAAATTCCTTTTCATTTGAACCAAGTAATGTTTCCGGAAATTTTTCCAATGTATTTCGCCATGTTTCAAATCGGCGACCAGAGATATTGATTGAAATTTTTTCATCCGAAACATGATCAACGGCTAAATCTTTTGCCTGTGATAAAAATAAATCATAATTGATGCAAAGTAATACATAATAAACAAGTAAGTTCAATAATTTTTAATTAAAAGCATCAAAGAAAGAACCTTAAAATTAGAAATTATACATTGAATTAAAAAATTTTTATGATTAAATTGATAAGAAAAAAAATCTTTTTCAACATATGTTTTAATATCATATGCTTGATAGAGGAAGAAGAAAAAAATTAATCACTAAACTTTCTTTTTTTAAATTTATTAGAAAAAAAAATGCAAACAGCAATTAATAATTTGTTTGTATTCTATTCTTTTTCTTTTTTTTTTTTTAATTTTTATTTTTATTTTTTACCTGTATAGCAATTGGAGCAGCTGGCATTGGTTGCCGTGAAATCGGTACCCATCCAATTGCGGCAGCACGCGCAAATGGTAACCAGGCTGCCACGGATGCCATCTAAAATTAATTATTCAGTTCTTAATTAACATTTATAATGATGAATGATAAAATTTGAAAACAATATGGAATAATACTATCAATAGAAATATGCAATAAAAAAAAATAATAACTAAGTTTTATTTGTCGTTTTTTTCATTCTTTCTGAAAGATAGTATAATTTGGTATAAATACTATATTATGCATATAGCTATGGATTATATTTATTTAAAAGATAAAGAAATATTTACTTTTCCTGAAATGTTAATATATCATTATAATAGAATATGAAAAATATATATATGTATATATGAGAAATTTTTATTTTACATAAATATGTGAAATAAAAAAAAATTTTTTTTTTGTTGAAAAAAACAAATCTGTTTGAAAAGATTAATTGAAAGAAACTAGTCTGTTTAAAAAAAAGATTGAAAAAGTTAGTTCATTTGCAGAAGAAAAAATGGAAAAGTTAGAGTATTTAAAAAATTGATTGAAAACGCGTAAGCTTATTTAGAAAGATTGATTGAAAATGCTAGTCTATTTGGAAAAAATTAGTGGAAAAACTAGCTTATTTGAAAAAAAGGAAAAAAATTGATTGAAAAAGCTAGTCTATTTAAAAAAGATTGACTGAAAAATGCTGGCTCATTTGCAAAATTCTTGGCTGGAAAAGTTGGCCTATTTGAAAAAATTGATTGGAAAAGCCTGTTTGAAAAGATTTATTGAAAAAATTAATCTGAAAAAGAAGAAAGAAAGCGTTTGACAAAGCTAGTTATAATAGATGTATGACAAATCTGCTCTAGTGAATATGTTAAAAAAGAACTGAATGAAAAAGTTTATCATATAATGAAATCGAATGAAAAAGTTAGTTTACTTTTAAAAAAAAGTTAACCTCAAAGAAATTACCCTACTTCATCTAGTTTAAAATGTTTGCAGAATAATGTTTATGTAAAATAACAACGATATTATTATTTATTATTATTGTAGTTATTATTATTGTCGTTGTTATTATTACAATTATAATAATAATAATGATTATTATTATTTTTGACATTGTTAATATTATTACTATTAGTATCACTATCATTATTTTCGTTATCATTATTATTATTTTCATTATTATCATCCTTATTATTAGTAATTATTATAACATTATTGTTAGTAATAATAGCGCTAGAATATGAAATTGAATTCAATTCAATAGAAATTTTAAAATGAGCTTTAAAAAGAAAATGCTAATTGAAGTGATTGGTATTTGCGTAAATTTTGTTAAAAACAAATTCTAAAAAGAATTGTATTGAAATGAAAAGATTTTTTTTCCGTAAATCTACAAATTTCTTGTCAATTTTTCTTTTATTAATACTTTTAAAACAAAAATTCTTCACTTCATTTAATTTTTTCCTCATATCACAATTTGAATAAAAATTAAAATTGTGGCTATTTGGTTTTTTTCCTTAGATAATAACTAAACAAAGGTTACATCTAGTCTTTATATGAAATGGAACAAAATAAAGCGTATTTGACTGAAATGAAAATAATAATTGTTTACTCGAAATAATAATAATAATAGTAAAAAGTGCCAGCATCCTCTTTTTAGACCGTTTTTGATTACAGTTTTTTATAAATACCAATTTTTTGGTTAAGAAAAATAATTAAAAAAATTAAAAACTTTAAGCTCTTAAATATTTCGTATAAACAAAGGAAAAAAGTCTTCCTTTTATTTATTTTTTTGAAATAAAATGAAAGTGAAAGGATTAGCATAAAGAAGTAAGCAAAAAAAAGGAAAAAGGAAAAAAGGATAAATTTATGTGTAATCGGCCAGAAAAAGACACTGAAAAAAAAAAGTAATATACTCATAACACCCCATTTGAGTAAATTTTCATTATAATATACCCTGAAGAAATTTTTCTATTAGATTAAAATATAAAATTATTAAAGCATTAAAAAAATATATACAAAATTAATATATATATATATATATATATAATTATTAAAACTTCAAATGAAAATTTTAATTAATTTTTGTAAGTTAATTAATTAATATAAGGAAACGAAAAAAATGAAAAAAAAAATGAAAACAAGAGATTTATAACAGTTATTTGTTTACTCCAATTTTTTTTTTCTGTTGCACTTTTTTGCACGAAATATTTATTTCAACTTCTTAACGATTTACACAAATTTATTATATGACTTTTTATTTAACTAATTTGTTAAAATAATTTTACTTAATATTTAAGTAAAAATTAGTCCTAAAGTTCGTGATAAAACTTAATTTTAAAACCAACATTATTTGTCATTTATTGATCACTGTTTGTTGATTTAAAAAAAGAAATTTTGCTGATTTAAAACGATAATTAATAGTCAAATAAATACGTTAAAAATGTCAATCAGTGATGTTTGGTGTGTACCTCAGCCGATTTCTGATGTAAACGATTATTTATTATTTTTGCATATCGTCATCACTATTATAATATACATACATATATTTAACTATTTATTTGTTTATTTATTCGTTTAGCTATTTGTTTGTTTATTTGCTTATTTGTTTACTTTTTTTATTTAATTAATTGTTTATTTATTCATTTAATTACGTTTTTTTATTCTGTTCGAGAGTATATATCACTGAGAATTTTAAAATTCCATATTTTTTCAATACTTTTGTCTTCCTCCCTTTTCTCCTTACCTTAATGAAATATAACACTTATGACATCAATAAGCTATCCGAATCAGTTCTTGAAGGACGCAGCGAACTAATCAGAAAGTTACCCATTTTTGTTTATCTGCAAACAAACATTAATCAATTAATAAATGATAAAAATTTCAAGAAACTGAAACAAAGAACAAAAAAAAAAAAACTATGGTTTGAATTAAATTACCGATTGTGATGCCTACGATGAACGAAATATTATAAAATATTTCAAAGCAATCCTTACAAATGATGCTTTTTTTAACTTGTAAGTAGTTATAATAATGAACAAATATCTTTCATGACCATTGTTGGTATTAAATTATTTAATCACTGAAATAATTTAACAAAATTTTCACTTCATCGTTCGTCTTTTGTCAAAAGAAAAAAAAAAATAAATTTAAGAAAAAACAAACACGCAATACAAATAATTTCAGCTTATCGGCAAATATAACAAAGCGAAATGAAAAAGAAAGGTGCCAATGTTTAAATTTTATTTGAAACAAAAAAAAATCCTATCAAGAAAAAAAAGGAAAATAGAAAGTTTTCTGCAAATTATATTTTTACATGATCGATGACTGTTCTAATAAAAGAAAGGAGAAATAAATAATTTTTAAAGTGCAAAATAGAAAGATCAACAAATAATGCAGCAAAAATTAGTTTCAAAATGAAAACTGATTGCGTCATCGTCACTATTATCATTATCATCTGTGTGGGATTATAATAGCAATAATGATAGTGATAATGACAATAATAATAATAGTAAAAATAACAGTAATAAAAATAATGATAATAATAATAACAGTAACGATAATGATAATAACAATAATAATAATACCAATAATAATAATAAATAACAATAAAAATGCGATATAACATGATGAATTGGTAAAATGAAAAATACTGCTCCATCGACTGATAAGTGTTACACATTGGATTAAGATTCAATGAGGAAAAAAACAAAACCCTAAGCCTGGAACGTCAGGTGTGCTATGCAGTAATGGTAGTAATAATCCCTTCATCTTTTTTTCCTTTTGCTTTCTTTCTTTTTCTTTTCGTTATATTCTACCATTTGCATTGTTTATTAAAAAGAATTGCTTTCTCCAAACACTTTGCAAATTTCCAAAACTATCAATTTCAAAACATCAAATAAATCATGGAAACATAGTTTTGATATTCATTATAATTTAATTCTTTTTTTTTTTTTGATCACTATGATAAAAATAAATAAAAATCACTTCGTTCTTTTCTTTTTTTATCTCTCTTTTTAGTTTTCTTTTTTTTCCTAAATAATTTTATATACAAATGATTGATTATATATATGTTGACGTAGCACATGGTTGATTTGATAGCATATTACATCCTTAAAAGCCAACTATAACCTTGGTTATTTTACATATATATATCCAACTAGGCTAAGTATATCAACCATCATTTCACTTTAGCATCCTTCTGCATAATGTTAATTTTCAGCCCATAAGCAATCTCTAACATATCTTTCCCAAACATCTTTTTTCCTCATCTTTCTCTCCTTTCATTTCCCGAAATAAATACGAATTTATAAATCTTGAAATGATTGACTTATGTATGTTTTTTTTTCCCTTTCTTTTTTAATTGAAATTTGCATATCTACGTTTGTATGAGTGTATGAAATATTTATATATGGTTTTACAAAAAAAAAATGATATATGAAAAAATGTTTTATAAATTTTATATTATCTGTAAATTTTTCTAAATAACTGATGAGTAAAGGATGAAAGCACAATGAAGAAAAAGAAGAAAAATTATGAATTATGAAAAAAATCAAAAAAAAAAAGAAAATGTGACCTGATTTAGTGGATACTTTAGACAAGATACATTATAAATTCACCAAAACAGAAAAAATCTAACCCATAAAACGAACTGTATTTAAGTTTTAACATTAAAATAAAACGAAAAAAAAAGAAAAAAAAAGAGGAAAATGTCACCAAAATATTCAAGAATCATCAATAGGAAAAAAGATTTGTCAAGATAATAAAGTATGAATAAGAGAGGAAGTGCGATCCCAAATTTTTATCTTCTCATTTTCTACTTCCATTTCATCCTATCTTTCATCTCTCAAGTAGAATAAATAATAATTGTACCAAAAACTTAAATGTTAAATTTTTTTAACTTATTCGTAAATTACAAGCAAAAGAAGTTGGTACTACATAAAATTAACAACATATCAACCTAATATTCTAAAGAATGACATAATATTCTACAATTAGTAACCTTGTACAGTACACTATAAAAGTAAAATAGTAATATTGCAAAATAGACGATCAGTACATATGATATTATTAGTGTACTACCGATTATTACACTATCATTAAATCACCGGTATAATATTACCATTAACTTATTATTAGTGTTATTGCCATCAATAAAATTAAGTATTACTAAGATTAAATACTACTTGAAGCAAACTGTTAGCGTTCAATGTTAACAAATACTTTAATATCAAACAATATTTCAGTATTAACCAATTATTTCAGTATCGTTTAGATTTGTTTAAATTTCATGGTTTAGAATTCGTTCAAAAAAATCACTAATTAATATTCTGAAAAGAAAAGGAAAGGAAAAGAAACCGAAAAACCAAAAATGAATATAAAATAGCATGAATACGAGTAAATTGTTATTTCTTGCCTAACCAGTCATTCATTCCTTTTTTTAAAAAAAAATTTTGTTTTCTCATTATTCTTACCCGATATTACTTCTTTTCTTTCTTTTTTCTTTCCTTAACTTCTTTAATATGTGAATACATATCTATATATTTTATAAGTACTTAAAAAGAAAACAGAAAGAAAAAAAAAAAAAGAAAGAGAAAAAGATGTTAGAATATAGGAATAGGAGGGAAACAGAAAGAGAGAGAAAGAGAGGCAAATAATTTAATCAAAAATAGGTTAAATTAAGTCTTCTTTTATCTTTTATTCTATTAGTTAATTAAATTAAAGAAAATATTCGTCTGTTTCATACATCCCACTGGATGTATCGATAAATGAAGCACGAAATTTAGGAACAAAGTACAAGATGGATAACAAACATCTGTCTCAATTAGTGAAAATAACATAAAACATTGCATTGATGGTATCTCAACCGATCAGAGCTGTTAAGCTGGTGGAATGTGTAAAGTTTTGCTTTGTTTTGTTTTGTTTTTGTTTTTCCTTTCTTTTTTCAATATATATATATATATATATATATATATGAGACATTATGTAATTAAGTATAATGTATGAAGATGATCTGCTATGATAGTAATATTTTGATAAGTTGCAAAAAATGTGTGACGTCAACAAATTATTATCATTAGTAGTAATAGTAATAGCAGCAGCAGCAGCAGCAATAATAATAATAATAATAATAATAATAGCAGTAATTGTTATTATTATTATTTTACTATTGTTGTTGTTGTAGCAATACAATTTTAGTAATGTTTATTTCAATTCTTCAACCGATATTATCCAATTGATAAGAAAAAAAGTTACAAAATAACTCTTCATTAATTATATTATTAATTATATTATTAGTTAAATATGTTATGAGTAAATTATGAAATAAATGATGACAAATTGTTTACATATGAATATAGTCTATTTGAAGAATAACATTTAAATTGAGGATAACAAAATGATAAATAGTTGCTGATGAATAAATGCATCATGAAAATGATGCTAAAATATAAATGGATATAGGAAGTGCCAATAATTGGATGAACTTGAAATAGAATATTAGAATGGGAAGGGAGAATTTATTCAAATCAGTTGCACTTTATCAGATTACTTCGAAATAACTCCTTTTAAGGAACGATTTGTTGTGATAATATTGATGATAATGATGAGAAGGAGGAGGTGGAGAGATGAGGAAATGAATAACGGGTAGTAATGTATATATAAACATATATAAGGGGTTAAATTTTTAAATGTGGGGAGGGGAATAAGGAGGAAAGCTAGGAGGAGTAAGAGGAGGAAGGAAGAAAAGGAGGAAAAGGGGAGGTAATTCATAGAATTCGTTTTCTTCCTTTCCACCTTTTTATCACAACTCTTATTTCTTCCTTCCTTCTTCATCCTTAACCCCTGCACCATCACCATCATCACATCACTTTCCTCTTCTTAGTATCCTTTCGTAAGATTCATCCGAACTATCGATTAATATTTTCTTCTAGTATACAAAGTATCTTAGATATATGTTCCAACAACGACCCTAGGCTTACTTAGCTTAGCCTTTAAAAATTTTCAGCCTTTCGCCTCTTTGTATCCCTCTACTTTTAGTGTCCATTGAAAATTGACTAAATACTATTATACTGCTTATTACTGCTACTGTTATCACTACTTTCTTTATTATGACTCTTATTATTACTTCAACCTAACACTTTGCTGAATTTCCTTAAATTTCATTTCATTTTAATCAAATCTCAACTACATCGATCTAATCTAATTTAATCTAATCTCTCTCTCTCTCTCTCTCTCTCTATATATATATATATATATATATATATATATATATATATGATTAAAAACTTATGATTATACTAACTTATATGACTTCATTATCATCTTTGTAATAATTCTCATAGTGTTGCGACTTTTTTTTTTCATAGTAAACATTTACAAATAAAGATGTCATTTAATTAATTCGAATTACATACTTATAGTTTATACTTATTTTTTAAATTAAATTCCAGATAGAAATGGTTATACTGTGAAAAAAAATTCGAAACAAAAAAAAAAGACAAAGAAAGGAAAGAAAAAATAATTCATAAACAAATGAAATATTATAATGGCTGAAAAGAAAAAGAGGCGATTCATTATCTATGCTGATTATTTGAAAATTTTATATTTTCAGCAGATTATACTCTGGATAAATTGGATAGATGGTGTTTCCTAACATGTTGAATACTCACATCCGTATTCTATTGAAATATAATACAAGCTTTTGCATGGAAAAGAAATAAATACACTGCGAAAGTTAATTATAAACGCAATGCCTGGGTATAATCTAGCCTTATAATCATTGCAATTACTAAATCAGTCCATAATTAATGTTTTCAACGAAGAGGAAATTCAAGTTACTAGCATAAAATGATAAAATTGTTGCATATAAATTAATATTTCACTTAAACTAGATTAAAAAAAAACCAATTATCAAATAAATTATGAAAATAAAGGATACATATGCTTAAAACCTCTATTTTAACATGCCTGATTAATAGCAAATTTGAGTTTTCATGACATCCAGAAGAAAAAGAAAGATGTAGGTCACAATAACCGTTTGATAATTTCCTTAAATTGTTCATGGAATCTCAATAGCACTGTGCTGAACATAAGATCTTCAAGATTATTTCCTATTATTAATCTATGATAAATCATCAATACTTAATGTTGATGTTTAGTTATGAAATCATATTTCCACAACTTCTCAAACAAATGAAACAATTAAGTCACAGCAATACCATCAAAATTTTCATTTGGTTACAACACTTGAATGAAACAAGGATTTCATTTTCACATACAAATCACGTAAACAAGATTCTATTTAGTACAACAGTTTAAAAAAATTAACTTTAGAGAATTTTTGCAATCAGAGAAAATCATATAAATTCTTTTAAGCTCTATAATTTTTTAAAAATACATATGGATTAATTTTACTCAAATAAACTGTATATTTCTTCCAACAACAAAAATTCATATTTTCTAGTGAATTAAGTCTGTAGTTAACAATGTACAATATTGTACATATAGCGACAAATTTTGGAAAAATACCTCCTGTGATTATTGTCTTTCGAACAATTCTCTGAAATCATCATCATATTAATAGAGACAACCAAAACTTATTCTAAATATAAAAGAAATACGGAGATTTAATCATCAATAGTTGTTGTACGGTAATCATCGC
The DNA here is from genome assembly GCF_000002995.4 of Brugia malayi. Lineage (NCBI taxonomy): Eukaryota > Metazoa > Nematoda > Chromadorea > Rhabditida > Onchocercidae > Brugia > Brugia malayi. The sequence continues at coordinate 11,070,721 of NW_025062479.1, forward strand.
TTAAATCTCAAGGCAACCTCTTCGTAGAAGGATTTTTTTTATAGCATTATCTTTCGAAAAGTATGTTCAAATGTCAACAAAATTTGAGGAATCAAATTAACGATGCTTTCTGGATGCATATATTAAACCTATATGAAAAAACAAGCAGTACAGAATAAATTGATTAGTATAAATATAAAAGACACAAAGTTTGTTGACATTTTCATCTTGTACAGTGACTAACTAGAAAGCTCGAAACAGTTCTCACCGATTAAGGTAGAAATAGATATATCCAGTGCCGTCTCTGTTGAGTATTTTCTTTACTAACAGGTTCGATTTCGTCGTCATTACAGAATAACCAACATTTTGATGCATTACACCAAGCATCACATACATAGTGGCCTAAATGGAAATGTGATTCTCCTTTAAATTTCCTTTTTTTTTTGCTCTTGGCTTTTCTGTCTTGTCAAGTGTGAAGTCAAATTAGTTTGCAAAACTGAAGAAAATCAGAAATATAAGTCGAAACCAAATCCTTATATCAGTTTAACTTAAATAGGGAAAGATACTTTAAATATGTGTTTAAAGCTCTCAAAGATTCAAAATACCACTGTTTGTTTCTTTTCCCAAATAACTGATAACAGATACAAGTCGATATGACATCCGCGTGTTATCTTCCTTAAAACAATCTTATCATTTGTGCACATCATATAATGCATCTTTTGTGATTACACAGTACACATTTGTCAGTAGGAGAAAAAAACTCATTTATAAAACTTACATGAGAGCTGTATCAAAAAGACCCTCATCGCTATCGTCATGAACTTTTTCATCATAAATTAAAATATCCGGACTAAGAAAATACAGAGAGATTGCGATAGTGACATGATAAATTCCCATAAATTTTTTTTCTGATATGGAATCCTACTATAAAAATATAGTAAACTTCAGGACAATAAATCGTAATATTTTCATCACAAAAATTTATGGCTACTATTTTACTCGAAAAACCACTTGAAAAGCGTTGATTTTATAAACAAAGGAATTTACCTTTGGCTGAAAATATTCCTGCATAAAACTGGTATCACTGATATCAATTGAGCGGTTGAATATAACTTTGCTAAGGAAGATTTTATTCTAAATTTAACTTTTCATCATGATATGCCATGAAGCCTCACAAACTACTTAGTGTTGCTAAAAACTTCGTAAACAATTTGTAATTTTTCTCCTAAAAAATCAAGTAATATTAAAATTATAACACAGAAATTTTGGTTTGCACCGAAGGCACAAACACTGGAGAAAACAGACATTCTTCGGACTTCAGATAGACACCCTCCTTTTCACCAAAGCGATAATCTCAAATACTTATCTCTAAAAAATTTTAATACAAATCAACTGAAGAAATCCAAAAAAAGACTGATGAAGAAAAACATGAAAAATTATACCCTGCATCCAGAAAACTTGAAACCTAAACAAAAATCGGAAGAAATTTAAACTTCGTCATATTTCCTTATATCTATTATCATCACATCCTGAACGCTTAATCGAACATTTTCTTTCGGTTCGGAAATTTGTGAAGAAAGAATCTGGATTTAGTTTTCGTATTAAGGCAAATATATATATATATAATTTTTGAACTTCCAGAGCGCAAAATAAGCATAAACGGGTTTACAGTAGCTTACTTTCGTTATTATTAGCCGAGAACTTCGATCTGTAACAAAGCCATTGTTTCTTGTGAAAAACCCAAACATCAATAGAAAACATCGCTGCGAAAAGCATGAAGTTCCAATTCAGCTCCTATGCCAGTTTCTGCTAATATACTTATATGACAAGTCCAGCTGTCATTTGTCCAATTTTTTATAGCGATGAATTCATCTAGATGCTCCAACTCAAAGCTAATAACCTGCAACAAAAGAAATTATTAACTACTTCCAATTATCGGCCAATCTTCGAAACTAAAAATAAAGAACAAAAATATCATTTATTTTTTTTTCAGATCAAAACTAAAATTACAAAATCCTGCAGCACACAATAATCATTCTCAGCACCGGCAACTTAATATGCCAGTGACTAGAACAAGGAATTTCAGCTTCCTTTCATGTCTATCAAATGGAAAAGCTCATCTGCAACATCGATTTCGAGAACTGGAGACTGAGTCCTGAAATTTATTGCTAATCCAGCGCATTCAAATCGGTGAACCCATAAACCAGTCTGAATAGCCGTAGTGATATGGAAGCGATAGTAATAAGTGGTACATTAATTATGACATTAAGAAGCATAACCGTGCAATCATCGCACCAAGTATTGGTGTTAGGAAAATAGATTCCCTACTAAAGTTCAAAAACAGTGCTCAAAATTGAAACAGAAACTTACAACAAGTCGTTGGCAAATATTAAGCCAATATATTCATAAATCGTCCTTCACAATTCAGCGGCTTATAGGAATCGTTTGCCCTCCAAACTCGTTGAAAACTTCGTTCTTGAAAAACATTATCGAATGAGAAATAATTTTCCAGGTAATAATTTTGTAAACTTATCACTAATGAGTCTTTAACTGTTCACGGCTTGATTCACCGTTTACACTTGCTAAAATCAAAAGTATGAAAGATATTATCATTTTGAAATTTGGGTTTCAAACTCTACTTCACCACAGAAATTTTCAAACTCATTGCTTAGTGCGATAAGAGCCAACTGATTTCGCTTCAGTTCTCGCTATATTTGTGATTATCGTCTAGGAGATGGCATATCAAACTCACAAATTATCCGACATTCAATGTTGCTCAGATTTTCTCATAATTCTACCACATATTTAATTTGAATTCAAACTTACTCCATTTATACCTTGAAGATCGTCACTGATACTGTTCCCTTCCGATGATTCTTCGTCCGAGTTTCCAGTTACTTTTACATCAAAATCCATATTCGCAGCTGGCAGTGGTCTGACTAGCACTTTCGAATCCTTGTCATCATTTGGAGATTTAATTGATAAAGCATAACTAGTCTGCTGCGGTCGTGGAACATTTGTCTTCTTGAATCAAATTCGGACAAATATTAATTAATAAAGATTTAGGTGACATTATGGGATGCTCGGATTCTATTAAAAGAGAGGTGATGAGTGTTGTAACTGTCGTTTTGTAGAGTCTAGAGTCGAGTCCATTATCTGTTTTATAAGCAAAAAAAAAAAAAAATTTATTATTTAAAAATTTATAAAAAACTTTATAAAAAATTTATAAAAAACTTATAACATTTATGCAGGAACGACTCACATACCGAATTAAAGGATTATCAACTTGCAAGGAACCATGTGTAATACCAATCAATGGATTAGATAACTTGGATCGCTTTGCTATAGATTCCAACACAGAATCTAATGTGAGTTGGTCAAAGATTTCCTTAACTAAACAAAGATTTACAAGTAATTAGCAGGTGTTGCACGATTCCATATGGATTTCAGTTTTCTTTTTTGGCAAATTTTAAGGTCTGAATGTAAATTATAAGCATGCTAAAGTAAAAACTTGATTTATTCATAAATAAAAGAATAATGTAGAAAACGAACTACTTTCAACATCTGCTGAGTCAGCTTCTTGTTGATTTCTAACGATACTGAAAATTTAGGAAAAAAAATATTTCACCCTTTTTTAATAAGAGCCGATTATCTGTTTATATAACTGTTTCCTACTTTAACTTATCTTCTTACAAAGTTTATTATCGTCGTTCACGTTATGCTATCAGTAGAACTGGTCGAATTGATTTTTACTGTTTTCCCTCTTCACTTTTCTTCTTAATCCTTGAATTGTCATTGAGTGTTGTAACTGTCGTTTTGATTGTACGTCGTCGTTTTACCAGAATATTGTTTTTATCGTTGTCTTTCTCCACCTGTTGAATTTCTCTTCGTCGAAATTCACGTAGTTTAATACTCAACTTGGGTAATAAAACCTCAGTTGTTGTCGTCGATTGTTTTCCGCACTTCAAACTTGGGTAATTAAACCTGTTACTCGTTTGTCACCGTTAGTCACGAAAGATTATCCATCTATCAGTTAAAATGTCCTATGAACGTGTCGTCCTATTGGTGTCCTAAGAGCCAATCCCTCTTACTTATGCTCAATTATTTGAAACTTGATTCAAGATTTCATGTTTTCTGTCGGCAAATAGGTGCCTGGAAATTTTTAAACGCAAAAAAAAAATTCATTTCTTTTTCTTAAATCAATTTCGACAAGCTGACACGGTCTTTTTTACACTTCCATTTTAACCAAGATATCAGTCTATCATATGCTATCTGATTATTCAAGAATTGAAAACAAACTCTACATAATTTTAGAAAAAGTGAAACCACATTAGAGTGCTGAAATTAAACAGTGCAATGATCACAGCATATTTGCGGGTAATTTGAGCGAAACGGTTTAACTGATAACTTCTAAGTGATTTGATGACATACATATGAACATATCGAATATAAATTCTCGTCTGCGTGTTCCTCCACGTGAAACAAATAGTGATAATTTCCTCTAAATATTGGTGTAAAAGAAAGTTCAACGTTAAACCTTATTGATACATACTTTATATATTCATTACTACGTTTGCATCCAACTTTTAATTCTTGTGGCCACTTATTGTATGTTGTCTTTTATCAACTTTTTTTTTAACTCCTGTGCCACTGTGGTGACCAATATACACTTTCGCATATTGCCATCCACTCTTACGCAGCGGTTGCAATTACGCATTACTGTAATTGCATCTCTGTTTTAATTCTTGTGGATACTAATGCATCCACTGCCTATTAATATCCTCCACTTTATTTGCTGTACCTCTTTTTGAGAAAGTCTTACATTTGACAAATTTGGTTTCCATTCGTTTTTGCCGTTTCTAGCGTACGCAAAGATTGAGCAAGCGTTCCATCCAAATCATTGCTATGTTATTAATCATGCCTATAACATAATTTGGCTGAATCTGTAAATGAAAGAAAAAAAGGTGATATATAATTGTAGCATAGAAATTGTTTGAAATAATTCAACAAAAGTATATTCCAATTGAACAATTACCTGTAGCCTGTAGTAGCTATAGTAGCCCTTCGACTTCACCTTGAGTGTAGTAGTAACACTTATTAAGTATCTTGTTCTGGTCGTTATAATTCAACCTGCCTTATTACTTATTTTTCTCTAAATATCTCCTCTCTATTATTTATCATTTTAATCATCTGAGTTTTTATTATAATCGAACAATTTTACCTTCTCCATTGCACTTTTTTATCACCTTCACCTTGTACTGTATGATCTGCTGAGACGTTTATACGTTTCTTATCTTCAGCAAATCGTCCACTTAGCTGAGTCGATGATATATTTTTACAATGCGTACATTAAAAGAATTTCATTATCATAGTTATAAGTCAGAAGAAAAAGCGTGAAATATGTCTAGGTAACTGTCTATTTTCTTCAGGCGCTTTTTTCCAAAGTGTTTTTCTTCTTCAAGCGCTATTTTCCGAAATGTCTTGGAACTTTCCAGAATAGTGTAGCACAGTAGCTTAATCTACTTATGAAAACAAAATCATACCTCTATTATTCGTCCCAGGATTCTAGATTTAGGATGATTGCAGCGCAAATGTTACCAAATTACCGTAGGGAGAGGGAAGCAACAGTTCAAGAAACGCTAGCATTTTGCGCTGGATTTAGGGATAAGAGACGTGCGACTCGTAAGACTGCTAGAAAAATAGGCCCGTTTGTATCTAGTCCTGCAATCTCCCATAAAAGGCACGGAATTTTTAGGTAAAGCGCGAAATTTGAACCGTTGCCAGCAGCAACATTAACGTTTCCTCACAATGGCTACTGGCAGACCAGCTGCTGTTTTGTTGGCGAGGAGGTGGGGCAGTTTCGTGAGGGAAGTTCTTGCGGTAACTTTACTATCACTGATGTTATCTTTGAATGATTAACCTGACCTTTTCAGCTTGCTTACTCCAGATTTAAGTAGATAACGCCAAATGGCGCTAAAGGATTTTCTGACGAGGTAATTGGCTGGGAAACCTTATTTTATCATCCTCGATTTACTTACAATTATTTGCTAGCTTATGATAAAAAATTATCATTGAAAAGCAAAGTTTTTCAGGATATGTATCATGAAAAGAATGATGATTTTGAAGCTTAGTCAATTCAAAATTCAGGTTATCTTATCGTATTTTTTTCGAATTTCTTGATTCCTTTTTTGAATGTTAAATTAGATAATTTTGTCTTTTTTTTTTTTAACGTTCTTTCTTTACTTTCCAGCAGTGTTACAGCATGAAACAATTGCAATCATTATTATCTTTTGAGTTTCACTATAATAAAAAGAGTTATGATACTTGTACTGTAATAATGTTGCGGTCAAATTTTCACCAAGTTGTTATGCATAGATTTATTAGTAATATCAGCGGTATTCATGATTTTTCATCCCGATTTTATTTAAGCTGGCTAATTGCATATGAATTTTGAGGTACTCTATGGGTCGGCGGACACGTTTCTCTTCCGAAGGACAGGTATTTAGACAGTGAATGAAAAGCGACGAAAAATTGTTTTTGCAGTTGGCGCTTAGTAAGTCTTACGAATAGAATCAACACTACCAAGATTTTAAGAGTATTCTGGAATTCATTTCATTCTATAGATTCACCAAATGTACCCATACATTGCAGGTTACATCTTTTAAAACCATCTCAAACTTCCCTTGCATGGCACCTTCAGAGAATTGCATGATATCCTGTGTTAATGATCTCAATAAAACAACGTTTTTCATTGAATTTTAAGATTCAGAACGCATGATGAAAATGCATAAACTATTAGAAACTATATTATGCTTCGGTAAAGTTTCTGTTCCTTTTTTCTATTTCTGTTCCAAAAATTTTCATTTGTTAACATTGTAGGACATGATATGTGTATCTTCTTTATACCGGGCGTTAAAAATATCCAAATTATTCAGGGATATAATATGGCAATAGTTTGCAGATTATTTTCACTTCGTTCAAATATTTCTGATTAACACACAATTTATTTAATAATTTGCCTGTACAAATTTATCCGAATGATTTTTTTAACCAGATTACAATCAGTTCTCGATAGAAAACTTACCGGAATGTGGTCGAGATTTTTGGGACGAATTTGTGCAATAATGCTTTTCGTGATTTATTCTAGATTTTAGTAAAAAAATCTGCTAATCGAATTATACTTTTTCAAATATATTCGTTTATTATCAGTAATGTTAATTAAACAGTGTTGTGAATCTCTTCAATGCATCCCATGTATAGCTGTTTTTCTGGATGCATTTGCAGAACATATGCTAGATAATGACAATCAATTATTTGAAACTTGTTTCAAGATTTCATGTTTTCTGTCGGCAAATAGGCCGAACATACTATTACAGCAACTAAAAAATAAAAAGAGGGATTGTATATAGTGGATATAAGATCTTATTATTAACAAAGGATAAAGGGAAGGAGCTAACAAAGGAGTCAACCTAATAAACAACGTAGCGATGGGAAAAGCGTAATGGGATAATAAGCATACAAAAAAAGAAAAAAAAAAAATGGATATTTGATCTTAACAAAGAAGAATTCTCAGCGATATAAGCAGAGCAATTTCTCATTACAGAATTTACATTGGGTCGACGAGTTGAGGTATGGTGGTATTAGAGCGAGCTTAGGTCGTGTTAGAGGAAAACGGTTAGGAGCATGAGTAAGAGGGATTGGACCCAAGTTGAGTATTAAACTACGTGAATTTCGACGAAGAGAAATTCAACAGGTGGAGAAAGACAACGATAAAAACAATATTCTGGTAAAACGACGACGTACAATCAAAACGACAGTTACAACACTCAATGACAATTCAAGGATTAAGAAGAAAAGTGAAGAGGGAAAACAGTAAAAATCAATTCGACCAGTTCTACTGATAGCATAACGTGAACGACGATAATAAACTTTGTAAGAAGATAAGTTAAAGTAGGAAACAGTTATATAAACAGATAATCGGCTCTTATTAAAAAAGGGTGAAATATTTTTTTTCCTAAATTTTCAGTATCGTTAGAAATCAACAAGAAGCTGACTCAGCAGATGTTGAAAGTAGTTCGTTTTCTACATTATTCTTTTATTTATGAATAAATCAAGTTTTTACTTTAGCATGCTTATAATTTACATTCAGACCTTAAAATTTGCCAAAAAAGAAAACTGAAATCCATATGGAATCGTGCAACACCTGCTAATTACTTGTAAATCTTTGTTTAGTTAAGGAAATCTTTGACCAACTCACATTAGATTCTGTGTTGGAATCTATAGCAAAGCGATCCAAGTTATCTAATCCATTGATTGGTATTACACGTGGTTCCTTGCAAGTTGATAATCCTTTAATTCGGTATGTGAGTCGTTCCTGCATAAATTTTTCCTTTTTAATCTAATTTTAGATTCGTTGATTTTTTATTCTTTCCAGATCAACAAATTTCACCACGACGCGTGGAATAAATTTAGTAAGCCCTTATGAAGAAATATCAAAGTTTGAAGAGAAAGAAAACTTTCTAGTGATGTTTCCATGATCTGTAATGCAGTATGCCTTCATCATTGCTTTTTTGTTTTTTGAAACTTCTAAATGGACTATTTGATGCTTAAAACCAATGTAGGTGAAATTTCAAGAATACGTTATTGAGGTTATTTTGGGACAATCATTGAATAACTTGTGTTTTGATCTCTTGTAAATGCTTTATTATAGGATCGTCGTGGCAATGACCACATTAAAGCTTTGACAACTGATAATGTGGAGACATCTGGATATGTAAATGATAGTTTTATTCTTCTGCTTTTGTGTTCTTTTTTATCATTTTCTGGTAATTTAAAACATCAGTTGAATATTTTTGTTTTGCTATAGATTCGCGAATTTTGGTAGCACGTGTTATATGCTTTTCAAATGTTATTTTTGCAAAAGATCTTTTCAAAGTTTGTAAAATGGTCGAAGAACTTGGCTTGGATTTGGATGAAGAAATGCCGTTATGCTTGTTTGTATGCATTGCTTTCGTCTTTGATAACAATCTTGCAGTCACAAAGAGTTTGCTAGCAAATAGCTTTAACTGTTCTAATTTCTTTTTCTTCTCTTTATTTCTTACTTTTTGTTTCGTAAAAGAAACAAAAGAGCGGTTTCCATTGTAAGATCATTTGATTTGACGAATCGGAGTAAACAAAATATTCAGATTCAATACTTCTGTACTGAATTTCTGAAGCGAATATTTCCTATATAACATATATATATATATGGTATTAAGATTCTCTTTTGGATTAATGTAAACAATCCAAAAAGCACTGATAACAATTTCTTTTTTTACGTCTTTGCATCATTACTGCAGCAAATGTTAAAAAGCACGTAAATTCTAATTTACGGAATATCTTCTTTTTTTCTGTTCTCGTGAGTATAATAAATTGTTCAGAGCAGTTGCCAATCTTGCAAGCCAGCGTCACTGTACATCAAACAGTTTGAAGATGGCTTTTTTAGAAATGATCAAAGATATGTCAAATTTAGATTTCTGGAATGGTGAGCAACAGGTTATCCTTTAATTTGCACAAATTATTTTGAAATGATTATATTTGGATATTTTTATTTTCAGTTTCAAATCGTTTTGTTTAAATTTTTAATAACTGTTTGGTGGTTTTTCTACTTATTCTTATAAACAGAAGGGAAGATTTCCTAGTGTTATGTATATGCAGGCACGAAATGAATTGTTTTTTTACATGACAACATTTTTTATCTTGTACAGCTTGAGTTTGTCGACCAATTAAATGTAAATTTTTGTGGGAAATTTTCTTAATTGCAGGATGCACAAGAATTCCTTACAAACATTTTGAATATGATGCAAGAAGGATGTGACAAAATATTGCGTGAACAGCACAATATTGATTATCAGCAGGAAAGAAATAAATGAAATCCAATTACAGCAAATTTTGCATTTGTTATAGAATCTATGATAAGATGCAGGAGGTTCTTTTGATTTCTTTAATAGATCAGTGAGTTGTCATCTATGCCTTCAATATCCATCATCAGTTATAGTTGGCAATAAGCAAAATAAATATCTATTAAATATTGTTGATTCGGATCAATTATTCAAATGAGAAAATCAATTCAGATGTGAAGCAGTTACGAATAACAAAGAAGAAAGCATTATTTTACCGATTTCTATCCAAATGATGGACCAAAATGATTCCTGGTAAGTAAGTGTTTATTTCTCAAACATTTCTCCTCGATAAGATTAAAGTGAGAACGTCTTGTGGTAGTGTTTAAAAAAAGATTCACTCTTCAGGCAGATTTAAAAAAAAAAAAAAAAAAACATAAATTTTTTATCTTTAGATTATCAATTACAGTACAAGATTTGTTAAATGACAATTTATGATCTGAAGTAGTTGACAAGAAATGTGATTTATGCGGATGTAATAGTGCGAATAAAAGCCAGCAATTTACACGAATTCCGAGATAACTTTTTCACTTTCCTTAGTTAATGATAATAGTATTTAAATTTTGTCTTGTGCTTTCTTGCTAATTTTTACCAATTGTTTTCTGTATTAATTATTTTTACTAATGTTCTAAATGTACTAATTGTTAATTGTTTCAGATGTTTGAACATGTTTGTCAAACGTTATTCTTTCAACACAAGTGCAGCTGTAAAGCGCGACGATGAAATTGGAATTCTGCTTAAATCAAGATCTGGTCAGTGAATTAGAATCGTTTCCACCTTTGTCTTCTACTGCCAGGTAAGTATGCTATTTCTAGAAGCGTTTTTTTCTGAAGTGTTTCCAAGGTGATGAAAAATTGTTTAGAACTACAAGTTTCCGTTTAAGGAACGTCGATTTCGAGACTTCCAAGATGCTCAAAATAAGTCTTTTAAATTATGATAATAGAAATCGGGCAGAAGTTTTGTGTTGGATGTTATCAGAATAATGCAACTTAAAGGTGAGAAAAAAAAAACTGGAAGAGGAAAATTAGAAGCTCATGTTGAGTTTTAAAATGCTCGTTCTAAATGCATAAAATTTTCTCCGGTAATTTTTGGATTGTTTTTTCTATGTGATGAAATCTAACAAAATATATTATAATGATGCCATCAGTTGATTTTGGAAGGAAAAATAGGTTTAAAGGAGTTTTAAAAATGATTAGAGATAATTCCTGTAATATTTTACATTAAGAAAAAAGAAGTGCTACTTATTTTTGATCTTTTCTTTGCTTTAAAAAAGTGCAACTTTTATAACGTATCAGCGTTAGTATCGTAATCGTTCATCCATATTTTGATGATTAAGAAAATAGGTTAAATAGAATATCCGATGGATTTTCTCTTTTTGCAGGTTTACAAATAGTCGCTTAATGGATTTTGTTGTTGTAAGTTGTCCTTATTATCTCCTAAAATTTTTTTCAGTAACATTTGCAAGAATCTAAATTTCAATTAGCAATTATTTCACTGAAAATTGAACTGAATTTTATCACTTGAATGCTTGCCGGCTAATGTTATCATTTGCAACCATATTTGAAAGTGTATAAAATGTTCGCTTTATTTTTGTCATCATTATTTTCTTATTTATAATTGGTCATCATTATTTTTTCTTATTTATAATTTTTTTGCTTATTTTTGTCATCATTATTTTCTTATTTATAATTTTTTTTTTGCTGGAAGTTGTACGTCATCTTTTTTCTACAGACTGTCAAATTTTGACATGAACAACTACGTAGTATTAATATGATAGTTATCAGGACCAAACGTTTATTCTGTGTCGGCAAAATTTTATGTGCGCTCTTTCATTATGTTAACTTCGAACTAAGTGGTTATCAATGAAATTTTTTATTTTTAATTATATTAGCAATTTTTGCATTTATTAGACTAAAAGTATTCAATTTAGTCTCTCCTGTGTTTCAAACAAAACTGTCAAAGAAATTAAAAGTTGAAGAAAGGTTTTTTATGAAATTTTAAAACATTTTGTTATTCAACAGCATTTTTTTTTTAATTAGAATTGTCAAAAATATAGTCAGTTTCGTTTTGATGTGATAACTTATCGTATTTGTTTTATATTACATAAAATATCCATTGATAATCCATTTTTGATATAATGAAGCAAATACCATAAATTTACCATCGTTGCATTTTCTTTCTACGGACCGACAATAAGCATCATCTGGTATTGCTTTACATCTATTTGATTGCTGGACTATTCGTTTTGGTCATCATGATCATTCTCGATCACTATATCGTTCAATTAATATTTTAAGCATTTTTATGAATCATGATGTTGTGTATGGCTTATATCAAGTACAGCAAAATATTCGAGTTAATTAACTAATTAAAGTGTTAAATTTTTTTTCGTTTAGATTATCAAGAACTTTGTAAATCATTTTTAGGTTGTTAATTATAAGAGGATGTAATGCTTGCATAAATGAAAGCTGATGAATAGTTCAACCACTGATATTTAATGTCAGTGGTTGAAGAAATATTTAATTTAATTTATGCAGTAACATCTTTCTTTTAAGTTTATTTCATTCATTCATCATTCACTTCACTTGTTTAGACTTTTTTTCCTTTTTCGCTAAAGTAAGAAATTTTTTTTCCCATCCGAATACATGAAAAAAGCATTTAACATGCTTCTGCTAAGTTATTAAGTTTAAAAAGTTTGTTCGCACTATTCATCTAATAAAACCAAATTAGAATTTAGGTAGAAAAAAAGAACAAATTCAGAAGTGTCCCATTCACATTATGTGCTTGCTGAAAAAATATCTTTTTTAATGACATTTTTTCGATCAGTTCACTTATACTGAAATCAAAAATAAAAGTAATACAAGTTGGTAAATTTTGCATAAACTATATATAACGAATAACATGCATTAAAGTATGCATACATCAGTTAATTGAAAATTCCCGGTTTACCGATATTTTTCCTAACTTTCTAAGTTTACGTAACATTACGTTAATAGCAATAATGAAAATTGCAATAAGTAGAGTATTATCAACAATGATATTAATCTAAACGACATACGTGCCTTCAGTGATATTTATTCCTTATTATTTGTAAGAAATATCTTAAATGATATTCGTTCCCGATTATTCGTGCGAGATAAGCGTTACTTTTGTGATCATCTGATTGAACTAATAAGTTACTTTCGTGCATTATTTAGTTATATTACACAATTTTCTTCCAAATAAACAAATGGACACGTATACAAATATATATTTATATATTTTTTTCATCTCATTCAACGGAATTATAAACAGGTGTAACATTCCTGAAAGCTACTCCAATACAGCGCGTTTACTGAAAAAAAAAAAGTAAATGCATACGTTATTCCAAGGAAGTAAGCTGTAAACAGCAATTCTATTTCATTTATACCGGTTTTGTAAATACGGAAAAGGTCTTTTTTTTTTTTTTTTTTTTTTTTGTAAATAGGGAAAAAGATCTAGTTGATTAGTCACATGTTATTTTCCAAGATTTCTAGGTAAATATTTATCAATTGTGTAAGATTTTGAAGAATCACACTTGATCATACTTAATTATACAAATGTCCGTACAATAATTTTTCATTTTTAGTCTTCGTTTAAAAGAAAAAAGCTGATAAAATCTTTAGAAAATTTGATAAACCTGTCAACACTTAACTAATTGCAATTAGCTACTTTAATTACAAATTAATTAACCATTTTAATTAACTACGGAAAAAAAATCAGCTGCAAAATATTATCTTAAGTAATTTCATGCAATTTTTTGAATTATTTCATTTTATTTCAATAATTGTATGTTCTATTTGCACCAAACTTTTATCATTTCTAGAAGTACACTTGTCAAATTTTCAAATTTTCACGATTTATCTATTTCAATATTCATTTATTCTCTTTTCTTTCATTATTATTAATTATTTCCCACTAAATCTATGTTTAATCCTTTAAAAAAAAAAAAAGAAAAAAAGAACATATACTTTATTTTCCTAACGTATTTTTTGCTGGTATATACCGGGAATAATAATATAAATGATTCAGTGCTAGATATTGTTAGTTCATAGTTAAATAGTAATAGCACATTTAATATTTTATAATTTAAAACATGTTATGGTATAGTTTTAAGAGTTTATTTTATCACCAATATATTTTGCATTTCTCTTTCTTCTCGTAATGATGGATAAGGAAAATTTGTCTCGTTTCTAAAATAATAAAAAAAAAAGATTCTTTTCCAAAAAAAGTTTTTTTTGTAATTCCGATAAAAACGGATAAAGAAATTTTTCAAATTGAAAGAATTAAGAAGCAGAGAGTAGTAATATTTACATACATAGTATAATTAAGATAACAAAAATGAAGGAAATAATTAAATAAAATAAACAAGTAAGTAAACAAATTACAAATAATTCAATAAATGTTTAATTTGATTTTTTTTTTTTTCTATTAACAAAATTCATAATTTACAATTTCTAACTTTTTTTTCTTTCACCATCATATTAGTTAAAGCAAATATGAAGTGCATTTCAATGCATGCATGTGTGTGTGCATGTATGTGTGTGTGTGCATGTGTATGTGTGTTTACAGTTGCTTGTAATCCTATACAAATTGGAAAGATGATAGTTATTCAATATATAATGACAAAAAAAAATTTTTCTTGTGTATAGACACAGACAGACACACACACACACAGGTATTTATATATATTTGTTTATATACAATGTGATGGTTATTCGGTCGCAGATTCCCTTCTTTTTTTAAACTTTCTCTATTGTCCCTCTCTCTTCTTTTACCCTCTCTGCTTCTCTCTTTCTCGAAAGAAATAGAAAAAAAATTTTTAAACCATTGAATTTAATATTGTAATTTGATGATTGATACATAATATATAAATATGTAGTAGCAGACAGAGAATGAGAGGAAGGAAGGGAGAGCAAAGAGAGGAGGAAAGATGAAAAGGGAGATGAAATAAGGGAGAGAGAGAGAGAAAGAGGGAGTTATCACAATAAAATGCTATAATCCATCTCATCAAAAACTTTGGTTTCAATATATATCAGTTGTATCGTTATGCGCTCCTGGAAATTATAATTGTTACCTTTAGGATATGAACAAAAGTTTTTTTTAAAAATATTTTTTTTCCTTCCCTTTTTAAATTTAGTTATAATAGAGATAGTAATAGTAGTAGTAGTGTGAGAAGGATAGCATCATTAATTCGTCATGGTTATGTCAAAGAATAGTGCTTCCCCTTCTGTTGTCATTGGAATTTTCGT
The DNA here is from genome assembly GCF_000002995.4 of Brugia malayi. NCBI lineage: Eukaryota > Metazoa > Nematoda > Chromadorea > Rhabditida > Onchocercidae > Brugia > Brugia malayi. The sequence continues at coordinate 11,085,908 of NW_025062479.1, forward strand.
ACCCACTCATTTCCCAATCATACGACACAGATGTTTCACAGATGGTATTACCATTTGTTGTAACTGTTGTTACTTTCAACTATTTCTCTTTTCATTTGTGGTAATTTTCTCTCCAAAGTTTAATGATTTATTATGTTATCCGAATGAAAAAAAAAAGGGATGAAAAAAAAGAACAAGAAAAAAAACAAAAGAGACGCATGAATTATGTACAGATTCAATGATATAATTAAAACAAATATTGTAATCTTTTTCGTCTTGTTCCAAGGTTAAATTAATTAAAATTGAGTTAATTATAATGATTCAGTATGATTGTTTCTTTCTACTTTTTTTTTAATCCTTTTTTTTTTTCATCTTGAAATTTCTAGTTTTTTTTGTTAATTAGTTTATTTTAATTAGTTTGTTGTTTTTTTTTTGTCTATCACATTAAATAACGTGTAAGGTAATTGCTGTAATTTTTTTTTCTTTGTTTCCTTTTGCTACATGTAATTAACTTAGATTTTACTTTTAGAAAAAATTTTCGAACCTATTTCGCAAATATTTCATTTTATATTTGTAACCTGTAGAATTATTGCTGATTATGACTCAGTTCTGATATTTAAATTTATTTTTGTTATTTTAGAGGGTTTTCATTTGATCATTTTGGTATGCGCCCTTCTCATTCTGTAGCACAATGCGCATTGGTGCTCTGTTTCCTTTTTCCATCATCAGTTGAGCATGGTATGTTCGTTTTAGTTCTTTTTTTTTCTCCTACTTTTTCTCTTCTTTTTGCTTTTCCTTTCATTAAAATGAGCATATTTCGAAATGTAAAATTTCAAATGATGAATACAACTTTAAAAATTCTTCTAGATCATAAGTTTTTATATATTTACATATGTGAATTATCAAATGACTAAATGGTTTCGTTTAACTTAAAAAATCGAGTTTATGAATAGAAATGGTATACATAATAATGAAAACGAAAATTTATTTTTATTTCAAAAAATTACAATCGTTTTATTTCATGATCTTACCGATGATAATAAAAAAAAATTTTTTTTTTGAGAACCACCAGAAGAAGATGTATGTAATGAACGGTCATGTTATCCTGCAACTGGCAATCTTCTAATTGGACGGAAGAAAAGTCTCAGTGCAACGTCAACATGTGGTTTACATGGTCGACAACGTTATTGTATTGTATCACACTTAGAAGAGCAAACAAAATGTTTTTATTGTGACAGTAGAACAGAGTGGAAACCAAATCGGGAGCCATATAAATTGAGTCATAGGTATGTATGCATCTTTTAGAGTAATACATTAAAATGATTTTATCAATTTATTGCTTATTTACATATCTTAAGATGTAAACAGTTTTGCGATATTATTGGTATACTTTCAGTATCGTCAGAGTATGATACTTTTATGTGTATTTAGCGCTGTTAATATTCTACTACCTCTTCATGTTTTAAAAATGCTCCAATGCTTACATCAGTGTCTGATTTAATCAATATATTTATATTTGTTGATGCACTTATTTATACTTGTTATTTGAGGATTGAAAATGTAGTTTCGGAGTCATATGAAGATCGTAATAGGAATTGGTGGCAGTCAGAAAATGGCGTACAAAATGTTTCAATACGGCTGGATCTCGAAGCTGAATTTCATTTTACTCATTTGATCATAACATTCAAATCTTTTCGTCCCGCTGCTATGATTATTGAACGTTCAGCTGATTATGCAAAGACATGGTTAAGATTTTTTTCGTTAATTCACTTTGACGTACGAATTATTTTACTGCATTTGTCGGAAAGCATTTTTTAATACAAAGGGTAATTAAACGAGTGAGAAGAAACAATAAATGGGTTTTAAACTTTCCCGAGAGTCTCAGTTTTCTCTACATGGGCGTTAAGGGACAGTGAGTGTGAACAATTGATATAGGGCACGAATTTCAGGACTCCATATAGATATTTTGCATACGATTGTCAAAATACCTTCCCAAACATTCCTGAAAGACCCCCGAAAAAACATACAGATGTCATTTGCACAAGACGGTACAGCGATGTTGCTCCTTCTACGGGTGGCGAAGTTCGTTTAGTATTTTTTTCTTCCAAATTTCTTAGTTTCTGGAAATATTCTTAGTTCTATGACATTTGAATCCATTGAAATCTGTTTTTAACGAATATGTTGTTATCATGATATTGGAAATTTCAGTTAGTCTACAAAGTAATCTCACCACATATTCCGACGGAAAATCCATATGCTGATGAGATTGCAAATTTATTGAAAGTGACGAATATTCGAATCAATTTCACTAAGCTTCATACACTTGGTGATGATTTGTTGGATTACAGGTAGTTTTCATTTTTTCAACAATTTTGATTAACATAAATTCGGACATCTCTCGATGGATTTTTTTTTTTTCCAAAATGAAAGAGAATGCGGTAAGGTGACGGTAGTACTGTTTGATTATTTAATATGTGAGTCTTTAACATGGAAAAGGCTTTTGATACTTGCATGTGCTAATATCAGGTTCAAGATATTATTTGAATTTGTCTGATTGATCATTATCAGTTTTCTTTCTACTGATTTTAAAATGTAAGGCAAATGTTGAAAAAGTACATTAGAAATAAATGCTTCGTTGACCTTCCTTGAAAAATTATTTCTCGTATGAATCTGAATCCATGCACAAGTTATCTTAATTTTAGACCAGAAATAGATGAGAAATATTATTACGCCATCTATGAATTGGTCGTTCGTGGGTCATGCTCTTGCTATGGTCATGCTCAGCGTTGCATACCAATGGATAATGCTGCCCGAGTTTCTGTTCCTTATAGGGCTGATATGGTACTATTTTGTTCAGTTGATAGTTTTTTTTTTTTTTATATATTTTGAAACTAACTATATTTCCTTAGGAAGGCATAAATATGGTAACCCTGTTATTTTAAAAAAACCTGCTTAATATCGTTAATGTTATTCAGAAAATTTATTTTAAGTGAAGTTTCGACCCTTTCAGGTACATGGACGATGTGAGTGCACTCACAACACAAAGGGATTAAATTGTGAACAGTGCATGGATTTCTTCAATGATTTACCGTGGCGTCCAGCGATTGGTGATGACTCAAACGAATGCAAACGATGCGAATGCAACGGTCATGCAGCAAGGTGTCATTTCGATCGTGCAGTCTATCAAGCTTCTGGTAAATTTTCATTTTCATTAAACCAAAACTTGAGAAATTTCTTAGGTTTCAGTAGTTTTATTTTAATTTTATTCTATGAAAATCCAAGAATTTTTTATCAGCCGAACTAGTGGAAAAAATAGAATATGGAGTATCCGTAAGTAATTTCATGATAGCTATTTAGATTTCATTCTCTAGGACCTCTTTTTCCCAAATTCCTTCTTTTTCCATTGCTTTGTATCCTTTTATCTGCTTACCAATCTTTGATCTTTAATAATTTGAGATTTTTTGCAGGATTCGTATCAGGCGGAGTGTGTGACGAATGCTTGCACAATACTCAAGGCAAAAACTGTGAGCAGTGCAAGCCATATTTCTATCGGAATCCGGATCGACCAATTACTGATCCATACGTTTGTTTACCCTGCAAATGTGACAAGGTTTGGCTCGTTTACTTTATTTGTTCGTTTAGTCTGTTTAATCTTGTTTAGTCGGTTCTTGCTGAAATGTGGTTCTTTTACAGACTGGTTCCTTAAATGATGGAATCTGTGAAGGTGAAGAAGATTCAGAGCGGGGCCTTGTTGCTGGCAAGTGCTACTGTAAATCGAATGTTGAAGGGCCATGGCAAGTTTCTAATTTTGGGGCTATTCCGGATAGTAACTTTCGGTTAGGATCATAGTTCAGACATTTATCTAAAGTTATCGATAATTTTGCTATCATTATTTCAGGTGTGACCATTGTAAAAATGGATTTTGGAAATTGACAGCTGACGATCCAAATGGTTGTCGTCCATGTAGTTGCGATTTATTAGGCTCATTCAACAATGAGGGATGTAATAAGCAAACTGGCGAATGCCTTTGCAAACAGCTTGTTACTGGTGATGCCTGTGACAAATGCTTGGTTGGTTTTTTTTTTTATTTGTGAATTAGTTCCAGAGGTTAAAATATCAAGTAGACATTAAGTTCATTCGTTTTTATGTAATCGGAATGACATGTTTTTAGCCGGAGCATTACGGACTAAGTGATGATCTATACGGCTGTAAACCTTGTGATTGTGATTTGGGTGGATCAGTTGATAATCACTGTGATGTTATTACCGGACAATGCAAATGTAGGAGAAACTTTAGCGGTCGACGTTGTGACACTGCCGAAAGTGCTTATTATTGTCCATCTATTAATCATTATACATTGGAAGCAGAGGAGGCAGAAATTACTGATGTAAGTATCGCAATAAATTTTGGAATGATTCTGTTGCGTACGTTGGTAAAGTACTGATAATGATAACATCCACTCAAAAATTTCTATTCACTAACTTACAGGGACAAATCGAATTCAGAGAGCTTCCAGTATTTGTAAGAGATCATACATGGACAGGCGATGGCTTTGTTAGAGCCAGTGAACATACTCAATTAGTATTCAAAATTGACAACCTTGCTCAAAGCATGCATTACAATATCATTATCAAATATGAACCAATGCAAGTACGAATTCAAGGATTTATTGGATATGTTTACTATTATATTATTTAATTGTGACTTTTTCGGAAAGAAATATTTGTGACAAAATTTATTTTCAGGATGATATTGGGTGGGAAAATATACAATTAACAGTTGTACGGCCTACAGATCCATCAGTCGATGGAGTCTGTAAGAATCTTTCACCTTCGGATGATTTCTTAACTGCAAAATTTCATCCTAATTCAGGGTACGTTGAGGTAAGAATCTTCCTTGCAGTTTTTTATTTCAGTATATTTTCTTTTTTTATTATTATGATAGACAAGCAAGTTTGACTTTTGTCATTTCCACTTGATCATTATTTGATATATATTATATTGTTTTTTTCTCCTTAAATCGTACAGTTTTTCTTAAGCATTATGTATTAATCTGAAAAATTTTAGGTTGTGCCGGATGTTTGTTTAGAAGCTGACGTTCCATACGAAATTCTTGTGCAAATGGGAGAAAAGCGAACTAAAGTAAGCGACAGAACAGCTACTGTACTCATTGATTCAATAGTTCTTGTCCCACCTACCGAAGAACTTTTCATTTCACAAGGAATTTCTGCTGACAATCATCACAGGTAATTATCTCTTAAGTGCGTGTCATAGATATATTCTGAGGCAATCTTTAGTTCTTTATAAAAAATCTAACGATAACATATATTTATAATTTTAGAGTGGAGTACGAGCGCTCTCAGTGCAGAACACAACAGTTATCTTTAACGCCGATATCAGATTTGCCAGACGTATGCGTTCGCTATATTTGTCCAGTCGCAGCAATGTTATTAAATCGTAGTTTGGAATGTGAATGTGATGCTACAGGTTCACGTTCCGGAATATGCTCCGGCAAGGGTGGGCAATGCGATTGTAAACCGAATGTTATTGGAAGAAGGTTGAACTGTTTATTGAGTCTGTTTATAGTTTATTGTTTTTAATTTGTGCTTGAAGTTGAAATTTTACTTCCTCCTAGATTGGGAAACTGGGCTCGTTTTGAGGTGTTTTTTCGGGATATTTGTCATTATTACTGTTATAATTACTATTTAATGAAAATATATTTTTTTTTTTTTTGTGTGGAGAAATAATATTTAATTTAGTCGACAGGGATAAATTATCTTCATCTCACCTATCTGTTACATTATCTCCGTAAATATACATCAGAATAAAATTTGATTTAAACTTAATCTTATTTGAGGTGCGATCGGTGTGCAGTTGGAACATATGGTTTTGGTCCTTCCGGTTGTACATCATGTGAATGTGATAGTGTTGGCTCATTAAATAATAACTGTAACCGCCAAAGCGGCCAATGTAGTTGCAGGGAACGTGGAATTACCGGAAGGTACCGCTACTTTTTTTCGTATATTTTCTTCCCCACTTATTAAAAAAATATATATATATATATCCAAGTGTCAGTTTTATTCTTTGTAGAATTTTCTTTTATATATATATAGATCCAATTTTATATATATATATATCCATCCAAGTGTCAGTTTTATTCTTTGTAGAATTTTCTTTTATATATATATATATATCCAAGTGTCAGTTTTATTCTTTGTAGAAGTGTCAGTTTTATTCTTTGTAGAATTTGTAGAATTTATTCTTTGTAGAATTATTAGTTTTCTTTATATAATCAGGAAAAATTTTAGTGTTCACAGTTCTAAAACATCCTTGTAATGCCTGTGAAATAATGGTAGGTATTAAGGATATTTTATTATTTTAGCTTTCCACATTTATGTATAATCCTCAGAACAAAGTTATCATTTCCGTCTATTTTTAGGCAATGTAATCAGTGTCAGCCAGGATTTTGGTCATTTCCAGATTGCCGTGTCTGCCAGTGCAATGATCATGCTTCCATATGTGATCAGAAAACTGGAGCTTGTATTGATTGTCTTGACCTTACTGATGGTTATTATTGCGATCATTGCAAGGTAGCGGAATTATAATATAAATTCAGTAGAGTGTAAAATTCATTTAATATTCTTGAAATATAGTAGTTTCACGCTTACAGAGATAATTTTTCACTCATTTATAATATGCACACTGTGTTTCAACTTTCCGAACAAGTCATTTGCTTAACTGCTACACATTTACTTTTAGCCAAGTATTGTGTAAATTTTTGTGCATATGTTGTATAGTCTTGTTCTCATTCATAAACAGATTACATGAAAATGCAAAGTATTGATTTTTTTTTTAAAGGATGGTTATTATGGTGACCCACGACTTGGTATCAATTTGTCATGTAAGCCATGTCCTTGTCCTGGTGGTCTGGATAGTGGTTTCCAACATGCAGATACATGCTATCTTCGTCCTAGTGAACATTCGGAAGCTCCTGATGTAGTTTGTAACTGCAGGTATAGTTGAGCTAATTTTACAAATTACGTGCAAATTTACCACTAACTGTGATTCATATCATAATTAAATTTGAAATATCAGCATCTTTATTGCAGAATAGGATATACTGGTGAACGCTGTTCTTCATGTGCGGTAAATCATTGGGGAAATCCGAATGAATTAGGTGGGACTTGTGAACCATGTGAATGCAATGGTAACATTGATGTGAATGTCGAAGGAAGTTGTGATCCAGTGACTGGCGATTGTATTAAATGTCTTCATAACACGGAAGGTGCACAATGTGAGGATTGCATGGAGGGTTATTATGGTGATGCGAAGATACGAAGCTGTCAAAAGTAAGTAGTTAAAATTAATCATTTAAGTTCATGTGGTTCAACGTTTAGTTTAAATTTTTCTCCAATTTTATATTTGTAGTTGCGTAACTTTAGTTCTAAAAAAAAAAAAAAATGAAATTTGTGAACTTTCATAAAATTAGTGTAAATTTACTGGCTCCTAAGCAGTATAAAAATAAATTTGATGTAGATAGATTACAGGGACTTTACTAAACCTATTTGATTCATCTCTAACGGTATCTGTAGCTTTGGGTTTTTTCAAGGCTGTTCAGTCATCCCGTTCACTGTTTTTTTATTTCGTTATCCTGATTTGGTTTACTGATGAATTGACCATTGTTTATGTTTACACAGATGTGTTTGTAACGATCTGGGAACAAATAGAACAGCTGGAGCATGTGATCGTGTTACCGGCCAATGTCCATGTTTACCAAATGTTATAGGGATAGCGTGTGATTTATGTGCCGTTCATCATTTCGATTTGGCTAGTGGTAGTGCATTTGTTTAAATAATATTATTTTATTACTATGTTCATTTGTTTTTTCTATGATTGCGTGCTGGAAGGGAGGTTTATTCACTGAATGACGTTAGCATGTCATGTAATAAAACTTCGAAATGATTTGTATCGTAAATTACTTTTTTTAAGGAAAAGGTTGCGAACCATGCAAATGTGATCCAACTGGTGTTATTCTTAGTGATGATGGTATGTCTCAATTGCAATGTAATGAATTGGATGGACGATGTTACTGTAAGCCAGGAAGAGGAGGACGTACATGGTAATTAATGCTCCTTTTTTTTTTTTTTTTTTTTTTTTTTTTTAAGTTTATTTCTTGAATTTGCGAGACTTTCTATATTTTTTGTAGTTCGGATTGTGAGGATTATCACTGGGGTGATCCAGCAACTGGTGAATGTCGTAAATGTGAGTGTGACCGAATTGGTTCAGCTACCCAACAGTGTGATCGTAACAATGGTTCATGTATTTGTTTACCTGGCTCAGGAGGTAAGCTAGTTTTTTTCTATTTTCAAAATGCTGATTAAATTTTTATTTTAATTATACCGATAACTATTTCAGGGCCATTATGTAATATGTGTGCTCGTGGTTATACCGGTCAATGGCCACGATGTCAAGCTTGTGGTGAATGTTTCCAAAATTGGGATGAAATCATTCAAGATTTGAGAAATCAAGTTGAAGCTCTGATTGGTAAATTCTTGTTTATTTTAATTAATGAAGACCATAATGATGATTGGTGCATTATGGAGAGCAAAAAAAAGTGAAAATTTCCTTTTTTTGGTAAAAATGAACTTTTTGAAGTAAGAACTAAAAATTGTTCTGGATGAAGTAAGTTTTAACACCATAACTGTATTTTGGAATTTATTTTCAAGTTTCATTTTTTTATTTGAAATAATTTTTCAGAAACAGCTAAAAACGTTGAAGATACAGGCGTTGCCTCTGTTTATGATAATGAATTTGAAAAAATGGAAAACAGTCTGTTGGATTTAAAGACACAGCTGGAATCAGCAAATATAACACGAAGGAATGTGATTGGGTTGCAAAATGAAATTGATAAACTTCGACAAAATGTATCTATCTAACATATTTGCGTGTTTGTTGTATCATGATCTTTTTTTTTTTACGCGTAAATTCTTCAATTGTTAAGAAAGTTTAACGCATTTTTTTTTTTTTTGTTTTGTTTTGTTTTGTTTTCGTATTTTAATTACTTTTCGTTTTATTGCAGATCAATTTGAAAAAAGAATTGTTGAATTCTGTTGGAGGACGTATAACTGAAATTTCAAGCAATGTCGATGGAGCTGATTTAGAATTGAAATCATTAGTCGAAGAAGCTGACAGACTTACGGAAAAGTCACAGGCATTTCAAGAAAATGCAACATTATTACGAGTTACTGACGTACAGGTGATAGTCATTATTTTACTTTTGCTTGAAAATGAAAAATAATATTTGCTGCATGTTTTCTTTTTATATTTCAATAACTTCTTGATCTGTTCTTCAGAAAACATAAGAGATTTCTCTTGTTCTCAGAATAATGAATTAAGGCACTGTTGTCTACCTTTGGTAGAGGTACTGTTGTCAGTTACTTTTTATTTCATGTATAACTCTCATAGTTTTTTGGTTTTACTTAGGAGAGTAAGAAGTATTAGGGTTAAATAAATTGATTTTATTAAAAATTGTTTATATTTAATCAGTTTTTTTATACTATCAGGGCGCATACAATATCACTCGGGAATCAGCTGAAAAATCATCTGCTGCAAAGCTGCGCACTGACCAAGCAGATTTAAAAATTACCAGTGCTGAAAGCAGTAGACAGGAAGCAATACAACTGTTGGATAACAATCAACTTGATTTTGAGAAACAGTTCAGTGAAAATGAAATGGCTTTGGTACGAATTGATAAGCAGGTATATTTTTTACAAATCATGTAGAGGAATTAGTTTACACTTCTTTTCATCTTGCGAAATATTTACTAAGCGCTCTTTAGCTGGCAAATTTCGAAACTGTATTGCCGATGCTGAATAGAGACGTTTGCGGTGCAGAATCAGCTCCTTGTGATCAACTATGTGGTGGACCGGGATCTTGTGGTCATTGTGGTGGACGGTCATGTCTTTCCGGTTCTGTGAGCAAAGCCGAAATGGCGAAAAAGTTTGCTGATGAAGCAGATCAAAAGTTAAATGAGAAGCAGAAAGAAGCAGAAGAGGTTTGTGACTAATCAGTTTTCTTCTTTCTTTTAGTGTATGATGATAATTTGGGAATGAATAAATTAATCGGAATATTTGCACTATTGGAATTGTTTTTTCCAAAAAGTTTTATCTGTATATACATCAATGAGTGATTATTCTTATAAGTTATGATAATGAAGAACGATTTTTTTTTTTTTGAAGATTTTTAATACATTAGTACTAATAATAGTGGTCAGTGGCTCTAAACATTTCTTAATTTTACTACTTTTCGAATAATTCTGGTATTTGAATTCATTCTTTGCAGGTTCTTGGTCGTATACGAGAAATATTACAACAAACTTTCATTACAAAAAACAAAGCTAAAGATGGCCATGATATTGCTGAAGCGGCAGCTAGACAGGTTGCTTACCTCGTTCTCTACCAAGGACAGTTTTTTTTTTTTTTTTTTTTTTTTTTTAAGCTGAAATAAATTACTGACTTTAACATTTAATCAAAATATTTTGTTTTCTGGCAAATCAAACTCGAGCATCTCTGGAAGAAATTTTGGATCAAATGAAGGAATTCATTGATAATAACCAACGTTCTAGTCCAGAACAAATACGAGCATTAGCTGAAGAGATAAAAATGGCAAAAATATCTCTTACATCTGATCAAATTGAGGAACTGGCAGATCAGGTTAGTTTTCGTTATATTAACATAATTTTAAGTTAAATCATAATTATGAAATTTCGTTTTTTATTCCAGGGAAAAAATATGGAAATCTTTTTCTTACTAATAGAATATTCTCTTCCTCTTTCTTTAGGTTCGCGAGAGACTGCTTAATATCAATAATATTGATATTATATTGAATGAAACACGAGGTAATAAGACAATTGCTGAAGCTTTACAAAAATCTGCAGAATTGGCAAGTATGCGTGCAGCTGAAATCAGGTATGTGCTTGTTGTGAGTGTGAAATATAGTGAAATTATATTTATTGGACTAAATAAAAACTTTGCAATTCAGTTAACTGTCCTTGAAATTTAAAACGTTAAATTTTTTTTTTCTGGTTCATAAGTGATTTTAAAATCATATTATTACTTATATAGAAAAATTTTATTATAGAAACACTACAACAGTGGTACGCCAAGCCTTACAAAGAGCTGGTACAGCACAGGAAGTAGCTAAAGGTGCGATAAAGAATGCAACGGAGCAAGTTATGGATGCTCGGTTGGTTCTTTTTCAGAAAAAGATCAATTTTTTTGTGTCCTGTTACTACGTAGGAGGTAGAAGTACATATTTTTTTTTTTATTAATAACACAATGTGTGCTTTTAAATGCGCAATTTTTCAATTTTGAATGAAGCTTTATAATTTAGGAATGACTTGAATAGTGCAACCGATGAGTTACGACTTGTGGAAATATCGACAGCAAAAACAAATGAAACATTAGTAAAATTGGAAAGTGCAATGAAAGATATTAATGTGCAGTATTTATCGATATCTGAAGATACGAAATATGCATACGAAGCTGCTGATAAAGCCATACGTCAGGCAGAATTTGCTGAAGTAGCCAGTGAGCAACTCGAGGTAATTTTTTGTTTTAGGAAACAAAAAAAAAAAAAAATAGCAGTGATACATTTTTTTTTTTCAGTAATTAAATTGCACATGATTTAACATAAAAGATCCTTATCATTACTTAGAAAAAAAAAAGATAAGATTACTAAAGATATAATTCAGATTAGAAGGTTGCAATAAATGATCATTTGCTATTTTCTGCTTGTTAATGGTTACGAAAATGTATGTGAATTCATATAAATATGACATGAACTATGTCATACTGTATGTTTAACTTGCTCATTTTATATATTAATCATTTTCAGGTTTCGTTTGAAAAAGCTAAAGAACTTTTGTCGTCGCAAAATATTGGTAATGAATTACCTCAAGCAAGAGCTGAAGAATTGCGTAAACGAGCAACACAGCTTTTGCATAAGACACAGCGACACCGTAGCGATATCTCACGTATGTTACACTGACTAATTTTTTTCTGTTTATTTTAAACCTTATGTTGAAATGAAATATCACTTATCTGTTGTAAGTTTGAGTCATGCAAAAATTTCTTATGTTATTTATACAAGATAAACTTTAAAATATTCTTTATTTTACAGAACTTTCCGCTAACATGGATGCATTTGATGTGCGCTTAGCGGATTATAATCGTGAACTGAGTGAACTTCATTCAAGGATCGATACAGTTACCACTCAGGTACATAAACAAATCGAATACTACTCAACATGCGATATTTAGATACACCAAGTTGTAGCCATATTTTCCTCTTATCGTTATGTTTTGTTTTGATCTTCATATTGAAATGAAATGGCTATTTGTCGATGGAAACAAAAAAAAAAGAAAACCAGAAATTTTAAAATTCATTGAAAAATTTTTAGTCAGTTAATCTTCCCTTAACTTCATGCTAATACTAATTATCATTTGATGTAATGCACAAGTTACAGCTAATCTACCGATTGATTTAAGCGACTGTATAGAACTAAATATATCAAACTTCTATTTCGTTTTTGCACTCATAAATAAGCGAAATAAAAAGGAAATTCAAATTTGAGCGGTATTTTGGTAATTAATTCAATATAGTCGCTGACATATATTTGTCTCTTTGTGCTCTCTAAAAATCTCACTATTTCTCGAAGAAATTTCTCATCTTTTTCATTGTTGTCTTTCTATATCAACTCAGCTAATTATTTCCACTATCACTGTCATTATCATCATTTGTAAAGCATACTTTTTTTCTCTTATTTTAACTATCAGTTAATTGGATCATCATCGTATGGTAGAACTGCCAAAAAATGCAACAATGGTGCTTTGCTATTGTTAACATTTGGTCTATTTATTTCTATTTCTTAGATGTCACTTATATAATGATCCATTTTTCATTCATTATACAAATTTATTGTGCCTTAAAATGTCTGAAATTTTCAAATTTTAATATTTTTCTGTGCATTTTTGAATTTAACAGAACTTAATTCAATCCCTTTTTTTTTTTTTTTCGTTTTCTTATTCCTCCTCATTTTAGTTTTCGATTTCAAAAATTTGCTTAACATTTCTTTCTCATATCGTTTTTCGCTTTTTGTTTTTATTTCATCGTTGTTGTTTTTTATCGTTTTTTAATGATTATTTGCCAACCAATTCTACCTGCCATTTCGCTTCTCAATGTTTTTCTTTTCGCTTATCTACTTTATTATTGATTAACTGATTGTTAAAAATATTTTCGAAAGAAAAATAATAATAAGCCTATAATTTTTTTTTGTCATTTCTCATATTGCGAGAAGAGGGAAAATTAGTTTTCTTTTTCTTGTATCTTGGTTTTGATCTTGCTCTACTGGAGTTTTTACAGGTGAAAGCAGAAATAAAGCAAACTTTTTTCCCGATTTATTCCATAGTTGTGCATATTGACTTTATCACTACCTTTTTCCTGATACGATCATTTTATAGCTAAATTGTATAGAATTTGGTAAATTTGGAATTTTATTTTATAATTTTTAGAAAATTTCTATTTTAAAACAAATCGAACAAAATTTCAACTAATGATGCATCTTTTATAATTCGCTGTTGCTTCATATCCATATCATTAGCGCTGAATATAATTCATAATTACCTCAACATGCAAATCTCCTAATTGTTAAATAAATCCCGTATATTTCATGTGAATGAATATTTGTGAAATTAAGTTAATTTATAATCAAGTTAATTTAGCGATTCTTTTGTTTTTTTTATGTGCATGAAATGGGTATTTCTTCATTCCAAATAAGTTTAAACTTGTAGTAGCAAAGTTTATTTTGATCTTTTAACTAGTAAAACAAAGGATAGTTGTATAATTAATTTCAACAAATGGAAATATTTTATGGAATTTTGTCACAAAATTTATTTCAATTTTTGAAATAAATTTTTTTCATCAAAAATTAAAAATCTTATATACCTGATAATTATGGTAAAATATTGAAATATTGATATAAGACATAAAATATTTTGCTTTGATATATGAATTCTTGATAAAAAGGAAGCATGAAGATATAAGTATAAATAAATAAATTAAATAAAGATATATATTACATAGTAGTACTAGCAAATAACAAGCAAATAACAAATAACATGATAAATGAATATCATTAATTATTGGTAAAATAATAGTAGGATGAATAATAAAAGAAAAGGAGGGAAAAAAATTAGTGCTTAAGTAATCAACGAAAGAATCACGCATGAATAATTCCCGTGTCAACACATTAACGAATAGATATAAATGGCCATTGTATGTACATTCGTGAATTCACGCATATATGCAATATATTTCTATAGAATGCTTATAACATATGCTAATTCTTATATATTAAAGCGTAAAAGATTGATTCGTATTTGTTCATTTTAAAAGTCTCACTTTTTCTTATTAATCTTATTTTATTGATTATCAACAAATTGAAATGTCAAGTATGATACTACAAAATTGTTAAAAAAGAAAAGAGTAAGAGCTAATTAGATTATTAATATATTAATAAGTGATAAGTAACCATAATAATTAGTAGTAATAATAACTAGTAATAATAATAATAATAATAAATATTAATAATAACAACAATAATAGTAATATGCTATGTCGGCTATTGCTATTTCATTATTGATTACAGCTGCTATTCATTTTTCTCATCGTTATCAACGTTAATTATCAATAAATGCTGTTGTGATTTATTATTAGCTCAGTTTCTCTAACATAAACGGTAACCACATGTGGCACAAGGTTAAAGGTTACATTTGATCATCAACATCTTCAAATCACTTACTGTTTCATTGATGTGATGATGTGGTATAGAGTCAAAATCTAGATTTGAATAGTAATTTTCTCAATCAAAACAATCTAAATTTTGTATTTCATTAATTTAATAATAAAATTGTTCAATATAAAATTAGTCAGCTAGTTATGACTTATCGTTTAGAATGATTAATAATAAATATTAATCAGAAAACCATAATGTAGCAAATCATTTTAGGATTTAATAAGTTGTTGGAACAAAAAAAAAAGAAATCGGTGAGAAAGAAGGAAAAATAAAAATTGAATAAAAAGGACAAATGAAATAACTCTGAGGTATATAACTAATCGGGGCGGAAAGCATACATTAATTTCCTGGCGCCTCCTTTACCCCATTACACCCGTATTCTCGAAGAAATGTGTTAAAATTCCTCTTCTTAACTAATTTCTTCCTTAAGTTTATTGTTTATTTATGCATCTTTAAGTTTATTGTTCATTTCAATTGTTTATTTATTCCACATAAACAATATGATAATATCAAGTGATATAGTTATTTCTTTAAATTTCTGAAAGTACTACTGTTTAATATTCTTATTATTAGCAGCAGCCAGTAGTAGTAGTAGTAGTAGTAGTAGTAGTAGTAGTAGTAGTAGTAGTAGTAGTAGTAGTAGTAGTAGTAGTAGTAGTAGTAGTAGTAGTAGTAGTAGTAGTAGTAGTAGTAGTAGTAGTAGTAGTAGTAGTAGTAGTAGTAGTAGTAGTAGTAGTAGTAGTAGTAGTAGTAGTAGTATAGTAGTAGTAGTAGTAGTAGTAGTAGTAGTAGTAGTAGTAGTAGTAGTAGTAGTAGTAGTAGTAGTAGTAGTAGTAGTAGTAGTAGTAGTAGTAGTAGTAGTAGTAGTAGTAGTAGTAGTAGTAGTAGTAGTAGTAGTAGTAGTAGTAGTAGTAGTAGTAGTAGTAGTAGTAGTAGTAGTAGTAGTAGTAGTAGTAGTAGTAGTAGTAGTAGTAGTAGTAGTAGTAGTAGTAGTAGTAGTAGTAGTAGTAGTAGTAGTAGTAGTAGTAGTAGTAGTAGTAGTAGTAGTAGTAGTAGTAGTAGTAGTAGTAGTAGTAGTAGTAGTAGTAGTAGTAGTAGTAGTAGTAGTAGTAGTAGTAGTAGTAGTAGTAGTAGTAGTAGTAGTAGTAGTAGTAGTAGTAGTAGTAGTAGTAGTAGTAGTAGTAGTAGTAGTAGTAGTAGTAGTAGTAGTAGTAGTAGTAGTACCAGGCCCTTACAGCTTAATACTTTTGCTTTTGGACGATCTCTGACTTCACACAGACAAAAACGGATCACGGATCAACAGACAGCTACATACATACATACACACATACATACACTCAACATCGTTCATTTCAATAAAGTGTTTGCTTATTTGCCTCTTCAGCTCATTCAAATCGAAATTTAATATATTTCTATTTAGCTATAATGTCTGATTAGAATGAATTCTACATGTGTTAATTTAATTATACATTTTGCTACTATTATTAATTTTATAGTTTTAGATGATGTTTGCTTTATCGTTCCCTTTTAACAATTAATTAAGCAAAATGCATCTTTTATTTATTATTAATGTATTAATAATTACCATATTTTCACGCATATTTCACTGTTCAAACATAATTGATAAATGTAAATAACTATGGTAACAATATTATATAATACATTAATATGTGTTATAAAAAAAGAATTTTTTCCATATATAATTAATTACCTAATTCCTTTCTTTTCTTTTTTTTAAAGTTTTTACTTTTTTATTAATATGTTACGTAAATAAATTAGGTAATGCAATTATTGTTATCCTTCTTTTTTTTGATTCTGTCTAAAAAAAATATTAATGTAGAAGAATAAAGTAAATGAATGGTTCATTTGTACTTTTTGCTTTCTAAATTCAATGTAATAATATATGTTACCATATATTATTATATTCATATACATACATATTTTCATCATTATTGTTTTGTTATTCTCACTATTATCTAATCGTTCGAATACTTTTTATCATTCAATCAATTATCAACTTTCTTATCAATTAATTTACAACTCGAATGATCTGAATAATTCTGATGAAAATTTTGGACGAATCATTAATTTTTATTTATAATCACTAATATATTTAATATATATGTTATATAACATTGATAAGGCAAATATTTCCACTTTTTCCTTTTCATCACTTTACACGAGTGGTTAAAATGATTAGCATATAACAAATAATTTGAAGAATTTAATAATTTCTATGCTAGAAGATAGGGAATTATTTTTGTTAAGAAAAAAACTATAAAATAAATTGATAAAATGTTGAAAAGGAAAAGTTTATAATTATTTGTTTCATAATTATCTCTAAAACTGATAATTCTGAAATATAATAAACAACAGACATAAAAAGAAAAAAGTGAACAAAAAGAAAGATTTAATTCGTATTATTTACCCCTCCTTAGTTTTGGAAAAAACCTGGGCAACTTTTATTATTTTGTTATTTTCTTCTTTCCTCTCTATATCTTTTTTTTTTTTTGTTAAAAAAAAACCTTTAACTTAAGTGTTGAAATATTTTTTGCAAAATTCAACAACTTTTTTTTCATTGTGCAATTATTTTCCGGCTTTCCTTTCGTAAAAATATTGCGAAAATGATGAAACTATTTATTTGTTCCATTTAATTAGCCTGAAAAAATATTCGTTTTTGACTAATTTAAAAATATATGAGATTTTTGTGTATTTTAAAAGGAAATTTTTTCTTTTAATTCAATATTACTAAAAAAAAGGAAACAGGGGAAAAATAATGGACGAATGATTTAAAAAAGTGATTTGGAATGTATTTCTTTATGAATTTGAAGTGAAAAACGAATCGATCAGATTCTTTTTGAGACTAACTAATGGAACAGTTTTTTTATTATTTTGAATCAAAGAAAAAGGCTAAATGTTTTTTTTTTCTGCTTTTTTCACATTCCATTCTTATTTGCTAACTATTCTGAAATTACAAATTAAAAGTTAAAAGTAAATTCAAATTTAAATGCAAACTTTTGCTTTTTGGTAATCATTATCCTAATTTCATATTGTATTTCTTTTTACGATTAAAAAGGAAAACAAGGAAGAAAAGAAAAGGAAAAAAAAAAAACTTTTTCTTAAAAAACATTAAAAATATCATTTTTTATTTTCTTCTTTTTCCTATTTCCTTTTTATTTCAAACATACAATTCAAGGCGCAAAAATAACTTTTCATTAATAACGTAAAAAACACCTATTTGTCAACTTTTTTTTGTACAAACAATATCTGTGTTTATCAGTCATTATTAATATTTCACAACTTTATTGATAATTTTCCTTTTTTTCTTTCTATCATTTAACTTGAACATAAGTTATTGTTATTTATTAATATTAAGTGTTAAAATTTTTTTGAAAATTATCCATCTCAACAAAGTTTAAATTGTAATTTATCTTTGTTCTTTTCTGTATTCACTCCATATTTAATCTTCTAAAAACACTATTTTAGAATTTTATATCAGACTAAAATTTTTAATGATATTTAATCATACTATTTATTATTCATTTTGTTACAAATTGTAATTTTAAATGAATTTTTTTGAATATATTCATATTACAATATTATTTATTAATTAGATAATTAATATATAAGAATATATTGTTGAGAATGATATTTTATAAATTTATCATTCATTTTATGTTATCTCTATACATATGTTTTTTTTTTTTTTTTTTCTTTTTTTTAATATATATAAATGTTTTACGATAATTGATTTCATCACGTAGTTAAACGTAATTTACTATGCTAAATTTAGCTGGATGTCAATATGCAAATTGTAAACGATAGTTATTTCAAAGATGAACGATGTCGTATGACGTTACTTTCAAGTTCATCATCAATAGCAACCAATTTCTATATACCAATAACAACCGTAAATATGCAGCCGAATCGCGCTATTCATAATTCACATATTCATTATCAAAATAAAAATGATAATGATAGTGATGATAGCACTAATAACAGTTGGAATAATAATAATAGCAGTAATAATAATAATGGCGATGATGATGATAATGTTGATGATCGTGATAGTGATGATGGCAGTGATGATAATAATGATAATAGCAAGGATAATGGAAATGGAAAATTGAAACAAAATGATAATAGATCATTTTTTGATTCAAATTATCATTATTTACAAATTGATCGAAATTCGATTAATATTTTATTAAAAGTTGCTGCTGCTTTTGTATTATTATCTATTGCGGGTTGTTTGGTGCTTCAACATTTAAGAATCAATCGATTGGATTATCGAATTCGAAGAATTGAACTCAATTCTGCATATTCCATACAGGTAGGATTATTATAATCATTCATTTCTTTCTCTTTTTTTTTTTTTTGTTAATATTTTTTTTTTTTTTTTTGGTTACAAAATTATAAATTAAAATTAGCAAAGATTTAATACGAATAAATATATGTACAATTCTTTTGATTACTTTTGTGAGTGCTTAACTGAACATAGAATATGTAGCACTTTAATCAAATTGGAATTTATAGAAGTAATTGTTACTGGGAAATACAACTAATAATAGTATTGGATCGAACTTGGCCAATCAAATTATTTAAAAAAAGCGAAAAAAAAAAACATATTAATATAATTGCATACTAAATTGCTTAATGTGTTTTATTCTGAAGCACTAAAAATTTTCCATCTTTTCCTATTTCAATCAAATCGATTTAATTTTTAATTGATTGAGATTTTTCAATGAAAAGAAAAAAGTCAAATTTGTATGAATTGATAAAATTTTGACAAAACTGCATTTAAAAAAAAGAATATTCTGCTAGAATAGAAATATTTGTCTTTTCAAAATACAAATTTTTAGAACTTATTTAAAAAAGTTTTCTTATTTTTGAATAAAGTAATCTATAGTATATGAAGATTTAAATTTCCATTTTCAAATGGAACAATTTTACATTACTTATTTCCTTTTTTTTGTTTTCTATTTTTGCTTATTTTACTTTTACTTGCTGGTACTACTTTAGTTGCATTTCATTCTTGTCTTTGCTATTCAAGCTTAATTTTACCAAATTAAAACTAGAAAATTCTAAATTTAAATACCATATTAAATTTTGAAAAAAAAGTGTTTTAAAAATCATTTTTAATACCCAACTGTATTCAATGTGTCATTTTATTTATTGCATAATTTATTTTTAATGTATAAATAATGTAAATAATTAATTATTTCCTTCTTCTTTTTTTGTTTTTACACTTCTCTAAATGAAAGGTTTTCAAACTTTACACAGTTGGAAATGAGAATGAATGAACATAATACTTATTCGTAATGATTATGAAATCATATTTTTTTTATAATTTCATTTTATATAATCCCGTTAATTAATTTTTAAATTTAACAAATTCAGTGAGATATATTTATAAAGAAAGCAACGAAAAAAAGAAAGAAAAATTATTTTTTCTATCAATTTGAAAAAATTTTGCTAAACTCATGTCACAATTGTTTGTCGATATCTTATTTTTCTTTTCAGTTTTTTTTTCCTTTTTGTTTCTTAAAGAGATTTCAAATTTTATTCAGGGATTAAAGGAAAAAAGAAAAAAAATAAACTCAAAACTGTAAAAACAGTTTTCTCCATATTTGGTTGCCATATAAAAAATCACTTTCAATGAGTGGTGAAGCAAATTGATGAAAAATGAGAATGAATAAAATTTAGCAAATAATTTGTTCCATTTTTAAAAACTTATGAGAATTATATCAAATTTATTGCATTTAATGATGCAGTAATTTCAATTTTACTACACTGGGAAAGTTTTAAAAATTTAAAACGAATCCAAAACTGGGTGATATTTCGAAGTCGATGATAATATTGTTAAAAATTCAATTAATTAAGTATTTGTTTGTACTTTCTCTTTTTTTAAAAAAAACATTTTAAATAAATGGACAGTTGTATAGGCAGTAAATTTGTTTAATAATTTTAAAAGAATGAATAAATATAGCTATGCAATGAAATTGTTAGAACCAAAAAATAAAAATAAATCTTTTTTGTTTTGAAAAAAAGAAATTATATTGATAATGAAACTTCATATTTCTTGTCGATTATATTATAAAATTTTAATCATCTTCCTTATATGCATTGGGATGAAAATATAAATAGTTAAAATGAAATTTGAAATTTTTAAAATTCATAATAAACGTAACCAATTAATTGAGCTAAATTATATGAATTATAATATCGATAACATCCTTATGTATAAATTGGTAAAAATAAAAATGTAAAATTATTTGTCAAATATGATTATTCCTTATCCATAAAGTATAAAATTTATTACATTTTGTAAGATGAATAAATGAGTGACTTCTCTTTTTTTTTTTCTTAAATTTCATTAAATATAAACATACAGCAATAATATAATTAATTGAAAGGTTTACATTAAAAAAAATGAAACTAAAAAATTTTGAATTGTCTTAAATCAGTTGTTTCATATGAATAAAAATGTTTTCTTGTTTTTTTCTCTCGTTTCATCTCTTATTAGCAAACTTTGTTGCTTAATTAATTGTTTCCGGAGATCATTTTGATTATTTCATCATTTTCTTTCCTTCGTTTTTTCTCATCCTCTTTTTATGAAAGATAAATTTTATACAAAAAGGTAATCTACATATTTCTCATCCGTGATGAGAAATTAAAACTTTAAGAGTGTAAGAAAAGAACGAAAGAAATTTGGAACTAATTAATTAGCTCAAATCATTATTGAGAAACTTATATAACATTGTGTACATTTCGTTTTTTCTCTTTTTTTGAACCAATTTATTATAATGAAGAAAAAAGAACAACTATTTGTTATATTACTTTTTTTCTTTCTAAATAAATCAATTTAAAAAATAAATAAACTAAAAACTATCAAAGTGTATACTGACTTAATATATTTTTTTAAATGAAATATGCTTGCTTTTTTCCGTCCTTTCTTTTTGATGAATTGAATGAATTTAAATTTGAACTTAAATAGACTTAAATTTGAGAAAAAATCTTTTTTAGTATTAAATGGATGGTAGGAAAGAACAAGATTACCATCATCGTATGAATATGCATTGGATAGTATGAATGAAATGAAATGAACAAGAACGAATGATTGACAAGAAAGAAGATGATGATACAATGATCATTCATTGCGAATAAAAAAAGAGAAAAATTTGTGGATGAAATATTGATAAAAAGGAAAGATAAAGAATAATTTGAAAGAAAGAATTATTTGGAGATAAGAGATCGGAAAGAAAGGCGAAAGAGAAAGGGAAAAAAGAAGAGAAGAATCAAAAGATTTGAAATTGAAAAGAAAAAAAGGGGTCAGTCAATCAATGAATATATTAAAAAGGGAAAAGAGACAAAAAAGAAAAAGGAAAAAAATCCTTTTTAGACGATAATGATAATATGATGTAAGATATTCTTCTCAGTGTAATTGTATATGATGGATTAATTAATTCTTTTGATCTCCTTATCGGATCAACATCATTGATCATCGGCATAAATCTCCCTCCCTCTCTCTTTCCCTCTCTCCCCCTCTTTCTATATGGGTTTATTGGCGCCTCTCATTTTTCCCCATTTATTTTCATCAATTATTCATGATGAGAAAAAGTATTTATGATTTACAACCAATCTTTCTCATTTCATCTCTTCTTTTTTCTTCATTTCTAATTTCCATCATTTTTCCCCTCTCGCCTGGTCTTCTATACCATTTCTCTCTCTCTTTCTCTATTCACTACTGTTTTCTCCCCCTTCACGCTTTTTTCCCCCTGTTGTGCATCGTTTTTCTCTTTCCTCTTTTATTTACTATTATTTTCTCTACTCATTCATCTATTTCAACAATAATAATAACCAAAAAATAAAAATGAAAAGGAGAGAGAAGAACCAAAAAAAGAAGAAATGAAACGAAATAAGAAGGAAAATTAAAAAAGAAAAAAAAAACGCAAAACTCACTTTTTATTTTAAAACAATATAGCTTTCCACTAAAAAATTTGTTAAACTATTTTTTTTGAAGAAATATTTTTTGATTTTTTTTTTTATTAAATAGTTGGAAGCGATAAAGTAGAAGAAAATGATCAATAGTAAGAAAAAAAAAATAGAAGAGAAAGGAAAAGATGGAATATTATCTGTGATAATATAAAATCAATGCTATCATATTTGATATAATATTGTTGCAATCATTCTATAATTTAATTAATTGATATAATTAAATCAAAGTAGTAAGAGAGAAAAAAAAATAAGGGAAAAAACAGCAAACCGACTAAAAGAAAGAAAATTGACGGAAACAAAAACGAAGAACAAGAAGAGGAAAAAAAGGAAAAATAGTGAAAATTTCATTTCCATTTTCTTCCTCTCATTAATACATTTTTTCCATTTTCATAATAAAAAAATTTTTTGTAGTCCTTTGCTTCTTTTTTAAATAATTTTTCTTATAAAAATTTTCAAGAAAATATGAAAAGAACACTAGAAAAGATGTATTAAAAGTAGGAAAAAGTGTAAGAGAATTGTTTTAATAATTAATCGTTTGTTTATTTAATAATTTTATTGATTTGGAAAGAAAAAAAGCTAAATAAAATAATAAAATAAATTATTGATGGTGTAATTGATATAGTTGAAATTTGAATGATTCTTAGACATTTTTTTTTTTTTGATCATACATGAAATGAAATATGCCAGATGTAACCTTTCATTCATTCTTTAATATCCATTCATTTGCATAATCTCAGATTACCTCCATAACCGTCACTCGTTTTCACATTTTCGTTAGCCATCTTATTAAATAATACATTATACATACAATACTTATATCACCTATATTTTACTTATAGGTAGTGTATTATTAATTTACATGTTTTATTACTTATTAAGTAATTTATACACTTTTTTTATTACATTATCTATGTATCACTTGTATTACCTGTACTTATAAGTTGAAAACCAAAAAAAAACACGTATATATATATACATATATTTTTTTTTCTTCATTATTTATATTACCTATGCTTATAGATTAATAATCATGACTATTTTACTTATAAGTAATTTATATAAATATTTTTTATTACTTATATTCTTTATGTATTAATTATATTACCTGTATTATTATGATTACTTATGAGTAATTTATATCTATATTTTTATTACTTATATTATTTATGCATTATGCATGTGTTCTACTTGTAGGTAGGTAACCAAGTTAATTATTATTTATAAGTAAACTTTTATATATTTTACTACTTACATATAAATTATTCATAAATAATTTCTGTTACTATTTATAAATTATTTATTTATATTACGTTACCATACAAATAATTTGTACAGATTACTTATACAACTAAATATGCTTTGCTTTGTTGTTTCTTTGCTTTTTTTTCTAGCGGCTCAGAATTTTGAAATAAATGGTGGAAAAAAAATAAACTTTTTTTGGAAAAACAATTTTTTGAAGGAATAGAAATTGAATAGAAAGCGCAAAAGCGAAAAGACTTTTCATTAGTTATTCTTTTCCTCAGTTGTGAAAAAAAAAAAAAAAAAAAACGAAAAATAAAATAAAATTGAGCCATTCATGTGAAATAGCATTAAATTGTGGAAATGTTGAATGAAAATGAAAAAGAAAAAAAATGGAACAAATAACTCTACTTATGAACATTAATTATATGTATTATAATTTTGAAATCCTTAAAATGATTTGAAAATTTCAAAAAGCAATTATTTTAGTCCTTTCAGTTTTAACAAAATTCATTTATTTCTTTTACATTACTAACTTCATTGTAATATCATTTTTACTCAAGAATCTTTGAATTTTTTTTTCAAAAACAAAAAAGAGAGAAATCAGAATGTAATTGTTTGATAAAAAATAACAAAAAAAAAAAAAAAGAAATTAAAATTGGAATGATGATATTAAATACTGATAAATGATTGTTGCATGTAAAGGTTATGATAGGAAATGAAATAATCAAAATTGATAATAATGATTTCTTAAAAAATTTTCTCAACTAATGTCAAATTAGTAATTGCACTTAAAAATTTCTTTTCTGCATCCTATCATTAGCTTATTTCAGTTTAATCAAAATGAGTACTTTGACCGATATAAATCAAAAAAAAAAGTTGAAAAGTTTTATGTGGAAGAAAAAAAAATTGACGAAAAATAAAACGGAATGAAAGTAAAACGAAATGAAAAATTTTTGAATTATCGTTTTTGCACCATTATATATTGCCTTTGTATATTTAATGATAATAAATCATTTGCTCATCAATTTACAATTTGCTAAATATCATCAAAAATATTGACAATAATAATAATAATAATGACCATTTATAATAAAGTAATAAATATATCATTTGCATTGTAGAAAGCTTAATGCTAATTTTGCTTTAAAACAGTAATTTTTTCACAGCAATTTTTTCAAAAATTTAAATATTGGGAAAAATCATGGAGTGGACGATGAAATAGGGAAATTAGAGGTGAAAAAAAAAAACAAAAAACGATAGCAATATCTCTTTTTTTCTTCCTATAAAGCTATTTTTTTCCCAACTTTTAAAATAATATTTTAAGGTTTAATGAAAGAAAAAGGGAAAAAAGAAAAAAATGCAGCATAAGAACAAATAACATTCGTTTTACGATTAGTATTTTTTTTTTTTTTTTTTTTTTTTAAAAAAAAAAAAAAAAAAAAAAAAAAAAAAAAAAAAAAAAAAAAAAAAAAAAAAAAAAAAACAAAAGAGAAAAATTTGGCTGTCAAAAGATTATTTCAAAGCTTATAACATTTGTAAAACACATTCAGATAATTATTTTAGCGTTAGAAAAAAAAAATGAAAATGAAATTTAAGCTAACCGAATATTGTTTCACTATAAAGTCAATTTTTATAATTTGATACAGTGAGTGAAAAAATAAAGAATTTTAAATTTACACTTCATTTTCTAATGGAACAGTTTTCATAATAATAATATTATTATTATTTTGACAATGATATATTAATTAATTGATAAAAAATCTAAAAAAAAATTGATAATAGTAATTTTGATAATAATAATAATAATTTTTTTTTAGTTATCAAATGAACTGCGGAAGCAAATGTTTTGTTAAAATAAAAAAAAAAAAAAAAAGATGAATTGGGAGAAAAAAAACAAGCAAGCAAAAATAAAAACAAATGTAAAAAAAGTATTTAAATCACTGTAAAAAAAAGAAAAAAATTCATTTTCACACAAATATGAATAATGTAAAAAATTTCACTATAAATAATATAAAATTTTCTTTTTCAGTTAATTAGGCATCGAAGGTCAAAAATTAGCGATCCTAGCCGAAACATTCGGGAAGCTTTTAATAATAATCACAAATGTCGTTGTCCACCAGGTATATCCTCCTTTCATTTTTTTTTTAAAATAGATTTCTTGATATTCTATTATCAAATAATAATAATAGTAAGTTCTTAATATTAATAGTTTTGTAAAATAATAAAAAAATAACATTCTTTCTTTTAAATATTTTATTTTCATTTTTTATTGCTTTTATTTTTTTAAATAAAACATTTGTGAAAAATGTGATTGCTTCCGCATTACAAAACTTTATTTTTACTTAAAATAATATAGATTGTTTCCAAAAATTTAATTTAACTGTTACAAAAAAAAAAGGAAGGAAGAAAATGAGTTCCCTTTTTTCTTTTCTTTCACAATTTTCCCCCACTTTTTCTAACTTTTTTTCTCCCAAAATTCATCATATATTATCAGTAAATGAAGAGCAATTGATGTTTCTTAGAGAGGAATTTAATGATGTGAAAATTTTGAAGTGCTTTTTAAAAAAATTTTTTTTTTTCACTTTCTTTCTCTCTTCCATTCTTTCCCTTTCACTTTTCTTCTTTTACTATCACTTCAACATTTTGTTGTGATGAACAATAAAATGGGCTAATTAAATTAAAAAGATGACTATTATATTTTGAAGTACTTAGAATAACAATAAAATGAAAAATTGAAACTAACTCTTATGTTTTGAAGTAGTTAAAAAACAAATTAAATTAAAGAACTCTTAACTTTTAAAAGAGGGAAAAAAAGAATGAATGCAGAGGTGGCTATATTTGAGTTAAATTTAGAAATGAAATTTTAGAACTTATAAAATTAATAGAAAAGAATTGAAACTGGAAAAGAAAAAACGAAAAGAAAAAGCATGAATTCTTTATTTTATTTTATTCTAAATTTTTTTTAGGTCAAAAAGGTGAACCAGGAATACCAGGATCAATAGTATGTTTCATTTTTTTTTTTTTTTCATATTTGTTACTTGATTAATTTTTTTCTATTTCATAACATTTCTATGTGTATGTTTGTTTTCTTGGTTTTATATATCACAAGCATGTTGAAATTGATAATTGTTTGTTTTCAAATGATTTAATAATACTGATAATTTTTTTTTGTTTTAATTTTAATTTAATTCAAAATTAAATTTAATTGAAGTCATTTTTAGTTATTTTTACATTTACAGTGGATCTATTGCATGATAATTAAAATATTGTGTTGAAAATAATTTAAATTTTGTTATTTGTGAAAATTGTTATTCCTTTTCACTAATAAATTGCAGCATTCGAAGCAAACATTACGTCGTCAATTACGATCATTTGGTTTTTTATATACACCTAGTGGACATGCGATACAACTTCGCGGTATATCGGGACCACCTGGGCCACCTGTATGTTGTTGTGTCCTTTCACATCCTTTTTTCGTTGTTTTTTTAATGTTTCTTTTTTTATTTGTTCAACTACTACTACCTTTGTTGTTAGTAAACAAATGACTATTTCATTTGAATATTTTCGTGTTTTTTTTTTAAAATCTCCCACATTTTTTAAAACATTCTCCATTCTTTAAATATCTCGCAAAAAGAAGTTAATTTTAAATGTGCTGTTATAAGTAAACAAATAATTCATTTATAAAACAATAATGATTGATTTTTTTTTGAGAAAATGAAAAAAAAAAAACAAAATGACAACAAATGAAAAAAAAAAAAACTAATCAACTAACAAAAAAGAACACACTATCATAGCTCGATCACTTACAACGATTGATGTGATAATATGTTTTTTTTTTTTTGCTTTGTGATATTTTTTCTTCATTTCAAACTTATCATTTATTAATTTAATTAAGCATGCTGCAATGTAGTTATTCTTTCTAAATTTGCTGTCGTTTTCACAATTTCCTATGTTGTGCTGTTTGATTGTAATATTTTTTTCATGATTAAATTTTAGTGTCTGTTTAATATCATTAATATTTTTTAAATTAAAAAGAAAAAATTCATTTTAGGGACCAAAAGGTACACGTGGATATCCTGGTTTTCCGGTAAGCATAAAATTATTATCATCAAATATTATTTAAAATGTCAAGTATGCAAAAAAAAAAAATTAATTTTTTCCATTTTTTTTTTCTTTCCGTTCATGAATATATAACATTTTAAATTAATAAATTAATTTTCATTTTTAGGGACCAATTGGCTTAGATGGACCAAAAGGTGTTGCAGTAAGTGATTAAAAATATTTATTAAATTCATAGCATAAAATTACATTTAAAGTAGCTAAACTATTAAGTAGAAATAACAATTAATTAAAAGAAAATTAACTATAATTTAAAATGAATAAAATGAAAATAAATTTATTATTATATCATTTTAAATCATAAATATTTCCATTGATAAACATCAATTAATTATTAGATCAACCAATTAATATAATTTATTTGGGAGAGTAACAAACACAAATCTATAAATATCATCAACGCACTGCGTAATAATCTTTGATACCATCAAAAAAAAAAGCAAAAATGGGAAATGCATCAAATTACCACAACACTTCTCTGCGGGATATCGTTTATAACAGAAAAGCTCTTCAACCGAATTGATAGTACCCAATTGGATTTATCGATAGATGGGGGAATATTATAAGTATTATCTTTGAATGATTATTTTAATAAAAATTTGTCCAAATTTCTTTTTTATTTTCATTTTAATTAATCAATCATTTTCTAACTTAAAAATTTTTTAAATAGAATAAAATGAAAAATATTGTAGGGCATGCCAGGACCAAAAGGCGAACGAGGTGAACGTGGTCCAATGGGACCACCAGGATATCCTGGTGCTAAAGGAGAACGTGGTTATTCGGCTGCTCTCAGCAAAATACAGGTATTATTTTAATCATATAATAATATATTTCATTCGATATATGTATCTATAATTGCTTGGAAAAATACTGTTTAATTATTAAATGATTAAATTTAAATACTTGTTGATTAGTTAATTTTGATTTGATTCAATTTTGTATACTTTAATTTTTTTTAAAGGTGAAAAAAGAACTATTTGGAGAGATTTTAAAATTAGAATATGAATTTCTAACTTTTGTAGGTTGCGAAATGCTAATTTAACTTTTACAATAATAATTTTATAGGTTGCGAATGCTGATTCTGTAACACCAGTGCTTATTCAGGTAAACTTCTGAAATTAATGCAATTTAAAATATTGTTTATCTTGACATTACAATAATAATAATAATAATAATAATAATAATAATAATAATAATAATAATAATAATAATAATAATAATAATAGTAATAATAATAGTAATAATAATAATAACAATAATAATAATAATGACAATAACAATAACAATAACAACAATAATAATAATAGTAATAATAATAATAATAATAATAACAATAATAATAATAGTAATAATAATAACAGTAATAATAATAATAATAATAATAATAATAATAATAATAATAATGACAATAACAATAACAATAATAATAATAATATTAATAATAATAGTGATACTGATAATGCCAACAGAGTACCAGATAAATTTGTTCTTCAATTTTTTCAATTATTAAATTGCATTAATGTTAGTTGCTTATTACATTGATCCAACAAAAATTTTCAATAATTATCGATTTAATCAATAATTTTAATCGATCAATAATCAGTGATTTTAAAACGTAGTTTTATCACAGGGTCCACCTGGTCCACCGGGAAATCCTGGTCCACCTGGTGATGTTGGCAAGCCTGGTCCATCAGGACCAAAAGGTGATAGAGGATTACCCGGTTTTGATGGTGAATCACGAGTTGGCATGAAAGGTGAACCTGGTATGCCTGGTATTCAAGGCAAAACTGGTCCAGTAGGACCACCTGGGCCACCTGGATTAAAGGTACTATTTTTTTTTTCGAAATTCATAAGAAAAATTTTAGATTTTCACTTATTTTATTTTCAGTTTTATTCTTGTAAAATTATGTGTTGTGACCTGGTGCCTCCTACTTTTTTAATTAGAATGGTAATTTATTATAAAAGAAAGAAAGAAATATTTGTTTATTGCTGCATGTATTCGTTGTACTGTGAATACGTTGCATATAAAATAAACAATTAGGGAGAGCCTGGATCACCGGGACAACGTGGATTACCAGGTCTTACGTCAAAATATGTAGAGAAAAATCCGGAACCAATAATTGGTCCACCGGGTAAACCTGGGGCACCTGGAATACGTGGGCTACCAGGTATACCTGGTTCTCCAGGTGTTCCAGGAGCTAAAGGTGATTCAGGACTTCCGGGCAAAGATGGTATTGAAGGAAAAATAGGAAGAATGGGCAATCCAGGTCAACAAGGAATACCGGTAATTTATTTGCATGCAATGATTTTTTTTTTTTTTTTTTCACTCGTGTTATTATATTTTCAAACTTCGAAGAAATTTGGAACCATATGATTTTTTTCTAAAGAATCGAAAATTTTCAATTGATTTATAATTTTAATTATTTGATAAGTCATGCACAAATGATTATAAGCACTGATTGATCTAAAACAGTGTTTTGAGAAAAATTAGTTTTCAGAAGGAAAAAACGACGGGATAAATATTCTATTGTGTTTTGGTTAATTAATCATTTTGCAAATTATAAAAAATGATAAAAATCTATTTTGAAAACTAAATTCAAGTCAAAATATGTTACAAAAGAGAAAGAAATTGTTTTCAGGGAGAAAAAGGTGAAAGAGGTGAAAAGGGAGAAAGTGGTATACAAGGATTACCTGGTCCGCCTGGTGTTGTTACAGCAACATCAGCAAGGACAACACAGGTTATTGCTGGACCACCGGGACCACCAGGACGAGATGGACGAAAGGGGGAAAAAGGCGAAAAGGTTTTTTTTTTTCTCCTTTTTTTAAAAATTATCAAATAAATTGAAATTCTTCATTTGAATTTATGAAATAAAAATCTGAATTGTTACAAGTTCAGGAACATAATTGTTGTCTTTCAAAAAAAAATAAAAAAAAAAATTAATCCAATCATGTTAAAGTTTACAATTATATGTTATGTCAAGATGTGAAATTAACAAAAAAGGAAAAACTGAAATTTCTTTTTTTTTGTTTTTAAATTTTAAATTAATCGTATGCTGTGATAAAACTCACCGATTTTAGTAAGATATATATATTTTTTTTAATAAGTAATTTAAGAAGGAAGAGAATTCAGGGTGATATGGGTAGCAGAGGCCCAATAGGTCCACCCGGACAATCGGGTGCAAAAGGTGAAATTGGTAAACGTGGCAAAAAAGTGAGTTTATGCTCGTTTTGTTTTGTTTGCTTATACTTTTTTTCTTTCTTTTTTTGTTTTGTTCATTTAATTAAGAAAAAAAAAAGAGATAAAGAAAAAAGTTTTTTTGAAAATTTTGAAAAACTAAAAA
Source organism: Brugia malayi (assembly GCF_000002995.4). NCBI lineage: Eukaryota > Metazoa > Nematoda > Chromadorea > Rhabditida > Onchocercidae > Brugia > Brugia malayi. The sequence goes on from NW_025062479.1 coordinate 11,117,440, forward strand.
ATATTTCTTTTTTTTTTGAAAGAAAAGAAAAAGCACTTTTTTTTTTATTTCTTGTTTTACTAACTTATGTGTAAAATTAATTGGAAAATATTGTCTATTTACACTGTATGTATATGATAGTTTTGTTGATTTAATTTGCATAAATAGTTTGTAAATAATTATTAAAGCATGCCTTTTGCATGATTATAATATGTGTGTTTTAAATTTTCTTTAAAAAAAAGAACAAAGGGAAACTTTTTTGTCTATTTAAACAGCATGTTAATATTTACCTGACAGGTAAGGTTTTATATTATATTTTCTCTTTTTTCTTTTTCTTTTTTGTTTTATTTTCTAACACTAAAATTTGCTTCAATCTTTTTTTGCTCTAAAAAAACGCAAACATAGTTATATATGTAGTTATAATAATAATTATAATATTTTTGGGTTTAAAATGATATATTAATTGCTAATAGTTTTTAAGTTTTTTGTTCTTTGTTTTTTTTTGAAAAAAAAAAAAAAAAAAAAAAAAAAAAAAACGAAAAAGAAATGTTTAGTAGATGAAATTAATCATTTTGATATATAATTATTCAGGGTAGAGATGGTTTAAATGTGAGTGAGGAAAAACTAATTGAAAAATTATTACCAATGTTGCAACAATATGCACGAATAGATGGTTTACCAGGGCCACCAGGTCCAATTGGACCACAAGTAAGTTTGAGAAAAAAGAATTTCTTTTTGTCGGTTTTTTTTTTTCGAAAATCTAAGTTTGATTTAGTTTCTTCCATTTTGATATTAAATGACATAAAAATTATAGGGTCCAAAAGGTAATGAAGGACTACATGGTGAACGTGGACCTCAAGGTTTACCGGGTCATGCTGGTTCAAAAGGTGAACGTGGTGAAATTGGACCACCTGGTTTAATTGGTCCACCAGGATTACCAGGACATTTAGTAAGTGTAATTAGTTACCTAATATTGTTTAGAAGAATGTATGAAAATTACTTAAATAACTTTGCATTCTGAAATTTCTATATTTTATCTTGTTTTCTTAAAAAAAAGTAGTTATAAAAACGAAAAATACTGATTGTTTCTTCAGTTCAACTGAAAAATTTTTCAAAAAAAAAAAACAATTTCAGAGCACTGTAATTGAAGCGACTGCTTCATCATCATCACTTGGAATTCCAGGACCACCCGGACCTCGGGTATGGATTAAAACAATGCTTTGTATTTTTGGTTTATGAAAAGCATAATATCCGAGAATTAAAAGAAATAAATTTTAGGGAAGTCCCGGCTTACCTGGGCCACCGGGTATGAAAGGTGAAAAAGGTGAACGGGGATTAGCAGGTGTTCCTGGATCACTTGGTTTGCCCGTATGTCTTATTTTTACATTATGTTATTCCAAAATATTTAATAAATTTAACTTTTTTATTTTTTCAAACTGAGTTCTAAAAAGGAAAAAACTTTCCCTAAATTTTTATTTATGTGCAAAAATGCAAAAAAGAATTGGAATGAAATTAAATAATTCAATACCTAAACAAATTTAGGGACCACCCGGACCGATGGGAATAAGAGGACCACCTGGAATGGAAGGCAAACAGGTGAGAGGAAAAAAATTAATTTAAAAATTTGAAACAAATGTCTAATTTTAGTATACAGTTCTTTTCATTAATATATTAGCAAACTATTTATCAATAAATAGTATCAGTATATCAGTTGCCATTATTATCATATAGAATTTTTTTAGTTGATTTATAAATAATTTTAAGTTGCTCAAATTGCATTATTTACAATAGTAATATATTGGATTTTTCAAAATTTAATCATTCAACTTTCTTTATTTTTCCTTAAGTTCTCACGATAGATAAATAATAATATTCATTGAATGATGAAATTTCTAACAGCAATCTTATATTATAATAATAACATTATTATTAGTAATAAATACAGTATAATGTAATAGTAATAAAACTATAAATGAACAATTAAAAAAAGAATAAAAGTAAATAAATATTTTGATTTTTATAGAAATATTAATCTCTTTTTAAGCAATAAATTTTTCACTTGCAGCAGATAGATATTCGCTGATCAAACTCTTTCATCAACTTGTCGTCATCATTTTATATGGTGACATATGGATTAGTTACAGAGTTGTTTGATATTTTTGTCCTCTTTTGGAAAAAAGAGTAAAAATTTATTACTGATTTCAAATTTATAAATTTTAATGTAACTAAAATAAATGATAGAAATATTTTATTTTAAATATTTGTGCTAGTAATATAATTTATATATATATATATAATTTTGATTGTATGTTGTACCATATTTTTTTGAATTGCACAACTGTGTTTTGATTGAGCTTGCATAATTTGCATGGCATGGTATAGCAAGCTTAAATGGTTTTGTGATATTTCGTTTTTCTTTTTTCTTTTTTTTGTTCTGTTTGATTTAAAATTCTAAGCAAAGATTATCTTTCCTTAAATTTTTTTATATTTATAGGGTAAACCTGGACCAGTGGGACCAACAGGTTTGAAAGGCGATATTGGATTACCTGTATGTTTATGATTTCATTAATCGATTGATTGATTAATAAATTAACAGATTTAATTTCTTTAAATGTTTGTTTTTTAAAAAAAAAGGAAAAAATAAATTAATAATTAATTATTCTAATGGTTTGATATTTAACACATGAAAATATTTCATTTTTAGGGTGCACGTGGTCCAGTTGGTGATCGCGGACCACCTGGATTACAAGGTGAAAAAGGTGAACAGGTATGATATTTATTTAATTTTTAATTAACAACTTGTACTAAAAAAAGCGGGCAGAAAAAACAATCTTTTAAACATTTAAAACTGTTGAATATTGCAGAGAAAAATAAATAAACATCAATATCCGATTATGGTATTTTAGGGTATTCCTGGTTTGGATGCACCATGTCCAACAGGACCAGATGGATTACCAATGCCATATTGTGCATGGAAACCACTTGATGTTAGTTTCATGTTATTCATTTGTTGAATTAAAAAAAAGAACTCGAAATAAGTTCAATTAACTTAATTTTTAAAATCTGAACTTCCAAAAATAAGTAAAATAAATAACTACATAAACAATTGACATTGCATAATATTAATTATATTATTATAATTAAGTCAACAGGGCTAAATATTTTCAGCCAAATGTTCGAACGACATAATGGTAAGACTAAAAATGAATGAATTTAATAATTTAAAAAGAAAAAAAAAAAGAACTACCATGCAATACTATCATTGATCAATCATTTTTGTTAACAAATTTTTCTTTCTTTTGCTCCCTACTATTCCATTTTTTTTCCCTCCTGAGAAAAAATCTTTTTCCTTTTTTGCAACATTTATTATCATTTTCTTATGAAACTATTTATCATTCTCAACATATAATAATTATTCAATTTAAATATTTTGACAAATTTGTTTATTTTTTCATTCCTTTTATATTTCCAAAATGATTATATTTGTCAATGATAAAAGCTAAATCTTATTTATTTTGTACAATAAAACCATATTTATATTTAAAACAACAGCAAGTATCAATTTACATTGATATGTAATCAAAATTCAAATTGGACATTTAGATTTTCAATTATTATTAAACAAAAATTATATTTGTTTACTTTTTTTCTAAAAAAAAGAAAAAACAAGATAGTAGTAGTAGAGAAGAAATACTTTTCTTTTAAATTTCTTATCATATGCAAACTGGAAATTTTTATAGTCAAATGAAAATGGTATAGAACGGGCTGCATTCCGAAAAAAGCGAACATCAAATTCAATTACAAATCGCATTTATCATTATTACTACAACTAACAAATATTTCTTATGCCTAACCAGACATATATCATTTCATTGCTGTATGTATATTTGTTTTTTGTTTATGTAAATTTTTTCCCGTTTTTTTTCTTTTTACTTTTCTTTTTTTCTTCCTAACCTTTATTTTTTCTTTTTCTCTCTTCTTTCCCTCCCTCTCTCTCTCTCTCTGTTTAATTTGATTTATAAAATGCAGTGAGAATATATGCAAGAGAGTGACTTTACTTGTAACAGTAATTTAAAAATAAAGAAAGAAAAAACATAACATAAGGTTATGTGAAAAAACATAAGGTTTTGCTAAAAGAATCATTTATTGAATCTCGTGAAAAATACTCGCGAATCATTCGAGAAAATATGCTGCATTTTGGACAGTTTAATTTACCTTAATTTTAAATTAGTTATTGATTTTAGCAATTTCCAGAACATTTTTTATAAATTGTCGAATCTCGTCTGGAATCGTTTTTCCTTTTCCTTCTTTTTTCATTGTTTTTGTTTTGTTATCGAAAAATTTTAATCGTGCATTATTTTTTGAATGGATAATAATAATTTATCATTAAAATTCTTTAAATTCAAATTTGTTATGTTTGATTCTATCACAAAAAAAAAAGTAAATGAAATATTGCTATATAGATAATAATATGTGAGTGTTTCTGGAATTTTTTTTTGTTTGAACTGATATATTTTATTTTAAATACTTGCTGCTTGAATTATTCTTATCATTGCAGTTTATTTATTTGCATTTGAACAAATAACGGATTTTATTCATTAGTAAATTCTAAAGATCATTAAAGTTTATTTTTTCTTATGAAAATGTAATTTTTTTTTGTTAACTTTTTTATTATTTTAAATTCAATTTTTTGAAAAAAAAATGCCTCATATTTTCACTGTTTGTACGAAAATAATTATTTCTCCATGTTTTGCCTTTTATTCCTCTCTCTTTCTTTCTTTCTTTCTCCCTCTCTCTCTGTCTTAAAAAAAGGCCATCTAAATTAAAATATTTCAGAAATAAGTGATTTTTCATACATCATGAAGAAATGTCAAATTTTAATTATATAAGATTTTGACTTTATTATATTATTTAAGAAAAAAAAAGTAAAAAAATAGTTTACAGCAATTAAATTTCAACAATTATTATAACTAATTAAACATATTATAAAATTTTTTACAATTTTTTTTTTACAATATTTATTGAATTCAAAATTTCTGGTCAAAAAGGGATGAAAAATGAAAAAATGTTTGAAAATTAAAAAATTCTTATTTGTTTTTTTTTTTTTTTTTTGCTTTTTTTGTTTTTTTATTTTTTTTAATTTAAGCGTGAAAAGCTATTTGTATAAGATTTGACTGTTGAATAATTATGTGCAGATTTTTTTTTAGTTTTTTATTTCGCTTTTTTTGTGCTAATATGAATTCAGAAATTACGTGTGATTTTGCATACGTAATTAACACGTATATATATATAATTGCTTTATTATTATTAAGTTGTAATTTTGTTAAAGAATGATAATATACGATATTTTATAATATTGTGATTCTGTCTGATATTTTCCAGTGATATTTATCCCAAAAAACGGGGAAAATCTTTTTTTTTTTTGATTTTTCTTTTTTTGAAGAAAAGATTTTTTTTAAATATAACAATTTGCGAAATATTTATTAGTGGGAAAAATATTTGAGGAGGAAAAAGAATGTTTTAAGTGGTTGAAAATAGAAACTGAGAATCAATTTTTATGCTATTAAAAAAATAATGATAACTATTATTAATAATAATTTGGCTATAAATTTTTTATAAAACTATTATTATTAATAATTTGACTATAAATTTTTAAATAATTAATAATTTGACTATAAATTTTAATAAATTTAATAAAATAAGTGTTACAACTATTTTAATCAATAATTATTCATATACTTTTTCATTTTTTCTTTTAAAATTAAACATCTTCCATGAATTAATTTATGGCTGGTGCTAATTTTTTGTCTTTCGTTAAAAACTTTTCATTGTTTTCTTTTTTTTAATCTCAAATTATTATATATTTTTAAAATTAATGTATATAATTGCTATTACATATGCCAAAACTTCCTCTCACTGCCCTTCATTTCTTCTCAAAAAAAATTTTTGTTTTCATTTTCATCTTTCTCCCAAATAATTGCATTCAATTATTGACTTCTTTTTTTTCTTCTTCACATACCATATCTCTGCAATAAAACTTTCCATATCTTTTTTTCTTATCAGTAGTCGCTTGTTTGTTTTTTGCATTATCACTTTGTTAGTTACAGTGATTAATGATTAGCCTTGTAAATGATTAACATTTATGATTTATAAAACGAATAAATTTAAGATATTTTGAATGTTAAACTAATATTATAGGTAATTTGAAATTTTAGTAATACTTTTTCACTTCTTTTTTTCTCAAAATAAATTTCATGGATAATTTATGTTTTAACCATTCATTATTCATGCATTTGATAATTATATTTTCTTTCTAACAGCAGTAATTTGTGCAAGAAAAGAAAATAAAAGATTTTTTTATTACTTAAAATAGATTATTTTATATACATTATCCTATTCGAAGAAAATCAGTAATTCTAATTATTCGTAATTATCCGTATTGGAAATTTTGAATTTTGTCACTAAAAAAATTTTGAAAATAGTTCATTTTTTTGGTTTATAATTTTCATCAAAACTTATATATCAAGCAACAATTATTATAAACCACTCATTTAATCACTGCCTTTTTCTAATTTAACTTAATTTTTGAAAATCTTGAAATTTTAGGATGAATTCAAGTTGTCCGATAAATGTTAAACAATTTAACACGATGAAATATTGTAAAAAATTTGAAGAATAAATTTTTGGTACGTCGTTAAGATAAATAGTCTAAGTGATAAAAAGAAAAAAAGCTAATAAAGATGCAAAGTCCTAATTCATTCTCAAATATCTGATTAATTAATTTGAATTTTAAGCTTTAATTTATAATAGTAGGCCAAGTAAGTGTTACTTTTTTTCTGAATGTGTCTTTATGAAAATGTAAAATTCGTATAAACTACTTATATGATTTTGACTGTATGATTTTATTGTTTGAAGGTATCGTAAAATTCTATCAGAAATACTTACTAATGATAATACTATTAAAGGTGATAGTATTGTAGTAAAGTAATAGTTATAATGATAATAATAAAAATAACGATAATTAGTAATAATAAATAATAATAGTAATAGTAGTAATCTGTCATAAATGTTCATGTATTTTCATGCAGCTTTTGTTTACTCTATTACCCAATGACTTTTTTTTGTATTTTACCATTTGTTTTTTCAGTAGAAAAAAGGAAAGAAAAGAAAATAAAGTAAAATTTAATTTAAATTCTTCATTACATTTATTTAGCGCATATAAAATTCAATTAGGATATTAAAAAAAAAAAAAAAAAAACAAAAGAAAATTATTCAGAATTTTCAATAAATTCATTTCATTATCGACAATTTATACACAATTATTGTTATGTTTTTTGCTTTGCTTTTTTTTCCAAATTTTTCGATGCTTTCTAAAGTTTCATTCACTGCAATTATTATCAGCAATTTTGAAATTATCTGATAATTAGAAGTTTTTAAGAAATAGAAATTACTTATTATTGTTAGATGAAAAGCAAAAATAATTCCTCTATGTTTTGGAGTTTTTTTCCTCGCTTCATTCTCACTAACAATTTTAATTCATTATACTAGAAAGTAATTTTAAATTTAAACATTATTATGCTTTTATTTGATGGATGAAAATATTTGCTAGCAATAAATGAATAATCTTAAAAGATTAAATTTTTGAACAAAAAAGAAGGGAAAAAGTTTACACTGCTTAAAGAAATTTAACTAAATTTAATTCTGATAGGAATATCAGAAACAAAAGGAAAAAAAAATGCGATCAGAGAATTATGAAAAACCTACTTTTTCATTTTAAGGAAAAATAACTTTTCTATCATATCAACAAAAATAAAATAATATGTCAAGCAATCGTAAAATCTCTTAATAATTAAGAAATATCCTTAATTGCAAATATTTACACAAGAAAAACTGTAAATAAATGATAAATGAATTTCAATGTAACAAAAAAAAAATAGTGAACTAAAAAAAAGAAATTCTGAAAATGGCAATTTTTTCTCTTATTTCAAAAAGAATTTTCAAATTACATTTTGTGCAAAAAGACTTATTTGGATATAAATTATCAAGTTATCAAATGAATGAAATGGTCAAAATTTATCATTTTAAAATTAATCAGAATATAACAATTCCACAATAATAATAATAAAGTTTTAGTAGAAATTTCACGGGATAAACATAAATAAGTCATTTCCGGAAGGTTAGCGAATAATAAGTTTATTATATCTTTTAATTTCTACACAAAGGATTGATGACAAAAAAAATGTAAATCGTAACGGATACACAATAAATGGTAGTAAACGTTTATTTGCATCATACTATTAGATGATCAAAAAATATTTTGTCCCAGAATTCCGGAAACTTCTTTTTATGACTTTTTTTTAATACGAAAATAGAGGAAGCAGATGAGCCAAAGCAAAAGAAGACATAGAAATATTTACAACGATATGGATTAATTATACTGATCCGTATTAATAATAGAAAGAACAATTTCTTATCATTTCTTACCAGTGAAAGATGATTGATTGATTATTTATTGTTTATAAATATATAATACTCTCAAAGTTTTTTTCGTGAGAAACTAGTTGCAGAAAAAAATGAAAGAAAATAATATCGACAATATCAGAAATATATAATCAAAAAAAAAAAAAAAAAGAAATTGGAAAAAATGATTATTTTTTTTTTAATTTTACAAATTTGAAACTTTTAATAATTTCATACATTTACTTCAAATATTTTTCTATTTATTTTATAACTTATGCTCAAATATATGACTATAATTTGCACACAGTATTAAGCTAAATATATTTTCTTCACAATTTTTTCTCTTTTCCTCTCTCCTCAAATTCTATTATAGCATCATTAATTGATTCGAATTAATTATTCCAACTTATTTTTATAACGAAATAAAAATGATTGAATTTCGCATTCCACTTATTTCATTTCATATACATGTATATGTAATAAATTTGATAAAAAATTTCAAAAATAAACTACACTACTATAATTTTTATCAATTTTATTTAGACATGATCACCATCATCATTATCACCACTACTTTTATTATCATTGTCACTATCATTCTTATCATTATGTCACTATCATTATCATAAGCATTAATCAATCAGCTTGTTCCAGTGGAACAAATGGTGTTTGTCCACTATCTTCTCGATTTCCATCATGTGATAAATTGCGTTCTTTCTTATATTCACGATATAATCGTCTATTTTTTCGTGCAAAAAATATACGATCATTATCCTATAAATTATATTTTATTTTAATTTAACAAATTAGCTTAACTTTTTTGTAAAAAGTTAAAATTATAATTTAAAATAATTTATTTGAAAAGATTTAAACTTCGCCATCATCATTATCATTATCATCATCTTCTACACCACATGATTCAGCACCAAATGATCTCAAATCTTTCGCATTATCTTTCCATTCAACCAATTTCATATATTTATATTCCAAACTAAAATTAATAAGAATCATTCCAGGCATAAAATTTTTAAAATGAAAAACAAAACTTTTGTTTCATTTTCAATTGAATTAACATATCATAAATAAAAAATTCGATTAATAGTTTCAATTTTCCTTTTTCTATGGCAAACTTAAAAAGTAACCTTTTATTCTTTATATAAGCCATGATAATGATAATACATAGTATGATAAGAGTTAAAGTAATGCCCAAAATAAGCAATTGTAATCGTAATGTAAGTGTTGTACATTGTATCATTTGTTCCTTTCTTATCATATCCATTGAAATACAATAACTTAAATTAATTTAACATATATATATTTAATTTTGTGAAAAAAATGAAAAAAAAGTTAAACTTAACATTTTTATCAAATATATAATAAATTTTTTTTTACCTTGCTGGTATACTATGAATTGATTGCATTCCATTAATGCATTCACCTTTAATTATACTATAATCTTGTTCAGTACAAATAGGACAAGCATGTGATGAATAAATGATAATATGATATAAGCAACCATCACAAGTACCATCCGGACAATTACTTGGAAGTTTTATCTGATAATAGGTTTAAGAAGAAAAAAGAAGAAAAAAACTTTTCTTATAAAATTTAAATTTTAATTAATTTAATCCAATTAAATAACAAAAATCTTGATCAAATTAAATAATTTAGTTTAAAAAATATGCTTAATTTTCTCACTTCCTTAATCAATTATACTTTCTAAAAGTAGCAACTGAAATATTTGAAATTTAACTTAATTCAAAAGAAGTATTAGTGATACCAATGGTTTGATAATTTGTCGTGGATCACATTTTAATGTGACAACAGTATACACACCATGTTGACAAAGTTGTGTCGACGGTTGAGGTGAACCGAAATAAAAATGTATATTTGGTATTTCATTCATTGTATTATTATTTTCTAAAAAAAAAAAAAAAAATTATTCAATTATTTGATTACTGTTTAATAACTCTAATATTCAATTCAACTTCTTCTAAGATTTATTTGAAATAATTATTCAACAAACCGATAATATCAAATTCTCGACCAGTTAATTTGACATACTTATTCAATTCTCTTTCAGATGTTATAGCCAAAATTTTATCACCAATTCTAAAAAAACGAGAAAAAAAAATATTTTTTTTTCTATTATTATAATATTTTATAATGTAACAATAAATTTGCAAGCATTAAATGGAAAAAGGGAATAATAATAATTAATTTAAAAATTAAGAATAACAATGATTAATTTGAATTTAAAAAAGGAAGCAAAAATGCAATTGAACTTTAAAAGGTTTATTTTCATTGTAAAGTTTAAAATTTCTGAGATTCAAAAAATTTGAAGAAAAATCGAATTTTAATAAAATTAGTGGAAAAAAGTTTATACATGACAGGTGAAATGTAAAAAAAACGTTGTGTAATATTGGCAAGTTGATGCATTGGAAATGCAGTTGAACGACAGATGTATGCATTTACGGCTCCGGAACTTTCTTGACCCTGTAAAAAAATAATAATTGCTTTGTCTTTCGTTTTTTCTATTAAAAATTTAATTTAATAATTATTTGAGTTTAAACTTATAAAATTCAAAAATTCAACAAGCCTGATTAGAGATTTCATTTACAAATAAATATAACCTTTTCTAATTTTTAAAATTTAAAAATTTATAATACGTGCACATGTTGGTTTAAAAAAACGAAAGCAAAAATTTTAAAAATTAAAAGAAAAAATTGTTTTACTTGATTTCCCTGCATATTATAAGATAAAGAAACACTTTCATATTCTGATGACGCATAAGTTTCCTTACAATTTGCGCCATTTTCGGTTAAAAGTGAAATATTATACAAATGAAAATATGATGCACCTTCACGTGCGAATACTTGCACACCTTCTGCTGTAAATGTTCTAAAAACGAAAAAAAAAAAAACTAAGGAAAAAGTTAAAAATTAAGCATGGATGAATAGTGTGTGTTAATCTTAATTACTGTAAAAATTTCAAATAATTTTATTTTAAACAAACAAAAAATTTCTTACTTTAACAAAAAAAATGAAAAAATTGCAGCGAAAATTTAAAAAACAGTTATAGAAATGCTAATTACAAAAAATAATATAATGATTAAATACTAAAAAAAAAAAAATGATTTGAATGAATAAAAATAATTCGCAAAAAAAAATTATTACAAAATTAGTTTAAATAAACAAAAATAATTATAAAATTTTTGGGATAAAAAATTAGTTTTTGATAAATTATAAATGCATCGAAATAAACAAGAAAAAAGAATTTTTTTGTCATTTTTTTTGAATAATAAAATTAATTAAATTAAAATACCGATTAAAGAAATATGTAAAATTAAAATGATATGTTTTATTATTAGATAAATTATCTAATAATAATATTCCATTTGATATACATCGTATATTATCATATGAGATAAGATTGATACCGCATGGTATACAACTTTTAATACCCATTCGATCGCTTGTCGTATTTAATATTAATCCATTCGGACATTTTTTACATTCATTATTCTAAAAATTTGAGAATTTTTTTTTTTCGATTTATTATTTTTCTTTTAATTAACTAATATTTTTATTACCCATTTGTTGTAGTTTATATAATATTTTTATATAATTAATTAGTTAATATTAAAAAAAAAAAAAAAAAAAAAGTAAAATAACATTATTCAAAAATACGACATATATACATATTTATAGATTTATATTTATGTTAATAAAAAAAGGTTTCGAATATTATTAAAATTGATAATAACTTCTTAAAAAAAATTAATTAGTCATTGATAATGACTAATTAATACAATTTATATATTGCATCATTTTTTGCTTCGTTTTTCTGAATAAAATTTTTGAATATTTTCGAAAGGTTTTTTGACTTAAAATAATGTGAAATAAATAAATCGCTAAAAATGAATAGCATTTTGTTTTGTTTTTTATTTTATTTTATATTACAAGGATAAAAAGTAAATGTATAATTGTGTTATTTCTAAAAAAATTTTGAAAAGTACTTGAAAAATTTTAAATAGAATTGGAAAAAAGGAAAATTTACTGTTTCAGTGATGTATTCACCAGCTAAACAATGTACACACTTCCCATTATATTTTGGACATTGTAAACATGTTGATGCACCACCTGATTTGTCACCAACATTGGTGACATTAATTCGATAAATAAATGCTCGATCTGTTATGACATCTTCTTTTGTTGAACTTCGTGATCTTAAAATTAGAACACAATTAAAAAACTAATTCACACATTTAAAAATATAAAATAATAAATCATAATCTTTATTTATCATATAAATTTTCTTTTTTATAGTTAATCCATTAAATGACTACCGTTCATTTATTAGTTTATTTATAATCATATAAATTTAATTTTTATTTATAAATAAATAACAATAATAGTAGTAGCAATAATAATAATAATAATAATAATAATAATAATAATAATAATAATGACGATAATAATAATAACAATAATAATAATAAATAATAATAACCTGATAATAAACACTAATAATAGTAATACTAATAGTTATAATAATATTGCTATTAATGATAATATTACTACATACACTACTACTATAATATCTCAGTCATTATTAATTTATAATCACATAAAAATTTGTAACTGTATAAAACCTGGAATTACAACCATAACAGCAATATTAATAATAATAATAAACATTAATAACGATAATAAATTATAATAACAATAACAGTAATAGTAATTAATAATAAACAATAATAATAATAACGATAATGATAACAATAATGATAATGACAATAATAATAACAATAACAATAATAATAATATAGCAATAATAATGATAATAACAATGAGAAAAATAATAGTAACAATAATATAGTAAGATATTTAATATAGAAGATTAGAATTTGATTACCTTATAAAAACAAATAAAAATTGTGTTGGATTTGGTGAAACAATTGGATAGGAATATGATTGATAATGTTGAGTACCACTAAAATCCACAAGAATACGATAATAAGATTGAGATGGCGCATCCTAAAAAAAAATAAAGAAATGAACAATTTAAAAGAAGTTTTTTTTAATATTTTATAACATATATAAGTTAAAATTTAAAAAATTTATTAAATTAAAAAAGGAAAAAGTGCTTTCATTATAACAAACTTCAATAAAATATAGCACACAGCTATCATCCGCGCATTTCATTTCAAAGTCAAATGTAATATGCGCAATTGGATTATGTGATGATATTAGCTCATCAAATGCAAGTAATGGATTTGAAAAGCCATCATGAATTTGTAGGCCAAGTTCAAGTGCTATGCCTTTCTCTTGCGTTGATGACGTTTGAATCATACTTCCAGCTGGTATCCATGCATTATCAATTGTACAATTTATTAAATCACCTGTTAAAAAAAAAGAAGGAATCAGCTAAAAGAGAATAATTCTTTTTAATTCAAAGAAAAGACCACGAAAATAAAAAGAAAAATTAAAAATTTAAATTTAATTTTCATGTAAATTAATATATTTTTAATCAGATTAAAAGGAAATGAAATATTTTATTAATACCTTCAACAATATATTCACATCTGGTGAACATATTTGGTGGAAGTGTATTCCAGATAATATAATGATAGCCATAATTTGGTAATGTATCAACTGGACATCGATGACATTCTGTGAATGATGAAAATTAAAAAAAAAATTTTTTTTCTTGTTTTTATCATTTTTTACTTATTTTTCACATTTTATTTTTGTTAGTTCATTTAAATCATGAACTAAATCATGATTAAAAATATAACAGTTGATTTGAAATTTATTATATGAAATCAATTTTAGCATTTTTATGTACATATCAAAAAGTTAAGAAAAATTATTAGGTTGTATAAATAAAATAAAATATGAACATATATTCTGATAAACATCGAAGTTTAAATTGATGAATTAAATTTTTTTTTAAAAAAAAAAGAAAAAAAAACCTTCGCCATGCGAGTAATGGTCCTTTTGACAAAAGACACATTGACCAGTTGAATTCAAATGCATTCCTGGATTGCACTTCGGACAGGAAATTTCATTACCAGGTGCTGGGATCTGCATATATAATTGTTACCCAATGTGATATGTGTTTTTTCCTGTATTTTAATTTTAATTGCAATAATTGCTCATTTTTTTAAATTTAACTACTACATTGATATATTAACTTTATTTTTTCTTTTTATTGATCAAAAAAAGTGATTTACTAAACAATTGTCAATTAAATTTGAACATACACTTATAAATTTAAAAAAAAAAAAAGACGATCTTTTTTTAAATTAACCTTAATAGCACCATTTAAATCATCACGACAAATATTTGGTTGCACTTTAACAAATATCGTACGTGTTTTACCATTAATACATGGTTTTAGAACAGGATAATAATCATTTAATGAACAAATAGGTCGATTTATGCAAAATGATGAGCGTGCATCTATAAAAGATATCTTTGAAAAATGATCAGTTATTTTTTTAAAAAAAGATAATTTATTATTTTATTATCACAAAATAAATTTAATTTTTAAATAGCAATTTTAATATTCATCTAAATTAATTTTAATCATTTTCAGTCTAAAATAACTTACGGGAATATTGTGATAATGGACAACGGATACACTGCATGGATCCTGGTGGACTATAATATCCGGCACGACAAAATCGGCATTGTTTAGCACCAATACCACTATACGTACCGCCCGGACATTTGGTACATTTTCGTATCTGTTGTAAACCTGAAAAAAAAACTTAAGAAAAAAAAAGAAAAAACGAAGAAAGAAAGAAAGAAAGGAAAAAAGTAGTGAAAATTTATTACTTAATTGCTTAAAAGATCATATATTAATCAAAATCAAAGTAATTTTACATTGAACAATATCTTCTTTAATTAACATCTATACCATAAATCCTATGAAAAAAGAAAAAAGTTTAAATATAATTCTCGCATTACATCAAAATGAAAAAGAAAAAACGTTAAAATAATTGATTGAAATTAAACAATTTGTTAATAAGACTTTTTTTAATTCAAAAATTTCTACCCATCAATGATATCAATGTAGGAATTATTAATTTCAAATTATATTAATCTTTTTTTTAAACTTTAATCAATATAATACGATAAAACCAAACTATATATGATAATTCATATGATCACATCTTTAAAAAAAAAAAGAAAAACAAAAAATAAAAATTTCATCCCATATTACAGAATGAAAAAATAATACTTAAATAATTAAATAACTGTAATGAAAAAAAGTGTATAACATATGTATAACACCTTTAACAAAAAACAAATAAATTAATTAATTGATTATTTAAGTACCATGAATATCGATATGTGAGATTGTGATCACATCATTGTTATAAAATGCATCCAAACGATAGCTCATCACTGTCCAACTGATAACATTATGACCACTTTTTAATTCAATTCGATCACGATACCAATCATTGCCATCTTCTGAACTACCTTTCTTCTTCAAATTATTTCCCATTAATTGTTTCATTTCATCTCTATAATATTATATGATACCATTTATAACATACGTTCTACTTCGTTTTTAAGATAAATTTAAAAAAAAATTTTCATTTAGCATAAATTTTCATATTATTATAATTGCTGATACAATTAACAACAAAATATAAGCAAACATAAAAATTATTTAGTTATTTTTACATTAATTCATCATTAAAATTATTTTAGGCTAAATTTTTTTTCAAAAGAAAAAATAATTAAATGAAAAAAAAATTTTTTTTAGAGAAAAAAGTAATTGCACCTGTAGCTTCTACATTTGTCATTTCTTACATCAACATTAAAAATAAGCGCACGATTATTACGTGGTAAACGATAAACATATTCCACGTAACCAGGACGTACTAAATCAATGCTATAAGTAAGCCTTGATAAACATGGTGAAGGCACGTATATTAATTCTGCATTTCGTACAATCCAACCTTTCCTGAAATTTTATAATTATCAAAAGTATCGGAACAAGCATTTATTTCATCTTTTATATATGATATAATTAATCAGTTCATTTCATTGTTTAGCCCGTTTTTTTTTTTTTTTTTTTTTCACTTTTTCAAACAACTGTTAAATGATGAAAATTATTTGAAAAATAACTGTTAAAAGATGACGAGAAAAATTACTGTATTGGACAATCTTCTATCGACTCCATATTTGTATCGATATTTCTCTCCAGCAAAATGTTAACATTTTCCACTTCAAAATTTGCTGGAATTTCATCAAATACATCGTAACGAATGCCATCACCCAAACTATATGTACCTAAAATTATTTCAAATTAAATTAATTTAAAAAAAATTGTTAAATTTTTTAATGACTCTTTTTTCTTCATACGATTTTTGCAAAAATTTACCATAAAATTCATGCAAATTTAATGTAATAAATTGTTGTTAAAAATTATTAAAATTATTAAATCTAAAATAATTATTAATAAAAAACCTTTTGGACAAAGTTGACATCGCTGTGTAACAATATCCAAATACATTCCGGCACCACATGTAAAGGCTAAAATAATAGGTAAACAATATATATATCTTAAGTAATTACTTATGATTAAATTAAAGATATATCATTAACTTGAGTAATGATTTAATTAGCTCAAAATATTATGATTAAATGGATTAATTAAAAAAAAATGTCAAATTTTTCAACGATGTAGTGGAATACAAATATTCAATTAAAATTATATAATAATAATTCACTTAATATTCATAATATAATTTAAGCTAAAGCTAATATTTTGCAATGATTAAACATTTTAATGATTAAAGAAATTATACAACAAATAAAAAAATAGAAACAAAATGAAAACAAACAACAATTCACTCCTCGTATCGGTAATGGTACTTCATCATTACATTCTAAATTATTCATTTTAGGTACCGCAACACGCCATCGCTCTCCATTATTATCACATTCCGTATATTTATATTGGAAATCATCAGGAATACATTTTCTACCAAAGGTGTAAAATAACTGTATCCACCAAATAATCAATAATAATACGCCTTAAAATAAGTATTAATAATATAATAGTCAATAATATAATATTTAAAAGAATTATTAAATTATCATTTCTTCTTTTTTCCTTTTTTTTTCAAAAAAAAAAATAATAATAATAATAAAATTAATGATATTTTCATGTAATATAGTACCAGAATTCATCATTTAGAATAACTGATAATCAAAATATGATAAATAAGCCATTCCAATACTGAGAACAAAATGCTCGATATTCATGAATTATATTTAACCTGATTAATGTAATCATTGATTAACGAAATAACATTTAAAATGATAATTCGTTTTTTTTTTTTTTTTGTTTTTAAACAGCAGTAAAAAAATTTTGAGTGAAAATATCATAGGAAATTTAATTGAACAAACCTAATTGAATATACACATATAACAATAACAGCAATGAATGATAATAATAACAATGAAAATAATAATAATAATAATACCTACGAAAATGTCAGTAATAATGAAGAGATAGTTAATAATAATAAGAATAGTAATAGTAGTAATAATTAATAAATAATAATTGGTAATAATCATAATAATTAATAATAAATAATAATAATAAAATAACAACTAAAGAAATATCTGAGGGAAAAAAGATGAACAAAAGATAGAAGAAATGAATAATAAATTAATTCATAATATTATATTTAAATAAAATGTGTAAGAAAAAAAAAATGTAATATTTTATGGATATTTTACACAAATAATTCATTACAATAGTCCTATAATACTAATTAAAATAATTTACTGTCAATTATTTTTGAATTATTACAATCAAACAAGAAATTTTCTTTTTTCTCACTTATTTGTTTAATTAAAACTAGAATTTAACTAAGCTAACAATTTTCCATCTAACAGTATAATTTAAAAAAAAGATTGACACTTATTGCTATTTGTCAAGAACATGAGAAATCGCAAGATTTTTTCAATTATATCATTCATTTTAATAGTTTTTAACTGAATGAAATAAAATGAAATGAAGTGAAAACATTTCTTTATGATAATAAGTATTATAAAAATTGATACTATAACATAATTAGTATAGGAAAAACTTCACACCTTAATGTTCATATTAAAAAAAAAAAAAAAAACTATTTTTTTTTCATATTAAATAATGAAAGAGAGAGGGGGAAGAGAAACAGAGATGAGAAAAAAAAAGGAAGAGCGGAAAAAAGTGGAAAACCGATATTTTTCATGAATAAAACAAGCTAATAAAAATAGAAGAAAAAAGTAAAAAAAAGAGAGAAATGAAAGAAAAGAAAAAAGTGAAAGATGAATGGCGTAGGACTTAACAAGTAAATTATAATGGATGTATACATATATATATACGAGCGACCTCAAAATGGAAATTGATTAGTGGCATATGGAGCATTTTAATAGTAGAATATGGCCAATCAATTTAAAGTCTAGGCCAAGAGTTCAACATCTTTCATTCTTTCCTCTTTATCTTACTTTTTCTCCTTGCCTTTTCCTTCTTTTATCCTCATTTTCCCTACCTTGGCATGCTTATTTACTTAGCTTTAATTTTTACTTTTTTCTTCTTCCAAACTTTATTATGTCCGTTTTTTTCACATCAAAACTAATTTTTTTTTTCTCTCTCTCGGTATCTCCCTCCTTTTCACTTTTTCTTCCTCTCTTTTGGTGATAAAATTTTTGGAAACACAAAAGTTTGAAAATGAAAAACATTTCAATTAGTGATGCAATAATATATTTTATCAATATATCATTAACACAAATTACAAATGCTAGCATTTTAATTAAAGTTTTTATGACAAGAAGAAATCAATAAATATATTTAATTTTAGATGATAATGAATTAAAATGATTTACAATTATGAATAAATAAGTGCATTTTCTCACTATTTGACAATTGCCAAAAGAAAAATGGTAATAGATAAAATATGATAAAAGTTGGACGCATTAAATTTTCATCAATTTTTGCTTACTATTTTTGAGGCTAAAAATCTATACTTTTTGTTTTTTCAACTTTTAAAATAATTTCGATATCTTTTAAAATATTTTTAAAATAATTAAAAAAAAAATAAATCAAGTTAAAATACGTTCACCTGAAGTGAAAAATGATTAAATGAAATGAAATTACACAGGATGAAACCGCATTTCATATGTTAGTAATAAAATTTAATTGGTTTAGATTTAAAGAAAAATTTGAAACTATTTAAAATGGGCTTGAAGTCAGTAGCAATTAAATGTGGAATGACTGACTGCTGAATTTACTAGTGCGGTAAATATTTGTAAGTTCCAATTCTCGATTTGAAAAATTTAAGCTGCGTTCGGCTTTTATGTTCAGAATTTCAGATGATATTCCAGATCAGAATTGATTGATTACCACATTAATTTGGGGTAGCTTATGAATATATGAATATATAAATTTTTTGGGTGAAAAAAACTAAAATTAAAAAAGGAGTGAAAGTAAAATTCCATAATTTTAACTGTTTTAACGTAATATCAAATTGCAGCAGCAATTATAATTTTCGAGAAAATATTATTGCAATGCAAACTAAGTCAAATCACATCTATAAATGAAATTTTTAGGTACAATTTTTGAATTTGAGTGCATTTTTTTTTCGTTGCATAATAAGAGAAAAAAATTTTAATTTGAAAAAAAAATTAAAAAACAACTTTAAACTATAATTTACGAATAAAATCCTTTTCGACAAATGATGATAAAATTTGATTCTGATAATTAATACAGAAAAATAACTTGTTTATCTTTAGTTGTTATTTATTTCAATCGTCCATTGATCAATTCCAGAATTAATGGATGCATAAAACGGAAAAGTTTAAAATTTGAGATTCCATCATAAATTAATCATTTCTTTGAGCATTTTCTAGTGAATTACACAATCAATTATATGAATTTTCCTTGAAATAAGTGGTGCATTCATTAAATTCTAATTTACTACAATAAAAAAATAAATAACGAAACAGTGTGTCAAATTACTAATGTTATTCACGTAAATCTACGTGTTGTTAATAGGAAAGAAAAAAGAAAACAAAAATGAAAATAGCAAATGTGTAGCAATCGAAGTCACGAAAGTAAAAGTGTTTGAAAATGAAGCAAGCACTGCTGCTGTGAATAATAAGCATTAAAGTCAATTACTTCAGCTAGGCTCTTTAGGCCACATACTCTGCCATTTATTTCATTTTTTTATTATTTTTTTTAGCAATTTTACATCAGATACTGCTTCTCATCGATTTCAACGTTTAATCAATTGTGGAGTAAATGAGCTAACTCATTTCATGACAGCTAAGCTAAATGTCTAGCAATTAGACATTTTATTTTAAATG
Organism: Brugia malayi; assembly: GCF_000002995.4. Lineage (NCBI taxonomy): Eukaryota > Metazoa > Nematoda > Chromadorea > Rhabditida > Onchocercidae > Brugia > Brugia malayi. The sequence goes on from NW_025062479.1 coordinate 11,138,262, forward strand.
TTAATAACACTGTAAAAATTTCAATATGAAAATTAAGCATGTGACATGTTATCATATGTAATCAAATCATATCACTATCATTTGGAATTAGCATGTATCACATTTTACAACGATTTAACTTTCGAATATTGTTTTACAAATACACATTATACTAATCATTTAACTGCACACATTGATAAGGATAAAAAAAGATGCTAATTTGAAATTTGTTTCATTCATCAGTTTCATGTGTTATTATTAAAATAATCAAAAAAAGAAAAAAACATTTGTCCCCTAATATTTTTGCAAATTAGACAAAAGATTTCTGGGAAATTCTGCACAACTCATTTATTTCATTTAAATAATTGTTGCAGGTGAACAAAATAGTAATAAAAAACAATAATTAAGGGGGTAGGAATTTACCCAAAATATGTCGCGAATTACAATTTCGCGAAAACTTCTATCTAAAATAATAAGAAAAAGGAAAATTAATAAAACACAAAAGTATAAAAACAAAGAGAATTAAAATCACCTAGAATAGTAGAAAAAAGAGTACCACATGAAAATGAGATAGTATTATTAAATGAACCAGAAATACCTCGTGGTGTATGGGAACTAGCAAAGATAATAAAAATTAAACGAGGATGGGATGGAAAAGTAAGAAGCGCAACGATACAATTACCAAATGGGAAACAAATTAATCGATCAATCAGTATGCTTTATCCTATGGAAATAGATGCTGAAATGTGGAAGATGAAACGGAAGAACCCATTGAACCAGAAGTGCCAGAAGTGCTAAAAAATCACAAACTACAGTCAATGCAAAAGACAAGTCTAATCTTTTGATAAAAACTTTATCATTGATAATACCAAGACAGGTATTAGCTAACAACAGCTGTAAATGGATTACTGGAGTACCCTTTAATATTCCTGAAAAATGGAACTGTGAAGAAATTATTCACAAAAATGCTACATATCACAAAGTGGATATGTACACACGCACCCATGTAAGAATACCAGCTATAAAATGTAGCAACATTACACGAACCGTATGCACGAAAGCTTTTCTTAGAATATCACTACCTGTAGTATCAGACCATACGTCTACTACTGCAACTTTGTCACAATTCTGCAGATATTTAAATGTTCGAAAACAAATGAATGGAATTAGACTAATTCAATCTTCTCCTAATCAATGGATAACAAGTAAGGAGATACAATACTCCTATGGATGGTTAGGAGTCAACTGTCAATCAACATCAAACTTCATATTAACCCAAGGAGAAATTCTTCTATACGATGGAAAAGAGTTAGTTTCTAACCTTGATGATATAAAAGACTGTTTGACACAAAAGGGTGAATGCATAACAAATACTAGCATTATCATATGGAATAGCAATGATACAACCAATCATTGTTTATATCGAAAGATCGGAAGATTCAAGGCTACAAAGTATAACAACCACTTCATCATCGATGAGATACAAGCATCGCTTATATTTGATAAAAACCCCCTATATTAAACACCAAAAATTGTAGATTCACCTCTCCAATTTTAATGCAGGGCGATATAGTTATTGAACTAGACGTTGAAGATGACTCGAACTCTACAAAATCCAAACGAAGAGTAACAAATAAACTATTGATGATGGAAAAGTCTCCGGATAGAAAGTATGATCCTGAAAACGTAAAACTTCAATACCTTTCTGATTCACTAAGACAAGGATTCCTTCAACAACTCAAAGAAACGCAGCAAAGAAGTTGCCAAAACAGAAATAACTTATTACTTTTGATCAAATGGCTATCAATCAGCAATCCTACCCTTGCCACGAAACTAATACTTCAAAGAAACGATGTGATAGCTAAAAGAATTAACGGAAATTTGATGGTGGCTCCTTGCAAATCAGAACAACCAACAATCGAAAATATCGAATTCAAAGGAGATTTAATAAGTAAGTTTGAAATTGAAAGAATTAATGCAGAATTGGAAATCCTAACTCAAACCCAAAAAATAATTAATTCATTACCACATCAAATGAAGGATAAACTCTTTTGGCAAGAAATCTCTGAAGAAGGAGAAGAAATTATCAAACAAATGGAAAGGGAATTCAATGAAATTGTTTTACCGATAGAAGAAGAATTTGAAAACGTGATAACACATTGGAAATTGATTTTTATCTGCATAATTATCGTGACAATATTAACTATTTTAGTTATTATTAAGTGGAAATTTAGATTAGTTCAATCCCTCCTTTGTAATACTTCAAAACGAAATTCAAATCAAGCTACCATCATTACTCTCCCTATAGAATCACTACACACTCAATTCCTAACTAAAGAAGAAATCCCACCCATTAAACTCCATACATTTAGCTATACCTCAAAATCACTCTCTCAAAATTACATCTTAAAACAATTCCTCTCCCCCTTTGGGAGTGTCGCGAATTATAATTTCGCGAAAACTTCTATCAAAAATAATAAGAAAAAGGAAAATTAATAAAAACTAATTAATCATTCTTTAATTGTAAACAATCCCATAATATCATAAATTATCTCTCCATAAATCTAGTTCCTTAAGATTCTTCACACATGTGATTTTCATTTTAGATACGTTCAATTCTCACATTGCAAATTCTCAATTTTTGTAGACGCTTCCGACTCTTCAGACATGTGTAAAACATTCTTACAGTATCATAAATTATCCCTCCTTAAATCTAGTTTCTTAAGATTTACTACACATGTAATCTCACATCGTAAATTCTCAATTCTGCATGAACATTTTCCAATTCTTCACACATATGATTTTTATCTTAGACACGCCCAATTCCCACTCATATAAAATTCAACCTTAAAAAATAAAATGATGATTGTCCTTATTGTCGACTACTACTAGGTTAACCAATTTGAATTCCTCCGGTCTTCTTTTATAAATTTCTTCTCTTTTTATTGCTCGGTTTATTAATATTACGTTTTCGGAAAATAAAGGTTTATTAATCTTCCTACTGTATTGCAACTATTCGAGTATCAAACGACAAACCTTTCGCGACAAAATTTATTGATGCCACGAGCCGGGAAACAAGTCAAGCCACATTATTGCGAGCTTTCAACTGGCAAAGGAAAGGTTAGTCAGTCTTCTTAAAGAAGTAAATCAACTGGAGATCAAATCTCCAGAACCAAGTATGACAATAGAAGAAAAAGAAGATTTTTATGTAATAAGAAAAAGAGTTTTAGAAGATAAACTTCGAAGAATCCAATTATGCGTAACTACGCTTGAATCTATCAACGATAAATGGTTCACATATACTCAACAAATCGTCACGATGAAAAGAAGAGAAGTGGAAGAAAAATACAAAACAGTAGCAGAAGGTGACCAAGGAATATTTCAATTATTACACGAACGAAAGGAAGCGCTAATAACAATAACAATGCACAAGGATGAAGTCGACCAAAACTTAAAACAACTCTCAAAGGAGTTGACAAATAAAACAAGCAAAGGAAGAGGTAAAATTTACTCCTTCACCAAATATTAATGTAAATCTTCCTCATTTATCGCTCCCTACTTTCGATGGAGACCGTAGACAATGGCGACAATTTTGGAGCAGTTTTAACGCAGCAGTCCACACACAAGCGATTCCAGAAATACAAAAATTGAATTACTTGTACTCATGTCTTAAAGGAAAGGCTCTACAAGCAATATCTGGATATGATATAGCTCCAGAGAATTATGAAGTCATCAGAAAACTGCTCAATGAGAAATATGGCGATCACTCAATAGTAACAACATTACTGTACAACGAACTCCAATCAATTAAACGAAATGAAAGAGAATGGATTGGAACAATTGAAAATATAGAACGAGTACTACGCAGTTAGAAGCTCTAGGAGAAAGCCTCGAACACTCAAATATCGAAATTTTGATCGAGAGCAAGTTGCCATTATGGATATTGAATAAAATATATAAACATAAAAAGAAGGACATGCCTTGGTCAATTCTCAAACTAAGAAACTTTTTAACAAGTTTAGTTAATGTGAATGAACAGATTAGAAACTGTCAACATTCACTCACTCAACTCAATATTAAATCTACAACTAACAAACCGGAACAAAAACAACGATACAATCCCGGAGGAACTTCAGCACTGTCGACAATAAAAGATAATCAAAATACTTCGAAAACTACAACAACGAAAAGACGACTATGTGTATTCTGCAATCAAGATCATTGGGATTGCGTGAACTACACGACACTCAATGCTCGACTTAATCGTCTTAAAGTATTAAAGAAATGTCTTATTTGTCTTAGAGACAAAGAGACAGTCACAAAGGACAGAATTGTAATGTAAAAAAACAATGTTTTTATTGCAGAAGCTTACATAATAGTGCTTTATATAATAAAAGGAATCCACTTTCTTTAAACAATACAATGTCTCAAAGAAATGAAGAGCATCCAAGTCGATCCAAAGGAACAAAAGAAACTTTACTTATGCAAGGTGATAAAAGTCTTCAATCCATTACAACCTCAACTACAATAAAATGCCCTTGCATTATTTGATATTGGATCACAACTCTCCTTCATCTCCAAAAAATTATCACGTCAATTAAAGTTAACCGAAACAGAAACTCAAATTATGAGAATAGCTCCATTTGGTATGAAGGAACCGAAATCATGTCCCACTGCTCGCATACAACTAAATGTGCTAACTACAGGAAGCGAAATCATACCATTACAAGCAAATATAATTGATTATCTAACGAACGAACTGCAGGTAGTGGAGACATCAAATGAACTTCAAATTCAAAATTTAACAAATTATTGGAAAAAACCTGACGTATTGATTGGAGCTGACTATTTTTTCAAATTTATTAGTCTACGAGAAATCAAAGAATTAAAATCAGGGCATATGTTGGTTCAATCAAAAGTTGGTCCTATGATTGCTGGAAGTGGAGATATTGAGAAACTTTGTAAGAACGAATTATATCCTAAAGAAGTAGTATATTCTACAAATGCCAATATTAACTCGGAGCTAGAAAAATTTTGGAAATTAGAAACGATTGGTATTCAAAAATCACCTCAAGATGATGATGAAGCTTTAAAGCATTTCAAACGGACCATCATCAAGCAGGGTGGAAGATACCAGGTTTGTTGGCCATGGAAAGACTCCAAACAAAAATTAAGCAATAATTATGGTTTATGCTGGGACTATTGAAGAATTTGATCAACCATCTACAACATAATTCAAATCTCCATTTATATCATAAAATACTTATGGATCAACTACATTCGGGTATAATTGAAGAAGTACCTCCAAAGGATGAGGTAGGCGTTATTCATTACTTATCACATCAAGAAGTATTAACTCCTAGAAAATCAACAACTGAATTAAGAATAGTATATGATGCCTCGGCACATCACAAAGGTTTCAAAAGCCTAAATGAAGCCTAAATGTATCGAGGTCCAGTAATGTTACCAGATTTAGTTGGAGTAATATTACGTTTTCGGATGATGAAAATAGTAATAACTGCTGATATCGAAAAGGCATTTTTACAACTAAAACTACAAAATGAGGAAAGAAATTGTATACGTTTTCTTTGGTCAGATGATATTGATAAAGAACTGACCAATGAAAATATAAAATGCTACCGCTTTAAGAGAGTTCCTTTTGGAGTAATATCCTTACCTTTCTTATTAGCAGCAACATTAAATTACCACCTAGAAAACCATGGTAGTGAATTGGCATGGGAGATAAGAAAGAATTTATACGTGGACAACGTTATTATATCAGCTAATGGAACAGAAGAGGCTTTATATAAATATGAAAGAACGGAAGAAATTTTTGGTGAAGCATCAATGAACATAAGAGAATTTCTTTCAAATGACAAAAAATTTAATGAAAGAATACCTGAATGCGACCTAAGCCAAACAAACCAGGAAATTTTTCTTGGTCTTAAATGGAACCATGAACGAGATATTATCCGTGTGGCACTGAAACTATGGATAGGGAAAAGTTTAACAAAGAGGACTATCCTACAATTCATAGCTTCTCAATAAGATCCACTGGGTCTTCTCGTTCCCATAATGATCAAACTTAAATTATTCATACAACACTTATGGAAAGAAAATATTCCATGGGATCAATCTTTAAACAAACAAGACGAACAACAGTGGATAAAATCTCATCAAAGAATGGCCAACAAATATAACAGAGCTGCCAAGATTTATAATGGAAACTTCACAATTAACAGAATTCCATATATTTACTGACGCTTCGAAAGTTGCCTATTCTGCAGCTATTTATATTCTCAATCATGGATATCAAAACACATATTCGAATTCATTCTTGATTTATGCTAAATGTCGAATTGCTCCAATTAAAGGTATTGCACATACGTTTCTGAATTAAGACGAAAATATTGGGTACCGAAAGGAAGAGCTGCTGTAAAACGAATCATAAACCTATGCTGTTATTGCATTCGCTGGAAAGCTAAACCGTTTAAACTGCCAGCGATGCCAAGTTTACCAGAAACACGAGTAAAACGATCCAGAACCTTCGAACAAGTCGGCCTAGATTATATGGGTCCTCTTTCAGTCAAATCTAATACTGGTCTAGTCAAAAGATGGATAGCACTTTTTACGTGCTTCAATACCAGAGCAGTGCATCTAGAAATGGCGGAGAATTTATCTGCCGAGAATTTTTTACATGTTTTAAGAAGATTTGAAGAAGAGCTCGACGTGGATATCCAAAATTAATATTAAGCGATAATGCAAGCCAATTTCAACTGGTATTCAAAACCATTATGGAAGAAAACGCTAATTTTTTGGCGACGAAGGGTATGGTATGGAAAAATACTATACCAAGGGCACCATGGGGTGGTGGTTATAGGACTCACAAAAACGGCATTAAGAAGAGCAATAGGAACAAAACTTCTAAAGGAAGGAGAATTAATAACATTAATAGTTGAAATAGAAGGAATCCTTAATACCCGTCCATTAACTTATGTAGTTTGACGACTACAGAATCATTCGTCCAATTGATTTTATATCACCTATGGCTTCATTAGATCTACCAATAAATTATGATAGTGATCAAGATGAATATACCCCTTATACAATAAAGACTAAAGATAAGTTAATCAAGTATTGGACTACCACTCTTACCACATTAGATGTCTTTTGGAAGTTGTGGAAAGAACATCTTACAAGTCTTAGAGAACGCACACAAAGAGAATTAAAATCACCTAGAATAGTAGAAAAAAGAGTACCACATGAAAATGAGATAGTATTATTAAATGAACCAGAAATACCTCGTGGTGTATGGGAACTAGCAAAGATAATAAAAATTAAACGAGGATGGGATGGAAAAGTAAGAAGCGCAACGATACAATTACCAAATGGGAAACAAATTAATCGATCAATCAGTATGCTTTATCCTATGGAAATAGATGCTGAAATGTGGAAGATGAAACGGAAGAACCCATTGAACCAGAAGTGCCAGAAGTGCTAAAAAATCACAAACTACAGTCAATGCAAAAGACAAGTCTAATCTTTTGATAAAAACTTTATCATTGATAATACCAAGACAGGTATTAGCTAACAACAGCTGTAAATGGATTACTGGAGTACCCTTTAATATTCCTGAAAAATGGAACTGTGAAGAAATTATTCACAAAAATGCTACATATCACAAAGTGGATATGTACACACGCACCCATGTAAGAATACCAGCTATAAAATGTAGCAACATTACACGAACCGTATGCACGAAAGCTTTTCTTAGAATATCACTACCTGTAGTATCAGACCATACGTCTACTACTGCAACTTTGTCACAATTCTGCAGATATTTAAATGTTCGAAAACAAATGAATGGAATTAGACTAATTCAATCTTCTCCTAATCAATGGATAACAAGTAAGGAGATACAATACTCCTATGGATGGTTAGGAGTCAACTGTCAATCAACATCAAACTTCATATTAACCCAAGGAGAAATTCTTCTATACGATGGAAAAGAGTTAGTTTCTAACCTTGATGATATAAAAGACTGTTTGACACAAAAGGGTGAATGCATAACAAATACTAGCATTATCATATGGAATAGCAATGATACAACCAATCATTGTTTATATCGAAAGATCGGAAGATTCAAGGCTACAAAGTATAACAACCACTTCATCATCGATGAGATACAAGCATCGCTTATATTTGATAAAAACCCCCCTATATTAAACACCAAAAATTGTAGATTCACCTCTCCAATTTTAATGCAGGGCGATATAGTTATTGAACTAGACGTTGAAGATGACTCGAACTCTACAAAATCCAAACGAAGAGTAACAAATAAACTATTGATGATGGAAAAGTCTCCGGATAGAAAGTATGATCCTGAAAACGTAAAACTTCAATACCTTTCTGATTCACTAAGACAAGGATTCCTTCAACAACTCAAAGAAACGCAGCAAAGAAGTTGCCAAAACAGAAATAACTTATTACTTTTGATCAAATGGCTATCAATCAGCAATCCTACCCTTGCCACGAAACTAATACTTCAAAGAAACGATGTGATAGCTAAAAGAATTAACGGAAATTTGATGGTGGCTCCTTGCAAATCAGAACAACCAACAATCGAAAATATCGAATTCAAAGGAGATTTAATAAGTAAGTTTGAAATTGAAAGAATTAATGCAGAATTGGAAATCCTAACTCAAACCCAAAAAATAATTAATTCATTACCACATCAAATGAAGGATAAACTCTTTTGGCAAGAAATCTCTGAAGAAGGAGAAGAAATTATCAAACAAATGGAAAGGGAATTCAATGAAATTGTTTTACCGATAGAAGAAGAATTTGAAAACGTGATAACACATTGGAAATTGATTTTTATCTGCATAATTATCGTGACAATATTAACTATTTTAGTTATTATTAAGTGGAAATTTAGATTAGTTCAATCCCTCCTTTGTAATACTTCAAAACGAAATTCAAATCAAGCTACCATCATTACTCTCCCTATAGAATCACTACACACTCAATTCCTAACTAAAGAAGAAATCCCACCCATTAAACTCCATACATTTAGCTATACCTCAAAATCACTCTCTCAAAATTACATCTTAAAACAATTCCTCTCCCCCTTTGGGAGTGTCGCGAATTATAATTTCGCGAAAACTTCTATCAAAAATAATAAGAAAAAGGAAAATTAATAAAAACTAATTAATCATTCTTTAATTGTAAACAATCCCATAATATCATAAATTATCTCTCCATAAATCTAGTTCCTTAAGATTCTTCACACATGTGATTTTCATTTTAGATACGTTCAATTCTCACATTGCAAATTCTCAATTTTTGTAGACGCTTCCGACTCTTCAGACATGTGTAAAACATTCTTACAGTATCATAAATTATCCCTCCTTAAATCTAGTTTCTTAAGATTTACTACACATGTAATCTCACATCGTAAATTCTCAATTCTGCATGAACATTTTCCAATTCTTCACACATATGATTTTTATCTTAGACACGCCCAATTCCCACTCATATAAAATTCAACCTTAAAAAATAAAATGATGATTGTCCTTATTGTCGACTACTACTAGGTTAACCAATTTGAATTCCTCCGGTCTTCTTTTATAAATTTCTTCTCTTTTTATTGCTCGGTTTATTAATATTACGTTTTCGGAAAATAAAGGTTTATTAATCTTCCTACTGTATTGCAACTATTCGAGTATCAAACGACAAACGTTTCGCGACAAAATATGAAAACTTAATATTATCGTGAAAAAAAAAAAAAAAAGAAACATATCAAGACTATAAAATATAAATAAAGGTATAACATATCATTTTACTCATGAATGTAATATATGCTTTGATATAATGATCAGCGATATCAGCGACCATCTGAAAAAATAATTTTTTTTTTTTTTTTTTTTAAACTTTAATTCAATTGGAATTAAACTATAAAAATCTGAATTAGAACTTCAACAAAAAATTTAAATGAAAAAAATTCCCAAAAATAATAAATCATTAATTAAACAATTTCTATTAATGAAAAAATGCATTAATAAAATAAATTATTTCTATAATTATTTGTTGTTTTCCTTTTTTTTCTTTTTTTTGTTTTATTTCCTCGTTGCTTATATTCCCTAAATTTCCGAAAATATTTAAATTTATTTTCACCTAATTTATACATCATTAAAATTGATAATATAAAATGATGGAAGGAATATAAATTTTACCTGAATTAAGCGTTAAATGATCACCTTTTCGAATATTGATAACGCTATCTCTCTCAGTTATCATATCATCTGTTCGTAATGATAAAAGTTTTCCAAGTTTATAATCATCATGATTAATCTCTAATGGTATTTCATCAACATCATGATTATGCATATGTCGCCGTAACATATACACTTCAGAAATCTTAAATTTTTTTTCAATTAAATTTTATTGTAATCAAAGAAAAAGACTGAAAAAAATTTTAAGTTGAAAATAAGAAAACAAATAAAAAAAACTGAGCAAAAAATAAAAAATTTATTTCCTCTTTTTTTATTTTATATATCTGTCAACATAAAAACAAACGCAAAAAGAATGTGAAATGATAAATGTTAAGAAAAGAACAATAATCATAAGAATGAATTCATTTAAATTAACCAAATGAATTTGTAAAGTATATATTTTTTCCCTTCAAAAAATATTAAATAAATATTCAAATAAATAAATAAATATATTGATTACTCAAGTATGCAATTTAATCCACAAATCAAAATTTTCATAAAATAACTGAAAATTAAATAACTTACTGATATACAATAAATGACAGTAATTATCAAATGAATGTTGGTGCAATATCGCATTGTGGCAATTTTTTTATAAATGTTTCGTGTAAACGTTTTCCTGCAAAACATACTAATTTATTTAACTCAAAACAGACGACCTACACATATATACATACATACATACATGCATACATACAGACATAGACATGTACACACGCATACGCGTACGCACGCAGAAACGCAAACACAAACATACACGAATGCAAGCACGCGAATATACATAATTTTAATGGACGCCCATAGATAATGATCAAAAGAACCAGTACGACAATTACGATTGTTTCATCTTTTAGTTGAACAAAGTATTTATTCCTACAGTTTATTGATTAATCAATAAATCAATTAATTGATTAATTAATCAATAAACCAATTAATTAATCAATTGAAGTGTGTAAAAACACTTCAGCTTCCTAATGTATGTTTTATTTCTTTTTTCTCTTTCTCTTGCTTATTTTTTTTTCCTTTCAAAAATGAAATTATTTTGTTGTCACATATATATTTTTCACTCATTATTAATATAGGTATAAAAATAGACAAATCAAAAAAGAAATTTTTTTTGATTTAAAATTTAAAAAAGTATTTTTTTTAAAAACAATAAAATAAAATAAAATGAAAGAACAGCGAAAAAAAAGAGAGAAAAGAAAAGAAATTGAAAAATTCTTAAAACAGTAGGAGCAAAATGTATTATGTGTATTATATTGCTTCTTTCAATGTTCTTTTTGTTTCTCAGTATTTCTCAAACAAGTTTCTTTTCTTCTTTTTCCCCCTAATGAATTCTATATTATGTTCATTTTTCAAATTGTCCTTTGACCTCTTTTTATTTTTATCTTCTTTATCATCTTTTCAACTTCACTCTTTCATAAAAATAATGAGAAAGGAAGAAGGGAGAAAGAGAGAAGATGAAAAAAATAGGTGAAGAAAAAAAAGAGAATTGTATTAATTAATCAATGCAAAGTAAAAATTAATTCTAATGAAAGAATTATTCTTGTTTTTTCCCCTCTCTCTCTCCTCTTAATATTTCGTAAATGGTTAACCTAAAAATAAGTGATAATAACTGCTGTTTTCTTGTTTTAGTTAATTCAATATTTATCAGACATTTAATTTTTTAATTTTGATAATTGTTTAATTCATAATTTTAACAAAACTTTGAGATTTTGCTATACCCTAAATAGTGAAATAGTGATAGATGTTTGATGTATCATTTTGTTTCATATTTCAAAAATCAAAAAATTTTGAGCTGAAACAAATTTTGATGTTTGAAATTACTCATTAGTAAACTGATAAGTTAGTCACAATGATTCATTGTTTTTAAAAAAATAGGAAAAAAGAAAAGAAAAATTATTGAGTTGTTCAAATATACCACTTGGTTATTTTTTGTGAATAGCATTAAAAAAAAGAAACAATTACTCTGAAATTATTCTAAAAAAGAAAATGCCGTCATACAACTCCTTATCAAATCAATAACCACTAAGATTGTTTATGAATGATCTGAGTCATTTGATTGTATATTGCTTCATAATACTAAAAATATACCATTGATTTTTAGATAAATTTCTACATAATTTTGATTTAGTTAGTTTTTTTCATTACTTCTATACATTTTCCCTATTCCTTTCTTTTTTGATTAAAAAAAGAAAACAGAAATTCTTTAAGATTTGTTAGACAAATTTACTGCGATTGCTTAATTACAGTAAAATGACATAAACGTTATTTTAATTTAATGTTATTTCAGTTTTAATAGAAGCAAAATGTAAATATTCATGACAATGCTGCTTTACTTTAATAGTGAAATGACGTAAATGTTCATGACAATTCCGCCTAATAATTCATAATATATTGAAATACATATATAAATAAGACTAATCATTCATTTTTGCATATGATTAGAACAACTATGCGTTTATCATATATATTTTACATTTCATATTAATTCATCCCCTAATTACGACATTTTTAAAATAAAATTTGAACAAAAAGTGGGACAGAAAGAAAGAGAAGAAGAGGAAGATAGAGAATGGAAAAAGATTAAAAAAAACGAATAAAATTCATTCATCATTTTTCCTTCCGTACATACACTATTGATTTAATGGCAATGAAAATAGGACAAAAAAAAAAAAAAACATTAGCTCTCTTTCAATATAACACAAGAAAAATGAATTATTTTAAATTAAAAAAAAATCAATAGAGGTATATAATCTAATGCATATACATACATGTAAATAATTATACGTATCTGTGCGCATATGTGTTACATTCTTACATTATAGTTATACGCACAAACATGTATTTCTATAATTAATTACATCAATGCATAATTGTTATTTTATGTTAACATAATTTTTCGCTTGTTATTCTATAATTATATTCGATTAATATATCAATTTAAAAAAAAATTGGTTTTTAGATTTTTAAAACTTTTTTTTGGTTTACTGAACGATTCTTATACTTCTTATACTGTAAATTTCTTATACTGTAAAATGTTATATTTTTTTATTTTTAAAAACTTCAACGTTTTCAATTTATTATATTAAAATATATGCATTGGTATAAAATACTTTTACGAAACTTTTTTTTTCACTTTTCCTTCTTCCTTCTTTACACTTTGTTTTTCAATTTTACCATTATTATTAACAATGTAGAATGAGTTATATATCGTATAAATTGTATAAATTAAATTACTTACTTTTAATAAATAAAAACAGATAATGATGCGAAAAAAAAAAATCGAATAAAAGAAATTAACAAATTATTTGTTATAGTTTGATTGCATGCTGAAAATAATTTTTTTAACAGAGAATGATTATTACTAAATGTCAAATAGATGGAAATGGAATATATTTTGTACTTATTTTATGCGTAATATGGCTAAATACGGTTAATACATTAAGTGATAAACCATTGTTGTTACTTATATCTTTTGATGGTTTCCGGTATGATTTACTGAATGCTTCTATTGTACCAAATATTTGGAAATTTGCCACCGAAGGTTTATTATTTACTTCCTTTTTATCATATTCTACATTCCACATATTTATTATTATTATTTAACATCATTTGCTTGTGAAATACAAGTTGTAATGGTTAAAAACATTATAAATTAATAATTTACTTTATTGCTAGCTTATTAATAAAGCTGTCGCATCATTTACATTTCATTCACTTTAATTTTAGTAAAGAATTTTATTATAATTTTATTTATTTTAATTTTAATTTATAAAATGAAAATTTTTTTGCACATTCTGTTTTACATCAATATAAATACTATTTTATTCCACCATCATACTATTTTAAATGAACAATTAAAAAAAAAATTTTTTTCTTGTTAAACCAAGTTTAATTTTAATTAAATTCGAAAAAGTTGCACAACTATAAGTTCTTGTAATAGCAATATGACAATTTGTAACACTGCGTTTAATATTATACCTTAGATAAAACCATTGTTTTTATTTAATAAATTCTTGATAATTTGAAACTTTCTTTCAACAAAAAGACTAAGTTTAATATTATTTAAAATTTATCCTTTTCAGGTGTATATTTTAAAGGTGGTTGTCGTCCACAATATCTCACTTATACAGCCCCAAATCATGCAACAATAGCAACAGGCCTTTTAATTGAAAGCCATGGAATTGTTGGCAATTATTTTCATGATCTATCCACTAATACGACGTATTTTTTTTTTAAATTAATAAAAAATTTATTAATAAAGAGGGAAGAAAGAGAGAAAGAGAGAGAGGGAAAGAGAGAGAGAAAAAGATAGACACAAACTTTACCACTTTGTTTTCATAAATAGTAATTATAAATTTTATTGCTAAAATTATCAGTATCAAGAATTACCATTAATCTATCATAATTATCACTTAATTAATGAAGCAATTTATTCTATTATTAAAACCATTAATGGCAAATACGTAAGCATTATTGATTTATTGATTTAAAAATATAGCTTCTTTGTAATTCATTAATGGGACATTACCTATGCTAGAATAGTTTTCATTTATTTTAAATCAACAAATTTTGCTAATAAAATTATTAATTAATCGCTGAAACTAAAATTAATTGTGTCGAAGTTATTTATCAAAATCAAAAATTCATATATAAATATATATTTATTCATTGCAAAATATTTGTTTTGCATTATTAATTAATTAATTTTTTTTATTAGCAAAATGTTAAATTAATTTAATTTTACATTGAAAATTATTATTATATTTATCATTATATTTATCATTTATGATAGTAAAGGTTCGATTTATTCAATTTAACTCAAAAAAAAGGAGCAATAAATGATTCATTAATGGGACATTTCTATAACGGTGAACCAATATGGCTTACAAATGAACGAGCTGGTTATGGAAGACGTTCAGCTGCAATGTATTGGCCAACCGGAAGTGGACATTGGCCATCTATACCGCATAAACCTACATTACACAGGTTAATTAATTATTCTATTTCCGTCTTAGTTTTTTATCCATTTGTATAATTAGCAAATTTTTTTGTTGTTTTTTCATCTCTCCTTATCTTTTTCTTCATTTATTTATTTAATCTAATTTACATAAATATTCATTTCTCTGAATTGTATATTCATCCCTCCTTTAATTTCATTTATTTATTTATTCCTTCATTCATTTTGTCGTTTTTCAATTTTCAATTTTGTTTTCATTTCCTCAATTTGAAATTTCAATTGCTTTTGCAAAATTAATCAGGAAAAAAAAATTTTTTTTTTGTATTTTTGCATAATTTGTTGCTTTGAATATGCCAAAAATTTATAGATCATGGATCGAATATAAGAATTTGTCGCAATGGATGAATGATTTTGATGGAGTTTTAGAATTATTTACACGTGAAAAAGATCCGTACAATTTTGTTGCTTGGTAAGAATGCCAAGTAATTTAACACTAATTTATAATTTTTAATGCTTAAATTATTGACGCTTAAAGAAATGAATGTTATATTTGAAGGTATGTTGCTGAACCGGATCATTTCCTACATTTTAATGGATTTAAAAATGGTAAAATTAATAAAATGATGCAAAAGTTGGATTTGTTAGTCAAATATATCAATGATAAGCTAGAAAATAATTCAGAACTTTCAAAACGATTAAATATTATCTTAACTGCTGATCATGGACATGCTGAGGTATTTGAAACAATTTTATTTTTCCATTTTCTTCTCGTTTTTTTTTTTTTTTTTTTTTTTTTTTTTTTCACTTCCCTTTTTTAACTTGAGAACTTTTGATTTTAACAATTAATAGACTAAAATCTAATTATTACTAGTCATATGCAGATTTTATTCAATTTAAATGATATTTATAAATTTTGTTTAAAAAAATTTACCTATATTTCAGGATCACTAAATAGCCTCATAGGTTACTTATATTAATTAGCTATAACTTCCTATTCTATTAAAAAAATAATAATAATAATAATAAGCATTCACGTATGGAATAATTACACCAACCATCGATTTAAAAAAAAAAAAATCTGAATAATATAGCAAAAACTTTTCAAAAATAGCTTTAATTTTTTCTCTCTCTTCCTTTTCGTTTTCGTTTAGTCTTTTTAAATAACTGTTAACAAATTTTCATTCGTTTTAAATGCATCCTTTTTCGATTTTACGAATGCATTAGATTCGAAATGATAAAATAATCTTCTAGTTCTGCTATTTATTACTATTACTAATTATCACTATTACCTATCACCTACTACCTATTACTATATATTACTATTTGGACATTTTTGTTCATTATAAAATGAAAGTGTTAACATTCATTAAAAACATTCAAATAGTATTATGTTTCGTTTTCCTTCTTATATTATCAAATAAATGCATAATTTAAGTAATATCTCTATGCTTTTTTTAACTTTCAATTTGATGCATTATAGATTGAAGGTGCATCAAATGTTCTATGTTTGGTAGAAACGATCAATACTGATGGCCTATTATTTGGTGATCGAATGATTTATGTTAAAAATGTCGATCGAAAACATCAAATATATGCGAGTTTAAAGAAAGTTATTGAAGATCGTCATTATCGTATTAAAATATATTACAAACAAGTAAGTAAATTATTTTAAAATTAAAAATTATACAATGACAATTTTAAACTGAAATCGATAATGTGATAAGAAAGGAAAAAACAAATAAATTAAATAGCTAACATTCAAATGTGCTGCAGAAAATTAATTACTTTTTTGCGTCAAAAATTTAACCATAGTTGCATTAATTGCAAACTATATGCATTTCTCAACTAATTTTAGCGTATTTGAGCAATAATTAAAACTAGTACAATGAGATTTATCAGTAAATAAATCAGAAATCAATTTTTTTCTTTGATCAAATTTAATAAATTTTTAATTGACAAAAGTATGTTTTCGATTAAATAAAAGTTTGTTCTTGCTTCTCTTTTTTTCATTCAAAAAAATTTTGAATTTATAATTTACCAATAAAATTTTTTAATTTATTTTCTTTTTCCCCTATTTATAGGATGTTCCAAAAGAATATGGATATTCTAAAAATGATAAAATTGGCGATATACTACTTGAGCCTGAACCTGGATATAATGTTCGCATTAAATGTTCGCATAATGTATGTTTTTTTTTTTTTTGAAAATATGAAAGTATAAGTTTTTCGATAATTATTTAATTTTTAATAGTTATAAATTTACCACTAATTAGATAGACGATTCGTCGAAACCGTTTCATTTTTCATCACATGGAATGAATCCAAATCATTGGACAATGAAATCAATTTTACTAATGAAAGGACCAGTGTTTAAACAAAATTATCAAGTAAATTTATTTGCAAATAAGCAAGTAATAATTGATATAAAATAATTTCAATACTTAACATTGTTATGATATAAATTTAAGAAAAAATTTTTAAACATTCATTATCAATATTTGAGAATAAATTTGTTAAAATTAATAACAGGAAAAAAAAAGGAAACGATAAAATAAAGTAAATCATAATTTTTCTTTTCTTTCCATAAATTTAATTGCTAGAATTAATAATAAAAAAATAGAAAAAAAAAGAAAAAGAGAAAATGAGAAATTTTTATAAAACATAATTTTTCTTTTCTTTTTTTGTTTTTTTAAAATAGATTGATGGAACAGCAAACAATCTGGATTTATATCCACTGATGTGTTATATTTTGGGTGTAATACCAGCACCAAATAATGGTACCATACAACATATGTTGGAAGTACTGAAAATACCAATTACAACAAATTCATTATCAACCAAACAAATTGAGGTTATTTAGTTTTTTTTTTTTTTCAATTATAAATTGGTAATAATTAGGTTAGAAAACGAATAATGGATAGGAATGAAATCAAATTGAAATTATAAAAAGAAAACCTGTCAATTTTTTTCTTTCTTTTTTTCTGTCCATTGTTTATAAAATTATGAAATTTTAACAAATTTCATAATTTTTTAAGACTAGATGAAAAAAATAAAATAAAAGTATTATGATCAAAAGTAACATGATTTTGAATAGTGTAATGAAGAAAAAAATTTTTTCTTGCAATTATAAGTAATTTATTTAAATTATTTTAATAGATTATATAAATGAAATTTTTTCTTTTTCTAATAATTTTACATAAATCAATATATCATTTTTGTGTTAACTTTTCGTCTAACTATTATTAAAGGTAAAAAAACATTTTTTTTATCCTTTATGACGGGTAAAAATGAAAAGAAAAAATTTCCCTTATTTATAACTATAAGTGGGAAAAAAAATTAGAAAACAAGTAATTAAAAAAAAAGAAAAAAAGGAAACTCTAACATTTAACTTTTTCATTTATTCTAAAATTAAATTATTCTTTTGGTCAGATATTATTAATGCTTCTTAATTGATTGAATTAACTATAACTTTTAATTTAACTAATTTTAAGTACTTTAATTTTTTTTATTCTTTCAGTTCCTAACAATAATTGTATGTGGTGGACCGCTAGTAACATTTGTAATTTTTGTAATTATGATAAGCCGACAACAAAGGCACCGTATATTAAGGAACAGGCGTAAGTATTATCCGCTTACTCATAAATTTGATCATGATGTTACCGATTTGCTGGATGAAAATTGCAATCCGGAAGATGACTTATGATATTTTCCATTTTCATTTGATAAGCTGATAATTCATAGCAAATACGGAAATGTTAATTAAAATTGTAGCTTAACTAAAAAATGAAACTGTTTTATATCATTTTTTTTTCCATTTTTTTCTATTTAAAATCTATCAGACAGCAATATATCTAATTAATTTTCACATCCTAAATTTAAACATTTATTTTATATGTATTTATTTATTTTCTTTTTTTTTCGTTCGTTAAAAAAAGAGAAAGCAAAAAGTGGAAAAAGAAATTGGGTGATAATTTAAAAGAAAAAATACAGTGGTATGCTAATTATTTTTGAAATAATAGGTAAATCTTACAATTTCATTCATTAATTTTATAATTGTTGAATTTTGAAGACTTTTTATTTATATTTCTATTCTAGATGCATTTAAAAAGATCAGATAAAATAAATGAATAAATAAGTAAAAATGCAAAATTGCATTATTTCCATTTTTATTTTTTTCTTCTTGTATAAAATATTTGAAAGCAATAATAAAAATTTAAGGATAATATTAATATAAAAGCTATAAATAAATTATAACATTTTATGAAATACTACATGTTTTCATTTTTGTGTTAAAGAAAACAAAAAAGGAAAGAAAAATGGAAAATAAGAAAATAATTAATTTGATTTAAATGAGAAATTTCCGTGTAATAAAACATATTTGAATGACAATAATTACAGATTTGATAAGCATAAGTTATGATAATTGGAAAAATTCGTGTAGTTTGTTTGTTAATTGATTCATCTGAAGCTAGCTGATAATATTGCAAGATTAAAAAGAAAAAAGTTATTGACAATTTCATTAAATCACCGAGATTTTTCTCGGTGGCTTATTTTGGAGCGTAAACATTTGGTGTTATTGTTTGAGAATAACACTTTTAACTGATATTTACATCTCTTTTTTTGCTTTTCATTTTTCGTAAATGATATGATTGATTTTATAACGTCCTTTTTTTTTCTCTTTTAATTTCTATTATGAAAACTAAAGGATATGAAAATTTAAGTGGAAAAAAACGCTAAGAAAAATATTAAGTTTCACATAGGAATAAACGTGAACAGACGTGAGTGGATGTGAATAGATGAAAATAAACGTAACATTACTGTATTTCGTCGAAAAATTATTTATATTAAAAATGATGAAAAACCCCAACAAATAAAACTAAAAAATAAACGATAAACCAAAACACAATAATGTTGGGATGAGTGACACAACGAAACGGCAAGTATGATTTTGATGACCAACAAATAGTGTGCACTGGTCAATTTGGCCTTTGGCTATCTGATATGAATGATATATGTCGTCGTCGAATTAGCACAATTGTGCATTTTCTAATTGGCGATGAAATTTGGACATTATATCATTTTGTTATTTTCTCATTTACATTTATAAGGTATGTCGTTTAGTTGAATTAGAAAAGAAAGGAAAAAGGTATATGAAAAATTGTCAAAATTAAAAATTTTACTTATAAAAATTAATATTTGATGTTTGATAATATTAAAACAATAAGTGTATGTAGTGACGTATATATAATATGTTAATGGTTCGATTTTTAGTTATGCATTAGTGCATGCCTCACGTAAAACGTTAAGCACGGTAAAACCATCACTTATCATCGAATGGACTGATAATAGCAGCGGTGAGCAACCATTATTTCCTGATAAACATGCAGCAGAAGGATTCTTAGCATTCCTTGATGGTGCATTCCTTGGCGCATATGCTTTGGTACTTATTCTTGTTTTTTTTTTTTTTTTTCTAATTTCAAACAATTAATTATTTCGAGTAGTTTGCTGAAGTATGTTTAGCTTACGGAAATAACAAAGGATAAAATTACATGAGGCTTACATGAGGTTTCATGTAATTTTATTCGTTGTCCGTAAAGATGTCAATTATGAAGAAACAATGTTAAAAAGTAGTAAATGGTAAGTGAATATACGAACAACATTAGATATTTACAGGGCCTTTATGCAGGTGGTACATTAGGTGATCGTTATAACCCGGCAAAAGTACTTGCTTTTGGCATGTGGACATCATCAGTTACCGTAAGTTTGTCAAATATGTAAAATTTTTTATAATTTAATATGTAAGTTACTGCTGATTGGTGGAACTTTCTTGAAACAAAAGACATTGAATGAATGTCTAGTCTATATTGAGAAAAATTGAAGTGCTTTTATGAATTGATAAAGTTTTCGATAACTTCACTCATTTTATTAGTGTTAAACTGATGGAATTAGTGTACTTAACTTAGACTGTTATGTAAGAGGAAGAAGAAAATTGTTAATGAAATACTTTATTCTGGAATAAATGAGTTTAAAGATAATTGTACTCGATAGAAGATTGAATTTCGGTTTCATCAAAAGTATCACATCAATAATTTTAATATGATTAGCCGTATAATTTTGACCAATAAATATTTGTTTTTACAGATATTTTTGTTTGGAATACTAAAATGGTCACCGTTTCATTCACCTGTATATTATGCCGCAACGTGGATTGCATGTGGTTTATTTCAGTCTGTTGCTTGGCCTACCGAAGTATCTTTTTCACATTTTGTTTGCAAATTCGCTTCGTTTATGAGTTGATTATCAAGCTCTTAAAGGCGACTTTATAATTAAGTTAATCGTATTTAGAATTACCTTTATCATTCTGCTTTTGCTGAGATGATCTTATGAAGTAAATTAATGAATTTAAGGATGGTTTTTGTAATTTCTCATATACTGAAACACGAAGTTGATTTCAGGTGTCTATTATGGGTAATTGGTTTGGGCATAATAGTCGTGGTGCTGTAATGGGACTTTGGTCAGCATGTGCTTCAGTTGGAAATATAGTGGGCACATTAGTTTCATCTCATACCGTACAGTTAGGATACGAGGTAAGTCGTTGAAATATTGAAGTAGAAACGTTTTCTAGCCAAAAATTTTCGATTCTCTTTATTTTCTCTTATTCACTATCAAACATTCTCCTATTTCTAATTTGATTATACATAGGACATAACTTTATGCTTTTTAATAATGGCTATCTAACATTTTTCACTTGGTACTACTATTGATAAATAATAACCAATAAATACATTTTAACATTAATAGAGTTTTATGATTTTATTTTAGTATTCGTTTGCTGCAAATGCATGTTCGCTTTTTTTTGGAGGATTTTTCATCTTTTATCTTTTGCCGTTACGAACGATACACGGTATCTTCCACAGCTCCTTTTGAATTTGTTGGTCACTGAAATTACGTTTTATTTTGAGCATACATACTGATATTATTTAAAAGTGTTCACTTTTTTTGATTAAAGAAGCAAATTTTCTAGGAAAAAGATTATCCAGTTATTCAATATAGTGTGCATTTTCTGTTTATTTATACCGGGTACAATGAAGTACCATCTTGGAAAAAGACTCAACGATATCAACCGTTTTATTATTATTTGTTCTCATCTACTAATCATTTATCAAGTGGTTGATTAGAAATATGCATTTACTTAGATGAATATTAAATCATACGTTCCATATAGAGTTCGAAGCAGTAGTTTCTGTTACGGATAATGTGGAACGACCAAAAGCAATCAGTTTTTGGCAAGCTTGGCGTCTTCCAGGTGTTATTGCGGTGCGTTTTTTTTTATGACGTTAAATGTGCAAAGTTTTTAATAACTAAATCATTTGAATCTTTGGAAATCCCAATTGTATAATAATCATATTATTTAGCTGTTTCAGTACTCTCTAGCATATGCATGCCTCAAGTTAGTTAATTATTCATTTTTCTTCTGGTTACCATTCTATCTTCATACTCATTACGGGTGGAAAGAATCGGTTGCTGATGAGTTATCAGCGTGGTACGATATAGGTGGTATTATTGCTGCAGTTGTTGCTGGTATTGCTTCTGTGAGTTATCGAACTTTTATTTTTGTCTGTATGAAAACGTCTATTATATTATTTTTATAATTTTTTTTCTAATAATTTTTTTCTAATATATTTTTTTTATAATAATTTTTGATAATTCTAATATTGATTTTTCTTGAGAATCATTATTTTTCTTTTTCCTTTTTTGTTTCAGGATCATTTCTCGTCACGTACTCCAATTTTAATATTTATGCTAATTTTTTCAATGGGATCCCTGTTTGCTTATGCTAGTAAGTCCTATTCAAATTTGGTGCTGTCATTGATGGTATTAGTATTCTCAATTTTTCAATGGAAAGTATGATTGTCAGAGGTTTTAAGTTCTGTTCTATTTTTTCGTCATATTTCGTCTATGTTGCTAAACATAAGGGAAATATGGCAGCAAAAAAATACATTAAATAATTGAATATGTTAAATTCAATTGAATTTTTGGTATAGCGAAGCACTGCTTTAAAAAAAGTGAATAAAATGGAAATAATGATAGAATCTTGACGGACTACACATTTCGAAAAGAGAGTTATCACATTTTTTAGATTCACCAGACAATATTTTGATGAATTCATTCCTAATGGCATTAACGGGGTTTTTTATTGGTGGGCCAGCTAATCTAATATCATCTGCTGTTTCTGCTGATCTTGGTGAGCTTTTTTGTTTTTATTTTTATTTTTACTTTATAATAGTTTTTAATATGCATTTAGGGAGAAGAGAAATGAACTTCATCTCTGGATACATCAGACATATTTAGTAAAAGATAATGTATTTCAGGGAACGCTGAGCAAATTAGAGGATCATCGGAAGCGCTGAGTACAGTTACAGGTATTATTGATGGAACTGGTAGTGTTGGTGCAGGAATTGGTCAACTCCTTATTCCAGAAATTGAAGCTATGTTTGGTTGGACAGCTGTATTCTATGGTTTTATTATTATGGTACTTCATTCTATTACTTTGCTTACATTATTTATACTTTAACAGAATTTTTGAATTAAAAATTTAGAACTGTTATGTTTATTATGTGACATCATAGTATCTAGAGAAATGACAAATTTGAATTAGGAAAAAGAAGCTTGTTTTTTTTCTTTTTTTTCAATTGCAGATGTTCTCTACGGTTTTATGTTTGGCACCACTTTTGTGGAAAGAAATGTCCAACAGACTAAATCCTCGTTATGTACATTTACATTCGGAGGACAGTAGTGGTTCGCTGGGATCATATTCCGATAATATCTCAGATTCAGCTATGAATAGTTCACAATTACCAATTAGAGTCAGGCATCGAAATTCACCAGATTAGTTCAATTTTTACAAATGTAAAATTTTTGATTTAGCAATTCTGCTATTATTAATAGTAAAATTGTGGAGTAATTGCTGATTAAGTGTTTGACAGTGTGGTATGGTGTTGATGACTCAAATAATTTTTCTTACACTAAAATTAAGTTATGTTTATGTAACACATCTAATTAACTAAATTGATAACTCCCAAATATCATGTATCTGATATCTCGTTCGAGTTAATTGTAAGTATTTCTTATTACTACTGCACGAATTTCATGTCAGTTTGCTGTGATTCATTTCTTTCATCAGATTGTATCAAACTAGTCGATAATGATAAATATTTGTCCGAATTACCGTGATGTAAAAGAGAAAAACATTTTTATCTCTTGGCAGTTTACAGAATTGGATTAACAGATAGGCAAGAAATATTCAGGTTTTAAGGTTGTGGAAATAAGTAATTGGTAGTATGTAATCTTGCATACTTATTAGTAGTTCATAGAAAAAAAAATTTTTTTGTCTTTAATTAATTGAATGAAAGTTCCTTGCACTACACAGTAGATAATAATGTATAATTAACCAGATATTTTATTTTTATTGAAAATAGAAATTAAGCGAAAAATTTTCTTTCGGATGTTGAATTTTTTGGAATTGAGCATTTATTATGCCAGTTATATTGTTTCAAAAAATATAGACGCCTAATAATAGATGCCTAATCAGAGAAATATAATAAGAAAAAAGAGGAAAAGAAAAATGTTGTTATACAAACGAGAGAATAAAATGAAATATCTGAAGGAAAAAAGAAGTTATTTGTTTTTGTGAAAGAAAGAAACAAAAGATTCGAATTTTTTTTACATATGCAAATGATGCATACTTTTTTTTTTGCGTCAAAAAAACACTATAGAGTGTATTCAAAGATTACCTTTTAATTGTAAAAGCTAAATACAAAAAATTCATCCGTTTCATTATGGATGGTTTCATCAACTGGTTGATTGATTGATCGGTTAATAGATTTCTTGTTGTCTTATATTTTAGAAAATATGAAAGAAGCAATGGGATTAATTTCTCCGTATTTGAAGCCATTATAACAGTATTATAATTAATTATTTAAGGCATATTGTAGCATGCAAAGCAACAGGCTTATGCTGTCCAACGAATTTTTTCTCCGCAACCAATCCATAGTACAAACCAGATGCGCAAAATGAATCCTGAAAGAAGAAAAAGAAAAAGGTGAAAAAAATAGAACGAAAGAAATATCATTTCGAAATACATGAAATCAAGCATGAAAATTTGATTTATATATCATTGTTAACATTTTTACGTATTATACTTTTAAACTAAATATAGCATGCATGCTATCTGAATTATTTATTCAAAAATTTTCAATTTTTTTTGACCCTATTTAATTTTACATAATTATTGGTTACTGGTAGTAAAAATACTTACATGTCTGAATAAGTCGCTTAGTTTTTCATTGTATAATACGCGATCAGCCCAAGCTGGACATAAATTTTTCATAAATTCCTCCTTTCCTGTCATTTTATTTATACCATAATGGCGTGATGGCTATAAATTATAGTAGTAAAAGGTTTTTAATATTCATTACCTTTACTTTAAATTTGTAGATTTTGAGATATATTAAGTTATTATATATGATCGATGAATCAATTCATCAATTAACTTAATATTGCATAGTTCAAAAAAAGAAAAGATTATAAAATTATTGATAGTTACGGAAACTAAGTATTGTTAAATGTGATGAAAATTTCATTAAATGAAAGAAAAAAGATTACATTTACCTGAAAAAATACCGACTCTTCCAGTAGTTTACCGGCAAAAACAACTTGTGCAAGTTCACCATTGTATTTTTTGACCATTTGTCCTCTACCAAGACGAAAGAACCAATCATGTATGGAATGAAGATCAAAACGATGAGTTTCCACAGTTAGCACACTCTTTAATTCAACAATATTTAAGCATTAAAAAAATTTTTTAAAGATTTTTTTTAATCGTTAAATTAAATTATTAGTATAAATTATTTCGTACGACTGAAGGAAAAGTAACGGAAAAAATGGTAATAATAACAACAATAATAATTAAGGAATAAATATGAGAACAAATGAATAAAAATTTAGATGAAATCTTTGTAAATTTGAACTTGTCTTATAATCTATTGGTGACTAATTATATATATCTTATTTATTATCCCTCTTACTCATTTTTAACCGTTTATAAATTATTATTTAAAAAAAAAAAAGATATAAGACATAAAATATCATTACTAATAACAAATACTACAACAATCATTTTTCATAAAATAATTATCAATAATAAAATATACTCGGCCGTGACGATCACGTTGTTCAATACCTTCTAATTTACCATCAGCACTCTTTCTTGCATAACTTGTAGCTCTCTGAGTACTTGCCATATCCTTGATAAATAAATTATTTTAATAAGATGAACAAAACAAAAAAAAAAAAATGTTGATTCTTTTTTTTGTTTTGCTAAAATTAATATAATGAACATTTTTAAATCAATTTTAGAAAAAAAGGAAAAATAAACATACACTAAGTAGATGTGTTTCAAACAGTTGGGCATTAAAGGCACCAGCAACAAGAACTGAATCATCTTTTAATCCCTCCGATTCAATCCTAAATATTTTTTGTCATGCTTATTTAAATAATAACTGTTAAAAAAAGCTTAAATAATGTTCTTTTAAAAAAATAATTAAAAAATATCCCCCAAAAAATTCTACAAACTTTTAATATTTAACTTGCATCAAAAAAAGCGAACAAGTTAACTTTAATATATGATAATTATTTATTATTTATATATGACAATATTGTATTTAAATTGAAAATAAATTTTAAGCGAAAAAAGTTCAAAAAAGGAGAAGAGAAAAGAAATATATATTAAAAAAAAAAAAAACAAACTCTTTGAGTAAAATATCAATTTGATTTCGTCGTAATCGTGCAGCTTTCGTCGTTTCAGGCTATAAAATATATTAATAGATTAAATTATTAGAAAAAAATTAGAGTTCGTTATTCATTTTTTTTTTTTTTTTTAAATTGATAAAACATGCAAAGTTTTAATTGGTAATATTTCAAAAGAATATTTTTTTTCAATGTCAACAATTTTATTTCGAACAAAATTATATATAATCATAACGAATTATTTGACAAAAAAATTGATAAAATAAGACAAAACAAAAATGAGACTAAAAAATTATTGTAAAATTATTATCAACCTGTTCGACAAGTTCTTTAATATCTTCAAATGGTACAGTATGTAAGCTAAGATTGACAAATGTAAAATCGCGACCATAAATACGAAAACGTGACATTAAATAACCACTTTGTACGGTTTTTTTTCCATCTATTTTCTCATTTCGCTGATTATCATTACGCTAGAAAAAAAAGCACACTGAAATATTTCATTTTAGGTTAGATTTTTTTTACAAATTTATGAAAAAATTGAAATATAATAGTGAAAAATCCATTTAAATTTAGTAAATACATTCAATTTTCATTTCGTTTTTTTTTTTTTGGTGTCTTTTTTTTTGCTTTTATTGAATAAGATGAAATTATCAAAACGGAATTTTTTACTCAAGCAAACAAGAAAAAAAAAGAAACATTGGTAAAATGATTAAGACAACCAACAATCAATTATTTATCAAAAAAATGTTCCACTGCAGTTTCAAATTGATAATTTCTTGTATCCTTAGTTTTCTTTTCGAAATTTTTTTAAAAAAAAAAATGTTAAAAAAATACCAAGAAAGCATAGTAAATTTACATAGAAATATGTAGTAAACTTCACGTGAAATTTACGTGTTTAAAAAACATACGTAAAAATTTCCTTCATAACGTAATGAATAATTGGAAGCTGAACTTGAAGCATTATTAAATATATTTGAAATGAAACCATCACATTCTCGTGCACCAATTTCATATTGATGTCCTGGACGAAGACTTTTATAGCCGCTATTACTGTAGCGATCAAACGACTCTACTTCATCATGTTCACGAAATAAATAAATTGATCCAAGACCCTGAAAAAAAAGAGAGAACAGAACTAATATTCGGGATAATAAACTGTTTGTAATTAGCATTTCATAACTAATCTAGTACTTCATGTAAATTATTAATTAGGTAGTTTGCAAATGTTTCTATTGGCAAATGTTTCTAATGTTCCGATCTTGAAATTTTTCAAAAATTTAGAATGGGAAGAAAAAAGCGAAAAATTATTTGTTATTTTCCTCATTTTAATAAGCAGATGAATAATAATAACAACTTTTTTTTCAATTTTTTAAAAAATTTCTACAAATTTTAGAACTTTTATAAGTTAAACTTTTTGTTTTTTTTACTGATTTCACAAAACGAATCTCAATAAATGAATAAATCTAATAAAATATTTAACATAATGTTTGTTTAACATTTATCATATTTCAATGTACAATGCATGATACATTAGTTGAAACATATGCTGTAACTTAATTTTTATTATTAAAACTTAAAATCAGTGATTTAATTTTTCTTCTTTCTGCCATGTAAAAAAAAAAGTTTATACAATTTTAAAAATTACCGTTTCACGAGTGTCAAAATATGAGCGGCTTGTTTTAAATAAATTTTGTACTTCAGCCGCATCGTATAGTATGCTAAAAAAAAAAAAAATAAAATGAGATTAATATGGTTAAGAAATATTGGTGTGTTGCACTAAATTATTAATTAGCATTAAAAATAAAATTTATTTAACTGTATAATAAAACATTTGGGATAATAATTTATTTGGTCTGCAAAATAAACAAATAAAATCTTACAAACTATAATTGTATTTTTTTCTAATATTTTATAATCCTATAATAAAAACATTTATAAATAAAAAAAATTAATTAATTAATCCAAACAATTCTGATTTATCAATCACATGTGATGTAATTGTAACATAAGTCATTTGCACTTCTGGATAATTGAAATTATCACTTAAATAAAATTATAGGAAACTGATAAAAAAAAAAAAAATGAAAATCAGCACTTACATGCTGTCATCGTATTATTGTAATTACTTTATTTCTTTCTTTATGTAGTAGATAAGATTTCGAAAAAGTAATTATGGTAAATAATTGATGAATCATTTCTTCACATTTCATTATTTATTGATTTGCAGCAAAAAAGAAAAATTTTTTTTTCATTTTTTTTTAATAGTAAATAATAAAATGACCTTTTTAAAATTCTATTCGAAAGAATGTCAGGATTTTCGGCATTCCGCAATCCTTGTATATGTATAATTGCAAATTCCGGTTTTTGCTCCCAAACTTCTTTTGCAACTTCAGCACACCATTCTTGCAATAAATCATCCTAAAAATAAAAATTAATTTAGAAATATTTATAGTAAAATTTAAAATTACTGCAAAAATTTGATTTGACAATTACATTTTCTTTCGTTTTTTTTTTTTTTAAAATTAACTTTTAACTGCAAAATATTGGTTCAATAATTATTCATGAAATTTCATACATTTAATATGAATGAAAATTATTAATAATTGATTTTTGCAAATGATTTGCAAAAAATTTCTGTGAGTCAAATGATCTAAGTAATTTTTAAATGATTACAAACAATATTATAATTATAGAAGTTAAAAAAAAAGAAACAACAATATTCAGCACATTATTTAGTAATGTTTATAATATTTGTAATTATTTGTAATATGAAATTTGTTACGTCAATAAAATGTTATTATTACTCTTAAATTTAATTTTTAAGAAATACAAATGAAATAAATTTCATAATAATATGGACAATAAAAGGGAAAGAAAGAGTTTAAATTCAATGCGTGTTTCAATATTCAATAAAATAGAAATTTTTAAACTTCTGATATTATATCAAAGCTTTTACAAGAAATATATTTTACTTTTGGCAATATTAATTATCACATGATAAAAATCTAAAAGTATATTTATATGTATTTATTAATCATTATTAAACATAAATTAATATTAATTCAACTGATAATTTATTCGGTCTAAATGAATTTTATTTTTTTATCTTTCCAACTTCAAATGATTAATGATAACAAACAGAAAAAAGAAGACGAAAAGGAAAAGGATGAAAGTAATTATTCAATCACTGATTTTTTTTTTTTCGTTTTTGTATTATATATTCCTATAAAGAAAACGAAAAAATAAAAAAGAAGGAAGAAGAATTATATATTCCTATAAAAAAGAAAAAAAATAAAAATTGAATCGAAATAAAATTAGATTACTATGTATTAAATATCCAATATTTGCTATTATACTCAAATAAACAAATATTAATTTTACATCAGAAAAAAAAAAACTAAAAATAAAAATTATATCAATTAAAACAAAAAGAAAAGAAAAAAGAAATAATTTTATCAACATTACCATTGAAATTAGTGCGATAATTAATACAATTAAAATTAACATTTTTTTTAATAAAATTTCGATCGGTCAAGGTTAATGAATTAATTACAACAAAGCTAATGCAAGGGAAAAATTTTTGTTCATTGGTTAAATTTAATATCATCAAATGATAAATGATAAAAAAATGCTGTTTATAACAAATTCAACGAGTTAATTCGCATTATTTCAAAAATGGAAACAAGTTTTTAAGACGAATAAAATATTATATAATTGAAATGTCAAAAATATCTTAAAGTAAGCATCAAAAAGAAATTGGTACAATTTTTGCTTTTTTTATAATTTTTTTTCATCTTTCTTTTTCTGATTATTTTTGTTTTATTTTATTCTGTTTATTTAGTTTAATATTTAAATTTCTTATCTTATATGTGTTTGTTTTTGTTGCCTTTTCCTTTTTTTTTTTCCGCTAAAAATTTCCCATCAATTACAATTTTAATTTCAATTTAAAGTCATGAAATGTAAGAAAAAAAAAATGATTTTTCAATTCTTTTATTGATGAAAGAATAAAATAAATGATTGGTTTGTTTTCTGATGGTTGCAATCTGGAAGAAAAAAAAAGGAAAATGAATCATTGAAAATGTTGTTAATTTTTTTTCTTTTTTTTTGGATATTATTGGAAGAAAGAGAGAGAGGGAGAGAACGAAGGATAAAGAGAAAGTGAAAGAGAGAAACGAGAAATTTTTGTGGTTTTATTATTTCTTTTTTTTTTTGTTTATTGAATTTTAATGGAATTGAACGAATCTTCTTTCTTTTCTTTTTTCTTCTTTAGAAAATAAAGATTCACTTTTTCTTTTTCATCATTTATTTTTTTCAGCTTTTGTATACTCTTTACTCTTACATATGTATACATGCACACACGTAAATTTATACATTTTACGTATACGTTAAACATATATGAATGAAAATTGAAATATGATTTATTATTATAAATAGAAATAAAATTCTAGTTGTTAAATCATATCTTAATTGATATAATAAAAAGTGATAATGCAATGTTTACTATTATTAACATGATGGAAATGTTTACTAATCACTGTTAGTATAATATAGATTACAATTCCATTCTTTCCTTTTCTTTCGCTCACCAATACAAACTTATTTTGAGTATTTTCAACATTATTCAATTAATTTGACATTAATTGGAAAGCAAAAAAAAAATTTGAGGATGATAAGAAAAATTTTAGAAAAAATTTGAAACAAACAAAAAAAAAATTCTATTTCATAAACATGTAACCATTAATGTGAATTATTCATTCCATTAGCAAAATGACAATAAATTCACATGATGACAAAAAAAGTTCATAATTATCATTTCTTCAAAATCTCAGGTAAACAGTGCCAGAGATTTTACACTTCGTATTGTTTAAAATAAACTTCAAATATTTTGTCTTATTTTGCTTAATTATTAAAAAAGAAATGGTTGTAGAATATTTCTTTTTCTTCTGAAAAAAAGAAGGAAAATCATATAGAAGAAAAATCTTTTTTATATAAATGAAATTTAGTTAAAAATGATTTATAATAAAATTTTTTGTTAATAAAAATTTATCAATTTTCCTATTTGTACCAATACCATAACAAATTGATCCATTAATTGATTAAAATAAATTTAATCGTTAACAATTTTTTAACAATTATTAGCAAGAAAAGAAAGAAAACGAATAACAATTTTTTATTTTGCGTTTACTTTTTTTCTATAAAGGTTGTTAAATGACATTTTGAAATATTCCATTTATACTTTTTTGTGCACTTTAACATTTTCCAAAAAAAAAAAATCATTCTGAAGTGTTATGTTTTTATTGTTGATAAAGAATGTAAATGTTTATTTGGATTTGACAACCGTGCTGAATCAACTAAAGCCAATATTTTACTACTTATACAAATATATTTATATTTATTATTTATTTAAATGAATAAATAATATGAATTAGTACCTTAAATTTGATTTATTAAAACATTTATTTATTTATCTATTCATTCATTTGTTTATTTTTTCATGTTATTTGACAAATGGGGATAGTTCTTGTAAAATTCAAATAATAATTTTTTAAATAATATTTGAATTCAGTTTACATTTAATCCATGGTTAATATATGCATATCATTATAAATTTGATACGATTTCATTGAGTTAATGTATTAAATTTGAAGTATTTCACTAAATTAACTTATTTTCTTTATCTTAACAATACTTACTTTTTCTCTATCAAATACTTTATGATTATGTGTTAATTTTGCTTTTTTCTTCTTTTAAAGAAGATATCAAAAAAAAAAAAAAAAAAAAAAAATTAACTAGATTTGTTTACTGTTTATTGGTATTTTTCAGTTTCTTTTTCGAGTAGAACAAAAATGCTAATTAGTAAAACACTCATTTGAATAAACAAACTAAATAAGCCATCCAACAATTATCATTATAAACGAATTTCATTTATCAAAAAATTTTAAATTCATATAAACATTTGAAAATAAAAAAAGTGAAAGACTGAAAGAAAAAAAAGAAGATCAGACATACTTTATCGGTAACTGCTGATACGTCACCGGTAACCGTAACTTGTTTGATATAATCCGGCATTTTGAATTATTACTGCTTTTTTTCTTTGGTTAGCTAAAATTAATTGATTTAATTTTCATACAACTGCCTAAAAGAAAAGCGAGAACGAATAATGATAATAATTATAGCAAAAGTAATAATAATAATGGTAAAATGATGATAATAATGAATAACAAGTAATAAAATAATAAAATAAAAATAACAATAATTATGGTTATCACCAAATGATATAGTGACATTGAAAATGTTTCGAAAATGAAATATTTGATAAAAATATTTTCGTCACAAAACATTGAAAAGTATGTCAGAGAAATGAAATGAATGAAATTTTAGGAAAATGATGATAATGTTATTTGTGAATGATGACGAATTTTAAGATTGAAATAAATGCGATAGAAGTAACAATGAACTAATTGATTGAAGGGAGAAAAAAAAAGAAAAAGGAAGAAATGGAAAGAAGAAAGGAGAAGGGTAAGAGAAGATGAACGAAATGATTTTAATAAAAATTTTAATTCAAATGAAATGATTGGAAATTACTGAAATGGAATAAAATATACATATGTATATAAATGATTGAATAACCGTATAAATTAAATCATATCCATGTTTGTTAATTAATTTAAACTAATTTAACTAAATGATTAAGCTAATTAAGAAAAAAAAATACAGAGAACCAGGAAAGAGAAAGAGGAAGAAAGAAAGAGAGAAAGAGTGAAGAAGTGAAAATGATAAATGATAGACATTATTCATTCATACATTATAATTTCATCCAGTTTGATGAACTCGGCTTGACCTTAATTGATTGAATTAGATTTTAAAAGCAATTTAATTACTCGAATTTTAAAATTATTTACTGAATTAATTATTATCAAAATTTTTAAATGATATGAAATTTTTGAAAAAGATTAATACGAAATGAACTAATCTCAAAACAGTGACATAACATTTCATTTACAGCTAAAAACAATGAAAAGAAAATAAAAAAATAAAAAATCCAAATGATTTCTAACAACAAATTTGATTGATTAACTTTGCAATTTAATAATATGACTGATTTAATTAATTGATTGAAATGAATGAATATATGAATCAAATCAATAAATGATAATACTGAAAATAGATGATTGTTAATTCTTATGCATCCATATATTATTTTAAAAAATTAAAAAAAAAAAAAAATAAAACAGGTGCATTGCAGGATTAAAAGGAAGCAGCCGGAAGACGGAAATCAAAATAAGTGAGTGAAAATGTAAAAAAAAAATGTTAAACGAGTGAAGATAATCAGTGATTGAAATTGATTGAAATACTGAGCTCTTCATCGTTCAATTGAACTGATATTAACTACATTGTATTGCTTTTGCATCGTTAATCAATTTGCCGAAAAAAAAAATCAACAAAATTTCATTTTTTTAAATTATCTTTCATTCTTTTACACAATCGAGACGAAAAAAAAGAAGAAAAAGAAGAGGAAAAACTAAGCAATGATGATATTCTAAAAATATTATTAAAATTTACAAAAAAAACAAAACGTAGAAAAAATTTGTTAAGATTTTTATTAGTCATATAAAAATTATTGCTAACTTTTATTGCTATAATAAATTATTAACGTTATTGTTATAAATATTACTAGATATAATATCTGTGCGTACACATCTTTTATAAATTTTCAATTTTTACGATATTTTATGAATATGCATTTATAATTAAATTTTTTAATTCTGTTGTATTTTTTTTTTTTTTTTTTTTTTTGTTCTTTTTTCTTTCTTTTTCTCTGATTTTTTTAAAAATCAAAATATTACAATTGCTATATAAATATCATTTATTAAATAGTATAGAAAATTTTACTGAAAACATATATACATACATATATATATATATAGCAAAAAAATTTTTGGAAATGAAAGAATGAAAAATATATGAAAATTTTTTTCAACAAATTATAGACAATTAACTTTTATTAGTTTTTTAGTTTTATTTTTTATTTCTTTGTTTTTAATCGCCTGCTACAAATTCGTGCTATTTATTTTTATTTTTTATAATTGAATTATGTTCTTATTTTTTTTTAAAAAAAAGAAAACTTTAAATTTTTTAAAATTCATTTTATGCACTTTCGTGTAGAAGTTTTTTCTCGTTTTTTTTTTTTTTTTTTTTTTTTTTTTTTAAGAGGATAATAAAAAAACTTGACATTCCAATATTGCAACATCAAAAGACGAAAAAACCAATTCAAATTAACTAATGTTAGCTCAAAAACAAACAATAAAATATTTTAGCTAACACATGAAAGAAAAAAAACCCTTCTCTATTTAGTTTTAAAATTTCCCTAAAAATAGTTGTTTTTTTAGGAAATTAAAAAAATAATAAACGTCACATGTTAGCTCTTTTTTATTATTTATTTATTTATTCCTTTGTTTTTGAATTAAACAACAAATCAAGTGAAACAAAGAAGTTTTTCGTTTTTTTCACTTCTCAAAATATACAAATAATTCTAAAAGTATATTTGGTCACCTAAAATTAAAAAATTTTCTTTTCTCTTAATATATATATATATATATATATATATATATATATATGTTTTCTTTCAATGAAAGATAGTTTAAAATGCTCCAATTTATTGAAATTAATAAATTTTAATTTAGAAATTAATTGGGAAAGGAATAAATCAATTTTAATTTAAAAATTTCATTCGAAACTTTTTAAATTTTCAATTTTATGCATACGCACTTTTTTTTTTTTTTATTTATAATATCGTTATTACATGTTTCACTAATTGCTATGTTATGAATATGACGAAAATATAACTTACCTGTTATTCGATTAGGTAAAAAAAATAGAATAATAAGAAAAAAATTTTCATGGTGTTATAATTGAATGTATGTAATATAAAGATGAGATTTTTCACAATATTTAACAGTATAGAAAAAACATAGAAAACATTGCAACAGAAGTAGAAGGAGAGAGAGAGAGAGAGAGAGAGAGAGAGAGGAGGAAAGGTTCAAGAAGAAGGGGAAAAAGAAGAAAGCAGACAAGAAGACACATATACATGCAACAATTTAAATGTGATATTTTAATACTTTGGAACAAAAAAAAATAATTGTAAAATTAAAGAGAAACAGAACAAAATAAGTAAATAAATTTTTAATTAAAAAAAAAAAAAATAAGGAAAACGGTAATAAAAATAAAGTCGAATAAGATTTGCTATATCAAAAAAAGATTCATAAAAACGTTTGAAAAAAAAAAAATATATTTTTCTTCATCACACATAAACCTGTCTCATTCATTTTTTTTTCCCTTTTTTCGTACATATTTTGCTGTTATTCACTCTTTCCTTTTTCTTTCTACCTCGCTTCTTTCTCTCTTCCTCTTCCTTTTCATTTACCTTTTTGTTCTCTTCTCTTTCCTTCTCTTTTTTCTCCCATTTTCTTTTTTCTTCTTTTTTGAAATAAAATGAAATAAGAAAGGAGATTTTAAAAAAGAAAGAAAGAAAAAGTAAAGAGGAGAAAGGAGAGAGAGAGTGAGAGAGAGGAATAAAGAAAGAGAAATTTAACTGAGAATGAAAGCGATGAATAATTTCATATTTTTCCAACCATTACCAATCCAATTCATTGAAAATAAATTTGCCCTGTACTGTTCCAAATATTGTTTTCTACAAAAACAACTTTCCATTTCATTTCATTTTACTTCATCACACATATA
The DNA here is from genome assembly GCF_000002995.4 of Brugia malayi. Classification (NCBI taxonomy): domain Eukaryota; kingdom Metazoa; phylum Nematoda; class Chromadorea; order Rhabditida; family Onchocercidae; genus Brugia; species Brugia malayi. The sequence goes on from NW_025062479.1 coordinate 11,175,029, forward strand.
CCTGTCTCATTCATTCTTTTTCCACTTTTTTTTGTACTCATTTTACTTTTATCCACTCTTTCTTTTTTCTCTTTATCTCCTTTTTTCTCTCTTCCTCTTTCTTTTCATTTACCTCTTTTCTGTCTTCTCTTTCCCTCTCTTTTTTCTCCCATTTTCTTTTTTCTTCTTTTTTGAAATGAAATGAAATAAAGTGGAAGCAGAAAATTCTGGCAGTCCGATAATAAAAATTAGTATTAAAATGATTAAGTGACTATGACACTGATATCATATTAATAAGACACATGCAGCAAATATAAAGTTAACTTAATTTCAGTTCGAAATTAAATTTAATAAAGATATGAGCACCTATTATATCATACCTAAATCTCTAAAGAAGTTAGAAATTAAAATTTAAGTTATGAGTACTGTTCAATTAAATCATTTGTTCACTGCAAGGAAGGAATGAAATAATCATTTTTTACCGGAATTCATATTAATTCTTGGAGAAGCATAGTGATGATAAAAATAACAATATTTTTAAAATTATTATTATTATTATTATTATTATTACTATTATTATTATCATTGTCATTATTATTATTATTATTATCGTCATTATTACTATCATTATATCATGATTATATTGTTATTATTATTATTATTATTATTGTGATTAATTTAGTAAAAATTTCATTGTCCTATTTAAATTTATGTATTTCAAAAATTCCAAAATTATTTTGGATATTTCAAATTGAACGATATCCGATATTTATTCATGCATCATATCATTTCTTTCATAATTAGACACTTCATATTAGTGAAAACTTCAAGTTCAGCTGAAGAATATTTATTAATAACTTTAGGTAGAAATATTCAATTTATATAAAAAAGAACAAAAACAAAAAACCATGATTTCATTTAAGTCACTTATTTCTGATTACGAATTGAAATGAAGTAATATCACTATTACATTTTTTTCTCATGAATAATCATTTTGAAATGCATGTAACTAATATCTGATTAATTGCTGTGCATCAAATTAGTAAATTGCATTAACTAATATTTATTAACTTTTTTTTTTGTTTTTCATCCTACAGTATCTCTCTGTCTCTTTCTCTTCCTCTTTATCACAAATTTCAAATTTGGTGAGTTAAAAAATTTGCTAAAACTTTTATCCAATGTTAGTTATTACATTTATACTACGATTAGAACAATATTTGATAAATTCTTTCATATATTTTTCAATATAATGGATTTAATAGAATAGTAATGCTAAATTAAATTATTAACATTGATAAATATATTTTCTGCCAAAAAAGAAAAAACCCAGCATGCTTATTAAGCAAGTTGAAAAAATATTTTAAATGATTTTAAAGAAGAGCAAAACAAAAAAATAAAAAAAAATTATGTTATATACTAATTTAATTACTTTTTCAATTTACTTCTTTTAAATGTTATTTTAAAAACATTTTTTTTTTTATATGTTAATGACAAATGCATTATCACAAGTAGAAAACGAAAAAAAAAAGAACTAGTATATATATATATATATATATATATATATATCACTAGCAAAATATCGAATGAGAAAATAAAGCAAAATATGAAACAGGAATAAGCGCTAGCACATTTTTTTTATGATGAGGTTTTAGTGTGAAATTATTTTAAAATTTTATTATAACACCAAGAAAATATAAAGTTATGTTGTTTCTTCTTTCTTTAAATACAATAATAAAAAGGGGCGAGAAATAAAAAAGCTGTAAATTTCATTAATTGCAAACAATTTAAATTAAATGAGAAAGGTTAGAAAAGGCAACCTTTTTCGAAAGGTAAAAAAAGGCTTTATGGAACAGTACGGATTTGTTTTTCTTTTCTCTCTCTCTCTCTCTTCTTCGTTCTCCTTATGTTTTCTTTTTTTGTCTTTTATATTCTACCAGAGAATTAAGAACGATGCTAATAGTCGATTAAATTTGCAAATCAACTAACTTTTTCTATTATAATAACAAAAAATAAGTAATAATATCTAAATATTTTCAATAAAAACCAGTTTTTGACTTATTTAATCCTTCTAGTTTTTACATTAAAACGAAGGATTACAAAAATGAAAAAAGAAATAAATTAAAACGATATATTTTCATACCATTTTCCATTCCACTATCCATCAACAAATGATAAGTAATAATAATAGAAAAATAAAGAAAAAAAAGAAATTGAAAAAAGATAAAAAATTAAAAAAGCATTGGTGTTTTTAATTGCTTAAATATCAAAATTGTTAATTTAAAAAAAGTAAAAATAACATACTTTTATTAATTGCTTCGAAAATATTATTATTTAAAAATTGATGCATTGAAATAATGATATTTGCTCTCTTTCTCTCTCATCCTTTCTCTTCCTCGCTCACTCTTCCATTTATATCGCTTTCTTTTTTTAAGAAAATGTTCACTGAAATTTTAATAATCATCAACAATATCATTATCACTATTATTACCATTATTTATATGCCGAAAACATCGTTATTTTTCCTAATACCAATAACTATTATCATTTCATTATGCTTTTCCTCTATCATTCGTTTCTTTTTTCTCTTTAATTAATATTATTTTACTTCAATTTTGTTTGCAAACATCTATTATTGTTCATGTGTATGTGTCTGTATGTGGATGTGTGTGTATGTGTATGTATGTGTGTTGTTTGAGTAAAATTAATAATCATATTTTAATATTATACATTTAAAACTAATTGAAATATCACCAAATTCACTCTATAATTTTGTGTAGTTAAACAAAGAGAAAACTTTAAATTAAATTTGACTGTTATTTGATTACAAGAAATCCTCAATAAAAAAATTACAAAATTTTAGCATTTTTTAAATTAATTATCATACAATATGTATACATCGATGATGGATGAATGGGATTCCTTTTTTTGAGAGAAAGAAAAAAATTGGAACTTTTTGCTAATACTAAAAAAAGATTACAAATTGAAACATGAAATTTTCATTAATTTTGTAAACATTTAATGAATTAAAAAATTATAAAAAAGATTAAAAGTAAATGTTAATATATTTTATATAATGTTATTGATCTTATTTTATTTTAATACATTTTAATAAAGCAAAAAAAAGAAGGAAATTTTTGTAATCAAACAGCTATTATCACTATTACAGTAACAAACGATATTTTATTATTTATCGTTCACTTCATAAAATTTCATCGTTGCAATTATTTCAGTCATAAAATCAAAAAAAAAAAATAAAGCATTTTGAAATATCTTAAATAAAATGGAAAAGAAAGGAGAAGAGGGAAAAATTCATACATATATTCATGCATAAAAATGATTTAGTAATTATATTTTAACTAAATTATAATCATTACAAATTTATTTGTATGTTTCAAAAAAGAAACTAACGAGCATTGATATAATTATTTATAATCAATGTTTACTATTATATTCTTATTAGATGTATAATCGGAAAAAAAAAACGGGAAAATGTCCTATGTAATATTAGTAGCAAACATGTGATGAGAGAAAAAGTGATAAAATATTAATAAATCAATAATAACATCAGGTAATATTTAATAAGCTACTGAAATGGTATAATGAAAAGTACGTAATGCTGTAGAACAGAATTTATGAATTTCGAAAATATTTAAATTTAGAAGTAATTTTACTAATTTATCTTTTTATCTTTTATTTCTTCAGAGTCATGAAAGAAATATGTATATTGAATAGACGTTTACTACTATCTTGTGGCGTCTTTTTTTGCCAACATATATATATTAGGAATTCTCGGTTTTTCTTTTCATCTTAATAATAATTATGTTGTAAAATATCTCACTCATCTTTGTCATAAAATTTTACCTGCTTTTATAGGGACAAATTAGTAACTTGAAATGAAATTTGCCCTACTCCAAACTTTACTATCTGTTTGGCGATACTGAAAACAATTAAAATAAAGTAAAATGGACTTCTGTGAAAATGAAAATTCTGCAATGAATTTTATCCTACTTTTCATTTAAATATGTTGCTGACTGAGAAATTCATTAAAATTTATGCGTTAACGAACAACAAAACAAGAAAAAAAAACAATTAGAAACGAGGAACTTACATTTACAAGAAACTGAACTCCAAAAACAATTTAAAATAAGAGTTAACAAGTCAAGTAGTATTGTACAAGAACCTTAAATAAAAAAAAAAAAAAAAAAAAAAAAAAAACTATGCTAATCCTTCATTACATTGTTTCCGAGATCATCATTCAATGAAAACCCGAAGTATATTTAAACAGTAAGCCCAACATTATGCTTATCATAAAGATGTTGGCAGGATTTACATACCTTCTTCTTCAAGCTGCAAATCTGGAATCAACTAAATTGAGGATAGATGATTGAATCGTTTTAATTCTAACAGGTACTATAGCTTTTCCTACGTACATGGCTTAACAGCCCTATACCACACCACACACTATAGCACAGAAAGTACATTCACTGAAATCAATTCCATGCTTAAAAAACAGAAATTCCTTTCCCTAACAGAAAAAATGAACTCCCATCAAAATGTGCAATTATTTTTTCATATAAATTTGCTCTAAACTTAATCTCTACAAATCTTTTTTCAAAAAATTGCAATTATTTTTTATTTGAATATATACTTCCGAGTTTTTTTTTCTTTAAAAAGAAGATGAATACTACACGAGCAGATGACAAAGGTCAACAGATCAAATCGCACTTCTTATTCCATTTAAGTATGTGAGAGATAGCGTGGCGGAAAGAAAGAGATCAAGGGTTAATGCTGATTTCTAGAATTATTGAAAGTTTAAAATAAATGTTATAAACATTAGATTAGCAAATTCGCTTAACTATCCAGATGTAACTCTCTTAACTAACATTAGTATAGCACGAACAAGGGTATAGAAAAAGTTCATAAATGAAATGCGTTTAACGCAAGCATTCACACACGCACATACTATGGATTGGTCCAATTTTTGGAAAATTCGTTCGAAGGTGCACTAAAATAGGAAAAGCAATTACAGATATAGTGAAAGTGATGTTAAAGAATCAGCTGCTAATTTGGTAATGTGAAGGGGAAAAAATGTTTGGAAACAAAGATTATGAATAGGAACCTGTGTCACATAAAACTTTAGATTTCTCCTTTTTGCGCTTTTAGTAAAAGAAAAAAACCTCTAAACTTCATGAATTTCAATTTTATCGACCTCTCAATCAACCTTACAATTTTCTAGAAAAATATTACAGAAAGAAAAAAAAAAAAAAAAAAAAAACAACAATCTCTCATTTAAAGCATAGTAATAACAATTCAAAAACATTCAAAATATTTCAAATCCGTTTTGTGAAGATCTGTCAGTCGGCTCGCTTCTCATAAAATTTCAGCGTCGAAACATTTGAGAATAAATTTCCCAGTGTCCCTTTCTCTTTTTTGTAATTTTCACAGGCTTTTCGAACATCGTATAAGCTCTTCCGTACTTTTGGACAAATCAAAACCTGCAAAGGAATATGTAAATACAAAAGCCTCGAACGCAGTTTCAAATTCCATTTCACCGGAACAGTGCACTTCGAATTGTCTCTATGGAATGGAAAAAAAAAGAACCAAAACCAAGCATTTTTTACTGTCATGTAATCGAAAAAACTTGTCGAATTTCAAAATGGCTAATTAAATACAAACATTATTGCATAAATTTCATTCCACGGAACGCAGAAATTAAATTACTGAACTGAACATCAAATACAAGCTGCCATTTCGTTCCTACAAAATTTTATTCTCCTAATAAGCATCTCTACCCAAAGAAGACATACCTGATTTATGTCTTCCTGGCTGGAATGACTGCAATAATAGGAAAAAATCGACAAAACACGGTCTTTAATTTGTTCAGCAATACTGTCGTTTCGAGTTACAAGATTTAAAGCCAATACTCCTGGAAATCAGGCAAACAAAGTAGCAATCAAATGATAAAGAATCGGATCTCTTACATATTATAGAACAATTTGTTAATTTTCCGACTTACTAGATTATTACTTGCCAGCAGTTTGCGTAGAAATTTTATTTTAATACTCCATATCACCATAAATGGAATAATTCTTTGTTTATCTACATCGTTGCGATGCAGTCATTAACTATGGTTTTTATGCTGTTAATTAGCAGAAAAGTTGAAACAACATAAGGGATCAACAAATGAAATATGAAACACGAAGGAAATAACTGCAATATATTTCTATGAAACATACTGATTATCTTCACTCTATTCAATATTTTACTTGTATTCATTATTAATTTCCTGTTACCGTATGAATATTATTGTGACTATTTATTGCTGTACTTGTTCAGTTTGTGCATTGTTACCAACTAGATGTCTAGTTTCATCTGTAGGTTTTATATGCAGAAAAAGAATATTGTGCATGATGATTGCAAACAACATAAGCAAAAAAAGTTCTGAACATGTATAATTTCGGTTGAAAATTGAAAAAACGATTGAGACTTATTAAGAATAGCAACAGATAAGTCAGCTGAAATAAAATTTGAAAATGATTCAAACAATATTCATGAAAATAAGATTTCCATAAACCACTGAACAATATAATAATATGTCTTACCTCTTGCACAAAGTGCAGCATACATATTATTGAGAGCTTTCTCTGTTACAAACGACGGTAATGGACAACTCAATCCATCTTCGTGAATGCTTCCAGCCACATCAATGAATATGACATCGAACAAGCGTGACTCATCTAAAATTTTGATATATCTTAAGTCTTAAGAAAATATCGATAAGATTCTCATTTATTCATTAATTAAACATGCTGAAACTACTCAATTTCTGAATGACTACCTACCATTCTGTTGCACCAGTTCTTCAATATATGTAAGAGCATCTTTAATCACAACGGTCAAACGCGAGTCACTATTGAAAGAAAACCAGTACTTTGCAATTTCCGCCACCTTCGGATCTAATTCCACAGATACGATAAACATCTAAATGTTACTTTATGGTAATTGACACTTCAACTTAAATATAAATTTAGATTTAATCTAGGTTTAGACTTACTGACGGAAATTTGATGTGCAGAAAGGAAGGCAGAACACCACCACCTAATCCAAGAACAAGTAATCTGAAATGAAACTATTAATATTGTGTGGTTAATTTCATTATGAAATTAATACTCGTAAATACGTAAGCTATTAAAAGAGTACAGTGAACGAACAACAGCATAACCATACCGTAATTTAGTTGCATGGTTCAATTTTTCACCAGGACGTAACATAAAAGGTAGTGCTGCCAACATCGCCTCATGATATTCCGAGGTTAATGTATGCAAATCCACAATTTCGACACCTCTTCTGTTCCCTGCACAGTAACATCAGTGAAATTAAATTATTAAAAAAACCACAAATGATAGTTTCTGTAACGTAGCTTCTAACAGAATAACGATAAATACTGTCCTGTTTGTCCTGAACATACTTTCTCCTTGAAAGAATGGTTTCCCTACTTACTTGTATGATGAATAAATAACTGTTGGGTGATCTACTTATGTGAAGAAAAAAACAACTTTCCAATACTCTGCACCGTATACCTCTCACCATACTGAAATATGAAATTAAATTAGAGATCCCAAAACTGTACAGTTCAGGTCAAGATATTCGACATCAAGTATATTTCCTAATTAAGGTCCCACATCCAAGTTTATATTTTCACTGCGGACAAGTATCTTATTTTAAAAATAAAACTTACGAATCAATTTAACTTCAGACTGTACTAGATTTTGGGCAGACAAAAAAACAAGTCTTCGATATATGGAACTTTGTATGCGGACATCTTCCACTGCCCATGGACCGTTGACATCGGAATTTCCTGTGGCACGAGTTTCCTTAACGTCAATTTTTCCAAGAGAAAGAAATTCTACCACCGACTTACGCTGAAATAAAATATTTTATGTTTATCTGAAATAAAAAATACAATATAAGCTACAAAATTTAGTAATCAAAATTAAATATAATAAATGTAAAGTCTCAACTGCTTGAAGCATGGATGATGGAGTAAGCTGAATTACATATGGACCCAATTCATCTTTAACCTGCTCCATACTTTCATATTTTTGCTCACGATAAAGTGTAGCAACTGCCAACCGATCTTTATCACATTGTTTGCGAAGTGATGAACGGCCTCTTTCAGTAGCGAAAAACCAGTCGCGATCTCTAAAATGCAGAGATTTAATTTTGAGAATTATTTTATGATGTATATATATATATATACTGACTGCTCAAAAAGTAAAGCAAAAAGTGCCAATTACAGCAATAATGTTTAGATCTAAAACAACCTGCCAACCGGGACGATGAAGACAGCGAATGAACATAATTCACTGACTTTCGGATCGTCAAGAACTGCAATCCGATATCGTGGTTTCTCATCGCTATCATGCAGTACCAAATTCACTTCATGTTCCAATTTTCTGAAAGATTTTTAGAAATATACAATTTGTGCAAAACTGGGAAATATTAAATGCATTATGTTCACTCTAACATCATAATCCACAATAAAATTCCTGTACGCATCACAAGCTGAAAATGCAAAACTTCCTGTCATTGAAAAATTAAGATTCTCTTACTTAAAATTACATCTGAAATTTTTATGCCAAATAATTTATACTTGGAACACATATGGCGAAATCTCGAGAATTCCTGCTCCGCATTTATCGCACTAATCAAGTTATCCAAAGAGGAAAATTTAACCGATTTCTTTTCCAGTGAAAGTATTAACTCCATGTACTGCAAGTATAGAGACTGATATTTACCATGCTTTCAACATTAAAACTTCATATCTGTCCTATATTAATTTCAACAGAATGGTCCAAACAAATCACCAATTCCTATTGTTATACTGTGAGGAGAACTAATAAGACGACCAACACTATTGATTGCTGCTTGAGAAACAATCGTAAAATATATATGGTAAAGAACTTATAGTGCTATTAGGTTGAACCATTTTTGGTTAATTCATTATCCATTCAGATTATCGGTTGTCTCATCAGAAAGACAAGAAACAACAGAAAAGTTTTAATTATAATTAACATTCAAAGGCCATCAAATTGATATGAACTGATCTAGACTTTATCCAGAGCAAAATTATAAAAAAAAATTCACTGGTGAAGCAAGAGAAACACGAAGTTTCGTCGCGATAAGCAAAAATATTGGTAGAGGAAACTCCCAATTAGCATCAGTATTCTTTTCAACCCGTATAATGAAGTTCTTCCTATAAATTTGCATTATTCATATTTGTAAAGAAAAGAAATATGCCATTATAGTCATTAATCTCAGTTAAAATACATGTTTATATTTATGTTCGAAATAGTGATGTTGATCTCAGAAGAATTCTAAATGATATTCGATTTTTTCCATTGTTTCATCCCATTTCTACGTTCTTTTTCTCTTGTGCAAACCAGTGTTTTAATTGAAAGGAGGGAGAAGAATGAACACAAGAAAATAATCCTCAATGAAACTTAAAATTGTATTTCAAAATTTTCGTTGCAACTTCTATTCTAATCCTAAATTTAACCAAATTTTCTTCCCAACACAAGAACAATGAAACTAACCGTTCCAGAAAAAATGGCATATATGAATTGAGCACGTGTTTTTGAGCAAGCGTAAGCACAACATATCGACCTCCGACCGCAAGCACCCGGCATACTTCAGCATACATTTTTTCTACGTCTTCCATTTTCTCCACTATGTCCTCATTTGCGGATGGAATTAATGCATCTAACGTCCCCTTGTCTAAGACAACGTTGTATTTTTCGTCTGGCGCTTCAATCTTAAATTCCGAACAGATCAAGTTAAAAACAGGCAAACGATACAGGAAGCTGATTTGCTAGGCTTCACTGCAATTAAGTTAACATACTATCAAAAATCTGAAACGCTAAACATTTAATTGTTTAAGAAGGTTTCTGGGAACTTTAATCAGGAATGACTGCAAACTGCTAAGTGTGTAATTGCCGGAGCAAAAAAAGTTACTTTTGTTGCCGAACAACATATAAACTGTAATTCCGGTCTTGATGAACAATTCTTGGCAATTTGTTTTCGGATGATTCCTTCATCAATGTCGATACTATCAATTACTTGATAACCACCATCGTAAAGCTATAAAACAAGAAAATATAGATAAACATGTGACGGAAGCGCAATTGGTCAGAAGTTCATTATATCAGTTTTAAAAAGCAATATCTCCACTACTACAGACACTAAATGGTAACGACAGAAACGCAGATTATCAAAACTCCAAAAGACTATATTATAGTGCAGGAAAGTATATAACGAAATGGTTTCATGACAATATAAAATCTTTCCGTCCCCTTATCAATCAAAAAGAAGTCGAATCCGTGGTTCAAGCTGTTCTGCAGTTTTTGACGATCAAATCGATTTTGCAAAGAAACAACATTCCAAATAAAAATTGAAAAAAGTTCAGAAATCTGACAACTCCAGGAATACCTGATCCGCTAATTCTGAACTGCCGCATCCAATTTGTAGAATTTTATCAGTTGTTTTCAAATATTTGGTCAAGACACACCCAAAATTCTTCAAATCACCGTACCTGAAAAATTATGAACATTATCTCAATCTTAAATCATAACAACATATGCTCAGAGAAACAAGTAATGCAACAAAATTCATGGTCTTACCATTCAAACGCGTCTCCGGCATCTTTGTAAAATTCCTTCCAGAATGATGGATCTTGAAAATCGCTTGCACTATTGGGAAAAGTAGACATAACGCTTTGAATATTAACGCTCTTATCCTGGAAGTTATTGCTTCATCTTGCGGAAAAAAACACTGGAAAACTTCGACAGCAACTTGTTCTCAAACCCGTTCGAATGTGTCCACAAATAGGTTCGGTGGATTTGGAATGGTTATTCTTGTGTTAGTCGTACTTTTAGATTGTAGGCAATGCGTTAGTCGCTGTAACCAATTCATCCCAAGCCTACTTCTTTACATAACCTTAACTGTATCATTGCAATCTTATTCGTATTATTTATGCGGTCATAGAAACCCCCTTATGCAACTTTACATTATCTTACATATATCATTTACGTAACCTTACTTATTTCATGCATATTTATGCAACCTTATTTGTATAATTTACGCTACTATATCCCACTTACGTATCTCCACATATGTCATTCTTATTTGTGTTATTTACACAACTATGCAGATTTTGACTGCGCGCATGAATATACGGTCATCCTGGCACTCAAGATCTTATCAAACGTAATCACGCAACCTCACTTCTATCGTCTACACGACGCTACAAATCCCACTCACACAGTTTTACTTTACGTAGTTTACATGACCCACAAGTTCCACCCACGCAATCCTAATACCTCGCGTAAGAAGCGAACATATAGGCTCGTTGACACCATACAGGTCATCCTTGCACGTGAAATTCTACAAACTCCACTCACGCAGCCCTACAAACCCCGCCACGTAACCTACAAACCCGATCACGCAACCAAACTCCACCACGCAACCTACCAACTCCACTCACCCAACCTTTCATATCTCGCTTGGAGCGCGAGCATACAATTCTCGCTGAGACGCACGACAATACACTCTCGCATACAGTATCCTACGAAATCCACCATACAGCCTTAATACCTCGCGTGAGGCGTGAAAATACAAATCTCGCTGAGACTCGCGGCAATACGGATCTCCGTCCTCTTTAAGATTCGCGATCTCTCTCGCATGCGATATCCTACAAAATCTACCTTTAATACCTCGCGTGAGACGTGAAAATACAAGTTTCGCTGACACGCGTGACCATACAGATCCTTCGCACGTGATCCTCTATCTATTCTAATAATAATAATGAATAACAATAATAATAACAGTAACAGCAAGAATATTAATCATAACAATAACAACAGTAATAATACCAAATAATGATAATGATCAATAATTAATAATGAATGGCAGTAGTAATATATTATATTATTTGCACTTTAATTAATCTTTCTCCTAACATACTACATCTATTTCTCGGTTACACCGATCGCTAATGAAAGTTTATGTAGAATCTGAAAGACAGTCTGAAATTTGGGGTTAAGATTTGAGGTCAGGTTAGGGGCGGCATATCCAGAAATTAATGAGAATTCTTTTGATCTTCAACCATTAATATCTTTATGTCTATAATCCTGTGAAACTATTTCAAGTTAATGTTTTTTTTTTTAAGTTTATTTTTATGATTTATCTAGCAAATCGTATTTGCCTTTGTTTGCGAACATAACTATATGATTCTTATATGTTATTTTGGGAAATTGTTTTTTTATTATTATGATTAGTTAAGTATTTTGAACTTAAATTACTTTTTTAATATTTTTTTTTCCATTTCTGTCATTTTTGTCCATAAATAAACGCTGAAAAATTTACAGAATGTTGACATATCGTCCACTGATAACTATGTTGACGTTTTGCGATGCTAATACTGATAGAATCTATAATGTGCAAATGATAATAATAATAGTTAAGGTTTTTTTTTCTTTTTTTTCAGCAAAGAATGCACGATGAGATGATTTTGAACAAATTTGCAGCAAAACTATTATTGACGTTATTTACCAGCATGTAAAGGAATATGCGTTGTTTTATGGATAAATTATTTATGTTAAGAAAATAGAGAAATAATATGATGAATTAAATTATAAACACACATGTGTTTATCTTTCTTGCTCATGTATCAGCATTTATGCCAAATATGACTTTTTTTTTATGTCACAGAAAATACGAAATTAATGAAACGATAGGTGTATAAAAAGTTTTTTCATTTTCAGATTTAATAAGAGGAAGAAAGCATTGATCGAATTAAAGTGAAAGGAAATGCTTCGTTTTAATTGGCTAAAACGGATTTCATTTCTGCTAATTTTGCTCATTTTTTTTTGGATAATTATTAGAAACATAAATTTGTCCAATTATGGAAATAGTAAGTTCGTTATTTATTTCTCTATCTGTTATATATGTATATCGTTGTATATTTTTCAAAGGATAGGAACCGTTATATCATTTTCCATTACTATTAAGTCCATTGAGACCTCATATGAAATCATCTGGGCAGCTGACCTTATGCTATCCAAAAATGCATAATTGGAATTACTTGACCAGCCTGCAACAATAATGCCATATATCCCTAGAGAGGATATAGCTAACACATAGAGTACTCCAATATATAGGAAGTATTTTTATCATTTTTTTATAGATTGGACTCAGTTGCGAACAAATATTGTTCCTCCTAAAACTGGTGGTACGTTTACTTCAATTTTTATCATTTCAATTTCTAATGGTTTTGTGCAGTCATTAAAAGTATCCATAAATTAATTCCAGAATGCTAATGGTATGAATTTGGTCCTTCTGGTGAAGTGAGACTTCTAGTTTGAAGCATTCATGTAAACCTTTAATTAATGTTGTAGATAGTGAATGCGTGAGAAAAGCTTATTGTCCAAATGACGAGGTGACAATTCTAGTGAGACCGGAAAGCCGAACGAAACCACCATTGCTATGTTTAAATAATAAAAAGTTCTTACTTTTCAAGCTGTTCCAGTTTTAATTAGTTTATTACTTGCTGAACAAAAAAAGAGAGAAAAAGTGTAGAATTTTACCTCCGTATAATAATATTAATTCTTTCTGGTGCGGAGAAATTCTCTATTACCTAAAGTTTCTTTATTTTTCTTTGTTAATATAAAAAGAAAACTCGGTGCTGATTTTATTTTTCAGATTATTCGACAGTTCGAAATTGGTTAGAGGATTGAATATCGCTATTTTAAACAGTAAATTTTATTTAACTCATTTTTGCCTTTTTTTTTGTTTTGCTTTTTTTTTTTTCTTATTATGCATTCATTTAGATTTGTCATCTAGTGGAAAATGATATGTGAATAAGGTATCAGGTTTCTATTTCATATTTTGTTGCAACGTGTTGTATTTTCTACTATGTTAAAAGCTTTTTCCAACTAATTCATAATGATAGGTACTAATCCATAATAATATAGCAACATTCTATCCTATTTATTATTACTATGTACAAAATTTTGTACTTCCACTAAGTGATTTTTCCTGAATTGAAATAGATAGTTCAGAATTATTTGCTATTAGAAGAATATTTAAAAAAAAAACCTTTTATATTATAGGTGACAAAAGCATTGTCGGTGTACATTATTTAAGCATTCAAGACAGTGATTTTTCTCTTATAAGGTTGTTGGCGCAAGTGCATTATTCTGAAATTATTGTGGGAACTTCATATGGTGACGTTTCATCAAAGTGTGTTTTTTTTTTTTTTTTTTTTTTTTTTTTTTTATTTTTCGTTTTTCCAATACAGTTAATAATTTAGTTATTAGCTCTTATCAGAATTCTTCGAATACATCAGTGTATGTGTGTGTAACTAGAAATCTTCAGGATGATTGCAACTTAGTCATTTACAGGTTTAGAGGAAAGATTACACGATGTCATTTGTCAAGTTATATTTTTCATTAATGTATTTATTACCATAATCCGGATTAATTCATTGTCTCTCTCATACTCAGATGACCTTCTTTATAATAAGATTATATACGTTCAGATTTTTGCAGGAGAAATTTTTTTGTCCTAATTTTTGTTTTTTGAAAATTGCGCATGCAATCACTTTTTTTTTCTTTCTGGACAATGATGACTCTATAAACAATGCAGGGTATCAGCTGAAACACGACATTTGTTGCGTTTGTTTGGTTTATCACTTGCGCAGTATAAAACAGAGACCAGCTTACTTTTTGTTGGGCAGTTAGGTCTGTCGGTTCCAGCAGCTTTTGAAAAGGTTGTTGCTCTAACTGCTGTTGTTCTTTGGTCGAACACGAATTTTTTTATTAACTTTTTGAGATTAGGAGTTTTATAATTCTCGATAAAACTCCATCGAACGTTCATTTTTTTTCTTAATTTTTCCCTGTATTTTTTTTTAAAGGTTGTTTCACTGGAAATAGTAGAGCCGAAATATTATGTCAGATGTTTGAAGGCACCAAGTATGTTACACTTCTCTCGTTTTTATATCAGTTATCTTTATGGCTATTTAATGTGAAAAAAATTCAGCTGGATTATTGAAAGTTTCCAGATTCTATCGTCTGCATTTAAAATCAGTTATCATTTAAAGAAAATTGTTGTATGATTTGAAGTGTGTAGTTCCATAATTTTTTACATTCATTGTTATTCTTTCATTCGTAGGTTATACATCATGACAAGGTGAAATCCTACTCACTGCATTGCGTGAATTGTTCTTACAGCACTTTTTAGAGTTTATATTCCTATTTTTTCTTGTAAAAATTTGTATATTTATAGTGGGAGAGCAATCAAATGTTACGATACGAGTACCTGAAGTGCACCACATTGATGAGCATATTGTCGCTCAGTTATCAGCTGTAAAAGGACAAGAAATGAACGTGAAATTTGGTGTAGAATTACCGAACTGTGGTCATCCAGAGAAATGTCCTGAAGGTTCCATCATTTCTTTCAGTTAAAAGTTCATTTCACGAAACATTTGTTGAGTATATTTGGATAAGTATAGGCACTGATTTCAGTTTGAATATAAGTAGTCTGGTAGTGAATCGATTTTTAGATGAAATTCCGATGCTTTTTTATTCGGGAAAGGACAAAGATGATTCTCCTCGGTTGTGTGTAAATGGAAGATTGTAAGTGTTTGGTATTTTTAATTGGAATTTTTAGTGTATGTAAAATAAAAATCATTTGAAATTATTTAGTGCTTTACCACTTAACTGTTCCTTGTAACTTGGATCATTCTTCAAAGCTCTTCTTACTATGGTACTTATTGTTACGTCGCTATTCTGGTATTCTTCACCTTTTGCAGTGCTATTATAATTTTGTATGTACTTGAATTAATGATTGCAGAATAATAGATCGAGATCTGAATTCCGCTGGTCGCGGGTTGAATTTAGTTGTTATTGATTCTAAAACTCATCAAGTAATGCGCACTGGGCACTATGATACTTACCTTGAAGGTACATAACCATTGTTGTGGATCGATTTTCGTAATGACAGCCAAAAATTTGTTTTGTTAATTTAATGTTTCTAGTAAAAGTGGTTTAATTATACTACTGTGACATTTCTTGTTTTTTTATAAGTACTGTGACATTTCTGTTTTCTGCATTGTATAAATCAATTTAATCTTTGCAGATAGTTCAGCATTAGTTTTGTTTCTGGAGCAACTCTCACCTGGAGAGATTGTGGCTGTGATCAGTTTTGACGAAGCATCAAATAGGTTTGTTAGTTATCTATATTTTAACAAAAATATTTGTGGTTTATAGATTGTTATTAAAAACATATCATTTTTCTCTTCAGCTTATCAGACATGGCAAAGCATATTTTTTACGAGTTAGGCTCAAGCCTCATACATCGCTTGAAATTCCGTGCTTCATGGTATTTTATTGGCCAGAAAGGAATTGATGGTTACACACCATTCGAGGACATGAATTTACCATCCGGCAACGACTGGGCTAAACCAATTAGGCAAACGATTTGTGTACCCTCAGTGTGTAGGTTCAATCAATTTCACGGTATTTTAAAGTACAATATTAGTTTATTTTGTTGTTTCAAGAAGAAGTTTTTTAGTGGATGGATTGAAAACTGTAAAAAATCGTTTGCCAAAGGCACAAAATATGCTTCGGCGACATTTTTGTTCCCGATATGATGGTTATGAAGACTTTTGTGATGGTTTGTTTGCTTTGTATTGTTTTCTTTTTCACTTTATATATTATAAGTTTTGTTTGCTTTTATTATATATTTGCATTAAACGTATTTTAAAAATAGCATTTTAAGCATTTCTATACTTTTGATTTTTCCTTTTGATAACAAATTTGTTTTTTGTAGCATGGTATTTGTATTCAGATGTTTACAGTAGTTTAGAGTTTGTTTTAAACTGTTCTACTTTTATGATTAATTACTTTTTGAAAGATTAAAGAATAAAATTAATAGGATTTTGAGACTCGCTGCAGTTTTCTTTGTTTTCAGAAAGCCATATCGATATGCCGTTAATACCACGTAGTAGTCAAACTTATTTACCATCAACTGATCGCATTTATTCGGTTCCAATATTACTTGCTGGAGGTTTTTTTTTTTTTTTTTTTTAATGGTATTTTCAGTATTTTTCAAGTGTTTTATGTACTGTAAAAATGGCCGACTGTGCATAACATATTGTAGTTCGAGAAATATGAGATAAACTGAGGAACATTCTAATACGTATGAATTTATATAACTCTCTTGCTTTGGGTGAACTTTGAATTGAAGTTACATAATTATAGGCTTAAATACGAATAATATACGTTTATGTCTGGAAAGCATCTATGATCAAGACGGTATTAATCCACAAAATGTAGTTGTGGCATTTGATTCCATTTATAATGAAATATCAGATCTGAGTGCACTGTTTCATGTTAGAGCTTTGCCAATCAACAGTTCAGCTTCTTATAAAGGTGTTTTTACCATTGACTTTTTCGTATTTTTTTTTCCAAAATTTTCGATTAACATATCGAATTTATTTACAGATTTCGTATTGGAAGGCATTGATAATATGATGACACTATTCCCATATGCACCATGTCTAATTGTTGTTGAGGAAGATATGATTTTATTACCTGGCTTTTTGTATTTTCTTGCGCAACTATTGCCACACTTCATGAAAGATAACACTGCAAGCTTTATTCTATTGCTCAATGAAAACAGTAAGTTTTCATATTTGTAAATGTTTCTACTCTTCTGCTGTACGTCAGTGTACTGTAAATTCAGATTCTTTTTTGCTGATATTTTGAGCATCTAAGTTAGTATAGTCGTAGTTCGATCATCAACCTTTTGGAAGACATATATAACTTTGTGCTGCATATGAAGGTGAGTTATTTGAAATAGAAAAGTAGTAATTTTGTTTAGCTACTTTACATTCATTATGAGTGTCAAAGGATAGCGCATCTATTGTCAATTTTGGCTTAGTAAAACTTTTTGTTTTGTTTTGTGGGATCTTAGTTTATACCGATAATAGCATAGTATAAATCACTCAAAGTTATCGTTTATCCTTTAACATAGAAAAAATGTCCTGATTGTTACAATTTCAAGTTGTTAAAAGTCGTGATATGGATGTTTCGTCTGTATATCGTATCGAAAATGGTGTAGCAGCTGGTGCTTATTTGGTGAAAAAGTCATTTCACGATAAATTTATAAAAAATCGACAGGTAAGTGTGTGTAGTTCAAGTAAGAGAAACTGATTAGAATATGACTGAATACTATTTATACGACTATCAGTCATTTGAGTAGGGAGGAGTGACTTATAGTGTATAGTTCAAATAAGAGAAATTGATTAGAATATGAATTGGATGAAAGAAATTCAAAAACATCAAGTAACTTTTTATCATAGTTTGGAAACCACTAACATGCCGAACAATTTTGCATGAAAAGACGCTATCCCTTATTAACTCTTTATATTTTTTGCATGTTACAATAATATTCATACCTTTTTTTGAAGTGTTGTGAAAGAACGAAATTTGGCTGGCTGATTTCTGCTGTCTCATATATACCTGCTGTATCTCGTGTTGAACTTATCAAAACGTTTGATTTGGTGGCGTTAACAAACAATGATGGCACACCTATGAAACTAGCGGGAAATAACAAGAACAATCTGTTGTTAGTGTTAAAACATTTGCTTTCGCTTTCTTATATATGTTCCTCATTGCTTTGTTATAAATGTTTCTCCTTTTGCTATGATCCCATTACACTGAATTTTGTATTGTTTTGATCGGAAAAATTACTTTTATCAATATTTTTAAGTGTTTGTTTTGATAGGATTTTTATGCGAAAATTTGAGGAAAAATTTTTGCTGTAGGAATGGCGATGAAAAAGTCGAAAATGCAGATCGATTAAGTGAAGAAAGTTATGATGCAGAATTGAGAAAAATCATTGATAATAGCTGGAAATATTACGTGAAGGGTTATGTTAATTGTCATGATATTTTTAGTCGACGTGGTGGTATTGATTCCAGCATTGTGACTGTTCCGTAAGTGTTCTTCCATTATGACTAAAATCAGTACTATTCATATTTAGCAGAAAATAAATTGTATTGAAGTAATTTTTGTAATGAAATACACATATTCCAAAAATTTTAATTAAGACTAAATGAAGGTGAAAGTACTCTGTATATAGGATTATTCACTCTTAGAGGGTAGCATGATTATGATTGCGCATGAAAAAAAAGGAAAAAAAGGAAAACCTTTGTTCATCTCATCGCGTTGCAAATAAAATTCGTTGTTGAAATTTCAAACTGAAAGAACTATCGTTAAACTAGTGTAAAAGGTTTTCTAATGCTAACTCTAAAATCCTTGTGATTAATTCATTCTAATGTATACTCTTTAATTCATTAATATTAATTTGTCCTAATGTATACTTATTAATTCTATTTCCTCAATTTGAGATTTCTAGAAATATGTCGTTTTAAGGAATTATAATGCATAATTTTTCGAAGCTTAATTTATAATTTGAATTCTTTCGGAAGAACAAGAATAACATGTGAGTAAATTTCAGTACCATCATTATTATATATGATGAAAGTACGGATGCACTATCACAATTAGCTCGGTGTTTTGATTTCCATGTTATGAAGAATTGTTCATTAGGTTCATACAAAGGTATTACACGGTAAGTGTGATCTATTAATCTTTTCTTTTTTTCTTTGCTTCATGCTTTTCAATCTGTTAATAATGAATTTTTACGATGAATGAAGATCAGATTTTAAAATTTTCATAATTTTGAATTGCAGAATCTCAGTTGCAGACGCATCATACGTGATGGTTGCAAGTAGTAGCTCCTTTCTCAAAGTCAAATTACAAAATCTTACTTCGACATCTCAGTCTTTATAGTGAAGTTATCCAAATTCCGCTCAAGTTTTGCAATAGCAAGTTTCATGATGTTGTTTCTCTTATGAAGTCATTCCAAATAGATTTGTTTTGGATGTATTTAGTCCTCATCAAACAAATTCTCATGTTATATGAATTATCTTATGAAGTATAATGGACGAATATCCCTCTTATACTTTTATAGGGTTCACTGAATTTCCGTTTATCTCCAATAAGTTTTTACTTATTTATGTGAACAAACATTAGCATTCATCATAATTCTTTTATTTATCGTATTCTAAAAATATTAAGTTTGAAGTTTGACGAATATTTAAAACTTAAATTGGAGATTCGTTTTTTTTTTTTTTTTTTTTTTTTTTTTTAGGGAGAGAGGGATGGATGCAATTTTTTTTTTGTTTCCTGTTATTTTTATTTGTAATCTTCTCTGTTTGGAAAATTTTCCATGCTTCTTCATAGCTGGTTTAATTTTCCATCAAAAAAGTGTTTCATTATATTATTAATATTTATTTGATATTTTAAAATTTGCTGGAAAAATTCGGATGCCATTTTGGTCAATGATTAATTTTTGCCAGTAGAAAATCGTCCTTTTAATCTAGCACAAAACATTATCAACAAGCTATTAATTTGCATGGATTAAAATAGTATTAAAGTAGGTAGCTTTAGTGATTGATATAGATAATCTTCTTGTTGTGGGAATAATGCTGAGCATTATTCATCGTTCATTTATATCATTAATTGGATAATCATTTCCATGACAATCCCGTTTTTTTTTTTTATGGTGATTTATTTATTTGATTCTAGAAAGCTCAAATTGGATTTTTTATAGCTATTGTATTTCTGTAATTTTCATCATAGAATTAATTTGCTATTTCAAATGTCTTCTCTGTAGTTAGCCTTACATTGCCTTTTGTTTTTATACTAATTTAATGTGTAACGAAGAGATATTGATATCAACTATGAACAAATATTGCTTTGATTGTTTATTAGAACCTCAGCAAACAAAGTCTCTATAATTATTGTACTTTTATTACATACCTGTCTATTATTATACTTTTATTACGTACGCTTCCTATTATCAATGTATTTGTTAGCAATAGCCTTACCCAATTTGTATGGCAATATTTACTGTCACTTATAAACTTTTATTCGGATGAATTTATTCTCTTTCAACGTTTAACAATGATGATAAAAAATGAAATAAACCGTAACGTGTCCTTATTATCTACATGAAGACGTTTTTTTTTTTTTTCCAACGTACAATAAATACATATTCAAATTTTTAATTTGATTTTAATTCAAATTTGAGTCTGTTAGAATAAGGTAGGATAACTATTCCGGATAAAAGGTGTATTTTTGGTGACATAGATAGCCAACCGGTTGGTGTTCTAAAACACTAGCAGTAGGAAAGTGTGCGTGTCAGTCCCTTTTTTTTCTTCTTTTGTTCAATGTTTACATTTGATAATCGTTGGTCGCATTCCCGAGCAAGAAATACCACAGTGATAAAGTGGTGGAAGTGTGCTGATAGTGCATGTTAATTTTTTAGAATTTAAGTAGGAATATAACGGAGTAAATTGAATGTCATAATTTTTTGGAAGATTGTTGTTGCAAGAAGGTAGAGTTTAAAATTAGCAGTTTTAAATGTTTGGAAGAATTAAATAGAAAAAAGGGGAATCTCTGCTTCAAAAATTTCATTAAATCATCGTTGTTTAATGAATGATTACGAGTCATTTGATATTTATAATTTTGAAATTCAGTGGGCTTGTGAAATTGTTAATATATTAGCTACTTAGCAAAGTGAGCGAAAAAAAATTGAAGGGATTTAAGATGCTAATTGGACTGGGTTTTGAGTGGGCGATTCATTCCAGTTGGCATCATTAATTTTTGTCCGACATTTTGACAGGAAAAATATTTTCACAAATCTTTTGAAGATCTCTTAGAAGCAAATTGTTGGTAATGCATGGGGTTGACGTGCAGGACTTTGGTTGGTCTTATACGGAGGAACCACATGCAAGCAGGTTAATTTGTTGCTTCGAGAAAATTGAAATTAAATCTAAATTTGACAGTAGGAGAAAACATATAAGTGATTGGAATGTTTTCTATGATACGATATCACTGTAAATTCTTCCAGACGAAATGAGATAATCCAAAAGTATCCGGAAATCAAGAAATATTTTGGTATTGATCCATCATTCAAATATGTCGTATTGGCAATGGTTTTAGCACAATTTAGCATTGCTTGGCTTTTGCGAGGTATATTTCTAACTAAATTAATACCATTTGATACCAATTAATACCATTTTTAAATTCGGAAGTGATTTCAATCGTTATGTTCTCAAATTATTATCAAATGATAAGGAAGGATATAAGTAGTTGCCCTGTCCTCATATTTATATATATATATATAAGAAATCCTAATTAAAATTTTTATGAATGACTTATGGACTATAATTGGATGAAAATTGGACTGGTTTTAAGATGTTACACTTCAATTTAATACTTACTGATTTTTGAGGTATGTCCTAAAATGAAAAATTATCTAGTACAACTGCTTATATGTAGTAGGTACGGCTCTGTATCTCCAAAAAAAAGGTAGATCACTGGACAGAATAGTCAAGTGAAGAAAGTGATTTTTTGCTGCAGGGAGCACTAAGGTTTTACAAATGTTATGTGTAACTTATTTACATTTTGTTTATAAAAAATCAGGTAATTATTACAGATTCAGACTGGTTATTGATTTGTTTGCAAGCATATTGTACTGGTGGTACTATTGGACATTCACTTACATTGGCTGTTCATGAAATATCACATAATATGGCATTTGGTTGTGCTCATCCTCTTGCAGTTTGTTTCGTTTCTTTTTTGGTTACAGAAAAAAACAGCAGTGATTTAAAAAAATTCAGTTAGTTCAGTTGTAGACTTTCTTATCGGTTCTTATGTATGATGGCAGTCAGTTACTTGAGTTTTAGTCTAGAATTCTGCAAAGAGTATATATTAAACAAGGAGAAGGAAAAAGAAAATAGTAATTGTAATCTTTTCGCTAAATTTTTCTGAGAAAATGATCCACTGCAAAATTTTCGCAACTATTTTAACGAAAGTAATGAAAAAAGAGAGCAAGGAGGATGGTTTAAGAGAACATAGCTGAATTATTGGTTTAGATTTCGAACTCTTTTGATATCATTTTGATATTGTTGGTTAAAACGATAGGCATGTTTCGGAAGGCGAGAAACGGAAGGAAGTATTGTTCTTAGCAACGATTGAAAAGTAATTTGGCATTGGTAGCTGAAAGAATTGATGAAGCTTACTATTTCATCCTAAACTATTTTCAATGTTTAAACTTGTGCTATTATTTAAGAACCGCTTGTTTGGATTTATTGCTAATCTACCGATGATGGTGCCTATGTCGGTTTCTTTTAAGAAGTATCATTTGGAGCACCATCGTTACATGGGTAATAATTTATTATATAACATCATGGAATATTTGTATTTTATTTGCACTACCAAATATAAACTTTTTCATATTTTCATGAAACTAAACGAACATGCTATGTCTTGAATAGTTCAGTTTTTCAGGTGAACAAGTGTTAGATACTGACATACCGACAAATTTCGAAGCACGATACTTCCGTCGTACTTTGGGGAAATTGTTATGGGTCTTTCTCCAACCATTCTTTTATGCTTCCAGACCATTTCTTATTTATCCCAAAGTTGGTCAAGTTTGATCTTAAATGTCCCTTTCATGTTGATAAAAAAAGTGAATGAATATATATAGTTTTTTGAGAGACTTTTCTCTTCAGAAGATAGAAGTATCTAGGCCAGTTTGTTTACCACTATTACTTTATTATTGTCTCGCTATTCGATATTATTTATTTCACTTCTTTTTTGTTCAAACTTTGAAGGCGCTAATTTTTAGGCTGTCACAGATTTAGAAATCTTAAATGCGCTACTTCAAATTTTTACTGATTATGTCGTAATCAGTTTTTTCGGTTGGAAAGCCTTTGCATATCTGTTAGGCGGGTTTTTTGTTGGATCAGGTATTCATCCACTTGCTAGTCATTATATTTCTGATCATTATGTCTTTAATCCTGGTCAAGAAACGTACAGGTAAGTCAAGTAAATGCATAAATTTTTCCAGTGAAATACAAAAAATTGTTTGACGACTTCATTAGTAACTAACAAATATTGTGTTTATACAGAAAAATAGATCTTTGTTTTGTTTGCTTGAATATTTGAATTACTCAACTTTTTTCTACGATATTTCAAGGTATTCAAACAATGTTTATTCAGGTTTTACAATTGTTCGTAATCCTTGTTTTACCTTCTCTAGCAATGTCAGCTCTGTGTATTTCTTGTTTATTAATCAGTATAGGTGCTCATCAATATTGTTTTCTTTAGTTATTATGGACCGATAAATTTAGTAACATTCAACGTTGGTTATCACATTGAACATCATGATTTTCCATATGTATGTGGCAGTAACCTTCCTAAGGTTCGTTGTTTGTTATTTATTTTAGTCACTTTTTTTTTTTCGTTTGTGTGATGTTTTCAAAGATCAGATTAATTGTTACTAAATTCATTTTATTGTTGAGGTCAGTCTTTATTTGTTTAACTATATTTTTGAATTTGCAGATTAGTGCTCTAGCTCCTGAATACTACAAAGATTATATGGTGCATTCAAGTTGGATTTACATGATGTACGATTTCATCACAAATCCAAAAATGTCCTTGCATTCCCGAACCAAGAGAAAGATGGCAAAACCAACAGATGTGCACTTTTTCGACACTGGGCCAAATACTTCCTGTTTCATTTATAAGTTCTTCTCATCTGTAAGCTAATTTCCATTCAAGTGTAATTAAAATATTTTCAAATAATGAGGTTGATTTCAGAGACGTAATTTGAAATTTTGACCGTAGAATTCGATCACATTTTTCATTATAATGCGTTGATGAAAAATGAAGCGTAGAATATATTCAAGGAATTATTTAAAAAAGCGCATGTTGTCATTCAGGCTTAATGGTGTTAAGTTATTGCTAGCAAAATGTTAGTCTTAATGAATGTTACATCACATGGATGAGATCGAGCATGAGGTGGATGCTTCTTCTTGACATAAAGTTTCATTTCGTCCATGTTAACATCGCTATCTTAATTTGTACATAACAGTGACTTGTTTTCAGTTACTTCGAGGAAGATTGTTTGTCGTCAAGAATAAAAAGAGCTGATTTATCTTATATCACGATTTATTAGTAATAATTTCTCGACATTATTTCTTATTTGATTTTCTGACGACTGATCTAGCACATGCATAATGATCTTTTTTCATAAGACACTTCTGACACTTTCTTTGCACTTAAATTTATAATTACCCTTCTCTAAGTTATGAGAAAAATCATTAACTAATTTATTAAATGTCATGTAAATTGCAATCACACTTTATTATATGATTGTGATGCTCATCTCTTTATTGTATTGTGTTGCATTTCAGTCTTATATGTGCATTCATAATTTATGAGAATGAAACTCCAAGAAGGTAAAGAAAACGGAGCTGAATGATTTTCGGATATTTTCAGTGCTAGAGGGCTTAATATGCTATGTAGATAATGATGTGGGACTTCCATGAAGAAAACAGAAATTCAGTTAGCGGGTAGCGAGGTTAAAAAACCGAAAACATTAAAAATGCGGATGTATGTTTCAGATTTAACTGGTAGAAATCGTTTGAATTCAGTCTTTTTGAACTCACTATATTAATTTATATATTAGAGTTCGAACGTTGAATTTTGAGGCAAGCTTTAGTGGTGAAAAATTACAGGAAACATTTCCGGAAAAGTGCACTTTCCAGTAGTTCTTTTTTTTTCGCTTCCTTGGTAAATTGGTCTCGAATATTTTTTTTTTGCTCTGTTAATCGAATTTAGTTCAGGGTTTCTCTTTTTTTTTTATTTGCAGTGACTTGTTTCCTTGGTTACTCTACTCCGTTTTCCCTTACTCGTACCTTGACATCTGGAACTGTTTTCATTATCACATTAAAAGTGCGTGAAATGTTAGCTGCAACCTCATTCAAATTTCTTTCCTAGCCATTTTTCTTTTAATTCAAAATGATTGACTTCTTTCTTCGACGATTAAAATACTTTATTGTGAATGGTTGATGAATTAAATTTTCCAAATAAAATTTCGCCTTTTTTAGTTATTTTACTATCAATGATAGCATTGAGAAGAAATGTAAATAATATACTGAAGTTATTTAAAATAATTTATACATGGAATTATAAAATATACATCTCTATGCATGCAAACATCGCTATAAAAAGATATATGTGAATTTTTGGTTAATGGATTAAGTTTCCCATTATTAATTACTACATACAACAAATGTTAATAACTACAAGAAGTCACAACATTATCATGCATTTCATTCATTTGTCAATGTATTAGAAACAAGGCTGATTGTTTTTGAGAAAATATAAAAGCATAATTTCCACTACCTATTAGACTGGGACGAGAAATTATCGTTTTAATTAATTAAGGTAAACATATGCAGGTATAACGCAAGCGATTATAACACGGAAAAAGCAGTGATTATTCTTTAATATATCACAATACCCTTATTATTTATCAAATAATTTTAATCATGAAATTAAAAGGCTAGTTGGTTGATATTAAAAATTTTTTAACATATTAAAGAACTATTTTAAAAAGAGGGAAGAAGCTATGAAATGATATAATAGTTTTATTTAATAAACTTTATGATACTATTTTTGAGAGATAAGTGTAAATGAAAACATTTTTAGTGCTATCAGTTGTATTAATTTTTGAAACATATTTATTACATTTTTTTTTCTTTTTCTTTTTTTTCTGCTTCTTAAAAATTAAAAAATATCATTCATCATCTTTATCCATATTAATCAAAATTATCAATCAAATTATGCAGGAAGGGTATGAAAAAGTTTGAACTAAATTAATATTTTGATCAATCTGGTGGATAATTCTTTTCTCATAATTAATTTTATTTCATTTTTTGATGAGTAATTTCAATTATTGATTTGAAATTACAGCAAACTTTTTTACAATTCTGGAATTAAAATTGTTTAAATCAATATAGGTGAACTGCTTTTAAGATGGTAGCCGAATTTTGTTGAAATTGTTTCATTTGGTCGTAATATTTTCATTATAATTGTTCTGTTATAATTCCATTAGTTCTGATGAAATTAAGTATCATTTTAATTATTTCTTGTGAATTTTGAAGAAAGATGAAAAGGTTTTTAATTAACATTACAGCTGATTACATATCATCTTTTTATATAAATTTCGGTTTCTTTCTTTTTTTTTTGTTGGGGGGAGGGGTGGGGGGGGGGGGGGAGGGTGGCAGAGAGAAATTCAGCAAATAGTTTTGAACTAACTTATACATTAAAGTACTTCAAATAATTTACACACAAAAAAAAAACCCAGATACAAAACGTTAACAGCAATCCATCTATGATATTATTTAAATCGTACATATTAATTAAAAAAACTTAATAATGAAATGAAGATTTTACTGCAAAATTCACAATATTTAAAATAATCAAATTAATAAGGAATCATTTGTATAATGAAAGAAAAAGAAGGTTTAAAAAATATAATGGTTGTTAATTAGTTAAATTAATTAAATTAAAATACAGTCATTTTGATTATTAAATATTATTAAAATGAACTATTCCTAAAATGTTCAATATATTCATTTTAAAAAGAAAAAATTTTCTTTCCCCATTTCTTTTTTTCACACATATATCATTGAATGTATTTGTAAAAATCATCCAATATTTAATATATTAAACAATTTACATATTATTTTTTTCAGAGAAATTTTAATATGCTTATTTGATAATAATAATAATATTATAATTATTCTAATTAAATGAATTTTAAATTTTATACTATTTTATTCAAAAAAAAACTGCATGCATATATCATTAAAAAAAGTATAAGAATTGCGATTGTATCTTCTAGTGGGTGATATATAATTTTATTACTTCTTAAAAGCATTGAAATGGAATAAAAAATAAAAAAGAAAAAAACATATTTATATGTACGTAAAATGATTTGATCCATTAGTAAAAATGGTCCTTCTCTGCCAATATAAATTTATATAAATTTGTCATTAATGTAATTGCAACTAGGCACAAAAATCTCAAATGATAGACATAAAAATTAGCTTGGATGAATTAAATTTAGGTTTATCAGCAAAAAGAAAAAACGGAAAAATTTTCATAGTGTATCAAATTAAGAGGAAAAAATGACTATAAATATTCACTCAATCATTCATTCATTTTACATTTTCATATTAGTCTTCAAAGAAAAAATAAATTCTTTTTATTATTATCAAATATTTTATGAATACCTTGCATGATCATAATAATTTCTAAGATTGTTTCAGACAATAAAATTTATCTATCACTTTGATGTTATCAATAATTATTATCATGAATCAATATCACATATATATGATATTCATCATATGATTTTTTTTTAATTTGCCTAAAATTGGAAGTTCTAATTTTTTTTAAATTATCATTTTATGTAAAATTATAATTCCTAATTTTTCTAAATTGCTGCATTATTTTAATTATGATTCCCAATTTTTTTAAATTAACATTTTGTTTAAAATTATAATTTCTAATTTTGTTTCTTATTTTTTTTATATTATGAATTTCCAAAATTATCATTCTCATTTATCACAAAAAATTTTAGTCAATTTTTCCTTTTCTTTTAAGCATAAATAAATGTCATTTAAATTTCATTTTGGTTATTTAGTTTTATCATTTAAAAACAAGCAAAAGAAAGAAAGCTAAAACTAAATTAGGAAACTTTTTTTTTTTTTTTTTCAATTTTCTTTTTCTCATCTTCTTCAGACTTGCATTATTTACCTTGAACCTATAAATAAGCAAAAAAAAAAGAGAGAAGAAATACAATTTGTAATAATAAATAGCAAAAAATGAAAATATTTTAAATTTCGACAAATTTTAGTTTTCTTTTTATTAATAATGTTGTTTTGTTGCTTACATTCTTTGTAATAATATTATTTTGTTTACTGTTGTCATTTGTTTATTGTTGTTCTTGTTATTTGTTTGCTGTTGTTGCTACTTCTATTACATTAATTTACTAGCATAATTATTTTCTTTTTTAGTATGAAGATTAAATCAAATAATTCCATGACAACTAATAATTTGAATTTAATGCAATAATAAGACATTTCCAATTGTTATAATCAAATTTGAAATCTGAATTATTACATTTATATACGGTTATAATTTGATAATTTCATCATTTTTAAGCATTTTAAATATCCAATAAATTGCTAACATTTCACCTAGTAATTTTATCACCTTATTTTCTTTTTCTTTCTTTTTCGTTCCATGTATTTAAATTTATTAATTCAAAAAAATATAAATTTGCAAGATATTTTTAAATTGTTGACATTTATACTCTTTCTTCTTATTTTATTATTTAAATAGAATAATTTTCCTTTCTTTTTTCTTTTTTTATTAGAAGAAATATTATATTATTCAAAATATTTTCTCATCAATATAATTTTATTGATACTAAAATTGAAATGATTTTTTTTCAAAGAAAAAAGAAATTAAAAAGTTAGAAGTTTTTCTAAAATAATTTTTCCTTTTGATACATCACAACAATAATTAGGTTAATCTTTTCAAAATTTGAATTTAACTAAATATCAGCAATTTTAACAATTAGCTAAGCAATTCAAATATATAATCAAAAACGATTTTTTTTTTTTTTTTTTTTTAATAATAAAAATTAATATGATGAAAAAATAAAAAATCAATAACATATATATATAATCATTGTAATCACACTTATACTAAATAAATAACTATGAACCGGTGAGAATCGTTTTCAGAATTAACGATTAATCATTTTTACCCATAAAAATGACTACAATTCTTTTGTTGCATATAATGTAATTTATAATCACCATTAAAACATAGTAAAATATGTTTGTTAAATAATTGAAAAATTATTTTGTTGTAAAATTGATATGGTTGATCAGTAATTTTAGCACTTTATTTATTTATTTACTTTTTGCTTTCTTTCTTTTTTTCTTTTTAACGAAAAATTTATGCTACTACAATTAAAATTTAAAATTTTGCATATTACATGTGTGTATTACATATTATACTTGGTCTTTGTTTGATTATTCATTTTAAAATTATTTAGATAATTTTTTCATTTATAGATTTGAAAATGCTTACAATTGCTTTTCAATCAATGAATTATTTGCTTATAGCATTGATATGCATAACGTTGATGCATTCATTGGGATCAACAGGAATACGTACATTTCAAACTGAATGTAAAGTTTAAATTTCATTTTTTTTTCTTAGTCATTTTAAATTTATTGACAAATTTTTTAACTTTTTCTTTTGTTGCTCTTATCCCTTTTATTTTTTATTCCAAATTTCCATTTGTTCATTGCATATTCACTTTAACAGAATTTTTTTTGCTAGTTGTTATTTTGCTAAATTGAAGAAAAAAAATTTTTTTTTCAACTTAATGGAAAAAAAAAAGGAAACGACTTAATTAAAGCGGTAACAATCAAGAAGTAATAAACAGTGAAATAAATAACTGAAATGAAATTATTTAATAGATGAAAAAGTCTATAAAGAAGTTTTTTCTAGAAATTTTTTTTAATATACAAATACATTAATTAGTTTTTGTTATTTTTTGCGTAAATTAACAAATAAGATACGTTATAGTTTTCTCAAGTCTTTTAAATTAAAAATATCACTTTCTAAAATTCAGGAAAATTTTAGTTTTTATATTTGATTAAGAATTTTGCTCAATTAATTGAAATAATAATTATAATCAATAATTTAAGCAAAAATAAATTCAAAAAATGATGATGCTGGTAATGGCGACGATAGTTACAAATTCGCAAACAACTTTTTGTTTAAATTTTTTGAAAATTTTTTAATTGATAAAAAGATAAGTTACCATCGTTTAAATCAATATGGTGAATTGTTTTACATTATTTGCTATGAAAATTAAATTTAAAAAAATGTTCAATATTGCTATCATTATTTACAAATGTTTCCTTATTTGCAATTAGAGAAAGAAATAAAAAATCGATTAACCATCAGTTAAATTATATTAATGAATTCAAATAGGTATTTCATATTGATAATATAATTGCAAATATTTTATTTGAAAAGTTTTCCGCTTATTTTATACAACTAACATATGTAAAATTGCCTACAAAGAAAAAAAATCCTCTCAATTCTTTCTTCATAATTTAATTTTTTTCGTTTTAATTTCAAGACTATTTCAAGAATTCAGTCTTCACTAATTGTTTTCCAAAGTTTTTTCAACATTTCAAAATTTTCATTTCTTTATTATTTTTCTTTCCTGCCAAACAAATTTGCAGACAAATTAATCAGCTACCGTATGACTTAATTTCAGAAATTTTTTCAAAAATCTGGTACTTTCAAATTTTTTGTCTTTTCTACACAGTTTTTTTCAGTTTACAGTTAATAAATACAATTGATATTAATTTTGTAAATAGGTAAACGATTTACTTTTAAAATAATTATGTTTATTTTTAATGTTAACCATGATATTATCAAAAAAATATATGATTTCATTTTTATTTTATCGTTATAAATCTCTATTTGTTATTTTTTTCCATATCTTACACATTTCCACGAAATTTTCACTTAATAAGTTAATAATTGTCAATGATAATATACGTAATTGTGATACATAAATAAAAATATTTAATTTAAAAAAAAAAAAAAAAAAACATATATAGATGATATAACACAAGCTGAACGACGAAATCAAAATATGATGGATCATTTAGTGAGAGACAGTAATGGGTTTGGAAGAGCTGATTATGCCTTTGGTAGAACTGCTCGTAATGATGTAAGTTTTAAAGTTTCTGATATCATTTTTTTGAAAAAAAAAAAAAAAAAAGAGAGAGAGGGAGAAGGGAATGAGAGAGGAGAAAGAGTGAAAATTAAACAAAAATTTGATTGAGATAAATGAAAGAAAAAGAAAACTTTTTTAAAAAAATAAGAGAAAAGAAAATTGAAAAATTCAAGATTAAATTGCATTTATTCAAATTAATAAATTTCGAGTTTTTCATAAAAAATTCATTACAATTTAATTAAAATTATTAATTAGTCATTTTATTCATTATTTTTGAAGAAAAAAATTTTTTTTTTCGAACATTTTTTTTTTTTTAAAACATACGATGAGCAATTCATAAATACATTGCACTATTAAGCATAAAAATCAATCAAAAACATAAAGCAAAAAAATTTTTCTTAATAAAAATCAAGTAATAAAAAAAATTATATGATATTAAAATATTAGTAAATTTTATTTTATAGGCTTTCCAAACAAGTCCATTAATTCGTTTTGGTAAACGGTACGTGATGGATGATGAACATTCAGAAGTAATAGCACACCTTCTACAGCAATACCTTCAACAACAACAACAATACTTTGATCAATCAAATCGTTCTCCTCGTTAATGCATTTAAAATTTGATGTATTAAATGATTAAATAAAACAAAGAGAAAAGAAAAATAAAACAAAACGAAAAACAATAAAAAAGAAAAAATTAAAAATATTCAGTTAATTGGTAAAAATTTTTAATTACTTTTTCATTTTCAAAAAAAAAAAAAAATTATATAAATGAAAAAATTCATTCCATTAAAACAAAACATTTCATCAATTATTGCAATAAAATTTTAATAATGAAATTGTTTGAAAATTTATAAATGCTTATTAATATCATGAAATCATTCCAACATAAATTCACTTCATTTTTATTTAAACCGTAAACACAGTTTACACCAAATGTTTTTAAAAATAATTATAAATTATGATTTTAGATAACAATCTATTCTTTTTCAATATTTGATCTATTATACACATATTTATATCATTTAATAAGATAAAAAAGGGAAAAAAAGAGTGAAATAATGATGATTGTGTAAAATAGTATTTGAAATAAAAAATGAAAGGATTATAATAAATATAAGTAAAAAAATTTGTCATTAAAAAATGTTTTTTATCATTATCACTAAAAATTAAAAAAGAAAAAAAAAAAAGGATAGAATAGTTTTCAGTAAAGACCTTTTTCTTTAGCAGCTAATTATCATGCTGCTTAGTTATAGAAAGAAAAATATTATAATAATGATAATATCAAACGTAATAATAATAAAAGAAAATAAAAAACATGATGGAGTTATACAAATATTCAGAGATCGCAGAAAAAATTTTGCACATTAAAATTTGCAACTTAATTTCACATTTTTACAACTTGAGAAAAAGAAAACGGGAAAAAAAGGAAGGAAACAGAAGCAAAAATACAATGCACACAATTATTTATAATTATAACAATAATAACAACAATTATTACTATTATTATTGCTAATAATTTCCCGTTTTAGGTAAAAATAACGAAGTGTTAAAAAAAAAGGTAAGAAAATTTATTTAATAAAAAAAAAGAAAATGAAATTATACAGCTGAATAGCGTAAACTTAAATTAATATTATTACGATAGCTTTCTTCATCGTCATCAATGATATTTGTTGATGAATCAGTTTCACGATAAAGTACCATTTCAATTTCATCCACTTGAAGCAATGGAAGAACTAAATCACAATCCAAATACTGCAACGATGTATCATTTATCTGAAATATGAATATCAGTAAAATGAATTTATCAGTAAAATTTTCATTGATAAATGCTTACCACAAATTTGATTATGATATATTTACGTCATCAAACTATCCAATAACTTTTTGTTTAAACGGTTTTTTAAAAAAATACGAATTTTCATTTCAAAAAAAAAATTAAACAAAAATTTAAAAAATTGATGTAAAAAAGAAAGAAAAAAAAGTTTTAAAAAAGTGAAACAAAAGAAAGCTATAAACCTGTAAAATTTTATCATATGGTAAAATTTGGCCACATCTATCTGCTGGACCACCTGGTAAAATTTCATTGATAAAAACTCCAGCATTATTACCAATACCATCTGATACGCTAAATCCAAAACTATTCGTTGATGGATCCTTTAAAAAAAAAAAAATAATAATAATAATTCATTAACATATAGAATAATATTAGTACTTTAAAATTCATTGATTAATATTATTTGAAATTCCTAACCTGTCAATTCTACTGATTGTTTCTCACACAAATTATTGTTCTACTTCTATAATAATTATTAAAATGTTTTTTAGAAAAAAAAAATCAAATTATTTTATATTGTGTGCGCAATAAATTACCAAGGTCAGTTAATTATATGCATGATTAATTATGAAATTTATATGATGTTTCCTTTGTTTTTAACAAATTTGAAAAAAGGATATTATTAAATTTCTAAAAATTGTTTTATTTAAGGCACTGTAAAATTTTAAATAATTATAAATTGTTAAAAATTTGATTCGTTTTTCTTTTTCTTCAAATAAAAGATTAAAACTAACTTTACGTAACCGAATTTGATGAGTTGTTCCACTTTTAGTTGCTGTAAATGTTTTACTGCTAAGTTCATGAAGTACAAGTGCTGTAGATGGTGGTGACAGTTTGATATTTTTTGACTGAAATAAAAAAGAATAAAAGGAAAGAAAAATTTTTTAGTTATTTTATTTAAATTTTTTTTTGCTTATTAAATAATCATATAGTTAAAGCATTGAAATGACTTTGATAAAAACTTTTAAATCGAAAAAATTTTCATTTACTTTTCTCTTTTTTTTTTAAAAAAAAAAATAACAATATGTTGTTTTCTCATATAGAATGAACAAAATTCAATTTACTGATTAGCAATTTTATACAAATAATAATCATGAAATTTATTGTCTTCGAAATCAATTAAAATTTACACATTTAGAAGTGAAATTCAAAATTATAAATGAAACATTTATATGTTTTACATATGTAATCAATTACCCAAGATAATTCGTGCATTGAACGTGGTGATAAACCACGACCTGAAATACTATTTCTAACATTTGACGGTTCTGATAAAACTGATAAAGCATGCTGTATATCACTAGTACCATAAAGTGGTGGTTTTGGTGGTACAATATGATATGATATATCACCAAGTGATGTACTGGTTTGTGAATCATTTGAAAGGCTTAACGAATCCATTCGATCAGTGCTAGAATATTCGCTTTCTGCAAAATATACAGTATCAAATGTAAATTACATGAATATAAACTAATAAATTAGTAATAATAATAATAATAATTAATAATAATAAATGACAATAAATAATAAATATTAATAATAAAGCAAACAGATAATAAATAAAATAATCGTAATAAATATTAAAATAAAGCAATTTAAAAAAAAATAGATTAATTAATAAATAAATAATTTAGAAAAAAATCCTATACAAATTCATACGTAAATTACATGAATATAAATATAAACTAACAAATTAATAATAAGAAGTGTTAATAATAAATAATAAAGTTAATAATAATAAAGCAATAAATAAATAATGAATATTAGTAATAAAGCAAGTTAATAATAAATCAAATAATAATAATAAATATTAATAATGAAATTAATGATAAAGCAATTTAAAAAAATAGATTAGTCAATAAATAAACAAACAGTTAGGAAAAGTCTTTGAATTAAAATTATTTTTCCTTCCTTTCGTTAAAACAAAAACAAAAAGACAAATTATTTCTAATTAATGTAACATTAAAAGTCAATCATAAAAACATACGTTGTGTTCCGAAATTTGTGAAGTTCGGGTTTGCGGAAGGTGACAGCAGAGGACGAACTAATGCACTTGTCATTGATGATGTAAACGGATAAAATTGTCGTCCAGTGGTAGTAGCAGTAGTATCACCACCACCACATGGTAAGCGTAAATCAGAGCGTTGAACGACAGTAGATTCATTACATCTATAAATAAAATTATTTTTTATTATGTTTAAATTTTAAATGATTTAAAATCTGTAGGTAATGATTAATAATTTTAAGGA
Organism: Brugia malayi; assembly: GCF_000002995.4. NCBI lineage: Eukaryota > Metazoa > Nematoda > Chromadorea > Rhabditida > Onchocercidae > Brugia > Brugia malayi. The sequence continues at coordinate 11,210,924 of NW_025062479.1, forward strand.
AAATGTTGTAATGAATACAAAAATAACTGGTCAAAATCAAAATTATTTAAATATGTAAGCATTATTGTAGATAATATGAATTCATATATATTTTCCTTCCTTTCCCTCTCTCTCTCTCTTTTACCGATAAAAAAAAGGTAAATAAAAATTTTTTAAAAGATAAATATAAACTAATAAAATAAAAAATTAATTAGCCTTCTTTTTTTTCATTTATCCTAAAGTTTTGTTTTCAAAATTTATACAAAAACTTTCTTTTATCAATCAATTAATTTTAATTTATTCGTTGCCGTTGTTATTGCCTCAAAAAAAAAAAATGCTTACATTTAAATAAATGATAATTGATAAATTTAATAATATGCATATATAATATATTTATAATGCTTATTTTTATTTGATCATTTCATCTTCAAACGTAATTTTATAATAAATATAATTTTAATATATATTGTTCATTTTGTTTATTTTTTGTTTTCTGACACTTCTGTTTTTTTTTTTCACCATTTCACCCCTTTAATTTATTGATATAAAATTAGAATTTAATTTTATATTAAGTTTTAAAAAGATTCTAAAAAAATACAAATATTAACCTAGTTATTAAAGGATTACTATGAATTTTTATCGTTCCATTACCGCTTCCACCTGTGCATTCCTCTAATTTCTGAAGCATTGCTGCTTCACCAACTGTTTCAAGTGCTTCTAATACTTCAATCCTAAATCATTATAATATTCAAATTCTATTTTTAATATTCACTTTGTTTTTGTTTTTTATTTTAAAAAAAAAAAAAAAACATAGAATAGAAAGAAAGAAGAAGATGAAAAAGTATAATAAATAATAAAAATGGAAGAAAAAAGGATAAAGTTATTTCACAAGAAAAGGTAAACAAAGAAAGAACGAAAGAAATTTTTTTTTTTGTTTTGTCTATTAAATTTTATAAATAGTTATATTTAAAAGATAAAAGAAAAAAATCGAATAAAATAAAACGCAAAATTTTGTCAATTTTTTAGGGGTAAGGTGGAAAAAAGGAAGTAAGCTCAAATCTTCAAATTCTTAAGGATTAAAAATAACAATATTGTTTAAGAGAAATGCAAATATTTCAAAAAAAGCTAATATAATATGTATATATACCAGTTTTCCGGTTCTAAATTTGTATTTTTATGATAAATACATCGTTCTGGAAGTGATTTATTTGTAGCCAAGCTTAAATTTTTTTCCCATTCTCCTTGTCCATGTTGCTCTACCCAACATAAACCTAAAATTGATTAGCTTTTTAATATAAACTAAAAATTAATTTTTTAGGAAAAAAAAGGAAATATTTTTATTTTCATATTTTATTTAATAACATTTTTGCTTTTACATTCTAAAAAGTATGATGAAAATTTATTTTAATTTTTCAAAATTTAAAAAATTTTTTGACCAAATATGCATTAACCAGGCTTTTTTCGTGATTCACCACTGAACGGAACGGTTAATCCGGAAGGAAATGCACTACTACTCGGATAAGTTATTCGTTGATAATCAATCGACTCTTCAACTGTAAATTAATATTTCATTTGATTAATCCTAGTAATATAAAACTATTAGCATTTTACGTTACTCAAAAATGTAATTTTCTTATGATTTGTGAAAGATTATTATACTTTATAAAAATAAAATAATAAATAATTTTAGATTGATTTAATCTAAAATTTTAACTTCTTAAATTTCAGCTTTTCAAAAGTTAAAAGTTTAGAAAAAAATTTTTCTTAATAAATAAATTGATATGAAAAGTGAAACACGAAATTTTTTTTTCGTTTTTTAATGAAGTCATTTCCATCAAAAAAAAAAAAACATAATTAAGTCTAAAAATTATGAAAAATATTTGAATTTAAAACAAACCATAATTTAATGAAGTATTTGGTATTTGTTCATCAATTACATATCGTTGTGTACCACTGTGATATTTTGACATATTACTTGGTGAATCATCCAAGCTTTCCACAGCGCTATCAATACTTTGAATTGGTGTACTGAAATTAAATGATAAAATAAAATATTTTATTATTGAACTGAAAAAAGGAAAAAAAAGAATGAAAATGAAACTATTTGTAATTGTCAAACAAATAAAACATTTAATAATTATAAAATAAAGTAAGAAATCTATATAAAAAAAGCAAATGAATTAACTCAAAACTGAATTAAAGATAAATTAAAATTTTAACCATAAATTTATTTAAAAATTTTTTATAACTAAATTTTTTTTCCTTATTTTTGAATATTATCCTTTTCAAACTAAAAATTGCTGTTGTTATTGTTGCTATTTTGCTTTTCGTTGCAACAAAACAAACAAGTAAATAAATAAAACCCTATTTTTTCTGAAGTTTCACTATATGAATCACACATTGCTCTATTATGCTGCAAACGAATTCTATCCATTTGTGATGAAATTGATAAATGACCACCAGCACCTACAAATAATTTTATTTTTTTTCATTCAATTAAGAAAAAAAAAAAACAATGTACACAAATTCAATAAACGCTAAAGAGAAACGAAAAAAGAATAAAGAAAACAATAGTAAATTTTAATCATCAATTTTAAAAAAGTTAATTAATGAGTAAATTAATAACAAACCTGTAGAATGATTTATTGATAAATTAGTAATTCGCATAATTTTAATTGTAACAAGATCGTTAGATTGTTGTAATAAATGCATTACATCAGCTGCTTTCATACCTTCAATTGATTCATTGTTTACTGCAAGAATTCGATCACCAACATGTATTGCTCCTGTCCTATAAGGCTGACAGAAATAATTGCATGATTAAATGATTAATATAATTACAAAATTAATATAATTAAATCTATATAAAAAATGACCACCAGTTGCTTACAAATAATTTTTAAGCATTAATTTTTTTTTTTTTTTATTCAATTAAAAAAAAAAAAAAAAATTTCATAGAGGATGAAAAGAAACTTTAATATACCTAATAAAATAATTAATTAACCAGTATAATCAATAAATAATGTTGTATATAAACGATTCATTGTTATTGATTATGCAGAAAAAAATATTGAAACAAAAAGATAAAACTAATTAATTAATTAATTGAATTATAAAGCATGATATGCAATATATTTCTATATATTTTTTTTTTAATTTTCAAACTTAGTTCATTTTTTTTTTTCGGTGGTAACTTAAACATTTATCACTTAATAATTAGAAAATAAAAAACTATTAAAAATGAAGTTTTATTTCTTTTTTTTCATAATCAATAATCATACTTTTCAGCTAATCCACCTGGTGCAAGGTATGATATTAATACAGGTTCATAACGTTCACCACTGGATGCAATTGTTATACCTAATGGTCCACCATTTCGATTTAATTCAATAGAATAAATTAATGATTGCACTCCATCATGATTATTCTAAATAATGATTAAATTTGAACCACTTTTAATAGAAAATTATTGATTTTTAAACTTTTTTTTCTAACAATTAATTTTTATAATAAAATTTCCCACTTTTTTATTATCAATAAAATATGCTAGGAATACAAATGAGATATCATTAATCCATGTAAATATTTATCATTATTTATCGTTATTATCACTATTATTAAAAGTGAAATTTTATTATTATTAATTATTATGGAATATATTCAATTATTTTTGTAAGATTAATTTCAAAAAATTAGAGTAATGAAATTTTTTAGAACTAAATACCTGTTTAGATGTAACATTTTTATGAACTCGTAATTTAACAATATCACCGGAACGTTGCAATAGACGCATCGCTTCTTCAACGGTGCATGACTCTAAGAGAATATCATCAACTGCAATGATACGATCACCATTATGAAGTGAACCACAACTGAAATATTTTATATAAATTAATTAGAGTTTTCTTTTTTTTTTTTTTCATTCACTTTTTCTTCCTCTCTTCTTTTCCACTCATATTCTATTAATATTTAACTTTTTTAAAACTTTTAAAGAGATTTTTTTTTTAAATTAACCGATAAGCAACACTTCCAACTTGTATATCTGATATGATCACTGGTTCACCCTTTGTATTTTCTGCTTCACTTCTGACTACAATACCAAGATTATTTCCTCGTTTTGCTAATTTTACATCAAAAATACCATCCAATGGTAATGCACTTTCTATAATTAATAGTAAATTATTAATTAAAAAATTTATTTAATCAATAATTTTTTCCCGATAATATTTAATCAATAAATAATCAATAATTAAACTATGATATTTATTTCTTCTTTTTGTCTCTATAGAAATTTAAAAATAATGTGATGAAAAGTTATTTTATATAATAATGATAAACTTTATATATTATTCAAATTATATTATTAAAAAAAAAAAAACAAGACTTAAGTGATTATTATAAAAAATTATTAAAAATTATTCATACGATTTTCATGCCAAATGCTTAATAAATTAGTAAATCGTTTTAAATCAAAATTTAGTTTAATTTTTCTTTCAAAAAAAAAAAAAAGAAAAATAATTATAACATTTTCATAAAATTTCTAGGAAAAAAAAGAGTAAGACTAAAATATCAATTTATAATTTCAGCTAAAAAAAAGTAGAAATTAGATATTTTTGAACGAAAAAATATTTACAAAACTCATGTACTAGAGAATTACGATATGGATGAAAAATGGAAATTGAATTGAATTGAAATGTATGTAAATCCAGACTTTAATATAAAAAAAAAAAAAAACTGAAACTTTCAACTATCAAAAACTAAAAAAAAAAAAAACACAAACCTCTTGAATCACAATAATTAATTAAACAAGAAATCCCTTGCAAAAAAAAGTAAAATAATAACAAATCTACCATTCATAAAAAAGTGATTAATAAAAATTTTAATTAAACGCAAAATTATATTTCGAATAATTGAAAAAAAAATTCACCAATTACATCAAATTCAACGCATAATTTCAACGGACTTATCGCTTGTCTTAATATTTGATTGCCTTCTTCAGCGGTACCATTTATACTAATCCAATTATTAATAGCAATAATACGATCACCAACTTGTAATACTCCACTTCTAAATTAAAAAAAAATAAAAATAAAAACAGAAGAATAAATCAAACTATTAAGAAAAAAAATTAATTTCGAAATTCTTGAACAAATATGAAATTATAATGTTTGCTAAAATTATAATAAAACGTTTAATATTTGCTATTTTTTAAAAAAAAATGACTCATAATTAAAACAACATAATATAATAAGAAAGAAAAAAAATTTCTTTTCTTAAATTTATCAAATCTTTGCCATTTTATTTTTGTATTTAAAAAAGAGAAAAAGGAGCTGAAAAAAATAAATGTTGTTTTATTTATGCATTCAAAAAGTGAAAATGAAGACCTGAATTTTGTTTGTTCTGTTTACACACAGTTATGATTTTATTTGATTAATTTAACAAATTATAAAATCAAATTAAACCATTCAAAATTTTTATTATTATCAAATCTTTCAAAATTTACCTTTCAGCAGGTGAATTTTTTTCCATATATGAAATGAAAAGTGGTTGACGTTTTGATTGTGGTATGTTTGATTTTGAAATTTGATCATGTACAACTAAACCAAATGAACCACGTGCGTAACTGTGTAATGTTACTTCCATTCTTTCCTGATGACATATTCGACCACATGGCACACGTGACATTGTTCCTTCTACAGAAGCTAAAAAAGAATAAAGTTCATTTTAATTTTAATTTCTGTGCGAAATTAAAGTTACTTATTATTCTTTACTGTGTATTTTATTTTTTCCATTCGCATCGGCAAAATGTATGAAAAATAAAAAAGAGTAGAAAATGATATTTTTCAATCAAAATTGAATGAAATTATTTCGAAAAAAAAAATAATTCGTAAAATGTGCTATCCAAAAATATCATTTATTTAAACAAATTTTTCTAAAGAAAAAAAGCATATGCAGTATATTCAAAATTTTCAACTCTTATTTGAACATTTGCTATTTCATCATAAAATTAAATTTTATAAAATGTTAAAAGAATTTTTTTTTACTAGTTTTAAAGATTTTTTTATCAACCTTCCTTTCATTTTCTTTCTTGAACAAATCAAAAGAAAAAAAAAGCTAAAAAACTAATCACTGTAAATTAAATATAAATATTATTTCTTAACTGAATTTCAATTAAATCTCATTTTTGATTTATGAATTTTATTCAGAAAATTATGTAGGAATACTAAGAGAACTAAAAACTAAATCAATGATAAAATTTCATAAAACGAATGATTAATTAATAGCTTCTTCTTTGTTTAGTTCACTGCTTTCTCACGATTATTAAGAAATTATTTATGAAATTCAACAAAAAAAAAAAGAAAAGAAAAAAGAAAAAATCGGAATTATTACCTGCATAAAAGAAAGTTTCAATAAATGAATGAATTATAGAAATTAAAGAAATTTAAAAAATTTTGGAAATTTATTTCATTTTCTGGATAAATCTGATATGATGTAAGCATTAAAACATTAGAAAAAAATATATGCACATTTAAAAAATTTCAATACTTGATAATATTATTTTCTTAAAAAATAAACTAATAAATGTCATAAAAAAATAACGTATTTCCTGGTCCAAAAAAAAAAGAATTAAATTATTAATTTTGGTTTATAGTCAAAGCTAAATGATTTGACAAGCTAAATGCTTCTAACTGATTTGATTGCCTCATAGGCTAAAAATATTTAAAAAGATGAAAAAAAAAAAAAAAAAAATGTAAAGAATGGAACAAGATGATTTTCCTATCCTACCTACCTATAAATTATATTTCATTTTAATCTGTCCATTAGTTTGTTAGTAAGCTAGTTAGTTAATTAGTTAGAACGCAAGTTAAATCCACTTTTACATATTTTAAAATGATTCCAATTGCATATTTTATATTAGGCTTATTTAGACTAAAAAAAATTCTTAACTTACTTAGAGTAATATTTTCAAAACAAAAAAAAAAATATATTTTTCTCTTTTTTTTAAAAAAAAAATTTCTGCCATAAATCGACAAAATAAACAATTTGTTGGAATAAAACATAAGACTAACAATAGATTGATTCATTATTGTTACGATATTAAGATTACTATTATTATTATTCAACTTTTGAAATGTTATGCATAAACGTACATTTTGCTAGAACCAATAAGTACTAAAATATTTTTGTTAATATTTATGTGTTTTCAATTAATAACAAAACTGATAATTGTTAACATTTTCAAAATTTAAATAAACGAAATTTGTAAATTTTCCTCTTAGAACACTCGAATTTATTTTCGTGTATTCTTTTTGATTTTTTTTTAAAATATTATTAAACAGAACAATAATGATGCTAAATAAAATTTTTTTTCAGTTATGAAAAAAAATTGCTATTTCTTTAATTTATGAAATGATAAATCAAAAGAAAAAACAAAATACAAAAATATCAGTAAGAATGATTTATTGTTGGTCATTTTTATCATGCTTAATTGTAATTTTTTTAACTAAATTTTTTTTATGAAACCAAATTGACAATTTGAATAAGATATTAATCACCGTTTAACTAACTAATGAAAAATTGATAATGATAATTTTTAAAATGGTAGTTATTGATAATTAGGAATAATGGCAAAAATAATACTAATTGTTATAATTACGATAATAATAATAATAATCACTATTGTTTATCATTATTATTACTATTGTTATTAATTGTATTAAACAAATTTGAAGTACAGAACAAACTTTGTTAATTATTAAGAACAATCACATAGCATATTTGAAATTTAATACGAACACTTGTAACCAATCAATATATTAGTTTCATTCTCTTCGATAGCATTGTAATTGCAGAATAATTTGTTAAAACCAATACTGAAATCTACACATCAATCATTTCAACTTTGATTGAAAGTATAATAAGTGTCCATCAATTGAAATGATGAAGCATTGACTGAAATGCTAATTAACCTTCCAAAAATTTATTATTTCAAGATTGGATATTAAAGAGTTAATAGCAATTTGTAAAAATAATTACAAATTAATATAAATAAATAGACGAATTTAAGCTATGAATTTTATGGTGCAATAAATATATATATATATATATATATAATCAAATATTAGTTTATGTAGAGAGGAAGAGAGAAGCATTTCGAATAAGAGAATATGAATATTATGATGGGTGAATTTTATGAAAACTGATATGTTCCGTTAGACAAATTAAAATGAACAATGAAGAATGGAATGAAAGAAGATCTTTTGCTTACTTTAAAATTTCATTTCTAAATCTTCTCATTATTTACTAGAATTATTTGATTTCATTTACATCATTCTTCCTCCTCATTTTCCATTTCCTTAACATTTTTCTTCCTTTTCCTTCTCTTTTTTTGCCAAACAATAGTAAAAATAACAAAAAGAATAGATTTAAAAAGAAAAAAGAAAACTTCATCTTCTTCATAATGTATGATTTATAAATGATTATAGCTAAATAAATTGCATAACATTTGAAAGAGGAAAGAAAAAAAATTAATTAATGTGAAAACAATTCATTTCAGCACTTTCAAAATGAAATGGCTGATTGATAAATGATTTCTATTTTTTTCCTCTTTGTAGTAAATTTAAGGGAAATTTTTTTAAGAGAAACATATGTAGTAAGTGAGTTTTTAAGAGGAAAGAAAATCTATTATTAGGAAATGGATATTAAATTATAATTGAAAATTTTCATCTTATATATATTAAACTGCAAGTATAATAATAATTAATAGTAACGATATAAAAAATAATAATCAATAATAACAAATAATAAAGACAATAATAATAACAATAGTAATAATTAATAGTAATAATGATAAATATTGTAATAAATTAGATATTTTATTTTTGTGTTTTATTATCTGTAGCTTATCTTTAACATTTTCCATTTATCATATGATTGATAGATTCTGGTTGTAAAGTTAAATTTTGTGATTTGAGTGTGAGATAAAAATTTTAAAAGCTGAATTCATATATGACTAATATCATCAAAGTATGTTGTAATGTCGACTACTTCATTTACTTCCGATTTCAATTCTCTCATTCATCTCTTTTATACTCATATATATGACCCAAATATTTTCATTCAGAATTGTAACTTTTATTATCTCATTCGAATTTAGATTATCATATCAATCAATTATTGAATATAAATGGTAATATGCACATTCTGAACGAAAACGTACAATGTTAACTGTTAATGACAAATAATTCATTAGGTATTTTAATTATTAATAGTTTGAATATATTTAGCAAAAAAGAAGAAAAAAAATAGTTCATATGCATTGATAAATTGATGCACTTCTAATTAGTACTAACACAAGCTTTGATAATTATTGTAAAAGAAGCATCTAATTGTTTTCTAAGAAACTTCTAATTAGCAATGTAAAATTGTTTCGATAATTATTATGGAAAAAGCCTCGAACTTTTTTCTGATACACCGGTAAACTCTTAATTAGCAATGGAAAATTGTTTTGATAATTATTATGGAAAAAAGCATCCGGTTTTTTTTTTTTTAATAAACTGACAAACTTCTAATTAGTGATAAAAAAACTACAGTAATAATTATTATAGAAAAAACAACTATCTTTTCTTTTTTCTTTTTTTTTATTCCGATTTATTTTCCCTTTTTTTGTTTACCAGCAAATAATTTGAAATTATTCATTACATTAAAGATTAAATTAAAGTGAAAAACTTACAAATGGTTGCGATGCCCGCAATTCCTGAATAATGAAAACACAGCGTAAACATTTTCAAGCCAAAAAAGACATGAAAAATTGAACGGAAGCGTGTGTGTTTTCTTTTGTTCTTCGAAATTTAAATAAATTTCAAAGTTTAAGAAGATAAAATTAATTTTTCATTATGAATAAATGAAAATGTTTTTTTTTTTTTTAATTCTTTGTTTAATAATAAAGCAGTATGTAGTACAATATGAAATAAAAATTGCAAATATTAGTAGCAGTAGTAATAATAATATTAGTAATAATAGTCGTAATAGGTAATAACAATAGTAACTGTGAAAAAGAAATGAAAAAATAAAGAAAAAAGAAGCCAATCTGATTATTTAACAGGAATGTTTATTTCCGTTCTTTTTTTCTTTTTGGTACCTGAATATTTATCTATTTTTTTTTTAATTTTTTATTCTATCAATCTTGTAGTATACATTGTTAAATTTAAAATAATTATTGGCTTTGAAGGAAATTTTTGTTTTAAAACGAAAAAAAAAAAAAAGGAGGAAGAAACTATATGAATGACTGGAACAACTGGTTGATATTATTGGGTAAAGGAAAACGAAGAAATGAATTAGTTAACGGTATGAAAAGGGGCGGGAGAAAAAAAGGAAAGGAAAAAAAAAATAAGAAGATAGTTAGTTGATGATAATAGGCAAAAAGAGAATTTGAAAATCATCATAAAATTTATTTACCGCTTGTATTCCATCTAAACAGCATTAACTGCAATTTTTTTTTTTAAAAAAAAAAAGAAACCTTTAACTTTTAAAAAATTTTAATAATATTATTTGATAATTTATGAAAAAGAGAAAAATAATCCAATAAATTGAAGAAAAAAATCACGATAAATTTTCAGTTAAATCACATTAAAGATAAACTTTTCACATTTTAGAACACACATAAACGATTTTAGTTTTTATCACTAAACTTACTAATCACTACATCATTGTGATATTTCATTTCTTATCACTCATCTCTTAAACTTTTCGTTTTTTTTCGCTTTTTTCGTTCCTTTCTTTTTTTTTCTTTCTTGATTTATTAATAATTCATATCATTAGTTATTTTTGATATGTAATATTAAAAATAAACAAGAAATGGTAATTCCTTGCTTATTTTTCATTTTAGAAATTAAAATTATTTTTTCCATTCTTCCAAACTGATATAAATAATTATTTTCAATAAATGAAAAGTTTCATTTGAATATTTCACGTAATTTCATATAATATGAATATATTGCATAGAGCTATCGTACACGTATACATATGAGAAATTTAAAACGTAGCAACAAAATATTTTTAAATATTTGATTAACACAAAAATGATTAATAAGAATTATTATTATTTATTATCATTTATAGCGAAGATATGGAAAAGCGAGGAGATAAGATGAATTGGAATGAATGGATAAAAATTGAATTAGATATAATATATAAAATTGATATTGATATATGAAATCGACATAAAATCAATAATAAATTGAGTTAGATTTAAACTAATACAAAAGTTTGAATAATTTCTTCAAAATGAAATCAATTCATATTATTGAAAAATTATTGAATTTTCTTTTTTCCCGAATGAATGAATGAATGAATGAATTGAATGAAATGAAATGAAAGTTAGCTGTGTTTAGAGAAATTAATGATTACAATAAATCACTTAAATGCTTTTATAAATCATATAGCAACTGATTGATTGTTTGAAAAATACGAGGAACGAAAAAAAAGAAAAAGAAGAAGGAGAAATTTTATTATTTTTCTTTGAAATTAAAACTTTTGAGATATTATTTTAAAAATTTATTATCTAATTTAAATATTTATCATTCGTAACTTTTAATGCATTTCTTTTATCACCTTATATTACATACTTATAACTAATATATACACACATACATATATATACACATGCACACACACACGTAAGGATAATATCCGTGTAACACGTGTGACTAATTACCAAATAGTGGAAAAATTTTTTCAAGTATAAAATTATACATTTCTACAACATATGTAACTAATTAGTAAACATAAAAAGGAAAAAAATATATCAAAATAATACCACATGTTAATTAATTAAATTATTATCATATTTCTTTTCCCTTTTTTCTCGCTTTTTTTTGAAACGAATAATGTAATTACTTATTTTTTTAAATTTATTTACTCATTTTTTTATTCATATATTCATTTATGCATCTACTTGTTTATTTAATTAGCTTCTTTTTTCACTAATTTACCAATATAATTATTTGTTTTTCTAAAAAAATTTATTTACCGATTTTTTTATTCAGTTACTTATTTCTTCATCCACTTGTTTATTTGTTTTTAAAAAAACAAAAAAAGAAAAAAAAAGCAGAATTAATATTATAAGATTAAAAAAGAATATTCGCATAGCTTTTTCTCATATTCTTTCTTTCTTTCCCTTTTTCTTTCTTTTTTTAAAAAAGGAAGAAAAAGTAAACAAAAGGTATATTCGAATGGAAATATGAATAAAAAAAATGTTTGAAAATGGTTGATGTATGTCATATATTTATAAATTTTATGTGTTTTACATTCTTTTTAGAATGTTATGTATGTGTGTGTTCATTTCAAAAAAAAAAAAATAATAATAATACAAATAAAAAAGGATTTGGATAAGCAAACAAAGAAAACAAAAAAGGAAGAAAGGAATGACAAATTTTTGTTGTTTGCAAAAAAAAAAAAAAAATGAAATATTTTACTTATTTCTTTCATTGATTTCATTTTAATATTTGAAAAAGAAGGATATATAAGAATAAACTTTTTTTTTCTCTTTCCACTTCCCTTTCTTTTTTTCGTTGAAAATAATTGAAGTATTTCTTTTTAAAATAGTCATTTCAATCAATCGATAAATCATCAATCAATCAAGTCATATACAACATATATATTATACATAATAATATTTTGTCAAAATAGATATGAGATAAAAACAATGTGAAACTTTTCATAGAATATATGAAGGAAGAAAAAAAAGAATTTTTTTTGTCCGAATAAGCAAACAAGTGGTTTAAAAATTTTCAAATTACTCTTAATCTTCCATCATTTCTTCTTTCTATTCTTTCAGTCTCTTTTTCTCTCTCCCTCTCTCTTCTTCAACATTCTAAAATTTCTATTTTTTTAAACTAATCATTTAGTGAAAGTGAAATATTGATTTTACTTTTTTATTAAAAGTATTAAAATTTGAAATATGCTTGAAAAGAAGAAATTGTTTTTTAAGTTTTTTAATCAAAATTTTCATTTTATTTAATTTCATTTTTAATTGCAAAAAGAAAAGTAAAACAATTTATCAATTATTTGTTCAATTAATCAATAAATTAATACAACAAATTAATTTTATATCATTGGATTCATCCATTCTAATGCAATATATATTGTAATGTAAATGAACGTGTATACATTTTTTGTATAATTAATTAATTAATAAAAAAAATTCAAATAAAGTACTGCAAATTAAATTTAAAATATCCGTTTTATGTTCCTTCTTTCTTCCATTTCAATAAAAATTTTTATTCTATCCTTTACTACTTTATATTTACTACTTTTTTTTTTAATTCTATCCTTTACTACTCTTGAAAGAAGCGACAGTTAAAGTAAAAAATGTAATCATCAAAGGTAAAAATTTATTCTATCCTTTACTACTTTATTTTTCTTTTTGTTGTTTTTTATTTTCTAATTTATTTCACATAAATGTTCGTCAGATAAATGGAAATGAGAATACGCATTAAATTAAATTTGTCTCTGAATGAAATTTTAGTATGGCTAAGGAGAAGAAAAAAAAAATAATAAGTGTTAGAATTTGCAAAAATTTCAAGCAATTAAACCCATAATTAATTGCTCACTAATCAAATTTATTTATTTTTTCTTTTTAATAAGTTAAGAAGATTAATAATGATTAATGTTAATTAAAATAAACAGTAGTAAGCAAATAAACAAATATTAATAATAAATAGCAAAATAAAAAAAAGGAAAAAAAATGATTAAAATTTTAAATTTTAGTAGAATAATTTTTCCTTCCCCTAAGTTAAAAACTTTAATGAAAAAAATTAGGAATAAAAAGCAAAAAATATGAAATATTTTACCAGTTCGTACTATACTATTTGAAAATTTTTCATTATTTGATAATATTTTAATCTTTACAACGTTTTCATTTTGTTTTGCTTGACTTCTTTTGCTGCTAGTACGTTTCATAAAACTTCGACGTAACATTGTCAGTCTGAAAGAAAGAAAAAAAAATTTCGTTTTTTAAATTTTATAGCAAGAAATTAATATTATTGTTAAAACTATTATTATGTTTTCCTCTCTACAAAAAGAAAAAGTTATGAATTTTATATAGTAATTATAATTTTTACATAATTATTATGATTTTTTATCACATCATACTGAATGATTAAAAGAATAACAGGGCGAGAAAAAAATGTATATGTTCGTTTTAAATTTTAATGATTAAGAAAAAAGAAAAAAGGAAATGAAATAAACAATTTAATGAATGAATAAACATACGAAAAAAAAGTTATCAAAAAAATTTTTGTTGTTATTTTCAATACATCTATTTAATTTCCAATAAAATAACGAATTCATTAATTTGGTAATATTAATTAGAGGGAAGAAAGTGACAGCAAAAAAGAAAAAGAAAATGTTTTATCAGATTTCATTTTCTAACCAATAATTACTAGCAAAATAATAATTTTTTTCGTAATTTATTATGATAAATCATATAAACATTTGAAATGATATTATTAGAAATAGTGATTTTAATTGATTTGATTTGTTTATAAAAAAATAATTATATTATACTTTACTTATTATCTCACAATCAATTTTAATCATAAGTCATTAAATAAATATTACCGATCTGTAAATTTTAAAAAATGGAAGCAATATGAAGCAGTTTGCGATGATAAGGCAATGCATTGCTGGTAAATGTCACCACCTGTAATAAAAAGGAAAAAAAGAGGAATGCTTAATGGCTTTGATAAAAGCATGCTTGTTATAATCAATAACAGGGCCTTTTTTATTCTCTTTTTCATTCGTTTTCCTCTCCCCTTCTCTCTCGCTCTCTCCTTCCGACTCTCTCTCTTATCTCTCTTTTCCTCTAAATTTATTATGACTATTCCTGCTTGTAAAAAAGTGAAAAGCAATAATTTTGAACAATAAAATATTTGTAATTATATCTTATGTATGGGTTAATTTTTAATAATAATAACAACAATAATAATGATAATAATAATAATAAATAATAATAACAAATAATCAGTTCATTAAATTAGTCAATCACTCTTGAAAAAAGAAAAAAACATAATAATGGGATTATACATATGTGATAAGATTAATATTTCATTTAATTGTTAATAAAGTGTAAAATACTTTGTTGATTTTTTTTAAAAAGAAAAAAAGAAGGCAGAGAATAAGGGTAAAAAAATAAGTTGAAATATATGAATGAATTAATTACCTGATTGTTTTTGATATTTTAATCGATCCAATGAATAATCATTAACAATGTAATTTTTTGTTAATGGTAAAAATTGTTTACCTCTAAAACTTTCAAAAATTTTAAATTTGATATATTTAAGGGATGAGCAATAAAAATTATTCAAAAAAGATGAATAATGTTGGAAATTTAACACACACACACACACACACACACACACACACACACACACACACACACACACACACACACACACACACACACACACACACACAACACACACACACACACACAACACACACACACACACACACACACACCACACACACACACACACACACACACACACACACACACACACACACACACACACACACACACACACACACACACACACACACACACACACACACACACACACACACACACACACACACACACACACACACACACACACCCACACACACACACACACACACACACACACACACACACACACACACACACACACACACACACACACACACACACACACACACACACACACACACACACACACACACACACACACACACACACACACACACACACACACACACACACACACACACACACACACACACACACGCACAATGTATAAGAGAAAGGAAAAAATGGAAATAATTTAAAAGAAAAAACATATGAGGAAGGAAAAAGGAAAAAATGAAAAAAGAGAGGAGGAGAGAAAGAGAAAAACAAATTAAATGATGAAGTGAATAAATACGATAATTTAAAAAAGAGGGGGGAAAAGAAGAGAAAAAGAAAAAAAAGTTTTTCCGGACAGCTAAAATAACTAAACTATATAAATCTTTTTACCCGCTAGTGTAAATAAATGAGGTAAAAAATTGATTGAAGTATACCAAACAATTATATTTATGTTAATATAATCCGGACAAAAATGTATAATACATATGAATTGTCTTTCGGAAAGAAAAGAACTGCATATTATCAATATATTTTCAGTATTTCATTCCTTTTTCAAAGAAGGATAGTATTAAATTTAATCTACTAATGTAAGAAAGTTTACTAAACAAAAAAAAGAAAAATTGTTCTTTTTTGAAATTTGAAAAGAAAAAAATTCAAATAGTCTTAATATCTTATAAAATTATTTGTTCCCATTTAAAAGTGCATATAGTTTGAATTAATGCTTCAGCTTCATTTTGAATAAGCTTAAATTATTTTGGTAACTTTTTTTTTGGATAATTTCTTTTTTTTTTTCCAGACTCATCTCCAAAATGAAAATGATTTATGCAATTTCTGAATTCGATCTGAATTTTTATCTTCAACTGATTTCACTCAAAATTATTAGTACATCTTCGATTAATATAATACTCGTTAAATTAATTATTCGTAGTAGTATATCATCTATTAATTAATATTTACTATATGCTGTATTGGAAATAGAAATAAATTATCCCGCAAACTTTTCGCCACAAATGATTATAATAAAATCGAAATGATTCTTTAAATACGCAAAAAAGATTCCAATTATAATTAATTGGAAATTAAAAGTTGCAAATATATTCTTTAAATTATTATCAATCAATTTTTATGATAATAAATTACTGTTCAAAAAATATTTCAGATGCAAAAGAAATTTGAGGAAAATTGGATACCGCTGTTGATTAACCGGTATAATTTCCAGATAGATAATTGGTAATGATGTTTGAAGAAGACGACAGACATCCGGAAATGGAATAAAATCAAGTTTGCATCCATTTATTGCTATAATTTGATCACCGGGAAATAATGCACCACATCTGAAATTATTATAAATAAACTTTTCGCAATTTTCTAAAAAAAATTTTTTTTAATTAAAATGAATAAATTTGAAACTATAACTTTTTTCTTTTTTTTGAAAAGTTCAAAAGAAATAATACAGTTAGCATGAACTGAATAAGAAAGTAGTTGAAAGTTGAATAGTTTGGAAAGTTAAAAAAAGTTTCTTTCATCAAATCAGCTATCACTGTATTTTTCCATTTTTTTCTTCTCCCTCCCTGTTTTTAGATTCATTTCGTTTGCAATGAGTTGACAAATTAAAAATTTAGTTTAATTAATTTTTACAACAATCATTACTAGCATTTGAATTTAGAAGAAAAAATTTTAGACCTATCAGCAGCCGATGCTGGTACTAAATGATCGATAAAAAATGCATATGTTGTCTTATTTGCATGATCAATTTCACAAATAAGTTCAATTCCAATATCCAAATGGAAGTCTTTTTCAATTTTCACGCAAAAACAATTACTGTTTCGATATGTCATATCTGAAAAAAAAAATCTTTTTTCTAATTTAATTTTGAATTATAACAATAGCATTATTGCAATTTATATCATATCAAATTATAAGATATTATTGAGATATAATATTTTATACAAAAATTTCATTTCTTATTTTGCTAATTTATAAATTATCAAAATAAAACTTATGTTATATTTTTTCTATAATAATAAAAATTAAATTTTTACATTTCATTTCTTTTTTTTAAAAAAAATTTTTTTTTATTGTCATACATTTTTGAATGTATTGAAATATACCAATTGTATTGATGTAATATTCAATTGTTAGTACAACTGTACTAACAGCTTCAAAAAGTAATTTTTGCGCTGCAGCTAAGGTAGCATTGAATACATCAGCGCCATTAATACCAAGTACACGATCACCAATTCGTAAACGTTTTTCCCTGAAATAAATATGAATGATATTTTCCGAATTAATTATAAAAATTTGATTTAAGAAGAAAAAAACTTCATATCATTCTTTTATTTATTTTTTATATTTTCATATATTTTCCTTCCTTCTAATTTTTATTTGTTTACTTTTAATCATCATATTATTAAAAAGCACTACTTTTTTCTTTACAATAAAAAAATCCTCTTTTTCCGACTTTTTTTTCTCTCCTAAATTTAATTTTTATTTTTATCTGTTTATATATGATTTTTCAGATTAAATTATTTAAAAAGAAAAAAAATAGAATAATAAGAAACTTTTATTTTTAAAAAACCATACCAACTAATCGGTGAAAAATTATTAGATTGTAACAAATGTTGCAAAAAAAATATCCATCAAAAAAATTACTGATAAGCTGGACTACCGGTTCGAATATTCATAATTGTAAGAGGTCGTGATTTCTCTCGATCAGGTCCATAAGCGCCACCGCGTAATGTAATACCAATTCGATTATTTTCTTTTATTAACCGAATATCCGCATATGCTAGTCGAGTATTTGTTGGTTGTTTGAAATCTGTTAGTTGTTTTAAAACAATTTTTTTTTTTTTGAAAAATTTAAGAAATTTTTTTTCTCATTTCTTTTATTCCTAAGATCTTCTATTTTTAAAATTTTTATTAATTGCAATATCAAAATGGCTTTAATTGATTTAAGCATTAATAATGTTATTTTTCGTTTTAAAATTTGCCAATTTTTAAGCACTGAGAATTTTTAGAAATTTATTATTTCATTTTAGCATACCAATAATGTCATTTTTATAATATTTAATATAATGAAACAATTTCTATTTGCTAAAAAACAAAAAAAAAAAAAAAAAAATATTCGAAAATTAATGAAAAAAATTAATAATGATACCGTTATCATCAAGATTATATTCAACTTGTAAATAAACACAATTTCCGGAATTTCGTAATAATGTCATTATTTGCTGATGTGTAAGATTATTTAGCTGCAATAATTCAAATTTGTTGTTTTTTTTTTTCTTGTCTTTTTTTCTGTTTTAAAATTTCAAAGGAAGACGAAGAAGGAGAAGAAAAAAGGAAACGCTTATCATAGCATAAATATGCTATTAAAATGATTTTCAGAATTTTTAAAATTTACTGCAATTCCGTTCACTTGCTTCAATTGTTCGCCTATTCGTAGTTGATCACTGACATGTGCAATACTTCCCGGTCTGAGAAATGTGATTGATGGCGGGTGTAGTTGATCTCTTCCACCTGTAACAAATAATTTTTACAAATTTCTACATTATACGCACTAACAACGTGAAGAATTATTTTATTATTAATTGATACATTTTTTTTCTCTTCCCTTACTTTCTTTTTTATTAAATTTATCGCATTAAATTTTCTAACCGATGTTTTTAATATTTCTGTAAAAAATATTTAAAAAGAAGTTTCTTTTTTTTACCTGTTAAACCAATTCCAAACGGACAATTAATGCTACGTTGAAGGCAAATATCCACGATACCTTTTGCTTTACTATCATCATTTCTATGATGTTTTTTAAAAATTCTACACAAACACCGTGAAATTTTATCTCTAAAATATAATCGTTTAAATATGTTATAATTACAAGTGAAAAAAAAAAAAAGAGAGAGAAAAAGAAATTCGATAAAAATTTCATTTTTTTCAATGAACAAGCAATAACATCTATACAAATTGCATTGTATTATTATTTGCCTAATTATTTTTACTCAGTAATATTTCAGAATTAAAAATTAATATCCAGTACAATTAACTTACTCATTGTTTCCTCCAAGCATTGTAGATATCTTTTTAAAATTTAATAAATCTGCAATGTGTAAAAAATAATGCATAATAAAATGGAAAGTTTTGTCGAACGATTGATTGATGAGCAAATTGATTAAATTATTATAAAATATTTTATCAAAAAAGAAAAAATTTTTTTCGGAATAAAGTGATAAAAGATCAATTTATCTAAATTGAGCAATTTAACAAATAAAAATATTATGATACATTAGTTTAGGTACTAATGTAATTTCAACTACTTGATATAAGAAAAAAAAATGAAATTAATTTTTCAACAAAAAAATGGAAAAGTAGTGATAATAGTAATAGTAATACTACTACTAGTAATAATAATATTAAATAATAATAATAATAATAATAGTAACAATAATAATAATGATAAATAATAATAATTAATAATAATAGTAACAATGATAATAATAATAAATAATGGCAATAATAATAATAAAAGCTTTAAAATATGTTAAATAGCTAAAGAATGAAAAAGCAAGACTAATTTGTGTTTGCATGAAAAATTACAATTAAAAAAAATCCTCTTTTCAAATAAAAGAAAAATGTATGTAAAATGATGACATGAAAATTGTTTAATTTCTGCATACTGAAAAGCAGCTGGACAAAAAATTGAAAATAGAGATGAACTGAATGATTGGTGACATAAAATGTCAGAAAAGATGATACATCATACAGTTGCATTTGACATTATTCATATATCATATAATTTCAATTTTTTTCATTTCAGTCCAAAATTAAAAAGAATTTCAAAAAAAAAAAAAAAAGAGAAAACGGAAAAAGATGCGTTATTTTAGGTAATAATATTTCTTGTCATATACATATATATAACTTAAATATTTACGCTAGAATTGATGTTAGCGAAATAAAAAAAAGAAAAGAAAGAGAGGTGTTTTTTTCTTTTTTGAATCAAACGATTATATTTTTGTATTTTATAAATGGAAATACTTTTTGCTGAAATTGCTGAAATTTTTTTTTTAAGTAATATTACCATTCTACTTCATTATCATCACTTCCATTTTTCATTTTCCTCTTTAACTCATCTCTCTTTTTCTTTCCTCTTTTTTCTCCGCTCTCTCTGCTTCCCTGTCTTTCTCTTTCTCCTCATTTCTTTTATTTTGTAAAATTTTTGCTTTTCTTTTCGAGAGATGAATAAATTATATGTAGTACTTATGGAAAATTTTTGAAAAATCATTTCAAAATTTTATCAGTGAAATATGGTAATATGCATCAAAATAAAATAATAAACATTGCAAAAAAAAAAAAACGCAGCAAAAAATGCGAAGCAGGAAAAAAGAAAAAAAAAAGCATGTAATGTGATGTGTGACAATTTTTAAAACGCAGGTAACCTGCATTCGTTGTTTACATTCTGCACATCCTTTTTTTCATTTCTTCATCGCTTTTTTTCTTTTTGAAAAAAATACAATGAAAAATGTTTGAATAAATTTTAACAACAAGTTTACCTGAATTAAAATTTTTTAAAAGGAGAAAAAAATATAAAATATGAAGGTCCTTCTTTTCTTTTTTCTTTTTATTCTCTTTTAATTTCTACTTTTTTTGTGTGCATAATTTTGAATAAATTATCTTTTTTCTGTTCGTTTTTTCTTTTTTTTTATAATGTAAAATTAGATTTACTTTCCTGCTTTTTCTTTTTTAATTTTTAGTATAACATTTCAAATTCGACCGCAAAATCTAATTCAATATTCTTTTCTCTTCTTTTTTTTTTTTGAAATTAAAAATAAACGATTACAAATGATATGTATTCTGAAGAAAATAGAATACCAATTTGTTATAGTTGTCGAATAATCTAACTAAAAGACTTGATTAAATGAAAATAATCTGGTAATTTTTATTTTGATATTGCAAAATTTTTTTTGATATTTGCAAAAAACTGATATCCTGAAATCACTTTTACTTTTACTAATTTTCTTTTTTATGAATGCGTGATGAAAGTAATCATTCGTAATAATGTAAATCAGGCTTGTTAATAAAAATTCTTAAATATGAACCTGTTTTTTTTTTTTTTTTCATTTTCAAATATAAAACATTTCTGAGATCACTGAGACACAATTAAATTTACATACACACAACAATTAAATTTATCAAAATGCTATTGATAAATTTGCATGAATGCATCAAAAATTATTATCTGATCATTGTGAATAAATTATCCATTAATAAAATATATTTTTGACAAATTCTAAATCGCAATTCAATTTAAACTTTAAAATTATAATAATAATTTAAACTAAAGCAACCAGATAATCACATCACGGAAGAAGAGTGAGTGGTAACCATAATTAATAGGTAGCAATCCATTCGAAGATGGTAAGCTGTTGTAAATTGGTTCATATGTTATTGCAATAATAGAAGCTGATGCAGAATTGAAACATGAAAATGAGGAAGAGAAGGAGGAAGAGGAAAGGTTAGAAATGATGTAGGAAGGTCGATGGATAATCGGGTCGGAGTATCGCCAGAACATAACACCTGCATTGAGTTCACCGCCAATAAAGCACTGAGGATGAACAATAAAAGACAAAAACGAGAGCAAAACAAAACAAAAAGAAAAGAAGGAGGGAAAAAGGAGATCGGTCAATGGCTTTCCAGATATAATAATGATAATAATAATAATTAATAATAAATCTATATGCGATAAGATTTGTGTTTATTTAAAGGAATAACAATAGCTCTAATAATAACCAATTATATTAATCAACCAGCCATTTGTTAATTAATCATGATGTACGAAGCACTCAAGCAGGATATTCTCAAGTCTATACCACACCTTTTTCATTTTTATTAAAATTCGCATCCTTTTTCCTTTGTTAGCCTCTTCTTTTTATTGCATCTCAACCTAAAATTTAATTATTTTATTATATGGAAGGGAGTAGAAAAATTATTTCTTACATGCAAAAATAAGAAACGAACAAATGATCCTAAAATTAATAACAAAAGAAATGAAAAGAAAGAACGGCAAGTTCAAAATTTTCCTACTATGATAATTTACCTTGTACTAATAAATTAATAAATGAATATTTAAATAAAAAAAAAACAATAAATAAATGACTAATAAGTAACTAAAACAAACAAATAAAAGAATAAAAACAAATAAATTGAATAAATACATAAATGAACGGTAAAAAAAATGATAAACAAATGAACAAAAACAAGATAAATGAATAGCTAAACAAGTAAATGAATGAGAGACAAATAATTGAATAAATAGAAAAATAAATGATAAACAAATAGATAAACAACACAAAATCAATTAAACAAATAAATAAATGAACTAAAAAATAAATAAAGAAAAAACAAAGTAAATGAATATTAATTAATTTAATAATTAACTAATTAAATAAATTTTTTATTGTTTCAAAGTCGTTTTATAAGCAATGAATTGTTCTTTTCATTACTTTAATTACATTATTTTAATTACTTTAATGAAGAAAAATTCCATAAAAAATAATAATTTTGTGCCAAAAATGGGAATGCCAAAAAAGGTTGGTAATATATTGATCACTGAATATATAGCCAAAAATCATATATAATAATAAATTTTTCTTAATGACGAAATAGTTTTTTCACTATCATTTTTCAACCTAATCATCTAAATTAAAAATTTCAAAATGTTAATCCTAAAATTAATGAACAAGACAAGTTGAAGTCCTTCATACTATGATAATTTACCTGTTTTTTATTGTTTGATTATAATAACAATTCTATCTGATTATAATCACAGCATATACTTCAACTTAAAGTTATCATAACGTCAATTATCTCATTTATTTCTGACACCGATTAAATAAATTTTGTTAAATTAACTTTTCGATTCTACAACTTTTCGATTTTCGATACAATTATATCTTTCGAATATGTTTTAGCAGTATCATTATTTACTGTTGTCTCACGAAATAGGAGAAATTAAAGCAAATACCTCTTCAAAAAGATTAAAAATTCTGAGAACTTTCACATTTAAATCAAATCAACAATAGAATTTAATTCACCAATTTCTGCTTCTGAAAAAAGTATAATGATAAAATTGTTATCACTTAAATTGCTATGATTAAATTGCGATCATAACTTCGTTTTCATAACACTTCTTTCTGTCGACCACAAATATTTTCAACCATTTACAAATGAATAAGAGGTGGATTTATCAATAAGTTTGAGTTTTAATAATTGCTTCATTGCTTATTTTTGAGTATATACAAGACGGTTTATTCAATTTTGTCCGATAAATTGAATTGCATTCAGGTACTTTAGACTTACGTTACATAGGAAGATAAGTTTTTGTGTTATAACCCTGATTTTTGGAGTTTTTGTTAATTGAGGCTGTGTGAAAAAAAAAAAAAAACAAAGTTCACAATTCATGAAATTCTTTGGTTTTTAGAAGTTTTGTTGGCTTACATTACGTGGACAAATGAAAAATTTTTTAGTCTCATGAAGTTTAACCAAATTTTTTTCACTTTTTTTTTACCAAATCCTTGTAATTTTTTGCCTTATTATGAAATATAATTTGTAAATGCGTGGTGTGTTCTGTACGTAAGTTGGTAAGAAGGCATTTAAGTTGTAAGTTGATTGTATGCAAATTACAACTTGATTATATGCAAATTTTATTTTGTTTCAAGATAACTATCTTTCGGGCGTGGTTTACTGTCACTGTTACCTTTCAGTATTTTAGCAACCAGTTGTAGGTAGTTAAATGTGACTGTTTAATATCACTCATAATTTTATCTAAAATCTGTTTAAAATCATTCATTCGTAAAGCTATGACGATGATTATTTACTCACAGGTGAGCGGGGAGAGAGGGTATTTATAGACTTGGTTTCAACTATTGCTTCTTTGCATATTTCGAGAGGTACGAAGCCGTCTCATACCTTTCAAATATTGAACAATGATTCAATGGTTTGATCTAAAGCTTATTTGATACTGTTCATTCGTAAACCTATGACGATCATTTATCCACGAATGAGCGGGGGAGAGGGTTGTTAATGGACTTAAGACTCAATTATTATTCATTGCACATTTCTAAGCGATACGAGGCGGTTGGTCTTAATTTTTGTTTCGTTTTCACTTATATCCAATTAAATTCAGATGCTCTAGTAATGTTTCTATGAATATGAGTTACGTGAAAAAAAAATAGCTTTTGATGTTATCAGTTATGAAATTCTTTGATTCTACGAAAAGTTCTCATTTCCTTCTATCTGAATTAGTGTGAGCTTGTCATGAAATAATTGCTTATAATTATGTACGATACGTTAATTTGATGGAACTTTGCAGTTTATCTGAACGAATTGAACATTAGTGGTGCTTCCAAGTGATAACTGAGGCGATGAATAAGTCGGCAAATATAATTGTATACATTATGTCACCATTCTTCCATTATCATCTTATTTGAACGTGGATTTTTCCTTATTCTCGACATTTGTATATATTTTTTGGTGATTAGAACATCTAGACACCAAATGAAATAGAATAAAATTATCAAGCTGGAACTTAATTGTCTCATACAAAATGTTAATGCACAAAATTACTTCCAGCGATTTGAAGACGATCAGCAAGGGAAACGAGCGGCATTATCAGAATCTATGCCGAACATTCTTTATGTTCAGGTTTTTCTTTTGCATTGTTAATCAATATTCTGTTGATAGCAATAAGTATAGCTTTGGCTATTCTTTTTTAATGCTAGTAATAATTGTTTATTCTCTATTGTTGTCCTGATTGCATCGGTCGTACTAGAGAAGTATTTTGATCAAATTTAACCATTATCTGAGTATGTTTCATAATGACTTTCTATGTTGCACTGTTCAAATATCGTACTGATTACTTTGCGCCATTCCGGAATGGAAAGGAGATGACTTTCAATACGTCTTTTTCGGAACAGAAGATATTTCATTCTTTGTATAAATAAAAGAAGAAAAAGAACAAAAAAAAGATTCTTTTTTCTTTGTGCAGGATCGTGGAAACCCTTCTGCAGATGGACGTAGCCTAATGGACAAAGATGATATCAGTACTGGAAATGACGAAAGGGAAAAGAACTGGGAAATGAATTTAAGCGAAGAAGTAAGGCTGATTGTTACAAGAAATTGATGTTTTTGATTTGATTAAAGCAAGATTTGTCAAATCTTTTGAATTTCTTAAAAATGAAATAAGAAAAAGGCATAAATTTATCTTAATAAAACAAACAAGAAAGTCACAGGTTGAAACCGGTCTTATCAATATGAGTCCATCATTTCCACGAAGCATTGCATCTGTGGAACAAGAAATTATGCCGGAAAGAGAATTGGAAGAGAGTAATGCTTGTCATATTGATTTGATATTTAATAATTTCGATTTTTGATCAGAACTGATGCATAATGCATTTAAATTGATGAAAAATGAATTAACTTTCTGATTGCTCATTTAGAAAATTTTTTCCGGATAATGTTTAGCGGCAATGATATGCTGACATGAATTTCATATTATAGTAGACAACACGAAATCGGAAAAGCAAGAGAATCTTACACCAAATGAATGTCCAAATTGTGAAGTCATGCAATCTAAATTATCGGCTGTTGATGCCAAGGTTGTAATTCAACTTCTGCAATCATAGTACCGATTTCTCTTGTTTGTTCTTATCATTGTCAATTCCTGTCGGTTAATATATTTCAGGTAAAAGAATATGAAATAATATACGTGGATAAAGTCGGAACAGAGAAATGTGTAAGTTTCTATACAAAAGATGTTATTACTACTCTGCCTTTAATTTATGAAAGGATGATATAGTTGCGCGCCCTTTTTCAATTATGATGAGTGACTTGACACACTGTTTAAGATTTCTACAGCTTTTTTTCAGACAGATGATAAACAACAAGAAAATTCAAGCATTACTGACATACATGACAGCACTGAAGAAATCAAGAAATGGAAAGCTCATTGTGTAAGTGTAATTCAGTATACCACTAAAATTATCCGAAATCAGCTATTGTCTACGTTAGAATGATAATTTTGTGGTACTAAGCTTCGATTCTAAGTAAAACAATAAAGTGACGAAAAAAAATTAATGATACCATTATTTTACATATGGAAATTTTCGATTTTAGTTACACGCGTCGTTTTTTGTTGCAGACAGAATTGAAATCGAAGTTGCAAGCTGTACAGACAGATATGATGCAACAGATGTCTGCTTATCAATTGAAGATAGATGAGGCTATTAATGGACGACAAATTACACTGGCAAAAGTGACAAATTTTTTTGTTTTACAGTATCGCGGCTGGGATCTCTGAAGAAATAAAAAAGGAACCTAATAACTAATTATTATTAAAATTTCAGTTAGCCAAAGCTCAGGAGAAAGTCATTTCTCTGGAAGCGGCATTGAAACAACAGAAAGAAACAAATATTGCGCTATCAAACGCTATACAGGTATGTTCGGACTCCCTACATTTTTTGTGCACCTTCAATTATCTCATTAAGAAAGGGCTTAGTGATACAACATTTTGATACAACAAAAAAAGATGCTTTTAGTAAGAGCTTAACTAAGATACTGTGTTGGCTAGAAAATGTTATTTATTAAATGTGGTCATGAATTCCTTGACTTAAATCTCCAATTTGGCTTAAATTTCAACTTTATTTCTACTTATCTTCTGTTATCGAAAATTTTGATACGCTTTCTTGACTAATTTAGGACATGGAACTTAAATCAGTGGAACGACTAGAAAAACAAAAGAGCGAATTAATACGTTCAGCAGAGATGAGCTTGGCAAGAAAGGACCAGTTGTATCGTGCCACCCAGAATAAGGTTGTGACACTTGAAGCAATGCTTAAAACGGCTCATAATGATAATAAGAAACTACTTCGTAATCTTGAATTAGCCGCTGATAATCTTAAAAATATGCAATTCGGGGAAATGACACGAGAAGAGTTTGATCGCCGAATGGAGAAAAAATTGAATTCGATTATGGAGAAGTTCAAGGATGAAGCGAAAAGTTCAGATCTTGCATGGATGGGAGAAGAAAATGTACGATATGTTTTGGATGGTTTTGAAACAGTGATCAAAACCATTCTCGGGAAAGAACCTCATCTTGTAGACTTGGCAGAACAGCTTGTAATTTTCATGGAAGCAAAGTTTAGAGCAGGCACAAAGGTGTATTTTATTTTCTATTATTACGTAGTATTCTATAATAAATTGATTGTCGTATATGGAAAACATTTGGATTTCAATGCAATATCGTGAATTAATTTTTGAAAAATTCCAGTCGGTAGAACCATCGAACGCTGATGAGGAAAACAATTCGGAAGAAAAAGCTTTCAAGGTATTTGTTATATTTTCCTTCTATAATCACGTTAGATAAAGATTTTACTATACTAGGGCATTTTAGGATTTCAAAGCAGAGGTGATCGCGGAAATTGAGTCCACACTGGAAAATTTCCATGCTAGATATTCGGAAGAAATTTCTGAAGGTGTTGCTAAAATCATGAGCTGTATGAGTTGTACGGAACAGGTAATGGTTGCATCATTCAGTTATAAGAATTTGCTTCTAAATTCTAAAAATTAGTTCTTGAAGATGCTTGTCAAAAAAGAAGAGATTTTTAGTTCCGCACCTTTAGAAATTATTTTTTCAAGTTGTCATCAGTTAGTTTATAATTGTGTGTAATAAATTTAGCATTTCTGAAGTAATATCCTTGCTTACCAATAATGACAAGTTAATGATAAAACAGGGAAATGAAAACCAATTTTTACGAGGAAGTCCAAGATTAGCTTTTTTCTTTTTAGAAATTAGAGAGCAGTGTGATACAGCGCATTGACAGTTTGGGCGATTTACTTCTCGTCGTTGACAATAAACAGAATGATATTCAAGCAACCGAGGAAAGAATGAAGAGTAGGCTTGATAATCTTTCTGAAGCAATGGAGGGCATTGGAAATCGGGTCAGTTACGAGGGCGAGGAGTACGCTGCCGAAATGACAAATCTTTGGAGAGATAGATATAATATAAAAGCGGCATTACACTATGTTGAGCAGATTGGTGGTGATCAGATTGTATGTTTCGATTCGTATTAATTTAATTTTTTATTGGGACCTGGGATTTCTATTTTCAATTCTTTTTACTACAAAATGAATGAAATTTCGGATAGTTTGAAGTTAATGACACTTAAAATAATCTTGAGTAAATTGTAAATGCTATGGCATATAAAAAGCTTTCCTCTGACGAGCATGTGACATTTTCCAGGTAATATTTATTTAATATTTCATATTTTTATAATCGTGTAAGATTTGTTTTAGAGACTTGAAAACAGAATGCGAAATATTGAAGAGCAGTATGCTATGCTTGAACAAGGAATGCGTAACGGATCAGAGCGACCACTAGATTACATACGGAATAATGTGTCATATCAACCAGTTAACATGCAGTATGGTATACCTTTTCAACCAGTCAGCATGCAGTATGGCATAGCTCCTCAGTCACTCGATACGCGCTATGACCTGACTCCTCCACCAGCTGAAATGAGATATGACATGCTTCGTCAACCAGTTGACAAGCGTCGTGATATGTCGCCTCAACCAGTGGACATGTACCATGATATGCCTGTTCAATCAGTAAATTGCAGCCACACGGTGCCATCAGGAAGACATTGTGGTCAGTTAGCTCTCAAACAGGTAATACTAATAGTTTTCTATGATTTCCTGATTTCTTCAAAAAGTTTCGACCACTACTATCATTAGAAACTTGCCTGGATTTTTTGGCTTTATTCTAGGCTGCACTGCTAATTTCTTTATACCAGTAAAATTCTTTTGATAAATTTATTGGTTTGAGCTATCATTTTGCTGAATATCCTGCAATATTTGAATACCTTTTAGGACAATAAGAACAAAGGCCAACGAAAAAAAACTGCTTATCATGGAGAGGTAAAAGAAATCCTGAAAGGTATAAATTGGCAGAATTTGCACCTTAAGAAAATCTTTGTCTTCTATAGTTTTAATATTTGATGCTATTTTCGGCTGCCGCTGCATGTTGCATTAGATGTTCCGTCAAATTTGCATAGTGCATCGCCGCTTCATGCGCTATTTTGGCCTGTTGTTTAAATGACAGCAAATACTTGTACGTTGGCTGATCGCTGAACATCACCTCTATTGAGCGATCAGGCACCGCTTTAGTACATTAGCTATGCTCAGAAATAAATTTTGCTTCATATTTCCGTCCTTCCAATACAATAATTATGTTTTTCTTTTCCTGGAAGCATATTACTAAGAACCTCAGTAGGAATTTTCTATAAATTAACTTTCCAGCTCGTTCTCTTTCAAATCCAAATTTGCAGACGAAAGTGGAACTGGAACTGGAGCAACTGAACAAGGAACAATGAGCCCCAAGAAATTACCTGAACTGAAATTCCCAAAATTCTATCCTTATTAAAGTGAAAATGATGCTAACTTCTGTCATCCACGTATATACTGTCGGTTCTGTATTATGCTAAAAATAAACACTAATTTCATTTTTCCTATTTTCGGCTTTCAAATGTTAATCGGGCTCAACGTGTACTGTGTGTAATCATTCTATGAAGTCTTTTTGATTTTTATTATTGATGAAATTACATATTTTTGAAAAGTAATATTTTTATCATACATTTTTTCCTGTGTTTACCTTGAATTAATTCAGTCTTTCTCCTCTTTAGCACTGGCAGTTATTACTCTTATGTACTGTTTAAATATTTTTTATTAGTATTACTTTAAATTCTATGCATATTTCTGTTGGGAATCTTGTATTTTTCTTTCTTACTTGATGCAAAATTTATTTATACCTTGGCTTTCATTTAGGATGTAGAAGATGTAAGAAGAAACTATTAGTTATGTTAGTTAGGCTGATGTTTCTTTTTTTTTTTTCCATTTGTTCTTGACGAAAAATACCAATGAACTGAGCCATTAAGTTGAAGGGGATTGTTGTTGATTTGTATTACTTAACTTGTACAACTGTCACAATGAAGGACAATAAAGGGTTCATGCGATAAATAGAAATTTCACTCTTCCAAAGTAATAATAGTGGTGTAAAGATGGAAAAACGGGATGAAAATGTTTGATGAAGAATATTAAAAGTTGTTTTGCCATTAATTTTTTTTAATTGTATTATCTCTGAGTTCTGTCATTCGGTGATATGCTGTGTGATGTGAATCTAAGATAAAGTTACTATTTTAACAGTATTTGTCAAACTCGGAAAGCTGTAGCAAGGGCAGATTGTTGTCATATTACAGTTTTGCTTCAGTACGAAATATTTCGATCAAAATAGATGATGACATATAAAATGTCATTACCATAATGCAGTTAAATTTCAGTTATTATGTGGATGATCTTTGTTTTCGTTTAACTACCTAAATCTTAGTTTGAATGGTCATATCTTAATTTTATTGCAGTTCAAACTTTAGTAAGCATACTTCCCCTATTAAAATTTTGCTTCCTTTTGGGCTTCCTTCTCCAACTATCTTTTTTCTAAACTTTTGTAAGTTTTAAAATCATTTCAGCTTATTTTTCTGCATCTCTTTTTCGTGAAATCCAAAAAGCTGTCCTAAAATATTACTTACTTCTAACATCTATAATTTAAATGTACTAAAAACAAAATTGTAAAAGTACGAAAATTTTCTCCCTCCAATTTTATCTTAATATATTTATCGAAATTTTGCAAAAATGATAATCATACAAGATACATACAAGTTGTGTTAGGGGTAGGACATTTTTCTCATCAATTTGATATTTTACATTGACATTTAGAATGATAACAAAGTTAAATATGAATAGAATATTGGTTGTGTGATATTGAGGTATAAATGAGGTAAATGCATTTAAAAACTTAAGCCGAAAGATTTTAATGTTAATGCAATTAATCTGCTGAAATCAAATGATTTGATATAAAAAAAAAGGAAAAATATTTGATTAGCTGAACGACTTTTATATGATTAATCAATAGATATTACAGTGCTTGTTCAAATAATTAACTGCTAATACGTGTATTAAACTACATGTAAACATAACAATACAAATTAAAAATTATAATCCTAAAATATGAGTCATATTTCTAGTAAATATTTTGAATCCAATAATTATAAACACAATTGCACCTATTTAATGCTGCAAACAATTACATCTTTAAATGACAAAAAAAAAAAAATTTCTATCACTTCAATAAATTATTCCGTTGTATACCAGTATGACGTGACCCATCATCACATGATGTTAGTGCTTTAGCTAAATCCCGTGTGGAATATTTTCCTTTAAAAACTCTAGTTCCTTCACCAGCTATTGTTTCCAATTCATATCTGGAAAGTAATTTAAAATAAAAATATTATGTTATAATAGTTTGTAAAATAATTTGTTTTTGTATTATATCGTTTTTTTTTTTCTCCTTTTTTTCTTCCATTTATACATATTTTTTTCTCGTTCTTATAACAACAACACTTCTCTGATAATATCATTTAATTAAATTACAAAATTTTACCTAATTATTGTTATTCACTTTTTTTTTTATATGACAAAATTATCATTTAATAAAATTGTAAAATTTCACCTAATTATTATTTTTATTATTTTTTGTCATGTAATATTCTTTAATAACAATACTAGTAAACAACACATGCATATATATTATATAGCAAAAAAAGAAATTCTAATTTAATATCTCAAATAATTTTTAGAAGAGACAAAAAATATTTATATTCCAAAAAAAAAAAAGTTAATATTTAATTAAATAAATGCTTACTGCCTCCATGAATCAGTAACTGTTGCTGTAAATGTTCGAACATTAGGTAAACGATGAAGCATTGATGACGGTTCATCAACTAAATCATAACTAAAACTTATCAAATAAATATTTACTATTAAATAACAATGATAATGAGAGAATGTTGTGTAATGAGAGAACATTTTATTAAATGTCTTATATGAATGATAATTTTAGTTCAACAAATGATTGTTTCTATTTGAGAACATTCTTGACGGTCTTGAGCAGCAACATCAACAATTGCCATAGAAAATTGTTGATGCAAACGTCGTGGGTGGTCTTTGCAATTATTTGCACAATACAATTCCCGTTATGAACAAAATTATTTTTGAAAATTTCTTATTGAAAATTGTATGTGTATGCGTGTGGTGCTATGATGAGATGTTTATATGTACTTATGCTTTTCATAAGAATATGATAAAATTTTAAGTGGTAACGATACGGGTAGTGATAATGATGTAATACAATGCTTTCTACCTTGCCTGCCTTTTTTTTTGCTGCTATGATGGTATATGTATATATGTACGATTTTAATAAGATATGTGGTAACTATTTAAGTGATAATGATATGGTAAGAATAGTGATAATGATGATATAATGTAATTGAATGCAGTGCCAGCTATTTTTCCTTCAATTTTTCTTCTTTTTATTTGGACGTATTTATTTTTAGTTTTGTTTGTAAAAGTGATCTTCATATTTTTTGTTTTCGTGCCTTTTCATCCTTTTTTTTTTTTGTTTGTTTTTTATTAAAATTTATTAAAATTTTCACTTTTTTTCCTTGACGGATCAAATTATGTGAAAAGTTCTTTTTGTTTTGCTTTTTTCTAAATTATAAAATTTTGAAAATTCTAATTTATCATTTTCTTCCTACACGCATTTTCTTAATGATTTCCACTAGTTTTTTTTTTTTTCCTTTTCTGAGCAAAATGTGATCCTTAAATTAACAATTAATGAGAGCTAAAAATTCATAAGTAATTATGATTAATTTTATAAGTTCTTTCCTTTCCTTATAAATTTCATTAATATATATCGCACCTGAAACCATCCGTGAGGACGACAACATTAGTAAGTACATTGGAACGTCGATCTTGCAATATCTCCAAGGCTAATTTTAATGCTGCTCCCGTAGCAGTTATACCGGCAAAGAATGGTAATTCTGGAGGAAAATAATTAATTGCCAAGCAGTTTATGTGAAATGTATTGAAATGAATGTTTAATCTGACAAAGTTACTTTCTTTCATTTTTTTTCCTTAAATTATCAAAAATGGAAACCTTCCTTCTGCAAAATATTATAAGTACCATAAAACACTTGCTCACTGATTAATTTTATTTAATTGGAATTCAAAATTTTAAAGTTTAAATTGCAAAAATTACTTTTAACAGTTTCGACAATTTCGGTTCGATTTTTATGCGCTATAAATCGTAATTTCACTTGACGTCGTAATGAACTGCTATATTCAATTACTGTAAAGTACGAAATTATAAAAAAAATATAAAGAAATTGAAATTATATGATGAAAAACTTTTTAAATATGGTGAAACCATTTATTTCAATTCAAAAACCAATAAGGACATTTAAGAAGTTTTTTTTTTTTTTTGTTTTAAATTAAAAAAATAAAGTTTGTTTAGCTATCAAGAAGTTGAATTAATAAAATAGTAAAAAATACTTCCAATCCTTGTGTCATTGTCAAATTCAGGAAGAATCAAATTGATGATTTCAATAATGTAAGTACGATGATCCTCAAAAAATTGTCTAACTGAGCTAGTTGAATCTACCACAAAAAGCGTATCAAAAGGTGCTAATGAGCAATCTGAAGTGAAAAATGACAAATTATATTATTTCAATTGTTACATTGATCCCCCTTTTTTTCTAAATTTCCAACAAATTGGAGTTTTTTTTTTGAATTAGAGAACTAAAATATCATAATTTAGAAGCTAACTATCAATTTAAATTTGTGATTTTAATTGAATTTATGTTAGCACATCTTCCTAACTTATTTGTATTTAATGTACATTTTGTAATTAATTTTTAAGCAACGAGCGAATGAATAAGAAAATATAATATAACAATTTGATATATAACCTAATCGTCCGCTTAGAGATGAGATTGGTCGATTTTCCGGTCTTTTTGTACTATCCGGTTGAACTGGTACTGTTGATGGTAAACGAGTTGATCGCGATGTTTCCCGCTGAAAAGCTATAATTTAATTAATTCACCGATATGTTTATTTCTTATAATCTCATATTAAAAAATTCATTCATCATTCCTTTTTGATAACATTATTTACAGGATTCTAAATTTCAAGTTCACATTTAATATTTATAATTAATATATTAATTGAT
Organism: Brugia malayi; assembly: GCF_000002995.4. Classification (NCBI taxonomy): domain Eukaryota; kingdom Metazoa; phylum Nematoda; class Chromadorea; order Rhabditida; family Onchocercidae; genus Brugia; species Brugia malayi. The sequence goes on from NW_025062479.1 coordinate 11,245,738, forward strand.
TTATTAAACTATTTCAAAATTCCAAGAATATGAGAGATCACAAGATTAAATGCTATTAAATTTCTTGTAAAATTTTCTCACAAAATTTTACCAATGAATATGCCGAATAAAAATTAATTTTTTTTTTGCAACAATAATTTCATACAAGAAATTAATTATCATTTAGCTGTACCGTATGATTTTGAGTTATCCTGCTCACTAATTGAGTGGAATGCATTATTTCCGATTGTTGTGTTACAACTGATATTGGTTTTTTTGAAGTTGAAATAATCTGACGATGTTTTGTGGTAACATTTAAGTGTATCGGTTGACGTGTTCTTTGTCGCATATTTTTTAAAGATGATGATCTAGTTGAAAATGATTGAGATGACTGAGATTTTGATGATGTTGTTGTTGTTGCTGATGGTGATGATGATAAAGAAGCTGTAATACGTTGTCTAACTGGTGAAAATTTTGATGAAGTTGAACCTGCTGATGTTAAAATTTTTTGACGGATTGTTGATTGTCTTATCACTGATGGAATTAAATTCATTGATAGCACTAAATTACCTTCCGCTAATAAACCACAAGTTACATTTTCAACTAAATCAGATAGTTGTACAGATGGTAATTGATTTTGTGACTGAATAATTTGTTTGGTTAAATTTTCATATTTATTCGTAGAATATGATGGTTGACTTGTATGTGGTATATTATCAGGATCATTTGATGCATAATTTAATGGTGGTATTGGTGCTGGTGGAGCAATTTCACCATACTGGCCTTTGCATCCCTATTAATAAAGTTAATTTAGCATTAATTTTAATCAATTGTTTATAATTTGAATTTAGGTAACTGAAATAAATTGAAATGAATTTGTTCTTTATAATCTATTGCAAGATTTTTCTTAAAAATTTACAACGAAAAAAAATCAAAATTCTTTCAAAAAAAAAAAAAAAAAAAATAGTAATATTCGTTATTAATTACTAAATAATAGAAAACATTTCGTTTCATTTTTGTTTAAAATTTATGAAAATTCTATTGTATTTTAAACAAGAGAATATATCAAGAAAAAAATAAACAAATTATATGCAACAACATACAGTGATTAGCGCTATAGCTAATAGAAAGTGAATCATTCGATGTTGCTGCAACATATCATAATTATAATTTTTTCTACATAGAAACTTATTCAATTTAAAGAAAATTCTTGAACGAAATTCATCTATGCTGCAATCAAAATTATTAGGACAATTACTAAAGACGTTAAACTTTTCATTGATATAATAACGTAATATAATTAATTAACCAACGTATTGAGTGTAACAAAATAACATCACGTCATGAAATAGTACTTATTTTAATCAAAAGCTTGTTGGTATTATTTTAATTAAATTTTGAAATTTTCATTTAAAAAATATTTTCATTACTAATTTATAATACTATGAACAATTAAGCTTCATCGCATCGTTTAATGGACATATTTTTTTTAGAATTTGAATCTTTTCCCCTTTTTTTATAAAAATGAAATTTTTGATTAAATTTTTACTATTAGCGTGTGGAAAATGTGTTGGATTTAGATTTGAAAAACCAAGAAAGTAAAAAAGAGAAAAAAAAGAATGAAAAAATGGAAGGAGATGTAAGGCAAAAAAATAATGAAGGAACAAGGATAAAAAAAATTTCAAACTTTTTCTTAAAAAAAAAATAAAAAAAAGGGAACATATATAAATGCAAAACGTACGATTTGGTCACTATGAGTTAGGAAAAAAAACTAGACTGGATGAATAAATCAGGTGAATGAAAATGAAAAACGTATCGTCGACTACTTTTATATAAAACCTATTTTGTATTAAAATACTTTTTTCTTTTTTTTGTTTTGGATTTCTTTTTCCTTTTTATAAATTTATATATGTAGGCGTTGTATGTAATGGTACGTCTTTCAATGGCCTAAAAATGACATTTCGTTTTTTCATTAAGTTCATCACTTTTTTTTCTCTTTACAAAATATCAATGAATGAATGAAAATAAAAAGAAAGATAAAAAGAAGAGAAAAGATATTTATATACATAGGAGAATTCTTAAAATAAGAACTTGACCATTGCATATTTCCCATGTTGAATTTTATGCAGCACACAAATTAACTGCGTGCATTTTAATTGACTTTTTTTGTTTTTTTTTAATTTCAGAAACTATAAATTTAACATGAATAATGACATACATAAAAATCATAATTACGATTAAAAAGAAAAAAGGAAACAAAATTTTAAAGGAATTTTAAAACTTTTCAAATTCGAACAGAATAATATAATTCAAAAGATTTGAAAAGAATAAGAACAATTGAAAATTGATATTTTTGATACTTGATATATATAAATGAATTAAACAAATGGCATATATATTAGCGAATTCTAACCATTCAAGAAAGGATGAATTGATAATGTGGCGTTCGAACTGAGTTAGGAAAGTAAATTGAGCATCAAAATGTCGTAATTTCAAAACAAAGAAAAAAACTAGTATGACAAACTTAATATAATACAGCATAATGTAGCTTGCACAAATATTTGTCGCAACAGTAGACGCACCGACTCTTACCAATTACAATTTGATGGACTGTATCGATAATCCTTATCTTTCTTCAAACATAGGCCTTTTAGTTATTTTAATATAATTCGTTTTACATCACATTGATGAAGACCTAAAAAATGCTGATCTAATTAATTTAAAAATATTTTGAATAGTTTCTTGAATTAAGGCTAGATAAGCTACGAACACATCACTTCAGAACCATTTCAAATGACTCAAACATTATAAGTTTAAGAATTAATATAAATGCAACATAAATTTTTGAATACTAACTTGGACTAAATTTCTCGACATATAATCTTCCTGATGATGTTATAGTGTGTCAATCGATGAACCATACGAAAATTTTCATAGCTTCATTGCGTAAGTAAAACGATCATAATATTACAAAAACAATCATGGCAAATTTTAGAATTACAGGACATGAAAACAGTAGAATATACCTAATAAGGGATGTATATATGGTTCTAAAAATCTCTTTCCATTCTTATTCGTAAAGAAATTAAATCTCATCAAATTATTTGAAATCAAAAAGTAATCATACCATCCATTTGAAAATGGATTTAAAAATTTTGACATATTGTTTCATTTAAATCCACGTTCACCGAAATGCATTTGCAAACTTACGGATAGTTTGAAATCATTATTTAGAAGTTTTGAGTCAGTACAGATTTACAAGGTACTGAAATATCTTCGAACGGTAGAATATCTGCTACGTATATTTTTCAACAATTTCCAAGCATATAAATTGAAATCGCAAGGTTGGAAATAATACAAACAGACTATCAATTCTAATCAAACCAGTTGGAATGACAGTTTACGGATAAAATTACTAATACAACAGACAATAAGTGCAATACCATAGGTAGTACAGGAACTCACACTGCTGGAATCATTTCATGTATATATTCAAATATATACATAGGCGATTAATCGTCTCAAATCTGGAGGAAATTAAATATATGGAGTTCATAAATCTACACTGCACAGAGATCCTTAGATTAAAGCACAGCACATATGAAAAACAAAATTTGGTTCAAAACCTGAAAGCAATTCAACGTTAAATCCATCAGTTACAATCCAGAATCTTGTCATTTAAAAAGACTTAATTCTTCTAAATCCACTGAAAAAAAAAAAAATTAAAGTAATATGATCCATGTTTAAATCCCATACCGTTGCTATTGGTAAAACAAGAGCTTTCAGTATGTAGGACATAGATTAAAATGTAATAAAATGTGATCTGAGATTTGATCTTAGGTTGTATCATTCATTATCAAAAGGTAGAAAACATTTTTGATATCTTTGAGAAAACAAAACATATTACAAAATAAATAGAAGTAAAAAATTCATAATCTCCAAAAAAATACCTAAAAACTTTAAACTATTAAACACTACTGATCGGACTTTACTTCCAAGTTGCCGAGGTCAAAAGTAAGAATTGGTCGCCGAGGTCGTTCCATAAGTAAATCTAAAACAACAATTTTTTCTGGAAATTACTCGACAAATTAATCATATTTTATTCTGTGCCACTGAAATAAGCAAAAAATCGTAAATCTCTCTTAATACATAATTAAATTCGATTTGGTAAATATAATATCCAGTTACCGTCAAGGACTGTCGACCATGGTAATGTGATGTACGTTAAGAAAGCATTCAGTGGCGTACTTTCAGCTCTTCGCCTCTCTCGAAGCCAATGCCATGCTTGACCAAAGCCTCGAACCGACCACAAACGGCTCATCATGCCTTCATTTAGCACTAAACGAACAAATACAACTGTAAATCACTATCATAATATTTAATAAAAAATATTACACCAGGATATTACTCCTAACATCCTTCGCAGAAACTATCGCAAAGCCAACTAGATTTTTTTTAATCGCAGCAATAACGATATACACTTTGAGAGCTGGAATTACAGTGATTGCTAGTACCAGACTTTTCCCCTCACTAATGGATTTAAATTGTACTCATTCCCATAACTGGCCTTAAAGAGAACGTTACAGAATAGCAACTCAAAGAGCTGCAGCAGCGCTTTTCGCTAGAAAAAAAAAATAAAACAGAACAACGCCACCAATTACAAAATTTAGCCTGAGCTACCTAGCAGAAAAGTTCGAATCAACAACAAGTAGTCATCTCACATCATAAACGCTCCACGAATCGCATTTCTTTAGAAATTGTTGCTGAAGATGTTAAAGATGTTTCGCCTTACTCGATATATTCTCAGTTTTTATGTTTTGTATCATTTGCTTTCATCTCTTCCCAGTAATTTACTTGATATTTTCTGTGAAAATTATAGAACTCAAAAATGATTTGCCGTCTTCTCTGCCTTCAAATTGCTAAATTCATATCAAAATTATTTGAAAAACGAAATGATGAGCATTGGAACATTATGCATTGATCTTTCTGACAAACCACAAAAAACTAATGTTCTAAAGGAATAACATTTTTAATCTGAAATGATAGTTAAGCAACGTTTCCTATTATTTCAACGAATTATGATTATGGTCCAACATAAAAGTTCATACCATCGTCAATACTACTAGCTTCAACTTCTCGATACTGATTTAAAGTGTTCGTTTCACTTTGCCAACGTCGTCCTCTACTAGCAACATGCCCATTTGATAATCCAGATGTCACCATTAATCGTTGCGGGTAATGACTTAAATTCGTATCTGACATGCGTCGTACCCCGCACTGTCCTAACTTAAAACATGTGATATTACAAATAAATTTATATAAAAGCTTTTCATAAGGATTGAAGAATTAAAGAAGTTTCAATGAAATAAATCAAGGCGAAGTGTCTCTAAAAAAAAAACCAGTAAATTTATATGCAAGCTCAAATAAATTTTCTGCAACGAATGGAAGAACTAAAAACTTACACCTTCAAAATTTAACGACTGTTCTGACAAAGGTGTTTCATAGCCACAATTTGGAAGACGCATGACTGCCATCTCTGCATAGCCTACAAAAGCATTCCTAACATAAAAACTGTTGCAATACGATTGCATCATTTTTGTTACTTAAGTGTGACAGCAGTTAAGAACACTAAATTAAATAAATAAGGATGATAAATTAAGTGAAGCACTCCATACGTTTATGGAAATCATAATATAATCCTTTAAGCATAATAAATAAATAAGCACAATTATACCTTTCCCATGTGGACCTCTCATTCGAACGAATTCACGGCGTCGCTGATTCGGAGTAATAAGTTTCTGTGCCCACTGCCAAGAGAAAGATGCCTAAATATAGAAGTGAACTTTCTTTTTCAACCAAACAGCACAAATCAAAAATGCAACCGTCTAAGAAACAAAGTCAAAACAAATAAATACAAAATATTTAGCATACTCGCGTATCGTATGCTTGCTTCAAAACTTCGTATCGAATTGAACCGAGAAAAATAACTGCTTCACAATTTTTGCATCTATCCTTCGCTACTAATTCAACGCAAACGCATTCACCATCACGAACAACTATATCACTAAAGATCTGAAACTAATGAAAAGTCAACGTGAAAATACGTCAAAGATTAATAAACAAAAAATAAACAAAAAATCGACATCTACTCTTTTAATATCATAAAACTAACAAACTAAAAAGATTCACAGGGAATCAAATGAAAAATAACCTGTTCAAAATCATCTATTGCAAAATAAATTTCTGGATAAGTAATTTCTTCACATTCGCCCTTGCTATCCATCCGTCGTTTACTTGGTGAAGGGTACACCCGCTGAAAATTCATCTATCTCCTACGAGAAATTACAAGACACTGACTGACTCTCCAAAATAAAACTTTAGATATGCTTTTTTTGATGTATTGGCAAAATTTTTTAACTTAGATATACTAGCAAAACATTTTTAGATATACTTATATATTTGTATAGCTGAATATACTTAAAAAATTTCCTTTTCTAAACTTCTGAAATTTTTTGAATTCGGATGTGCTAGCAAGAAAAAAAGAATATTGAAGAAACCTTACTTGACAATTTTTACGCAAAATTTGCAAATTCTGTGGACTAGTTTTAATACAAACAGCACAAGTAACTTGGAAATCCAACTGAAATGTATTTCTCCAAATTCTGGGAAAACTATTTTTTTTTTTTTCGCCAAAACCAATCAACCTAATTTTCAATTCTAAAAACTGATCACTTTAAGAAGTTCCATGAAGTAATGAGAATAAATATGACACACTAATTGCAGTTTTATGCCTATATGCCAATGAAAATTTCCTTTATGGTAATCAAATTGCAATTTTATGTAAGAAACATAAACTCCACCTTACATTTTAACCTTAAGTAACTTATCTGGGAAATATCAAATGTTCTGCACATTACTGGGTGCAGCATTTCGGTGGAACGCACCTGTTGAAGGATAAGGTTTAAACAAACGGTTTCTTCCCAGTTTATCGAAGGATCATTGAGCACCGGTTTATTAGGACTTTCACGTCTGTATACTTGAAGCTGACCATCCTAAACAAAGTTAAATATTACATCCACAACTACAGAGCAACATATATAGACTCACTGATTAACAAATAACAGAAAAAGCAAAATAATAACAAACAGAAAATAAATAAAGTAGAATTAAAAATCTTTCATAAAGAAACATGTAGCTATGAATTACAGGTAGTGTAGACCGGAATAAAATTTTGCACTTAAACATTAAATTTGCACTACTGTATAAATTCAGACACACTTCTGTTTCAATTCGTCTCGAACTCAGGAAAAACGAGGTTATGTGCAACTTACTCCTTGACCAATGCAAAAGTCTCGACTGATTTGTTGAATAGATACGTACCAAAGCATATCATCACTATGTGATGCATAATTTTTTGCATTGCAGTAAGCGTTTCCAGCAATAAAATCAGCAAAAAGTTTGCACCACTTTCGTTCATGATTTGAGATAACTTCATAACCTTTATCTGCATTAAAAAATAAATCATGTGAGATAAAACAGTGCTGTTTTCTGATTGACTCGGCCACTGGACACTTGGAATCTGAGTCCAAAGTAATCGCACATAATAAATAGTGGTGTCATTTTTCCTTTTTTTTTTTTAACGCAGTAAAATATTTGACAATTATGAATATATGAATGACTGAATTCGGGGAAATGTTATATTCAAGTATGAATATCGGGAAAAAAATAAACTTAAACTAACCAAACGTTAGTTGATTTTGTCTCAAATTCGAGATTCTTTTCAGAAGTTCGTCGAATGAAGTGCAATGATCTGAAGCTGTTGCTTTATGCGTATTCTTCAGCGTATCACATCCTTCATTCATGGATTAATTCCTAAAACGGAAATCCGGGAATATTGATTCTAAAATTAATCGGAAAACCATATTCAACGGAAAACAAATAAAAAAACACAAAAAATTCGGAAAAAAAAAAAACGGGACACAAGAAAATCCAGTTAAGACCAATTGAGCAATACAATAAAAAAAGCGGAAATGCATGAATGGGAATTTTTTCGCAGACGACATGATGAAAAAATTAAGTCTCAAACTACTTGTAGTTGCATTTTAAAATGGCAATTATTAGTTTTATTCAGATTTGGGAATTTGCTTGTTTACATTAATTAATCAATCAGTTGTCCCCATTCACTTACATATATGCAGAATTTTGAGTTCATATTTCAATAAAATAAGAAATTCGGATGTTTTATTGTTTTATTATTAATTAAATGCGAATTAACATTATTTGGGATATTTATTTTATGTAAACTTCTAAAATTCTAAAATGTTTGAGAAAAATTTATTGCATTTCGAAACAATGTTTTTTAAATATAATCTATTAGCAGAGGATTAAGGATGGAGAAGAAAAATTGCGGATTAGATTGATCATTTGTTGCGATTATTATTATTGTTTTTTTATTTAAAGATTTTGATTTTTTTTTTTATCTCAACTAATTTTTTCTTTTTTATATAGTTTTAATGCAGTATTTTTCAGAATCAGCCATATAAACATTTTTGCATTAATATTTTTCGTAAATTAACAATGTTATCTCTCTAAAATATTCCATTCAAATAGCTATTTTTCTTATCATAAAACCAAACATCTTTACTGGGCTTCAATTTCCTAAAACTTTTACACCAACTTCTGCACTTATTTGTAATGCAAAATTTGTTATTCATCTAGCAGCAAAACGATATATCAATGTAAGGCTCCGCCAAAAAAAAAGGGAAAAACAAATGAACACGCAAGCCTAAAGCAAGAAAACCGGACATTTGTCATACCTTTCTATTTCAAGAAAGTCAGTTTCACCACACATATCGAAAAACTTAGTTGTTGAATTTTTAATTAAAATGATAAGCAAGTTCTCAAAATTTTTTCTCGAATTTTCAATTAAAATGATGAGTAATTTTAAACTTACACAGAAAAAAATGAAATTTTTTGTTTATGCTTGATATCATAGGTATTCCATGCATTGATATTGTATTTGATGAGAGATTTACACTTATTCTATGATGCTTAACAATCCTTACAATCTAATCACAAATTTTCTGTCAAATACAATACGAATCATCGGAAACAATTATTATTGTAATAACTTATTTATAAGACTAATTTTTTTTTTTGAGAAATACATTTTGGTCGTACAGATTTAGTGAGAATTATTTGATATGTCGTCTAGCTGCATTATCAATAATTCGCAAATGACAATTTTGTTTTCTTGATAGCAAAGTAATTAAATATTTGACGGCTCAGTCCTCGTAAAGTTACGTAATGACAGTGTTACGTTTCTTGCAATATTTCTATTTATCATCACTTATTTTGCATCAGATGTGTTGAATAAAGTGCATGTGGATGAAGCCTTACCATGTATTTTGTGATATATGAAGTTGCTCCCCTTTTTTTTTCGATTAATTTGATTGTAATAAAGTCATTGTGATTGATTTAATTGTAGATAATCTTTCCTTTTGATAATTTTGATGATCAATTAAATAAATCCAGCGAAATGAAATTGTTGTTATAGTTACCAATAAACAATTCTTTCAATTAAATCCATCTATTTATAGCATAATTAGCGCAAAAGTTTCAGTCAGGGGTTATCTATTCAGTGGTAATTTTCTCCCATATCTTGATAAAAACTTTGATATAGTTTTCATTTAAGTTTATATTTCAAAACGAAAAAATAAATCCTTGCAATGTATTTTTCATTTCTTGAATACAGGATTATCCATATCGTTGAAAACAAAATTGACGAAAAATCTTTCAGGACAAGAACTCTTCTTTCATTTGATAATTAATTAATTGTTAATGCTTAATGATAGTATGTATGATTTGACCAATTAGGTTACTTTAATTTGCATTTCATTAACTGTAGAAGTTTAACGGTATAATCAATAATGGATTGTGCAAAATTGTTACATGACAAAATTATGGTATTTTAATGATATTCCAAAAAGAAAAAGAAGGAAAAATTTTTAGTTAAATGCATGTAAAAATGATTATTATTATTATTATTATTATTATTATTATTATTATTAATAAAGCGATGGTTTACTTAGTTTCAAGAAAAATGTCACTCGATGATGGGTGGGAGAGGAATGCGGAGAGAAGTGAGATAGAAAAAGGAGCACTTGAATGGATCGAAAGGTGGAGTTCTAGTGAGTACAGACGAATTGATAACTAAAACACTCCCACAATGATTTTCAGGGGATCATTTAAAAGCTAATATATCCATAGTACCGTTTCATCAAATAAACTTCGACATTCAAGAAGCGATGACCTGTGTCCCTTCTGTCTCCAATGCCTTTATTCAAGTGCTTTTGGTTATGGTTTTGGTCTCTCATGTGCTACCATTGCCGTTAGCAGCCCATCTTCCCGTGTATGAATCATTATATGATGTAGGTTAAATTTATCTCTAATAAAATTCCGATTTAAATTTCGCACTATTTATTAGTCAAATATATTAAATCTATCTTATAATGATGTTAAATATATTAAATATAGTTAAATATATTAAATCCATCTTATAATGATGGATTAAAATAAATCTTACCTGCTAATAATATCATTGAGCATCATCTTTTGAAAATTCCATTTTGCTTTTGATCATCCAATTCTTGAATCACACAGGTTTGATTTCAGAAGTGTCACCCTTCTCTATGTTTGATAAATATGAGGTATAATATTATATATTCCATGATTAGCAGAATTTAAGTGTATTTCTTTTTTACGATTTAAAATAATTTTCAAAGTTAAAGTTGGATTATAAGTGAGATGAAATACATAATTAGCAAACACGTCACAATCTCTCTACTAAGTCTTCAAGAATTTTATCGAGTGTGGATCAAACTGATACAGAGAGGACTAGAAATGATGTCAACGAATTATTTTCATCTTCTATATTTTCAAATTTTTACGAAAATGCTTCATATAAATATGCTTATGCATGTATTCATGAAATATATTCTAGGCTAAATTAGAAAAAAGATGCTTTGGAGTAAAATATACTATATTTTCGGAGATTTTTAAACTGCAGAAGGATGAAAAAAACAAGAATCATTGTTCACTTGTATCATTGTTCGAAATTATCTAATGCATTTTATAATTATATCATAATTCCGACACCTGTCTTATTCAAATACAATTAGATTTGTTACTTCATTGAAGATTCCATATTCCTTTTTTTTTTTTTTTTTTTTTTTTTTTTTTTTTTTTTTTTAATTTCGGTTTATAGATTTAAATTATATTAAGAAAGGGTAAACGAAGAATTTTTGCAACAACTAGAAATGAGTGATATGGGGCATAAAGGAAATACGAATATGCTAAATTGATTATGACAATGCTGCAATTAAGTCTAATTGTAGTGTTTTAATTGATACAAAGAAATTTTTAAAAGTACGAGATAAATCCAGTAACTTGCTTAATACTTATTTGTCTGAATAATTTCAACTTTTTCAGGAGCCACCATTGGCTGATTATAACTTTGTGCCATACTCAGGTATAATTTTCAACAGTATTATAATACATTGAAATATTGCAATACTAAAGATTCAGAAATGTCTTACTCATACATATGGAAAATCCTAACGACTAATTGTGAATGCAACTAGTGTAAAACAACTGTTTTAATTTGTAAATGTATCAATTTCTCTTCTCGTCTTTTCCATTTCTTTTTTTTTTCTTCATTTCTTCTATATTTCTTTAAATAATGTTGAATAAAAAAGCAGTGTGAGAGTTGCATAAGCAAATTTAGCTTTAGGAAATTTTTTTTTGTATTTTCAAAAAAATCCGTTCTAAATTTAGAAATTTCTCAATCAAAGAAAACTGAAATGTATCGTTAAACGTATCTAATGCGTTACAAAAATATAAAAATAAACATTAGATCTAATCGTGTCTTTTAAATGATAGAAATGTTTTTAAGCAAACACTGTTGCCAGGTGTAATATTTTAAAATAAACCTGGTTATTTTCAAATGTAACATGATACCAGTTTAAGAGAAATTTTTTGGTGCAGCAGTCAAAATGTCTAATTAGCCAAATTTCTAGAATAATCGCATAAGACATTTTATGCTTTGATGTTTATGTAATTAATCTTAAATTTAAAATGTTGTAGGATTGAGGAATAATGGTGACTGGATGAACGAGCCATTTCGAGCTGACAAACGCAAAAACGAATTTATTCGTTTCGGAAAAAGAGATGATTTCATGAAGTATGTTTTCCTGTCATATTGCATTTTTTTTTCTTGCAATTCAAATATGAGTTTGAATTATTTCCTCACAAATTAGTTTTTAACATAAGTAATTTTCACTAAAATACGAAATTTTTGTTTTTATAAAATTCGATAATTCAAGACTACGAAATTTTTATTTTTATAAAACTCAAAAATTAAAAAAATCAAAAAAAATTTTTTTTTCACTTGAATCAATAACAAACAAATTATTGCACATCCAAATATCCGTGTATTACGCCATGATTTACTCCAAATAAATAACTGAAACTTTTGATTTAACATAATTATGATTATTTTCAGTCAGGTGTAGCATAACAGCACATTTCACAATTTTAACAAAACAATTTTAAAATTATTAATTTTTGAAAAAAATTAATAATTTTAAATCGCATTTAAGTTTGTTTGCAGATTTAATAAACGAAAGAATGAATTCATCCGATTCGGTAAACGTTCCATCAACTGAAGATGTTTTTAAAATTTCGGTTCATTTCACGGATTTATGGTTTTTGTATTTGATAAATCGCATCATATCATTATGTTCAACATTAAATTTGTGGAAGTTGCATTTTAAACATTTAAATAGCATTTCTATTGGTTTCAAATAAAACATAAAATTTACATTTTCCTGAAATTCATTGTTATTCACTGCCTGAATCGTCTTTATTTTTCGTATTTATGAATAGCATACATACAGATATGCATGTTTACATTCACTTACAGTTTATGATGAATTGAACGAATGAAACTATCTATTTCACGTATAATTATATTTTAAAAATTAGCAAAAAATTTTCATCAAGTCAATGAATACTCTTCTCTTCTCATTTTCTCTTTTTTCTCTCGTCACATTCTTGAAACTATTTCTAACACTTTCAGGTAGAGTATAGAATTCTAATTTGACAATTAAAAAAGAAATTTAATTTTTGTTATTAAAATATTAATATTCATTTGTTTTTTTCTTCATGCATGTAGTTCAGTAATTCAAATAATGAAATATCACAGCAAAAGATTTGTCTTTTTATACGCTTTTTATTACTATTTTTTCTTTTCATTTCATAACTCTGTTAAATTAATTATTAAATTTTAATCCAAAAAAAGGATTTTTTTTTTCATATTTTCTGGCTATAATTCTATTTCTTTGCTGTAATTTTCATTTTAGAAATATTGTAAAATAGCTTCCTGTTATTTTGAGTTTATTTAAAAATTTATCACTGGCATTTTGATTACTATCGAAATTTTTTCTTTTTGCACTTAAGGTTTTATGATTTTTCTTTTTCCTTTTTTTCCTTAAAAAATTCAAGATTAAATTTGAAATTTTTAAACTATAATGTTTTTCTATTTTAATTTTTTTAAAAATTAAACAATTTTTGATTATAATTTTTGATTCTGAACAATTTTGTGGAAATATCTGAAATATAAATTAATATTAATAATAAATGTATATAACAATTAACAAAAATTGTTGGTGGGAAAATGATAAAGAAATTGATAACAAATCGAAATTATTTTAATAAATCAAAATATCTAGTAAAACTGATCAAAAAAATCGACAAAAAGTAAGTTACTTAACGTCAAAAATTTTTTTGCCCATGTCTGATATCAAGCAATATAACTCAAAAAAGCCTTTTGGTTTTGTTTTATATATTTTATTATTCAATAACTGAATTATTCGTTATTTTTTCCGTATCCAAACCTTTAAATATAATTTATAATAAGCACTAACTCGATTAAGTTTATCTAGCTGTACAATTAATTAAAAAAAAAAAAAAAAAAAAAAGGGAAAGAAAATGAAAACATTAACCTTTCATATTTCCAAGTAGCTATTTCCTTAATTTTAAAAAATTGATGGATTTGACAAAATAATCGAACAAAGCTATATAAATAAATAAGGTTTTTTTTTTCTCTTTTTATAGAAAAATTTAAAAAATTGCTTTGCTTTCTTGCTCAAATTCAAGAAAAGGAAAAAAAAAAAGGAAAAAAGAATTGTCAAAAAGAAAAAAAAGCGAAAGGAACGTCGCATAATGCAAGCAATCATCATCTTTAGCTAAAATGATATAATGCTTAATTAGTTTGATATAAATACGAAGAATAAGCATAATTAATATATATTATATTACTTTTTCTCTCATCAAATTTTCGTTAACTTCTTATGATATAAAATAAATAATTTGTTTTGAATTCAAAAAGAAAAAAATTATGTATTATACGATAATTATTTCCCATTTCTTTTTTCTTTTTTTCTTAAAAATTTATGAGAATTAGCAATTTTTATTAGTTAAAATATGAACTAATAATTTTTATTTCACTTAATAATCTAATATATTTATGTATTTTTATTTTCAATCAACACAAATTAGTACATGCTAAACAAAAAATGTTCTCAAAAAAAGTACTGGAAAATAAATGATTTTAAAAGCCTCATCACTTCACGCTGTGTTAATCATAAGTAAAAAATTATGGATGATTTTTATTATGGTTAAAATTATGGTTTTTAAAATGAGATTTCTAAAATATGCTTAATTTATGTTGCATTTAAATTTACATTTTGAAACAATTTTACAAATAAACATAATGATAAACAAACGGAAACAATATAAATTTACATTAAAAACTTCAATTTCTATTTTTCAATTAAATTTTTCATCAAATATTTTTACTGAAATCCTTATCAAATAATCAAATCATTTTATGAATTAAATAAAGTATTTTAATAACAAATTGATCTAAATTATGGTTGACTCTACTATTATTGGAAAATGCATAAAAATGAATGATTTATTTACAAGTAGCTAATGTAAAAAATATGAAAAACGAAAAACTAATCATTTACAATGTTTTTTTTTCACAAATTTTAGCTTTTAACTTATGCCTTTTAAGAAAAAAAATTAAAAAATTACTGCTCTAATTTTAAATCATTAAAAAATTTCTTTCCGTTTTTTCCATGTTTTGTTAACTATTTTTCATTAATGCAAGTACAGAGGAAAAAAATCCTATTTATGGCTAATTTTTTGCATTTTTTTTCTGATTTTAACAATCTATAGGAGAGTTTTTAGTCAATTACTTGAAAATGTACAGAAATAATAGACTTAAAAACCATAATTTCAAGAATTTCTATTACCGTAATTCGTTTTAGAAAAAATTTTCTTTTGAACAGAGTGGATGGCAAAGAGATCGAGCACAGAGCGCACTAATATGGTTATTAGCTAATTTATCAATTCATCTATTAATGTAATGTTTTCCTGATGCGTTATCTTATATTTCTTATAATATAGATCTTATTTCAAAATCACACCTGAAATGAAAATGAAAGAGATAAGGGTAAAGTGAAATAACGAGTTAGATAGCAATATCTTTTAAAGAAGATTAATTAAATATTTAAGAAAGTAACAATCCTACAAAAAATTTATTAGTTTTTAGAAATATGACTTTAAATAAATTGAACCAAATTAAAATTTAGTGATTTAACGCATAAATATGAATAAATATATCAATTTTATTTAAATACACATTTCAGATCAAATGTTAGGCCCGTAATTTTTTGCAAATAAATAATTACTAGAATTTATGTCCATAATTTGCAATCTCAGAACAATAAATTTCAGCAATTTCTGAAAACTATGATATTTATTTGATAAGAACAGAAAATTTTATCTTTGCACGGAGCTAAAAGTATTATTTTAAGTTAAATATTAAATTAATTAAAATGAATATGATTCCTCACCTATCAATTTTTGTTACTTAAGAAAAAGAAAAGAGAATTTTCGGCAAAAAAAATACTACGCATTTTGTTTTCTCCTCAATTTACAAAAATTTCGAATAAATTATATGTAGCTCAGAAAGTAAAATTTAAATACAGTTTTTTACTGCACGAATCTTCTGGTTATTTGCACTATTCACATTCTGTACTAAAATGATAATAAAATAACTAAATCAAATAAAATCACTATCTGAACAAGAAAAAGATGAATTCTTCAAAATTGAACTCTGAATAACCACTTAGTAATTTGTTTATTGCTTGATTTATTCCCTAAAAATAGAATGTCACGGATACAACACAAAATAATTAATTTACACAAGATTTAATTTACAAAAAAAAAAAAAAATCAGTCAGCTTAAAAAATTTTTCTATAACAAATTTAATTTTCACATAAACTTATTACTCCCATGATATCTAAAAAATTGTCTCGCAAACACCTTTTTTTTGTTTTTGTAAGAAACAGGGAGAGAAAAAAAATGCTATGGAATGAAATTATTAAATAAAAAATGTCCAAAATATTTACAGAAATCTTTTTTTCTAAAAAAAACAAAAAAAAACACGTAAAAATAGAAATCTGAATAGTAATGGTGGATGGTGAAAGAAATGGATTGATGATGCATTGAAATAAGTGCAATTATTTTCACAATTAAGAATAATTAGTTTCACTCATTAAAAAGCTTTCAAGATTCTTGCTGGACCATTTTATGGTTACTTGAGAGAAAAGAAAATTACATTGTAGTGCAATTACACGACATTACCAAAAAATGGAAAAAATGATTAACTTTGTTTAAATTCTTATTTTATGGCAGCAGTTTTTACCATTTATGCTTATTTTCAACGAAAAGATCAAAGATATAACCAAAATTTATTTGCATTTCATAAAACTTAGAAAATGTAACAGAAATTAAGCATTTTTTAAAAATATTATAATAATGGCAAATTTCTTCAGCAGTAATAGATTTAATTAATTAGGGATGCTTTAAAAAATATAAAATTATTTAGCTAAATTTATCCGATTTTTTTCACCATATTCATAACAATAATATCAACAATAGTTTCAACAATAATTAATAATAACAATAATATTATTATTAGTGATAATAATATTATTTTTAACATAATAATAAATAATAACAATAGAAAAACGAGGTCATACTATTATTAATAACAATATTAATAATAATATTATTATTAATATTAATAATGATAAGTAATAATAATATTCAAAATTGAACTAAACAATAGTTGAGGCTAATTTTTTCTTTTTTCTGCTTTTTTTTAATTATGTTTTAAGCAAGGTCGTCATTTGTTTTTTATTTTTGGGAGTGGGTGAAACATATTTTAGGGAATGAATTGAGAGCAGTTTAAAACCTCCGCCCATTTTACCCCTAAAACAATCCTTATATGCCAATTCAAACTTGTAGTCATACATTTCCTGCTAGCTTTTTCATGATGACCACGTTTATTTCTTTCATTATTTTTGTTTCGGCAGTTTTTTCTCAAAAAATTCGTAAGTTTTGTTTTCTTTTTTTTCAAGGCTAATTAAATTAGACGAAATTTAACAAATAGAATTGAAAGAAATAAAAATGAAAAAGAGAAAAACGATAGTTTTGATTAAACAAAGAAACAAAAATTAATCATTTTAATTGAATTAATCAATCAACGAAGCAAAGCAAAATGAATAAATATGACTAATATAAAAAAATTGATTTAAATATTTATTAAATGAAGTGTGAAACCAATACAATTGTTAATAATTAATTGAGATTTTCTAATAATTTATTTAATGAAAATGTAACTATAATTTTGATTATTATTGTTACCATTATTATTATTGTTACATAATAATAATTATTATTGTTATTCAAATGAAAGAAAAAAATTTTTATTCTAATTTTTTTAAGTATATAATTGCAGAAGGTAAACGAACACATGAATTGTTAGAACCCATAGCTTACAATAGAGGAAGTGATCGTGAACTTGTTGCAAAAGCAGAAGAACAACTGCTGAATACTTTATCGTTGCTTGAAGCTTTAGTCGACGGTAAATTTTTTTCTTCCTCTTTTGTTCATGTTTTTTGAAATATTATTTCGAAAAAAAAAATGGCATTTTATTATTTATACTAAAAATTAATGATTACTTCATTTTGATAAATTTCAACCTTCTAAAACAAAGATTTAAATAACTTCCAGTATTTTTAGGAGAAATAAATTTTGTTATCTCAATTATATCAGTATGAAATTTTCTTCTTTAGTTTGTGGATAGAGTGGTATAAAATATAAATTCTTAAAATTTTTGATGAAATAATTTCTAATTATTGAATGTGATCAAATGCAATATATATTTCCCAGTATATTATTTAAAACTTTTTTCATAATTTTCACGTTAGAATTGTCAATAATTAATTTTTTTCTGTTATTTGCTTCAGGAAAAAGTTATAAAGACGATTATAATTTTAGCACAAAAATTACAAATGTTTTATTTTGCAACAAATTATAATTTTATTATTCTCACTGCACATTATCATAATTTCTTATCACTTATATTTTCAATTATTATTTTAGCATTCATTCATTTATTATTGCTATTAATAGCATTACTTTGCACTTCTATTACATTATTTTAAAATCTAAAGTTATTTGGCATTAATTATAATTATACATTCAGTTTCCATAACCTTCAAATGAATGATGTAAAAGTTCGAATTCTTTAGTTTATAATTTGTTAAATTTTTTCTCGATCCAACATTATAAATTCCAAAAAATTCGATTCTATACTTTGTCCAACACTTTTTCTCCTCCTTCTCTTCTGAAATTTGAAACATTTTATAAAAATTTGTTCAAATTATATTAGCTGTGTGTGTTGCTCAAAGAACACGTGAATGTTCTTTCTGTTGTTTGAATTCTGTGGCAATGAGTAAACAAACAAACAAAAAAGACAACATCAATTAATTGATATTATTTTATTTACTATTACTTAATGTATTATTTATTATTGCTTAATATATTACCTAATAATATTTAATATAAAATTGTAAGTTTCAAATATTCTGAAAAAATATTATATTAATAAGAAAATACTGATTTAGTTAAAAGTGCAAACATTTTAATATAACAAAAAAATTTCATTTATTACTGTTTTAAAATGTCAAATAATAAGATATTGTAATTGCAATTATGATTTCATAAATAATTGGTAAATGAAAAAAATAGGGAAAAGAAGAAAGAAAATTACAATGTTTGTTAGTTATTTTAATGATCAAAAATAGAGAAGAAAAAAAGAAAGAAAAAGAAATGTTTAATTTATATAACTTGTCTGAATTTTTTTTTGTAGGATATAAGATAAAAATTTTTTGAAATTTTACAAAATAACATTTGCTGCACATTATTGAGGTAAAAAAGAGAAAGAAAATCAGAAAAAAGGAAAGAAAAGAAGTAAGGGATAAAAGAATAAGTTTAGTAAAAAAAAGCCAGTGATTTTTTTTTTTTTTTTTGTTTCACTTCAACAATTTGAAATGTATTTCATAAGTATTTTATCAAAAGATTTTGTTTTTTTTCGACATATTTAAGAATGACTGTTAGTTTGAATGGAAAGATGAAAATTGTCAAATTATAATTGATCATTGTATCAAATGTGCTTCGAATGTGCTTTAAGCTATGAAATATTTATTTTTATTTATCCTTAAATTCAAAAAAAGAACAATTGGATTTTTTTTCTATTTTTTCTTGTCTGTATAAATAAGAATTTTTGAAGTACTCTTAAGTGAATGTTTGTGTTAATGATGAAGTATGCATGCTTATCTTTCAATAAAGTGAAAGAAATTCGATTTTTGAAAAAGCTTTTTTTAGAAATAATACCATTTTATGATTGAATTTCACGAAAGGCTTAGGATAACTTGACATTTTTTTTTTAATATTTTAGTTTAACTAATTACCATCTATCAGGTTATTATGATATTAGTAGTTTGAGTTTATAGTCATCTACGGATTAAATATAGAAATGAAAAATCATATGGCTTAGAAACTGAAGCTAAGAATAAATTTATTCATTACTATGATGATTGCAAAATTCAAATCGAAAGAAACTTCAATTTCAGAAAATGATTAATTTTTCTTTTTTAGTAACAAAAAAAAACATCTTGTTTACTTTATTCATTAGAAAACACCAGTGCTACTTACATTATCTAATTTTTGTTTCACTGGTTTCAGATGTTTTGTTTAAAAATTTATATGATGCACTGCAAACGTAAAAAAAATCAGAAAATATTATAGAAATTTTAAAAGATATTGTTAGAGCGCCAAAAATTCTAAACGACGTTTTAATAACTTTTAAAAGTCTCAAAAGATATTCCAAACATTACAAAATCATATTTGTATAATAATATGAATACAAAAATGACAAATGAAATTAAACCTTTATCTTATCCAAAATAATCTTCGTATCATTTATAAGAATTATTAATCATTTTAAAATTTATTGATGTTTTATAATAGCTCTAGGAAATAGCGGTAGAAAATCTTATAATACTTACAAAATATATTTGGGCTAACTCATGCATATTATTGAATTTATCATGAATATTATGGTAGATAAACAGTAAAAACATAATTTCTGAAATACATTTTTCTTTTTGATAAACGATGCACAATTGTTGTAATTATCCACTTCTCTTTTTTCTCTTCTTCTCTCTCTTTCTCTTTTTTCCCTTTCTCTAACCTTTAAAAATGGTCAAATTTTATGGAAGAAATAAATTTACATAAAATTTCATTCTTATATCTGAAGAAATTATTTTAAAAACTTCGAAATTTGGCATTTATTGCTTTTTTCTTTAAAAAATAATTTTCTTCAAAAGAAATAATGATCATCCTAATTATATTGGAAAATTTAACTTCGTCAATTTAATAAATTTATCGTAAAATTAGCTTATTTTATTAACTATGACTTTAAAGATTTTTTATTATAACTTAAAGAATATTAGTCAATAAACTAAATATAGTAATAAATTACCCAATTCATTTCATTTTTCCAGCATTTATTACAATTAAGAATTAGTTTATGCAATGTCATTAGTTCTATGATTTTATCCACAAGATTGCACAATTTTGATCATTTCTTTTTCCAATTTCTTTTCCTATTCGTCATTCTAAATTTAACTTGTCAAGCACTTAAAATTACATTGATGGGCCTTGTTGCATGTTAAGTAAATGTCGTTATTTCACGATACATTTTAGGAATACAAATGATGACATTTTTTTGAGATAGTAACAATCTATCGCAATGATAGAAAAGAGAATTTTTTGAATTCTAGTTAATATGATAAATGATAGGAAAAAGGAAGAAAAAAGAAAAAAATAGAATCAAAATATATCATTTACATTTATATAATTTTTTCTTTTAAAGGCATTTTTTTTTTATTTTACATGAATATTTTATTTATGG
Source organism: Brugia malayi (assembly GCF_000002995.4). Taxonomy (NCBI): domain Eukaryota; kingdom Metazoa; phylum Nematoda; class Chromadorea; order Rhabditida; family Onchocercidae; genus Brugia; species Brugia malayi. Next base: position 11,267,175 of record NW_025062479.1, read on the forward strand.
TAAAGTTTCATTTTTAAGAATAAAAGTATCTTCTAATTTAGAAACTCGAAATATATTGACATATGTGAATTGCTTATAAATAATTATGAAAATAAGTGTTTAAATTTTATGAGTTTACTACTATTTTTTTATCGAAAGTTTAATGCAAATTGATTATACCATATTTTTAAAATTATGTTTAATTAAAACACTTTGTAGATTCGAATCAACTACAAATGGAGAAACGACGCAACAAATTTGAATTTATACGTTTTGGTCGTCGATAGTATCGTTTATGTCTTTTCGATATTTTTCACGTGATAAAACTGTATTGTGGAAGTTCAGTGGGCATAAAAATATTGATACTATGCATTACATTTGCGTAGACAACATTTCAATTAATGAAATTTTGGCGGTTCATTTATAAATATATCAATGACAATTTCATATACAATTAATATCATTTCCGAATATTCATTATGACTTATTATTATGGATAGCATTTTCTTTTTTTTTTGATACATGGAGCATTAGATTTCATACAGCTTATAGTAGTAAACCTTATAGTAGTAAACTTCCTGCAGTATCAGACTTCTTACAGTATCAGATAGCATCAGATTTCTTAAGAAATCAGACTGTTAAACTTGCAGTGTATCTATTAAAATGACAGTACCAAACTTATTTTATCAAATCTTGAAATATGTATTACAAAATTATTTGCATCCATACTATCAAACCATAATACTGAAATGAGTAGATGATAAAACAATAATTTGCCATACTATACTCGAAATAAAAGATTAAAAAAAAATAGAATCTTAAAGCATATGGTATAAATCAATTATATATATATATCGGATAAAAACGTGTAAAAATCTATAAATCATTTGATAACAGCAAAATTTATGGATTATTATATTGTTATGATTATAAATCCACTATTATATTGAAATTTCATCCATCATTGACTTTAGTATTTAATATAAAATCATCTTTTTTACTCCACATTCATTCATGATAATTGGAAGAATTGGAAGATATAAAGTTAGGTTTGGATAGGAAGAGATGAAATGGTAAGCATTATTATATTTTAATTAATCAAATTTCATACATTGTAATGAAAGTTCAAGAAATTTTATAAATAAATGGTGAAAACAAGCAGCGATTTAAAAAATTTCATTCAGAAATTTAAGACAACTGCAAATGTTCGGGAAGCTTTTTCTTCTTCAAAAAAAAAGCTAATAGTTAAAACTGTCATCAAAATTTCATCCCCAAATTTAGCCTACTGGAATGTTTAAATTTGTCACAGCACCATAAAAAAGCTACAAAAACGAGAAATAATCAATAAAGAGTAAACATGAAAGTTTTTTAAATTTACAGTCAAGATAAGTTCGCGCTATTTGAGTTTAATCATTTGACAGTAAACTCCTTTAAATTAGCAATGTTTCCTGATTTGATTGAATAATTTTTTCTCATCATTATCTTTTCTTCTTTAAAATTTTAATTTTTCAAATCAATTCAAAAACTAAGTGGAAATTAAAGGGTTTTTTGTTGCAAATGAAAAATGATTTTTCTTGACATCTAACTATTTTATGTAATATAAAAGTTGTTCAAAATTTTCTACTTCTATCCCGATTAATGACCAATTTCAAAATTATAATAATTAAAAATAATAAAATTAAACACCACTGTGATGAAAAAGGAAATGCTTAAAAAAATATAGAACAGTCTCATTTATTATATTTCTTAAGATATACATGTTCAATATTAATATCTAATCCTAATTTTTAGTTTAAAAAATTAAATGATATCTAAATCTAATATCTATCTAATATCTCAAAATTACCTTAAATAATTTACTTAGCTCAAAACAATATATATTTGGTATTAAAATATATAAAAATTAAAAAAATATCCATTTCAATTCAATATTATATCTATTCATTTACTATATAAAACGCATGATAGAATATAAACTGCCATGGAAACAAATCAAGCTGATACTGATCAGTTTAAACTACGTTGATTTTAAAATACATACATCATAACGAATTTCTTTTTTGCTTTTTTTTTTTAATTTGATGTTTTGCTTATTTTTTTCCTTTTTTTTTTTTTTTTTTTTTTTTTTTTTTTTTGGAATAAAATAAATCGAATGGAAAAAAAATGAAATATGATAAACATATGATAACTGATAAAATGTTTCATAGTAACACTAAATGCTTCCATAATGTCTTAAACATTCCTTAATTTTGCTGAATTTTAAAAATATTTTTAACTAAATATATCAATATATATATTATAATACTTGCGGTATGCCTATGCTGTTTGCATATGTACGTGTATGATAAGTAATGATTACTGATAAACAATTTTATCTGTACATCAAATTTGTTTGCAATTACTATGTTACGCATATAATGATGATGATGACGATAATGGTGATGATAGTTGGTAGTTATGATATGATAGTGATAACCGAATTAGATGATAGTGATATTGGCGACAAAAGTAAGATGTGAAAACACAGAAAACTTAAATACGAAGAGTTAGTATCATTCGTCGTCTTTTCCGTTAAGATAACAATCTTCAATGTTAGATTTTTTCTGTAGTTAATCAATATTTATTCATATTTGTGATAACATTACTATATTAGCATCCAATTTATTTGGCGCTGTTGTCCATTAAGCATTTCATATTTCATGATTGCTTATTGTTTGCATTTTACAGAGCTAAGAAGAAGCGTATATATGTGCTAGTGCTTATGCATATGTTTGGTATGTATATGTGTTTATGTCCATGATTTCCTTCAATAAACATTTTGAATTAAATTATTCCATACGATATATTTTCATTGCACAAATATTCTTTTCATTATTTATTGTTGTCGCTATCAATGAACAATTATTCAATCGTACATTTCAACAATTTTATCAAAGGTTTATTTTTTTTTTTTTATGTTTATTTTTATTAATTAAGTTTTTATTCATTAATAATTATTATTTGTAATACATTTATTAATAAAGCTATAATAATTATGAAGTTTAAAATTAAATTCATTGTAATTATTACTTTCATAATAATATAAATATACAAAAAGCAATCAAATGTAATGAATTTGTTTGAATTATAATTATTAATAATTGTTTTCTTTTTTCTTTGCTTATTTTTTCTTTCTTTCATCACATAAATTTAGATTTGATCATTTACAACAAGGAATACAAAAAAATTTTCAATATCAACAACACCTTATTTAGAACAAGATTTGAAAAAAATCAATCTAAAATTACCAAATAATCCCGGCGCAATTTTTAAAAACATTCCATTAAAGAATGTAAGTAGTTGAAAATTTTTATTTTCTTATATTACCACAACATTTCAGTCTTTTTGTATTACTATAAGATTAGAAATTTTCTGGAACTTTAATTACACAATTATTTTCTCTTTTTTTTGTTGTCATTTTAAAATGATACAAATTTAATAGTTTAATTTATATGAACCACGCTTAAATTTTTTTTTTCATTTTTTTAAACATTTTAATATGATGTTAAAAATTCTAATATTATAGACTTATTTAATTACAATTTTTGATTGGAGTTTTCAATACAAAAATTAATGCAAAAACTGTTATCTAAACACATGAAAATTTTTGCTTCATTTTCCTTTTTACGTAATAAAATTGATCATATCGTCTTCTTTTAAAAGGAAAAATTAATTTGTCTTTTCTCATTGTTTGTAAATTTAATCAATATTATCATCAACTTTCATAGAAGATACCTTCGATTGTTGTTATACAGGTAGATTAACAGTTACTTGATGGTAAACTTTATTTTAGAAAGTTTTTGAATTTTATTTTGTTATAAAATTATACTGTTTTGCATTGTTTTACATATATAAATTTTTTTCCTTTGTAATCAGTCAACAAATTTTATTGATTCAAAATAGTTTGGGACCAAACTATTTTGAATCTATTTTTAAAAAAATATCATAATGAACAAATAATTATGCTATAATTGAAAATTTTCTAATCAATCTATTAACTAAAATGATAATTTGTAGAAATTTGTTAATTTATTTAAAAGCATTTCATTTCCTAATTAATTTTACAAATTTTTAGCTTAATGGTACTACTGGTGCATTGGTAACAATTCAACTGCAACAATACAGTAATCCTAATCTTGCGTTACCAAAGGTTATACCTGTGCTTGTCCATCAGGTATACAATGTCCATATCTTCAAGAGGGTTCTATAACATGCTTCTTCTTATTTACAATCATTACATCAGCATCAAAGTTCGTTTATTTACTTTTTTCTTTCCTTTTTTTAACCTTTGTTTTTTTTTTTTTTTTTTTTTTTTTTTTTCAAATATAAAAAATTTATAATAGATAAAAATTAAAATTATTAATAAACAATTGAAATACTATTTTCATGCTTATAACCATTTATATTACACATTTTTTTTCCATATCGATGAGTTTGGGTATATAACATAACGGGAGAAAAAAAAAAAGAAAGGCTTGAATCATCTCGCATTAATATATTGACGCTTAGAATTTAAAGATGCGATGACAATTCAAAACATAATCCATCCATTCTTTTATCATTACTTGCTATTACTTTAAAATAAAATGCTGTATTTGCTTGTAGCATTGACACAATTTTGGTTGTAACATTAGTTACTTATAATTTATTTGTAAAAACACACAATACTTGAAAAAAATTTTTGACCTCTCATTTTTTTTTTAATTTTTAAATTCAAAAACACGCAATTGTTACTTTGAGAAATTAATATTTTTAATTATAATAATAATAACAGTGATAATAATGATGATAATAATATTAATTAATTAATTAAATTATGACAACATTAATTGTAAAATGTGACCACTGTTCCATTTTATTTTTGTTTTTCTTGCAGTTAATCAACACAAATAATTGGAAGTCCATTTGTAATGGTGTCAAAATCATCCATTAATTCTGGTATTTGAACAAATAATAACATTATAAATATGACAGTTAAGCCAGTAAGGTTTTATTTCTGATTAAAAATAAAAATTACTAAAATTTATTTATTAGTTTTGTTTTTATTTGTTGTTTTTTGTCTTTACACAATTTATAAGCAATAAATTTTAGAAGTAGATTAAAATGAACAAATGCTTTAAAATTTATAACATTTGTACATAAACATAAAATTTTTAATTGTATAATCTTCATTAAATTTTAAAATTATAAAAGGAAGAAGAAAAAAGAAAAAAATTGAAAATAATTTCAAAATATTATTGATATAACTGCTCATCATTTTGGTGTTGTAATCAATCAAGGAAATTTGGAATATTTTAATCATTTAATTTTCATTGATACATTTGCTATTTCATTAGATAATTGTCAATCAACATTTTATGGTACTACGCCAAATCTTATACAAAAAGCAATTTTTAGTCGAATTTTAGGGACAACGTTTGTTTCTGTTTTATTTATTTATTTTTGTGTTTTTTTTTTTCCTTTTTTTTTTCTTTTTGTATTTTTTCAAAAAAAGCTCATCTATTATTGTTACCTTTTTTTAATGAAAGAATATATCATTTTTTATTAGTTTTCTGCAATAAAAAATTTACGCTAATTATTTGCAACAAATTGGTAAATTGATTGGGATCAAGAAAAAAAAAAATATTTGTAAAAAAAAGAGAGTTGTCAGGATGAAAACAAAATTTCAGAGCGAAAGCATACATACACGTATATATATTGTATATACGTGTATGTACATACTGTTATATATGTTGAACAAATTATGATTTATACTAAATAAAACAAAGAAAAAACGATGTGGAATAAATCATGAATTTTAATAATATATCAAATAAATCGGAAAAATTTAATAAGTACATAAATTTTAGATTTCCTTTCAATTTTAAAATTATAATATTAGCGCAAAATTTTAGGTTGCAACTTATATGCAGTATTCAATGCATTGGTGGTAAATATGGTTTAAATTGTGATTTAAAATGTACACCAGCATCATTCAGTAATTTCCATATTATTACAGAAATGCATTATATCTGTAGATGTGCAAATGATCTCTTTTTATCATAATGATTTTTATCAAAAAAGATTTTAATTTTTTGACGAATCTTTTATCAATTATTATTATTATTAAATTTAGCTTTCATATTTTATTTCTAATTCCCTTTTATTATTTGCATCAATTTTTCTAAATTAAATTACCAACCAGCTAATAACATTAAAAAAAAAATTTTTCTCAAACTTAATTTCATAATATTTTAGATATTAGATTGCATATCATGCCCATATGGTTTAGCAATAAATCAAACGAAATGTAATACACCAATTACTGATAGAATTATTTATGTTAGCTAAATTTTTAATTAATTCATCAATTTTTATTTCTAATTTTTATCCATTTTTAGTTTCACAATAAATTACTTAATATAAATTATGAAAAAGTGAAAGAATCAAAAAAATTTGATTTTATAGATTAATTGAAGTAATACAAATTCAGTTTTTTTATCAGTATTTATTAGCTTAAAAATTAATTTATAAAATGCTTGCTTATTTTCTATTTTCTTAAAATTTTTTTTAAAGAGTTTTTTCTTTTAAATATTCTTTGAATTGTTTAATAATATCAAATTTTTGATAAATCTAGCAAAATCTTGTCTCATCAAAATATCGTATTTGGACTATTGTACTTTGTTGCTTTCTTGGCATTTCTGTGATCTTTATTATTCTACGTATTATCATATTTGTAATGTTAGTAACTGTTAACTTATCATTTTATCATAATTAATATTAAACAATCAGATAAAAATATCTGAAAATATTTCAGTAATTATATATTGTAATGTTTTTCTTTTTTTTTTTGGAAATTTGAAAAATTAGCATTTGAAATTTTACAAAAATTCTAAATTATTATGTTTATTATGATATTTTATTGTAATAAATCATCATTATTACTATCATTATCGTTATTATTGTTATTAAATAAAAAAATTGATTTAGCATAGAAAAACGTAATAAATCAATATTGCAAAATCCACGTCATATGAGAAATGTGCATAACACAACTTCTCGAACACATTCTAGGAAAATGCTACTAACTCGAGAACTAAGAGAATGGCAACGAAGCAAAATTACAGCGATGACAAGAAATAATGATGACAATTTTTTGCGTGCAACAACATTAGAAGAACGATTTGAGGTAAATTATGGTAATGGAATGAGAAAGTTTTATTTTTTCAGCAATGATTATAGTATCCGCAAAAAGTTTACAATATAGATTATATATAGATTATTAATTTGATCTTTTTTTTTTTTTTTATATATATATATATATAACGATGTTTTTTCTTTGGTTTCTGACATTCTTTGATTTTTTTCAAAATTCCAATAATTATTTTTTTAATTCAAATTATTTTTGATAATTTAAAGGATCAATATGTTCGCAGTAATACTGCACCAATAGGAAAGTGAAAAGCACATGTATGAGTTGAATTTACGATGGTATTTTTAGTTAATATTTTTTTTTTTTTTATTATGGATTTAACATTTAGGGTATATGAGAAGATGCAAAGCAAAAAAATTTTCCATTCCAATAAACCGTAAAATTTTGATGCTAAATTTTAATGCTTACATAGTACAAAAAATTGTTTGCGAAATTAATTTTTAAGTTGGATTGTTTTAAATTTAATAAATATTTGGAGCATTTTAATTTATACTACCTCTACCTTTTTTCTTAATTTAACTTTCGTTGCTTTTTGCTTTCTGTTTTTTCTCCTTTTTTTAAAAAAAAGTGGTGTTTACGAAATTTAACTTTATTTATTTTTTAACTACTGTTCTTTTTTTTTGAAAAACCAAATAAATAAATAAATAATTCGTTTCAAAATTTTCATCATTTATCGCCGCTTTTCTACTTTTTCCTCAAAATTTTACCGCGGTTATCAATAATAACATCCGTAGTTTGGGAGCAGCACCAATGATAAATTGGAAATTGTTTATGGTTTGTTTTCCAGTTTATTTTACGTTTAAAAAAATGATGGGTGGAAAAAGGGATTGAATAAAAACTCTTCTTGTACTTTTAAACTTAATTCTATTTAATTTGAAAGCTAGAAAAAAAGTTGGACTAAGAACTTTAAAATTCTCAAACTTTATGATTAAATTTCATTAATTCATTTATCTGTTCATTATGTAAAACTACTTTCTGCCTTTTTTTTTTGGAGATGCTTGTTTTATGTTAGTTATGATTATTTGAATTTGAACATTTCATTAGTCATTCGATGCACACATTTGACAATTAAACTTCCATTTCCGTTTTTGATCTTTCTCATCCTACTGATATTAAATGTAAAAATCCCTGCAAGCTAATAACTTCTTGCATATACGTCGCCGTTTTAAAATTACTTACTTCCATTGACGGTGATAGCATATTTTAATTTGTTGATTGTGATAATTCAATATGATGTTATCATTGACAAAGCAATAATTCAGAAATTTCATCTTCCAAAAACACCATTTACATATGCCATTTCCCTCTCTCCCCGCTCTCTATTTCAATGAGAGAGAGGGAGATGAACAGGCAGGAGCAGAGAGAGAGACAAGATGGAAAGAATAAAAATTAATGAATTGTTAAATAAACTAAATCATTTTGTGCTAATTGAAATTTAAAAGCTTCTTATGCTTAATGCAATTACGCATGCAAAAAAAAAAAGAAATGAATTACAATCACGATGAATCCATCACTTTTTTCTTCAATTTTCAATTTTACAGATTTTTCACAAAAATCATTTATATTTCAGTGAAATTTTAAAAGATTCAACAAATGACATTATTAAGGTTTCAAATAAATGATGGATAAAAGATATGATTTGCTACATTCTTGTTTAGCAAAATTATTAATTTCACCCTTCAAACTATCAATTAGTTTAACCTTTTCAGGTTTGTTAATATTATCACAAGTTGATTTTAATCTTGACCAAATTTCTTGCAATGGGGAAATGGAGATACATTAACGGTATAAAAGCAAAATTACTCTGATAAGGTTGATGCCATTCTATGCTTTTAAACAGTATTAGAAAAGAATGCTTCACCGAATACAATTGAGATTAGTTGAATATCATCAATAATTCAATTTCAAAACTTGGATATTCCATGAATAATTTCAATAAAATAGGACTAAATTTTATGTTTTCAACTCTCTAATCCTTATCTATTTGATTCATTAATTAACTGAACATTAGCACATGGTCAAGAAAATACAAAGCATTTTGTTGAAAGCAAGTGTGCAATGTTTGAATAACTAAAGTTTAGAAATGCTCTTACTGTTAAATACAATTACATTAGACATCATTTGTCAAATTTTAGTTTAAATCGATAATTAATGCACTGTACTTTTGGGAAAAATCCAATAAAAGAAAAAAAAACTTTATAATTAATTCAAAAAAAAAAAAAAAAAATACCAACTGTATGTATAAACGGTACACTGGACAAAAGTAGAAACAATAATAGGGAATGAAAATAAATACAGATGGAAATCAAACGACACATGCAGAAAATAATTACGGATAACATCTATTGCAAAACAAATGTAAGAGAAAGGAAAACAATCAAGATATTTCGATTCAGTTCATGGGAAAGTAAAAGATGATGATATATTAAAAAAAAAAAAAAAAAAAAAAAACTGTGCTTTAAACTTCGCTAATAAACCCGGCTCCATATTTTTTTCATTCATACAAAGCATATCTATGAATAGTTACCCTGTATACTTTAATCTCTTTTGATGGTAGAATTCTTAGGTATTTCAAAAGTACAATTTTTTCAATTATCCTGAAATAACCTAAAGCTTATTAATGTCGTTACATTTATAAGTACAAAAGGAAATATCCACAGAAATTTTTAGAAATAAATTATCAAACAGACAAAACACTGATAAGCGAAATAGATCGCACTAATCATTTTTTCCAATGAAACATCATAACGATTACATAAAGGATAACATATAACATTGCTTTACAAACACAGGAAAAAAGAATTTCTTATAGTCCAAAAATTTTAAATACCATTAACAAAATAGTTACAGAAGCAAACTCCTATGCATAAGTGGTGACAAATAGCTATGTGCAGACGGATATGGTACTAGGTACAACATTTTGCACCTTTGACGCTGATAATGACTTAGGCTCTTTCTTAAGCGACAGCAAAATACCACATAAACATTCAGCAACTGCTGGATCCACAACACTCTCATCCATACATAATGTTTCCGAGGAGTTTTCAGACAAACCGCTAGAATTTTTGTTGGTCAAAATTTCTGGCTTTGTTTCGCTGCTATTTAGCAATATTTCTTTTTCACTTACTGTTTCTCTGTTTTGTTCTTTTGTCGACAAGAGTGTGTTATCTAAGATGTTCTTTGTATCATCTGAATTTCCCAAAACTGAATCACAAGTAGCACCTGAGGAATCACTACGATGAGAGCTGTTCGAGCAATGACGCTTTCCAGAGCTTCCACGAGATGCTAAAAAAAATTCATTAAACAGATGTGCACAGTAAAAAAGTCCTGATTTATCTTTGACTGAAACAGTTATAACTAGAAAAACTTGACGAAACTAACATGAGGATCTCTTTATTGCTTTCTGAATCTCAAATGCCCACCATCCAGGAATACCCTTTGAAGGTTGCTGTTGAACGCTTGAACCTGATATACGGTTACGACAAGTACAATCTGTTAAACGTTCTCTTAGTTCCCAAATACGTACACTCCGTTTTGGATTAAGTACCGGATCACAGTTCCTATAACATTTCGGAATATTAAAACTACACGAAAAAATTCAAATATACAACAGTCACAATAAATAGTTCAAAATATATTCATAAGCATTTACCTGCAATAATGACTAATTGGAATTCCAAGAAGGTCTGCCAATTTTTCCATGACAACGTCGCACTTTGCATTAATTTTTAAACAGGATAACCTATCCTTTGGTGTCCATTGCAGATTTACAATAGCTATCTATAAAAGCATAATTTATCAGATACAAACTAGTAATGTCATGGACAAGATTATAAATAAACAAAGAAACAGAAATCAATAATATCATTGCTGTAACGAACCTGTGTACCATTCCTTGATTTCGGCCACAAAAAATGATATTCCTTAAGGACAGCTAAACTTGTTCCTATGCATAATATGAGATCACATCGATCAATTAAGGAAATAATTCCATTCCAGTTTAATGGCCATGGTACTTTACCAGCTTCACCAAAATGTACAATTGTGTCCGTTAATTCATTGTTGCATACCACACACATCCGACCAGTACCATGACGTCTAAAGTTATGAGAATATTCACAGTCAATCAGCAAAATTAATAATTCTGCACAAGCTTCTTATTCGTGTTGCATATTGCCTTTAGTTAAAGAAATTCATATATAAAAGCTTCTGTGGATTACAGAAACTTATGTTTGTTTTTAAGTGTAAAAATACATCAAAAAAAAAAAAAAAAAAAAGAATATAAAGCAAGAGTATAAGAAGAAATATGTAGTTCATGGCATGTTATAAAGCGTTCAGTATAATTTTAAACGAACAATTATGAGAAAAATATCGTTTACACAAAAAAATTTGTGAAGAAATTTAAGAAAAAATAAAGCTAACCTGAATTGACTTTTTTCGGTGACATCAAAAGGCCGAATGTACTGTCGTGGTGGTTCACAATGCTGGCATACTTCAATATGCATATTTCCGTGAATTTCAGAAAGCATTTTTTGTGGTAAACCAGAACGCAAATGAAGACCATCGCAATTCTGTGACAATATGTGACGCACTAATCCACTCCGACACATTTCTTTCAATATCATATGGCTTGCAGTTGGCCCTGATTCCACTGGATTTGCACATCTAAAACTTAAATTGTAAGTAGATTTAACATTAATAACGTGATAAGGACACAAAAATAATACACAATTAATAAACACAGTCGACATCTGACAAACTAAACAAATTATATAACCCATTTGTTACATCTACGCAACAAATTAGAGGATGATATTGTAGAGATACAAAATAATGATTTTACAACGCCAAGAATAACATTAAAAACAAACTTTAAAGATACGATCCCTCTTTCAGCTAGGGTCCAAACACCATTAGGACCACGATAATCTGGTATTGATGCTGCCTGGAATATTGTAAGAAACTTTGTCAAAAATTCTTTCTCCAGTAAATTCATGAGTAAACCTACCATCCGAAATCTACTTCATAAGCTATTAAAATTCACCTGCATCATTTGAAGTTATTTAACTTCGTACTTTTCATAATTTTCAATTCTGTAACTCAGAAAAAAGCTATTATGCAAAAAACGAGAAAACTCTGCTAAATCTTTTTTTTTTTTTAAGCGAAATTATACCGTGCTGATTCCGGCTCCGGTATATACAACAGTGCATTTCGATTTCTTCAATAAATCAGCCAAAATTTTGCATTTCTCAGCAACCACATCATCAGCCTCTTCGACCTTAATTCAACAATGTCAAAACTAGAAACACATATTAGATGTTTTGATGTAACAATAGATTGTATATTATCGTACTAGTGTCCTTGTGTCTTTCCGTTCTCTTTAAAAGTTCTGGAACACTGTGCCTGCCCATTTAGGCTAAATTAAAGCTAAGAATTTAAACACGAAAAAATGATTGGAACCAAATAATAAATTATGACAAGACAATTCTTCCTATAAGCGAAAAGTGGAATCTGACTAATGTTCGGAAAAAAAAAAAAATGCTCAGAAGCATGCATTCTTGCTTCCTCTTTATAAATTTGCACAAGAATTATTCAGGTTTCTACTAAACTTGTCTTAAACAACCCAATCCCTCAGTTTAAAGCAAATGATCATACGGATATAGGTGAGAAAATAATTATCGCTTTAAAAGTGGAAAATTATGATTAAAAAAAATTACAAGATTTAACAAAATAACCTCACGTAAACGATCCGCTCTCTTCATAGTACCAGTGTATAATCTGCCATGACCTGAAATTAAACTGTGCAAATTTCAGAAAATATGAAAGAAAAGTGCCTGCTGCACTCATTTTTCTCACGTTTGTTTGCATATCCAGAAATCACTACCAACCTTAACCAGGAATTGTTGTCACACTGAGCGAATCCCACAACATGATAAAATAAATATAACAACTGCACGAATTACATGCACACGTGCACCCAACGCACAACCAATACATGTAACCCACCGCTTAATGAGCACAGAACAGGTGCAGTTTGCTATTTCAGTATGCAATCGTTTGGGATGCTACGCGAACATATGTATACATACATACATAACCTACACACACATACATACACACACACATATACGCACATACACATACATGCACGACACACAGACACGTTGCAATGCATTGATTTTTGCTGTCAAATGACTGTTTACTGCAGAAAGGGTTAGCTGTGTGTGTCTTTTGTCGTATTATGCATTCAATTTATACGTATGATGTACTTATAGATGTGACGTGAATTAAAAAATTTAAGTATTGAATATAGATAAAATAACGTGTAGTTTATGCGTGAAAGCATAATATACTTATACGCAGAAAGATATTATATACATGTAGTCATAATTTATGATTTATAAAAGTAAAAACAAGATTGGAATTATTAAAAGCAAAAGATGAAATTATTTTATAATGAATTAAACTGTGAAATATTACATTATATAAACATGGATAAAATCGTGTAAATTTTGAAATGATGATATATGGAGTAATTTACTCGTACGTCACAAACACAAATTTTTACTAGCAATTAACTGTTTACTTGTCCTTTTTGAAGAGTTTAAATTAAGGAAAAAATAATTTCCTTTTTTTCCTAAATATATTTGCCACAAAAAAAAAAAGTTTTTTCTTCCAAGAAGTTTAATAAGTAATGAAAATTTCTCAGACTCTCTTCTTTTGTGGTCTTTTTTTCATCTTTTTACCTTCTTATACCTCTTTGTTCCCCTTCCCCCTCCCCACCCTCTTCCAATCTGCCTGAAAAAGAATAAAATAATTTCAAAAGAAGAGAAAAAACGATTAAATATTTACGATGAAAATAAATATTCATGCTTTTTGAAATGAATTTCAAAAATAAATTAATGCTCCTAAGAATTTCCTTTTGGTCCAATAAAAATTTTATATTTATAATTAAACCCGCTTAAATTACCGCCTTCATAGATACCGTTTCCATTGCTAATTTTTCTCGTAGAGCGCCACTTTTAATATGATTGGATTATCGTTGACTAAATTTGATTTCATAATTTGAACAAGTACTCATGTTTTCTAAAATGGACCTCGAGAATAAATTAGTACTCATTAGAATTTCTTTTTTTGAAAAGGAAATTTCAAATTTTGCGCATATATTTAAAAATTAATTTAGAAATGAATTTTTTAATGAAAATCATATAGTAATGCATAACTTATCATTCATGTTTTGCATTGCAAAAATTAGCATAAATTTCGATTTTATCATCATTCCTGTTTATTAAATATTATCCGATAAATTTTTGGTACTTTTAAAAATGGTTTATTGATATTTAACTGTTTCAACTTTTGGTCCTTAGAATTAATTATTATGATATGAAATGAAATAAAATTAGTTAAATGTATAAACCCGTTAATTTAAAATTCATAGCTTATCATGGCTTAAATTTATGTTTTAATGTATGGACAATTTCGTTGCACTTCGAGGCCGTTTCATAATTCGACGTTGCTGATCATCAATTGGGCGTGGACTGTTTTGAAGTGATGTGTAGGCAGGGTAGGGCATAGTTTGATAACTTTACTGAGGTGTGCTAGTTGTTTTGGGGTCAAAAGCTGTGGGAAATAGGCTGGAATATTCAGCTTGTTTGTGTTGCTGATAAGAGATTAGGAAAGTAATCAATTCTACCGTCTTTGGTATTTAACTTTCAGTTATCTCTTAATCTCTATGAAATACTTCAACAAACAAATCCAGGATTCCACAGTGAATTCCTGACTTATAATTTTTCGAATTTTCGACAAAAAAAGCAAGTGCGGCCTATTCATGTCGATTCACATTCATATTCTTCTTTTACTGCACAATTTGTCAAAATTATAAATTTTGGTCCTTTTATTAAAGATCCTTGTATTGCTTTTGCTACCTTTCTTTGATTTTAATCCGTTAATAAAACTGGTTCTCGTTTTCAATTTTTCAGATTTCAGGAAAATTTGCTCAGTATATGTGTCCCACCTTTGTTGAATATAGCAGCGAGGTGGAAAAGAAGGTAAGGGGTAAGAGAAAAGCTGGTTTTACGGTTTCCGGGTTGTACTTTTGTATGTTTATACAAATTTATGCTCCATTTCTTCTGAAATCTTTTCCCTTTTCGTCCACCCACCTTTAACACTCATTATCATTATCCAACATGAAGGTAGTTGGTTGTCGTTTCTTATCCTGGCGCGATATGGTATATTTCCGTTCGGCCGAATTACACTTACCAAGTAGTGGTATTTTGGCATCCTTTTTCCTTTTTTCTGCTTCGAAGTTTAATTTATGGGGCAGATCACCTTTGCCATTGTTTTGCTGGTAAGAAAGATTGGTTTCTAACTAGGAAGCAGTTAACTTCTGAGGAGAGATTTCTTGTTGATTTAGATTCAAAAGTTCTTAGAAAATTTAGTTTTGGAAACAAAGACCAATTCAGATATGTGAGTGCAGGATAAGTGGAATATGATGGATCCATGAGGAGTAAAAATAAATGAAAGAAAAAAATATTTTACTTTTTACCGCCTTTCTCTTTTTCTTCAAATCAATTTATGATGTTAAATTTTGCAACTCTTGTCGTACATTCCGAATTAACATTTTTCAATAACTTTTATTCAAACTATACATCGAGATTGAGATTTCAGTGAGGATGACACGTGATTGTCATCGGTCTTTAGGCGTTCTGGACAAGCAGCTTTGTTGATTGTTTCGCTGTTCTGTGGTGTTTCAGAAAATTTTCTTCCAGACATGAAAGGACCAGAAAGCAGCCAGTACTGTGCTGATAACATCTTGTTGAATCCTTATTCCGGTGTTCAGTTTGCATTTGACAAACGACGTCGAAACCTGGAGAAGCGTAAGGTATATACTATCAGTAATTGAGTGTTGAAATTGTGCACATTTATAGTCGAAAAGATTTTGCTTTCATCATGAAAATTTTCATTTTTTTTGGAATCTCGTATCCCCTTGACTCATTTCTTTGAAACATTCAATTTCAATCATCTCAAAAATTTTTACTACTGATCTCCGTTACGCGACATTTCAGAGCCGTTTGTTACAATACGAGGCGGATTTGAGAGACGGTAAGAAACTTAGCGAGCAACAAATTGAAGCTCGATATTGTATTGGAGAAGTTGATACACAGCTAGATTTCCTGAAAGATATCAGCAGGATCGTGCAATCATTACAAAAGGAATACCTTCGCGGAGTGAAACAGCGGGATGATGGGATGAAGAAAGATGTAAGTTGAATCGGATGATTTTAATTTTTGCAGATTTATATTAGGATATCACGTCTGAGTTATATACGAGATCCTTTGGATTAAAGTCTGGTGCAGATGTTGTTTCAGTTACAAAACAAAACAAAATTCGTTGGAAGTGAACATTGCTTACTATCTGAACATGGGCTAGATATTCCATTTTGTTGGGTTGTAAGCATGCAAAAAAAGATAATCACTTAATTGGTAACTAATGTTTTCGAAATTTCTAATGCAAATAATTATGAGATAAATTGGGACTGTGTGAGTGCGGTATGTCTATATTTGACATACGATCGTTTTTATTAGGATTTTGAGCATAGTACTGAATCTGCTTGAGATTTTACTAATCGTTTCAAAATTTGTGTTTTTGAAGGCAAAACTACCAAAGGTATGAGTAGAAGTTTCGAAAAGGAGTTTGTAATTCAATTTTCTGGTTTGGAACTTTAAAAGTAAGTTGGGAATAATATGTTTTATGCTTTTTTTTTTCTGCAAATCTTCAGTTTACTGAACAGGAGCAGAAACGTTTGGAGGACTTCATCTACTTTCAAAATGTTATCGAGCGTTTCAGCAAAGTGGAAATCAAAGAAATCTTAAGTGGGATGGATAATGAAGAAGTAAATTTGAATACTTCCATATTTCTTGTGCTTTCATCTACTTAAATAGTCTCAGAATTCTACTAGATGCAGGCAATAGTATTTTTTAATCCCACTACATGTCATGGTGCTTTGAAATGTGACGACGATATGCAAATTTTCATTCAATAAATTCTCATTCCACCAATGCTTTATTTTCAGATTACCGAGCAGGAGTACAAACTGCTTGAGGATTTGTCTGAACCGTTCGGTTTGAAATGCGGTGAATCCGATAGCTTTATGGATTTCAAGAAGAAATGCGCTACTAGCTCAATGTTAGCATATAGGATTCTTGTAGGGAGCAAAGAAAAAGTTGTGAATGATTTCTCAGGTAATTTCTTCATTACTGCCCTAAATGTGAAAGGAGGATTTTGATCCATGTTGTTACCTGCGTGTGGAACTGATCTCCAGTCACGTCTCTTTATTATTTGTATTTTTAGGAATTCAAATTAGGGAACTATTAGAGAAAATTGCAAATTCCGAACATATGCGTCATGATGCTAAAGTGGAAGATGAATATGTTAAGTCTGACGAGTCTACCGTAGAATCTGGAGTTGTTCAACCGAAGAAAGATCCAAAGGTAAAACCTGTAATCTAAAATCGTTGTTGTAGGACAAGGTATCATATTACCAGTAATATAGTTGAGCATTGTATATAATTCAATGGTTTGATACTTTGCAGACTTTTTTATTTGAGGAGAACTAATTTTATTTGGAACTACTAATTTTCTTAGGTGGTTTTTGTACATGTTTCTAATGGGTCAGTGGAGAACTATGCAGAAGGCGATATAAATCAAGCAGGGGATACGGAGTTTGGTTTTGAGAATGGAATTGATCCAAAAGCGCTTGTGCGTGACCCACCACCACCAATTCCTTTTCCAGTTACGGCTGTTCCAGAAGATCCTACAAATACTACCAGTGGTCCTAATCACAGTGATGTGTGGCGTACAGGTTAGATTTGCTCATTAATTTTTTGAATGTTTCTTAGATTTTTATAGGAAATCTCCCCACTTTTTTTCGTTTTAAACGATTGTTATTAGATGAAAAGAAAAAGTTTTTCTTTTTGTTCTCTGATTTACTTTAGCTCTATGATGAAGCTGTATAAATATGAGGGAAGATAAATGATTTCATAATAGTTTTCCATAGACGAAAAGAGTGTGTTTGCTTGAATGGAGGGGCAGTGGCTTTTAATCTTTGGATCAATGACTCATAGGAGAATTAGTAAACAAAAGCATGGGTAACTAGTTTTTAGTATTATTTTGAAGGATGAATTAGTTTGTTTCGTGATATAATCTATATTCACACAATTTCTACTTAACGTTTAATGCTTAATAGTATGGTCTCGAGAATGTTAGGCCTTAATTATTTTATGTGAATAGAGATACTTAAGCAAATTAGTAATGTTTCCAATCAACTCAGATTCCTTTATCCGATTTTATATTTTGATATTGGACTCCTTAAGACAACGGTAACAGTTCTTATTTTCAGAAGCGAAAGCAGAGGTGTCATCGAAGCGGCGTGCGGATGGAGCTCAAGATAGTTTTATTAATGACAGAGAACAAATTAATGGATTTGAAGCTCGTGATGATCAACATCGTCAGATGCGTGTCGCTAAAGGAAGTGGCGATGCAAAAGGAGGCGATTTCAGAAAAGGTCAAGATAATGAACGTGGTCGCAGTGGTGGTGTTGGCATTCGACGTCAGGAACGTGGTGATAACTTCGATGGTCCACGAAACTCTCGTGGTGCACCTCGCAACGGCGGTAAAGGTTTCGGTAATTTAGGTGGTCGAGGTGGTGCTTCCAACTTTATGTCGCGTGGTTTTCGAAATGCCAGTAGTGGTAACAATAATCGGATGAATGGCGATTTGAAAGGTAGTGGTAATGGCGGAGGAAGCCTTGGTGGATGTGGATATAATGGACCATCGCTGCCATTACGCCGCCAGTTAGGATTCAATTTTGCTTCAGATGCATTCTGAATATAGCTATATGGCAACGATATGATCATTTTTCATTTGAAGTCGTATTATGAGGAAAATATGAATTCAATGGCGCCGTTAACGCTTTATTTTGATCTTTAAAAAGTTTTTCTCCCACAGATTTTTTCTTCTTTGTTTTTTGATCTAACCAAATTTTTGATTCGTTTTCACCTCGCCATTGTTTTCTCTTTGGAGCGCGGCTCTTTCAATATGTATGTTTATTATTTTAAGTATCTTTATGTTATTCATCTCTAAATTCTTTCTTTTCAATACTGTGAATTGCAATTGTAAAAGTTTGTGTTTTTTTTCCCTAGTGAAGTTTCTTCGATTTTAGCCTAGCAAATTCCCCTCAGGAATCACATCTTTATTGCAATTTCATGTGGAAGCATCTCTTGGTAAAGTTCTCCTGAACTTTTGATGAGTCTTGGAATGAAATATCTTTCTAAATATCCATTTGCGAAAACAAAAAAGCTTGAAATAATTCTCTCGCTAGATTTTTTTCACCTTCCTTTCATGTAACCATCCGGAGCTCATCTTTCAATATATTTTTTTTCCGAAATTCATTTCCAGTGAGACCTTTTTGGGATCACTCTCCAACGACTGCCGTGGATTTCGCTCACCGTTTATCTTGAATAATATTCTAATACAGTTGGTCATAGTGATTTATATGTGGTAGGTCTGCTTGTCCGTGTGCATGTGTATGTATGCATGTACATATGTGTGCATGTACATTCATGCCTGCCGATACAAGAAATTCGTTTCGCGTGGCCCGACCATGTCATCCATGTTATAATTGCTATTGATTGTTCATCATTCTCTCCTATTCGTTCCAAAAAAGTTTTAGCATCAAAGTTAAAATTGCTCCAACGCGTTTTAAATGTATTTGTTTACTGCATGAGATGGAACATATTTCTGAACTGCATCAAAAATGGTATCACTTTGGCTATGAGTATATTTATAGGTTTGTTTAAATCAGATGAACATACTGTTGACAGTTTTCTATCCGAAAATTCTTGTAGATTTCGTCCAAAATATGAAAAGGAACACTTGATTAATATCGCTTTAAATGATGATAAGAGGTTAAAATTTTGCAGAGTGGTATTAGTGTAAATTGTTGATGCCAAACGGTTGTATACAGCTAAACAAATGGGTAAATTTATAAATGTTAAAATATTACTGAAGAGATATGTGATCAAAAATTGGCTATGTGAATGAGTGATGCTATGTTCAGTCAATTAAAATTTATCAACTATTAATGCTGATAACAATGAAATAAAGAAAATACGTTCCAATATGTATTATGTATGGAATAAAGTTCTGTTTTAAGAAATGAAATATTTGATAAGATTTAATGAACAAATGTCCAGCAACAACTCAGGTTGGGATCATTTTTCAATCATATCTTAAATTCTCATTTGGTCGTTTTGTTTCAAATATTCAAAATCCCTCTATGGCGGTAGTGCGACGATATTATCATTTTCCGATTTCCTTTTTTTTCATTCATGACTTATCGTGTAATACCTTTACCGTTATTAATGATAAGAATCGAAGAAAATCCACTTAAATGAAATAGAACTATATTACAATACAAATTAAAGAAGCAATCTAGAAGTGGAGTTTTGATTATCATTGTAATCATTATCACTATTATCATTATCTGTAATACTATCCTCAGACTTGTAAATTGTTAATACACTTGAATAGTGTAACAGTATACCACTAACATCATTAAGTTATCAAGATTTTAATTTAAAAAGAAGAGAAAACAAGCATATCTATTTTCGTTTTTATCAATATACCACTTAAATATTAATAAAAAATAAGTTCGAAAATATTTTATAGGCTTAATTGTTGTTTTTGTTATTTCTTTTCTTTCCTTGCATTCTCTTCCTCTTTCCTTCTCTCTCTCTTTTTCTCTTTTCTCTATTCTTTCTTTTTTTCTTTTTACGAAAATGGGAAATTTTTGAAAATTGTGGCGAAAGATTGATTAATGATAAAAGACAATCGACAAGAATGATAGTAATTACATACACATTTAACAACAAATTGTTTCACCTTTCACTTCAATACGTAAAAATTTATTTATTTTCAAAATGAGAAATTCCATTTTCATTTCTTTATAAAATAAATGAAAATATTGTACATTGTCTTTCATTTCTATTGCTATTTTCATTTTCATTTCATGTTTCTTTTCTTTGTTTTTTGAAAAAAAAAAATCATTTGTTTTTTTAGTGCTATTTTTAAGATTAAAATATTTTGGTGAAATGATTTTATTTTTTCTTAAAAAGAGAGAAGTTTTCATTTTGATTTTAATATAACAATATTCCTTAGAATTTTGCAATTATTTAAATTCCATGAAGATTATCTGTTAAAACAAATATACAACAATAAATATGCTTAAGTATGTGTGCGTGCATGTATGTATGTTTGGTTTTGCGTATGCGCATGTGTATGTATGTATGTATGTATATGTATGTATGCATGTATTGGTAAATACGGCTAAAATTATTGAGGAAATTGTTGCCGAAACGAACAATTAAAATGAATAACTTATCCTCTGTTGAGAGTTACTGTAGTCGAAAGTAGATACATATGTACTGTAATTTGGAATTTAATACTTATAATATTTATATGAATATTTCAATCATTATGTATGATAGTAATAATTTCATGTTTTTTCCCTTTTTGTTGTTTAACAAAATATGTGAATAGTATAATATTGCATAAAAAAATAAAAACTAAATGAAAATTTTTATTAGAACTTTTTTTCAATGTAGAATTTGAACCTCGAATTTAAATTAAGTAATAATTTTCATCATTTTTTTTCCTTCAATAAAATGATAAATGAAATACTGGAAGAAGCTGCTAATGTTTTTTTTTTTTTTTGCTCTTTTATGTCATCATCAATTATACATGCTTGTCATCCTTTTAACTGATTGAATTATTGCTAAGAATTGTCAATTACAATCAATTTGTCATTTATCTTTTAAATATAAAGTGGAAATTTTTTATCTGAAATTTAATGGATGAAGGAAGAAGAAACCAATTATGTTATTGATTATAAAATTCCAATTTTTAACAATTATGTGCTACAGATATAACCTTTATCATTCATTATTATTACTAAATTTAATAATTATTAATTCGTAATGAAATTTATTTCAAACATTTCCAATTAAAAATGTTTTATTTTAGCCAATTTTAATGATGGATGAAAAAAAATTTTTTTTTGGTAATTTCTTTTAGTGCTAGATTTTTTGATAAATTGTTAAATGAAGATATTTTATTGCTGTGGAGAAAAAATAAAACATAAACTGAATTGGAAAATTGAGAAGTGGTACTTATAAATAGATACAATATTTATGACTTATAAAAATTCATTACTTGATTCAATTTAAAATTTAAACTAATTAAATCTTCAAATAGACATATGTATGTTACACAATAGCTTCATTTTTTTTTCTATTTTTTTGTTCAGAATAAATATATGCTTTGCAGTCTAATAATACCATTTTCATATCCAAATCTATTTGCTTAGTGATTACTATTTATCCTTTTTCATTCTTTTTCCCATATAATTTTTACCATTTTGTAAACAAAATAAATTATGCTTTCGATATTTTTTTGTTTTTTTTTTTTTTTTTAATTTTTCTATTTACTATTTGTTTTTATTTTTTTATTTTAAAAAAGCGAATTTTTTTGTTTTATTTTTTGATTACAATTTACTTTCTCTCTCTCTCCTAATCTTTATGTAAGTTTGTAAAAGTTTTTGAAAATATTCAAATATTATTGAAATGATAGCATATGAAATGTTCAAATGCCAATTAACATTCGTATTTTGATGCAAATTTTCAGCCATTTCAGTACGATATATTATTTGAAAAATGATGAAAAAGGAATGAATATTTTTTTGTAAATGAGAAACTGTGGGAGTAAGGATAACAAAAAATAAATTTAAAAAAAGAAAAAAAAACTGATTATATAAACAAGCAAAAATCAAAAAATAAGAATTCACAGTTTTATGGATGTGTGTGTATGTTAGATATAATTTATTCATTTAATTGTAAATGTAATATCAAATTTGTAAATGGAAAAGTCAAATTTTTGCAAATAAAAAAATGGAATTATCAATTTTTGGCTTATCAAAAATCTTAAATTTTTTGGAACAAATAGATTGATTTGAAAGTATTTTCCAGACATAAAAATCTTTAATTAAAAATTTCGGTATATTTGCGTGTATGTAACTTGTATTACTACTATTTATTATTATTACTATTATCATTGTCATTATCATCATATTATTTTTGTTACTGTATGTATAACTATTACTACTAGTGATTATTAATTAATAACCATTAAAAGGAATTTAGGAAGAAAAATAGATTTGTAAATTATAATACACTTTAGATTACATAATATTGGATGTGCTTCGACTAATTTAGCTAAATGATTAAATTATCGTTCAGATAGTTGTAAATTTAGTTAAAAGAAAATAATAGTAAGAGAAAAAAAAAGAGGAAAAAATTATTTCAAGTTTGAATGGCTATTACGGTCAATTTTATTACATTATCATTGAATAAACAAACATTTTAAACAAACAATTTTGACCATTCCTATATAAGCTTAAAAAATGTAATTATAACAAATATAAAGTAAAACCATTTTTTATACTAACAAACTTTTTATGTATTATAAAATAATAATATTGCTAATTATATACATATATGTGTATATAATTTACAACTTATTTTAACCCAATAAAATCTTTATAACTTTTAAATATTTGTGTTTGTGTATTAATAATTAATTGGTCATTAATAATAATTAGTATTAACAATAATAATAATAATAATAATAATAATGCAAATTATGCAGGTGTAATGTAAAATACAAAAAAAAAATAATAATAATTGTAAGAAAAGAGGAGGAGGAGAAGGGGAAAAATGATGAACGAATGAAGAATTGATTGGAAAGAAAAGGTAAGTAATGCGATGCGATCTATCATATCATTTGAGATACCATTGTTGATTTAGGCTATAATTGCATATCTCTCAGTTGATAGTATAGATAAATTATTGACATCTTTACCGCGGATTACGCTTCCTTTACTAATTATAAGTAATGCTCGTTAAGAATTAGTATTGTAGTAATAATAATAATAGTAGTAGTAGTAGACACGCATATACAGACATACACATACCACATAGCTATAACATACATGAATAGAGCCGATGATAGGGTGTTATCAGCAGCAAAACTATGGTTGCGATAGGAAGCAGGAAGAATGAGGTGATGACAGTGTTGGTGGTAGCCATATGGATGGTACATTTGCATATCGAATGTTCTCTTTCATTCTTTCCCTCTTCTTTCTTCATCTTTTTAACTTTTAATTGTATAGTTTAAATATTGACAGTAATAATAGTAACAGTAATAGTAATGATAATTGGGAAATGATTAATTTATGACTTTAATTATAAGTTGATAGTTTCACTTTTTTTGTAAAGGTTGGGGAAAAGGAAAAAAGTGTTTATAGTTAATAATGATAGTAATAATTATTATTGTAATTATTGTAATGATAATAATAGCGGAAATAATAATAAACAATTATATAATAAATAATAATAATAATGATAGTTAATTAATTATTTAAAATAGCAATGGTAATGATAATAATAGTAGTAATAATAATATAAACTAAATAACAATAAAAGTAATAATAGAAAGAAAGGGGATTGTGTGTGAGAAAAAAAAAAGTGAGATGAAACGAGGTGTGTTTTTTTTTTCTTTTGTATAAAATGCGAAAACTCTGACCGAGGATTACGGTAATGGAGGAAAGAGAATGAAAGAGAAGAGGTGAAGAGAGGAATAAATGAAAATTGATGAATTCCTTCCTAAGGAACGATGAGGGATGATGATGTGATCATTATGTGATCATCACAAATGAGACTTCTGGCATGTTTCTTCATCTCTTTTTTTTTTCGTATATGTCACTGCCATGCATTCATTATTTTCTCTCTTTCGTTTTCTTGTTTTCCTTCTTCTTTTGTTTCATTTTTGGTGTAAGTTAAATAGCTTCAAAGGCTAGCAAAAAAAAAGAGGAGGAGGGAGCTGCCAATAAATGATGAAAGAGAGGGAAGATGGAATAGTAGAAGAGAAGTAGAGGGAGGGAAAAGAAGCTTACGGGAGGAGAGGAGAGGGGGTAGAAAGACGTCATGCTCCGATGATGGACAGTACGGCTGAGATTGGAAAGACATATAGTTTTAACTGCTTTGGGAGAAATGGTGACCGTTTGGTTGAGTTGTGACCGACCTTTTGAGAAGTGCACGAAAGGGTGATAGCGAGGTACGTGTATTGCGTGTCCATGTCCGTATCCGTGTGTGTGTGTCTGTATGTGTGTGTGTGCATTTGTAAGGAGGGTGGGTTGGGCACAGTTTTCCTCCTCCCCTCGTTTTGTGTGCCCCCTCCCCTCTCCCCCTCTCCTTGCTTTCCCTCTGATAACGAGTTTAAGTTGGGGGGGTTGGATGGATGGATGGGTGGCGATAACGGAACGGAGTTGTGCCCATCAGTCGGTCGTCCCGAGAGAAGACATTACACCAAGTTGCTTGCCTCTCGCCTCGCCATCGTTCCCTCCGTGTGACGAGCGAACCCCCTCCTCCTCCTCCTCCCCTCTTGTGTGTCCTCTCTGCTGTCAACCTGCCCCCCTGTCCTCCCCCTCCACCTCCATCACCTCTCGATCATCATCAATCTGTAAATGGATCGGCCCATTGTTGTCAATTCGCTCCTCTGTTTTATTCACAATTACCGCCATAGCCTGTTACCGGAGCAATTAAAGGCGCTTCTCCACAATTACTTTTCAAAAAGCGCCCGATCAATGGCTCGTGCAACGCTTACCGAGCTTTTACCTTCCATATCATTACCGGAAATGGCTACGGCCACATATCCGGCAGACACAACTGATCCCGATGATCATGTTGATAACGACAGTGATCTGTTGTACTTGTACGACCGGATTACCGGTTCAGAACAGTCACCGGTATTTGTCGCCGCTGATCTGAATATCTTACCGCTTCAGCTAATTACCGACAAGGATGATTCGAAAAGTGAGCTGTTGCGAGAAATCCGCCAACTGAAACGGTTTATCCAGGATGCTCTCAACGGACGCGTTGATGAACCATCAATAAACCAAGCTGATAGGTATTTTTTCTCCTCTCTCCTCTTTTATACCTTATTCTTTACAAACGATTTTTTAAATTTTTAGATGAAATTATCATATTGCTAGAGACGCAATCACCCAATCTTCAAAATTAGATCTGTTTAACGGGCTACTTCTAATACTTGAACTTTTCATCTATTCATAAGCATATCTGTTTGCAAATTAAAATTGAAGTGTAATTGATAATTTTACAAATTTTCAACTTCTCTTCGAATTTTTCTCCTCATCAGATATTCATTTAATAATAAACATTTAATTTATTACAGTGGTGTACAAACAATATGTGAGAGACAGCCAGATTGTGACTTTCATGATCAATCATCATCTGGTTATTGTTTAACATCACCAAAATCAAGCTTCAAATCAGCCACCAATGCCTCTACATCATCACCAGAATTACCAGCATCAACAAGTTCAATAAGTAGTACACCATGTTCATCATTAATTCCAACAACGATGGCATCACCTGCTTCACCTTATCCGGAAAATAATCAAAGTATTATTGGTTTAAATAATAGTATGCTTGATAGTACACTTGCATTAAATGATAATGGTAGCCTAAGCAATGGTGGTAGTAATCAGGATAGTACGACCACTACCATAGCTAGCACCACCAATAATTATAATCGACGTAAACGTGATGGTAGTGGTAATCGTCTTGATGCTATGATTCGTAAATTAGCTAGTCGTCAAAAAGAAAAAGAAGCTGCTGCAGCTGCAATATTAGCTAATGGATCATCTGGTATATCCATGTGTTCCGGATTAATCACATCAACAATCTCATCATCATCATGCTCATCATCATCATCATCATCATTATTATTACCATTATCATCATCATCATTATCATCATCCATTACCATTACTACTACTACTGCAAGCTTAGTGGTACCACCGGAACAATTAACACCACCGGCTAAGGCTATTTGGCATACACAAATGATTGATCCGGTTGCATATGTCAGTATGCTTCGTACAATGTCCGGTGCTGCTGCTGCAGCGGCGGCGGTAACTGCTATTTCGTCACCCTCATCAATCTTTCCATCAATCAACAAAACGATGCAAAATGATCATCGGTAAGTTAAGTATTTTATCACACTTTACATTTCTCTGTTCCGGTTTTTACCTCTTTTTTCCTTCCCCTCTCTTCCTCTCTTCAACCATTTCAAGTATGAGAGAGAAAACAAAAAAAAAACTAACATTATTTAATATCTAAATGGTAATGGGTAATTTTAATTTTATGATTACGATTGTAATCATAATTATGATTATGAGAGATGATTATTCTTCTGTTAATCAATTCGCACACCATTCATTTCTTTCCGCTGTTTTTTTTTTTTTACCTTGTATTTCTGTGTTTTTCATTTTCTATTAATGGTCGTCGTCTTGACTCTTGTTTTTTTTCTGATCTTGACTACGATCCTTTTCCTCTGTCTCTCACTCTCTCTCTCTCTCTCTCCTTTCATGTTTTTCATCTTATGATTTATTTTTTTGTAATCCTAAAATTCTATATTTTGTATTTATAATTATTACTACTCATATTTCTTTTTTCTGAATGGAAATGTTAGTTGTTCCAATTTTTCTCACTTATAAAATTTAATTATTGCTTTTCCGCGAATTTTTCTAAGATATTTGAAAAAAAAAAAAGGACAGCAGAAGGATACGCTAAGTAACTAACGAATTATATGACATAAAATTCATTTTAATTAAATAATTTTTAACATAATGACTGATTTGTGCAATTTTTCATTATTATTATCATTATTATTATTATTATTATTATTATTATTATTATTACTTATTGTTATTACTACTATTATTATATTAATTATTACTCTGTGTGTTTTTGTTCTGCTGCAGAAAATATTTAAAGATTGTTTGCAGTTTCATTTTTCGCGATTAATGTGATTACCCTTGGGAGGAGCAGTAGCAGATTGTTTTAAAATTGAAAAGAAAAAAAAAAGAAAAAAAAGAAGAAATTCTAAGCAGCTCGTTCCGACCGCACGATTGTTCGTTTAATATCGCTTACCTTACAAAATGAACGGCCATTCCTATTTTGTGAAATTAAAATTTTCAATAATTTAATGAAGTTTACAAATTTTGTCCGTCTTTTGGTTCCTAATATTATTGCTACAGTATTTACATCTTTATTATTATTTTTATAATTGTAAATATCGCTATATATAGTTAATAGACTTACTACATCCTAACAACTCCATCATATAATTATTGATAAAACCATATTGTCATAGCAACTTTTTATTTTTATTCTTTTGTTATTTTTATTTTATCGTTTATCAGGTTATTAGCTAATTATCATTATCATTTCTTCTTATCAGTATCTGCTATTGTTATTTGTATAATACTGTTTTTTTTTTAAGAAAAAAGAAAAGATTGAAATAATGTAAAATATTTAGGAAAAGGTAGTGGTAGGAAGAAATTTATGAGAAAAAAATGTTTTAGCAAAAAAAATTAAATTAATTACTTGTATTCAATCAAAAATTCATTGTAGTAATAGAATATTTTA
This sequence comes from Brugia malayi, assembly GCF_000002995.4. NCBI lineage: Eukaryota > Metazoa > Nematoda > Chromadorea > Rhabditida > Onchocercidae > Brugia > Brugia malayi. Next base: position 11,296,010 of record NW_025062479.1, read on the forward strand.
GAGAAACTATGGATTATATAATTACAAGAATAATTTAAATAGAAAAAAATGTAAGAGTTGAAATCACAAATGAATGATATAGGGAATACCAATGGTGGAGATAGAGGGATAATGAAGGGAAGAAAAAAAAAGAAAAAGAAAGAGAATTGATCTGAAAACTAGCTTATTCTCTTTTTTCCTCTCTCTCTTTCTCCCTCTCTTTCTTCTATGATATATTACAATATTGATGAAAGATATCATAAATTGATGATAGTCATCCTATAATTTAGTACGATTGCATTGACTTTTTCTGTCATTAATATTATAGTAATTTATTTGTACTATTTGTTGATTATAATATAATATCAACACAGTAATGACATTTATATATTATCATATTAATATTATAATTTCTTGTATACTAATTACTATCGTTATTTTCCTTATTTATACTAATACTACTGTCAACAATAATTATTAATATAATAATAATTAATTATTATTATTACTTATCACTTCTTTAATAAATATTTTACTGCTTTTATTAACATAATTAATTGCTACATTTATAGGAAGACTTATAAATTAGATTATTTATAATGCGCGAAACTACCGTAATTTACACTCAAAAATTCTATTAAAACTCATTTCGTCTGTGTATGTCTGTATATTGGTGAAAAGTTTTTGAAAAATGATGTTCCGACAACATTCCTGAAAATCCTGTTACATACCATATACCTCCTCTTCTTCCTTCACCTCCTCCTCCTCCTTCTCCTCTTGTTGCTCCTCTTCTTCATTCTCTACATCCTCATTCTCCTCCTCCTCTTCCTCATCCTTCTGTCCTCGTATTCTCTACGTCCTTTATTAGTTTTTTTTTTTTGTTACTACCGTAATTTCCTCCAAAAACTTTTGTAACAGAATGTCAATTTCCATTATTTCGAAATTGAATAACCTTCTTCCCCTTCTTTTTTTTGTAGTTTTTAAACAGTATTAGATAAAGTTTTCCATAACATCAATTTCAAAAAAATTTTCAGATTTCACTTCTCCTTATCAGTTTGTTATGTGTAATTTTTAACTCTAAGAGATATCAGTTTCATATTTCATCAAATCATTGTTGAAAATTTATAATTTACATATTGTTTCAAAATTCACTTTCTTTAAAAAAAAAAAATAAGGAAAAAGAAAAAGCGAAAGTTCGTGATTCGAATTGTAAATTCTATTCTGTTCAATATTTGGCTTTTTCTTTATTGAATTGGGAAGGTAATGGCGGAAGAGGACGATCATACTTTTAAATTTGGAAATGAAGCATTAGATGTTGAATGTTTAATTTGATTAAATTATCGTTTTTTCTTTTCAGCTATTCTACAATTTTAATCTCTTGAAATAATAGATTACCTGTCTTCAAATTATCTCTCTTCCTCTCTTATTTTACTTCAAAACATTTTATTTATCAGCTGTGAATTATTGGAATATTTTAATAAGCATACAGTCGATTAATTTTTAATTTCATAATATGATATAATTACTACTGAAAGTTACAAATTGATTTTTTCATTTTAATGGGAGGTAAATGAAATGCTAGAGAAGAAAGCGAAAACGAAAGAGATAGAGACTGGATGAATTTGTCTTAATTTATGATAATAATTTAAAAAAAGAAAGAGAAAAACGACGAAATCTCGCGGTTATTTTGTTAAATTCTTTTAAATTATCATTTCTGATTATTACTAAATTTAAGATGTCATTCTTGATCATTAACTGAGAATTTATTAGTTTTATGACCATAAATTTTGAGTATTTCTATTGAAACAAAATCACTTATACGTAATTTACTTAAATGTACTTCGTTCAATTTTACAATTCATTCCCTCCTATTTTCTTTTCTCTCTCTTCCTTCACACCACTCTTCTTCCAATTTTTTTCTTTCTTTTTTTAATAAAATGGATGGAAATAATGAATTAATGTATCTCATTTGCCGTAACTGAGGTGCAATTATTACATCATTCTGCAATATATCAGAAAAAGGATTTTTTTTTTTTTTTTGTATGTAGTATTTAGAATTATATTAAAACTTCCCTTTTTAAAAAGAAAAAAAATGAAAGAAAAAATTCTTCAAAACAATATTCTTTTAACGTAAAATGACAGAAATTTTTATTAAAAAAACGAAAAGAAACTAAAAAAATTTTGGCTTTTTTTTATTGCATTAAAATGTTAGACCGCATTATTTAAATGGTTATTTGTTTGAAATTAATTATAATTTCAAGAAGTAATAAAACTTCATCCTAGTTAAATTTTCACTTTTGTTTATTATTTTCCAATTCTCAGTAATGCCTTTATCAAATTTTCTCTCTGTCAGTTATGTAAAATAAAAATTGTTGTGAAGGAATTTTAATTTATAAAAATTTTACAAAATTAAATTTATTTTATTATACTTATGTATTTTACTCATCCCATCATATTACTTTTATTTGCATCTTACTTCTATTTCATGCATATTTGTAGCAAAATTATTTTATAAATCATTTATATACCATATATTTTATACTGCTGTAAAAAAAAGGAGGTAAAAAGAAGAAAAAGTTGAAGTTAAGAAAATGCGGGAAACAAATGAATGATAGAGTTATTACAGCACAAATCAAACATATTTGATAATGTTAGTCTGAGGAACTTTTGACCTTGTCATCTATCAGTTGATAAAGTGTTTAAAGAGAATAAATGGGGAAGTATCTTCATTTTTCAACCTGTTTGTTCATTAATTTCTTTTATACTTATATAAAATGTGCCTTCTTTTTCTTTCTATTCCCTTCTCTCTTTCTCTTTATATCCTCCCCATTCTCTCTGTCCCACTCATATTTTCATTCTTTCTTCCTCTGATTTCTTCTTTCCTTTTTTTTTTTTCAAAAAAATTAATGAATTATTATTTTTTTTTATATGTACTATAATTATGATTATTAAATAAACTTTTAAGAATTCAAAAAGTGAAATAATGAAATAAAATAATTATACTTCGGAGATTTTTTTTTCGAAAATTGATATTCAATTTTTTTTTTCTTTGCGATTATCAAAATAGAAAATAAGGTGTAATTACTACAAACTAATTATTAATTAATTATATTTGACAGTGTTGCTTAGTTGTAAAGTGTCAAATAATAAATAAGTTTAAATTGATAAAATCGACAATTAGCGAAAATAGTTAACTAGGCTAATGATCATTATATTGTATCATTCAGTGGTTAAGATCATAAATTTGGTGAAATTGTTGGACAACTAATGATTTTTATCAGTAATGTATTAGTGGTGCTTTTTTTTCTTTTCTTTCTGAAATGTCTGATTAATTAAGATGATAAAATTTTCTTTTCTCCGCATCATCTCATCCCTACGTTTTTCTTTTCCACTTAAAAAGTCCCAAGGTCATATCCGGTTAATAAATACGTTTGGCATTAATTTCGTTTAATTGACTTGATAATTGAGTGCTCTATATTCATTGGTCATTATTTGCACTTTAAAAAAGTATGAAATATAAAATTATATAAAGTTAATACTAATTTTTTTGTATATTAATCGAAAACTTAAATTTTTGGGTGGATTATTTTCGGTTTCTTTTAGATTATAAGTGATTTTAATATAAGAAAAATATCTTTGATTTGCGCTAGATAAATTATTGCTTTTTTTTAACTTGAAAATTAAATAGAGGAACGATTTTCACCTCTTTTTTTTTTTTTTTTTTTCAGTTCCAAGAACGATTCCGTAACGGAATTTGGTGATAGCTTAGAAGATGGAAGTATTGAATTGGCTGAAAAGAATTCAAATGAATCAAGTCCTTCACCAAGCGATTCATCCAATAATGTAGATGATACCATGTATACTGCTGCTGATCTCGGTTATTATCTTATATTAATTTTAATTTATTTGAAAATGCAAAAAGTATTAAATGAGAAAGGTAAAAAAAAAAAATGGATTTAAAAGTCTGAGAAGTCACATCCAATAGTTTTTCTACTCGAAAAAAAAAAAAAAAAATGTTTTTTCATGAATATTAAGTTTACACAATATTTCAGTCGAGTACGATTTTTTTTTTTTTTTTTTTGAACAGTTCAAAATTTGATTTCAGAAAAAAAAGAAATTTTAGAAAAACAATTTATATTAATTTGCCTGAAATGTAATTTCCATAGTTAATCTGTAAACATTGCTTGCATTAGTTTCTAATAATTCACAATTGTCTAAACCTTCAATAATTGATAATTTTAAATGTGGAGTTGTTCAGGAAGAATTTTCTTTTCTTTTCTTTTGCTATAGATTTCAAACTTTTTTTGTTACAAATTTCAAATTCCTTTTTTTTATTTTTAGCAGAGAAACCATTCACATGTGAACACACCAGTTGTCATAAGCGATTTGCAAATAAATTTTTATTGAAGAAGCATCAATTTATACATACTGGATTACGGCCTCATTGTTGTCCATTCTGTGGCAAAAGGTATCAGAAAGATTTTTTTGCCTCATTTTTTCTTTTTCTAAAAGTAAAATATACGGCAAAAGGTATCAGAAAGGTATGTATATATACTCATATGCTGAAACAAAGGTTAAAGTGGACGATATTTTCTGGCCATTCTAAGATTTCTAAAAATTTGATGTTAAATTTTCTGAAACTCCCAAAATATTCTAATATATCAATATATATCAATGTAATAACATACATGTGGAATAGTTTTTTTTTCTTTCTTTTTTTTTTTTTTTTTTTTGTGACATTTAGAAATAAATAAAACGTGAAATGACATAAAACTATAAAATCTTTTTATAGGACCGATATGTAAGTTAGCTTTGAATTTGATATATCAAATATTTTTTGACATTATTGTTCATCTTGTTACAACAGATTAATTGATATTCAAATTGGGTACTTTTTGCTTTTTGTTTACTTCAGGTTCAACAGAAAAGATAATTTATTACGCCATAAGAAAACACATATTGCTAATGCTTTGGTAAGTATTATTCTTTTTACTTTAACATGTATATATGCTTATATTCTTTTCTTTTTTTAATTAAATTAATTATTGGAAAATTATGATTATGGTATTTAGATATTCATGTTATGGTTGTCGTATACCAATAGTAATAGTAATACAAGTAGTAGCAATAATAGTGATAATAATAATAATTATTATTATTACTAATTTAATGAAATTACCTTTTTCAGTTGATTAATCAAGAAATTTCGTGCAATTTACTGTAACGGACTGTAATAGTTTAAAATAAAAAATATTAAAATAGGCTGTAAGTGTAATAGACTGCAATAAATTACTGTAATAGTTTATCATCATGTAGTTACTAGTAGTGAGCTTTGGTCATTACAACTTTCCCAAACTTTAATTATTATGATAAAATCAGATTATTTATGAATTATCAGTGAAAAAAAAAAGAGAAATGATGGAATATTTTATATATTTACATTTAAAAGTTTGTAAAATATTATTTCAACTTTTCTTTCTTGTTTTATCGTCCTGAAAAAAAATTTTTTTTTTTAAGAAGCATCTAATTGAAGGGTACGGACATAACAAGCGCATTAAGCAGCGATGATTTCTTGCTACGCTTGGGCGCTGATAAACCAACAATTAAGCTTGACAATGAGCAAGAAGAGGAGAGCGAAATTTGAAAATTTTGAGCGAAAAAAAAGAGAGTCACATGTGTTTATCATTGCTGAAAATAACTTCTTTTGGAGGGCACAGAGTTGTTTATCAGTTTAATTCAGTTCTATTTTCAGTTTCACGTTTGGAATTTTAATTAATTAATTTTTTTTTTCAAAATATTACTGCTCCATTTGTTTGCTGTTTAATCTTTTTTCATTTGTTCCGTTAGTTTCTGTTTTTTTTTTTTTTTTTTCATATTTAACATAAAAAAAAAAAAAAAAAAAAAAATGCTATATTTTGCTTGTACATTTTGTAATACGATAAAATTTTAAGGTTATAAAATGATTCGGTATTTTATTTTTTCTCTAATGTCGGAAATTTATTCAAATTTTCAGCTGTTATATAATAGATTATAAAATTTTAGGAATTCCTTTTTTCTTTTTTTTTTTTTTTTTACTATGGCGGGTATGTTTTAAATTTATTTTATATTAAGATATATCCCTGCAAAAAGTTTTTTTGCAGTGTAATTTTATTTTTTGCTGCTATTTCAACTATCATGTTGCCATTTCTATCAATTTGATAATCCATTGAAAATATGTGCCATTATCGCTTTTTCCGGAAGTTTTTTTCTGGAACATCCATTTTTTATTTTCATTTCTTGCAATTTCTATTACAAATTCAAATATTTTATTCAAACTTTGACTTCATTGATTTTTTTTTTTTGGAATTTTGTTACTAAATTGTTTCTTTTTCATTTATTTTTCTACCAGTTATTTGTTAGCACTGTTTTTCTATTTATTTTTATCAATAATTATTCATTATATTCTTTTTCCTCTTCTTCCCCTTCCATCCACAAGTAAAAGAAAAAAAAGTGCTTTCTGTAAAATGTGCCTTCTCTTTTCGTAGTGTTGCCATTATCACCGTTATGATATGATTATCTTCACTATCCTTATCCTATCACTACTGTCCAGTTAATCATCAGTACATGTCGAAAATAATGTGCCTTCGTCTGCGCTGGACGCTCAATTTGTCTTTTATTTTTTTTAAATTTTTTTCCCCTAAAATTATCAATTTATTTCTTGATAATCGAATTATTTCATCTCGGTTCAAACAATAATCCTTGTATCATTTTATTGGTATTTTATAGTTTTTTTTTTAAAAAAAATCTTCATATTATAAAAACGATTCTTATCTTTGTTTGTCTGTTTTTTCTTTTCCTTGCAGTCTTTTTCTCAGAATCTAAGCTCTACAAAACGAAAAGCCCACGAAGTGAGGTGGTTACTATAAAATGAAAGACTTTTCTTTTTCTTTTCTCGTTTTTTTTTTTAATTGAAGCAAACAAAAGTTAAAAATAATTTAGTTATTATTATGCGTATTAATTTTAATCAGAAATGCAAAATTTATAATTACATTATATGGATTTGAATATATATATTGAAGTCAAATATTTTTAGATGAAAATTTAAATTTAAAAGTTATTTTTTTAAAATGGGACAGTAAAAGAAAAGGCATGGTTTATATTAGATGAGCTTATGATTCTGAGAAATTTTTGGCGTAATACACCAAAGTTTGTCTTTTTTTCGTTTAAATATTTTTTTATTGTATTGGACAATTTTTTTCCGGAAAACTGTATATTATAATGGTGATGGAATCAGGAACGAGATTTTATGGCTTCTGCTTCATTTTAGTTGTGTATATGTGAATATAAATAAAGGTATGGGTAAAAGGCGTGGGTACAGGTGTAGGTATAGGTGTAGGTTTGTTTGCGTTTTTCATTGTGAACTGTGTGATATGGAACATTTTTATTTGTGCAAATTTGATAATGCCTTTTTTTTGCATTTGCCTATTTTCAAAGGAGGGTTTGAAATTTTCATTTCAATATGAGATGGCATTAAATTCCGTGTTATGCTGTTTAATGCAACTAGCTGATTCATTCCTTTTCCAACTATCTCTTTTCTTTCTCCTATTTTCATCTTTTTTTTGAAAAGATAATGGTTAATTGAAGGGTTTGAACACCGAACCTTCATTGATTATGAAAAGTCAGATAAAGATTTCTTTTTAATTTAAATGAATTTTTATTTATTACCAAAAATGGTAGGAAAAGAGGGAAGAAATCGGAAGAGAAAAGGAGGTAAAAAGAAAAGAGAAAGATAGGGAAATTTTAGTCATATTTATAGTTTTCTTTTTTTGATTAGAAAAATATCATTTATCATAAAAGTTCGGTAATTAATTGAAAGGGTTGGGAGAGGAAAAGGAAGAAAGAAGTTGTGAGGAGTGAATATTTTAGAGAAAAAAAAATGATAGTAAATAAATGGAGATTTTATTTGGAGAGAGGATAAAAGAAAAGAGAGGGGGAAGAAAGGAATAAAGCAGTACTTATTTAATCAGAATGAAAAGAGAAAGTTTATGATTGGATGAATAGAAGGATGAATATAAATGAGATAATGATAGATTGATAAGGACTAAAATAAATGATTGAATTGCTTTCAGGAATAAATTCCAGATAAATGTGAGGTAGTTCTTCTATTTTATCTCTTCATCTTCTCCTCTTCCTCCTCCCTTATATCGTTTCTCTCTCGCTTTCCGTACCTCCTTTTCATCCATCTGTTTTTTCTTTTTACTGTTATAGCTAAGTCGGAAAAATTGTTGATATGCTTTCCTTCTGAATACGATTAATTTGCATGGCGCCCTTTCCTTTCTCATTCCTACTATCTTTTGTGATAAGGTATGGTTTTTGGGATGAAAGAGTAGAGAGAAGTGTGGAAGAGAAGGAATGGAAGAGGAAGAGGAGGAGGATGATAGTGAGAGGAGGTGGTGGAGAGAGGTGGAGAAGGGGGAAGAGAGGAGGGAAGAAAAAAAGGAACTATTTTGAAATGAATAAACAGCAAAGCTAGTGAAATATATTTTGTAGATTGGATGATATGAGGGAGTTTTTTTTTATTTTACCATTTATTTTCCTTCTATTTTATATCCTTTTTTACTATCTTGATTTTTTTTTTTTGAACGTAATTTTAAAAATGATGAATGAAATGAAACAAATGGAATGAATGAGAAGGATACTATAAAGATGATAAAATAATATTTATAATTAGAAAATAAGGGTGGAGTAAATTTTATTTATTCTTGTTATTGCAGGAGAAAAAAGCAGTGAAATTTGAGGAATAACTCAAATTATCAATAGGCAAAAAAAAAATAATGACAAAGGATTTCTGAAGTTATTTGAAATGTTTTGAGTAGTTGTAAAAGCGCAGCCATTGGTTATAATAATAATATATATCTAAAATTGGATTGAATTGTATCTCTTTGTTTGTTTTGTTTGAAATTAGTCTCGGAATGATACGATATGATTAGGATAGGAGGAGAGATAAGATAATGCGATAATTGTAAAATGCTTTACATTTTTTTATTTCTGATTACTTTACAAGTAATCAAAAATAAATTACTTTGATTACTTTACATCTTTGTGATAATTGATTTTTCTTTTTCCTAATCACTAGTTACTCTTTCTTCTAATCAGTATGTTATCATTCGGATAATTTTAGATGACCCAAATTTATTTCGTTATTTATTTCGTTTTTGTTTTTTTCCCTTCAATTGATTTCTTGATATTTAAAAAAAAGAAAGTCTGATTCTTTTTTTTTTTGACTATTCAAAATTTATGGATAATTTTCTCTGTCTCCTTTTTTCTCTCTCCCCCTCACTTAGATGTGCCGTTTATTTGCCATTTGTTCCTTTTTTTTTTTTGTTTTCACTAATATATTTGTGTTTTTTCCCTTCTCTTATGTTAACTAATTGCATTATCTTACATTAATTGTTTTTTTATGTATTAAAAAAGTGCATAAATTTTGTGTGCAAGTTTTTGATTTCCATTCATTATATATATATATATATATATTATACTTTACTTAATTTATGGTTATTTTAATTTACAGCTTGGTGTCATTTTAATTTGCTTGCACTTGCAATAAGGGATAATTTTGAAAAGAGACAAAGTATATCAATAAGAGGAGAATGAAGAGTAAATACCAAATGATTGAGTTAAAGTCAAAGTTGTAAAATTGTTAATTAAGCCATGCAAGAGAAAGGTTTTTTGTCATTATTTGCTATTTGGTTGATTATAAATTTGTCAAAAAGGTATCCATGAGTTTTGGTGATTTTGTCAACTCGATTAAATTGCCATCAACTTTTGAGTTATCGAGAATTTTCGTAACTTCAGAGGAATGTGGTAATTTGATATCAGACCGGTGGTGATAGGTAGTAATATTTCGTTCAAGAAAGAATGATGAGACTGTCGCATAAAAGGCATTCTAACCTCGTCTTCGCCTCGTCTTCATTATCCCCTCTCCTTGCCACCCAAATTGTCATCCTTCTTCCGTGAAACCTCGTCCCATCTTAATATAGTCTATTTCGTTTCTCTTACCTTAAAATATCCCCTCCGGCTGTTCAAAAACGCTCCTTTTCTCAGTTGCTGTAATACTGTTGGAGTGAGAGGAGGCCGGGAATCTCGATTTATGTCGACCTCAATTACTTTTGTTTTCTTTGCTACCCGTTTACCTCTTTCATTTAATTTCTCCCTATTTTTAAAATCTAATTTCTTAGTTATACAGAATATATATATATATATATACATTTTATGTCATATTATAATGAAATGAAATATTACTGAAATATTGAACAAGTTCAGCTGGCATCAGCAACTATACTGAAATATAGTATGGTATGATTCACTAATGGTACTAATATTCTTGCCGTAATAAGTCTGTGGTAAAATATGAATCATTAATTTCCACCGCATTACAATATTATAATTTGGTTGTCGCTTTTAATTCATTTTAGGTTAATAAAACGAGACTGCAATTAAACGAAGTTTACAGCTTTCTAATATGTTTAATATTGTTTTAAATCAATTTTACATATTCTTATATATATATATATATATATATATATGTAAAGAGTAACTGATTGGAGAACACAACTTGGAATGATAATACAGTTTTTTGGGGGCTAAATCCTATGGTTTAATTTTTAGTCATTGAAAAAAAGAAACAGAAATGAGAGTGATAAATACACCTGCTTATTAAAAGCTAACAAGGTAAGGTTTGATCTGAAATAATTAAAAATGGATTAAAATCTATTTTAGAGTTTGTCAGTTTAAAAATTAATTGCTTATCGTTTTAGAACAAGGCTGAATCGATTTTTTAAATGGATTCCGTAAATTTTGAAAAATTTACACAATTCTAAAATTTGGCATTTCGTAATGCATCGTCAGACCATAATGGAATTTTGTTTTGCGGTTGGCAGGAGAGGAGGAAAAGGAGGAAGGGGTAGAGGGAATGGGTGAGAAAGGGAGGACAGAGGGAAGCGATGAGGGGAGTAGGGCGGAGGAAGTAGCAGGGTGACAGGAAACTAGGAAGTGGTAGAGGAGGAGATTGTGGAGGGGATTTTACGGATACCGAAAGAGTTAGAACGAGAGGATAGAGCATAGCAAGAGGGATTGAGGACAACCCATCGGGATTTTCACCCGACCCCGTTAAACCATCAACCAACAAATATTACAACGACGGAGAGATTTTGATTGAGCTGGAGGCGATATTTTTAGACGAATGAAGGTGTAGCAAGCAGTACCTGATGAAAAATTTTTGTTAAATAGTCTCGATGCTCATCACTTTCCTGTTGGTCAACAAATCAGTTGACAAAATTTCATTTCTTCAATACCGTCCTTCTCTTTCTCCTCGTCTTCCTCCTTTGACACTTTTTGCTGATAACCTCTGAACAATATTTAATGATGTGATACAAAATGGTGATGATAATTTGATGATTCTCGTACCTATATGAATTGTCAAACAATCATTTAGTCGGTCATATTGCCCTCTATACTCTTCCCTTTCCTCCATTGCAATCATCTCAATCTTTACAATCATATTTTTCGAGTTTGAACTGGAGTTAGTCAGGGATAGTGGGAAAAAAAGGAGGGAAAGTAAGAGCGGGTAGTAGGAGGATAAGAAGAAATGAAAAATCAAATTACTGATTACTTTTTTTGTTTTAAAGGAACATCTTTCCTTTCTTTTTTCATTTTATTTTCCTTCCTCAAAATTGTCAATTTCTCTCCTTCAATCCGGAAATATTTCAATTAAGTGCAGAATATAAAGAAGCTAAAAGATAGAAGAGAAGAATGAAAGGAATTTCAATGTTTTTGAAACAAATCATCTACCACATTAACTAATGACAACAATCCTTCATCTTTTATGGTAGTGTCCCTCCTTCCTCTCTCTAATTCCTCTTCCTCCTGCACTACATCGCCCTCATTTCACAATTCCGTTGAACTTTACACAGTTCCTTTCCAGACAACAATCATTTATTATTAATTTACCTTGCGAATCGAGAAATCGCTTCTGTAAACACTAAAATAGCACAACCCTTAAAAGTTATTTGAAATTCATCAATTAAATGTTAAAATTAAAAAGTTACGGTTGAAATGACAATATAATAAATCTTATCAAAAACAAAACCAGCCTTTATCTTTCACTGATTACCAGAATTAAATTACAAGACATTTCAGGCTTACAGATATGAAGAACAGATGAAGAAAATAATGGAAACATTCTGATTACTTTATAAATCTTTTATTCTTTCTATTTTTTTCTCTTCCTTTCCCTCTCTCTTTTCCTTTCTTTTTCTTCTCATCTTTTGTTAAAAACTTATGAATACTAAAGATAAAAGAGGAAGAAAACAAGAAAAAAAGATCTGACAAAATTAAAAGTGAGTTATTAATTTACAGTGAATACGGATATATATATATATATAAAGTAGTATTTTGTGATATATATCAGAAAGTAGATTTAATCATTTTAAACAAACAATTCTACCAAATGTTACAATATATATATTATAATACCAACAATAATAATAATATCATAATAATAAATGAATGAATAAATAAACATGGAAATAATAATACAGTTGCAAAATACAATGATATGTTTTCCTAATATTGGTAATTTTTCAAATGATTTCTTCAAAAACGCCTTCAAAAATGATTAATTGTTAAAAGGTTATAAAGAGGTTATTGTAATTTGATAATAAACAGACATTTCAAGTAGAATTTTGGAAGAAATTAAATTCAAAAATCCGAATATTTTACTCTATCACTGGGAAGCATTTTGCACAGCGACCTCGATTAGAGTTAGCGTAGCTAATCCAGAATGATTCTCGATTTTCTCGTTGTGTTGACTCTGAGGTGGTTGTTTGTTGGCTATTTCGAAAAGATAATTGATTTATTTCTGAATTAATCAATTAAATTACAAATGGTATAATAATTTTAATAGTTTTCTTCATTAAACGAAGTTTGGAATATATTTTTAGTTCATGTTGATCGGATTAAAATGCAAGTATTTTGATGCATCTGAAGCGGATTTTCTCTCTGCGCTATTCAGTCTATTAGCCGCTATTTCGTTAAGTCATTTCTGTTATATTTCGTAACAGATTTTCTTTTCTTTTTCTTGACTTTTTGTAGCAAAAATGTTTCAAAATGATGCAAAGAATTTGTCGCTGTCCGTAGTGACAACACTGATCAATATTAGTAGGTATTTAATACGATAAATATAGTATAATTCACCTTGACTAATTCTATATGGATTTTAGACCAATCTCAGGGTTTATTATATTTCATTAGTTGAGATTATTATGGTAAAAGGATGAAACTTGTTTCACTAGTTTTTTTCATGGATTATTTAGTACCAGAAATTTGTGATTTTTTAGATAATTGGTATTTTAGGCGATCTGTGCTTTAGTCAGTGATGAGTGGATTCGCATCAATGATAACAGCAAAGAAAGCCGAAATGTAGCTCAGCTGGATGACAACAGTTCAGTGCGCAGCGATAACCATTTCAGTTACGCTTCATCGTTTGCACAAGCGGGTCGCTGCAAAGGGTTTTTTTTTAATGTTTTTGAGATCTTGGGAGTGTTATGTTCTGTGATATCAGAACTTTTAGAATAGATCGTCTCGTATATTGATGACGAATTCATTCTTGTGGATTGATGATTTATTTCTCTTGCACTAACTTATTTAAAGACGTTTCTGAAGCTCAAGCATGTATAAACAATGAGAACTGGAAACTATTTTGAGCCAGAAAAAGAGAATATATCAGAGCAATATCCTGGTGTACTTATGTAAACTTAAGCTGAAAAGAACTGGTAAGTAGGAGATTGACTTTTTTCGGCACGCGTAGTAAATTTAGCCAATCAAATTGGTTCAAACTTTCTGGATTGTAAATTGGTGGAAACATGACAGAATAAGCCTAAAAAAGGATTAAAAAAGTAGTGAAATCTTGCTGCAATTAATGATGTGGATGTTATGAAAATGCTGGAAAAATCTGCAATACTTTTTAGTTTTTGGAATCTGAACTAAGAATATTTGCACGGGAATCCAGGTTTATTACCACATTTCGTAACTATTTTGAGTTTATAGGGTTGACATTCGACATTTCTGGCGTACCGCTAAATTCGGATTCTTTGTAAATATGAAAGGTGTTTATCATACAACATATCGCTTTGATGGAAATGGTTATTCAGTTTTCTACCTAGTTTTTATCTAACTTTTAAAATTTATTCTAATCGTAGCACTTCAATAACTGTAATCGGAAAAAAACTGATAGAAAAAGTTGTTAAATGTGTGGAATTACTCGCATACATTTTCGTAAATTTGTAACTTGTCATATATAAGTATAGCGAGTAGCACAATTTTTGATTAAGTTTGCATCGTAATGCATTCTACTCATTTTTTTTTTTATCTTGGGATCTCAAATTGTAATTTTCTAGTCTTTTCCTCATAATCCTGTTTTGCAGTGCGTATGGATTGTCTCACACCTTTGATCGCCAATTTATTCTATGTCTTGATCGCTTTCTGTTTTGTTATTGTTGTAAAATCCACTTTAGCCTGCATTTTGAGCACCATTTCAACATCATCAGGATTTCTTAATTGGCTTAAGCGAAATACAATCCTCGAAATGAGTAGCAGTAAGCTGTTCCTATATTTCTCGAAAGTCTTCGAGTGCATACTTCAAAAACTTTAGAAGAAACATTGAAATTTCAGTGATGCTGGCAGTGTTAGCGTGTATAATAACTTTTCTTATGGGAGCAATGATTTATTCGATGAATCCATTTTCGGGTGTAACAGTAGGAGCAGGATCAGTGTCCATTGCAGTAAGTGGCGTTAGCTCATTTTTTGCTGCAGCAGTAAGCTTGCGAAGGTGATTTTTTTTTTTCATATGATAGTCTCGGTATATATAATTTGAAACTCAACAGGAAAAATGAGTTTTTGTAAAGTTCAGAAAAATCCGTAATTTACATTTGCCAAAATGTTTCTGCTTAATAAAGTTCTTGAAAAATATTATGATCCCGATTTAAAATATATTCAAATGTTCATTGCAGAAAATATAGTGTCGTTCGACAAAGACGCCTTGAAAATCAACGTCTGTTATGCGCTCGTTCATTTCGTGCATGGAGGGAAGTTGGGCGCCATTCTGAGGACATGCGACCAATCATCGATTTTGAACGTTATCTGGATTCGTGGGCGACACCAGTTGATTCTCCATAGGACAGATCATTTTCAAACTTCTTGGTGTATGTGTTTTGATACTTGAGAAATATGGTAATTAAAAACAAGTATATATAACCAACATTTTGAATACTGGATGGTATGGTCAAACATCAATCTAAAGGGAGTAATCTTGAGAAGCTTTTTGGTACTAGTTCTTTCTGACATATCGTTATTCTGTTATCCTAAGGTCTGTATAATCTTCATAATTGTTGTTTATTAGCTTTGAGCTTTTTCTTAATGTTTTAGTTATTTCAGGATACTAAATCTTTTTGTTTGCATTTGCATTAACGTTCTTGTATGGCAATGCGTTTTTTCGAGATGACCAAATGAATTAAGCTTCAACTAATCGTTTCGTAACATCTCGATGCAGTTTTTTGACATTTGTTGGTTCATTTGTTTGCTGTCCTAAATTTGATTAATATTAGCAGTGCTGTGCTGTTGCAGAGTGGATTATATGGTAGTAATTGCCAAAATCCTGTGCATTATATAAAAAAAGGGTTGCTCTTTTCTTTCCCACTCCTAGGGGATATATTAATTTCAGAATTTTTCTTCTATCTTTCTGCTTGGTTTCAATTCTAAAAGGAATTTTCTCCTTGACTTATGGAGATTTTTTTTTTTTTTTGCAAGTATTGGTATGTTTTTGTTATCGTGATTTGTTACCCTTTTCACTGTAAATTTTCATTTGAGCTAGTAGTGAGTAGTATACAGATGTCACTATTGTGTTTTCTTTTTCAACATAGTCACGTGACTTATCGGGTAGTTTTCCATTTGTATCTAATGTATTCTGAATTTTTGCTTTCTTTTCAAACTTGATTTTCAGTTTTGACTCAAGTTTTCGCTTCTGCGCCACTTCGTTCTAATCACTATTAAGTCAACTTTTTTTTGCGATCTTTTATAATCTCTTAATCGTGACTCAGCTTTAATGATGTTATTGTAACGGCCGTTAATACTTCATTTTTTTTAAAAAATAAATAAAGGCAGTTTCATCGAAGTTTATCAGAAAAATCACATTGCATTTTTCATTTTTTCTTTTTCGCCATAGTTCTGTGTTGAAATCATTGTGTTAATGCTTGTACAATCTAGGAAAAAAAAAAAACGAAATCGATTATCTCGATAAGTTTCCAGTAGGAATAATTACTTTTCTTCTCTTCATAGCCGCTTTAATCATTTTATTTGTAAAAGTTATTGTAGAATTCATGAATGGCATTTCATCTCTGAAATTCATTTCAAAAATGTTATACAGTTCTACCGGTAGACGTTGCACCCTTGTAAATGATTGATCATTCGGCAATAAATAAACTATGCAATGGAAAATCTCAGTGATTATCCTTTCATAATTTAAATTTTTTTAAATTTTCCTAAATTTTTTTAGGAATTACATAGGTTATGTTATTTTGTGTTTTATGATATTATGGTTGCCTTACGTAAATATCTGAGGGAAATGAGAACTACGATGCTAGCATTTAAGCATTTTTCTCATTTAACTAATTAATGAACTGATGAGCATTATCATACTGCAGCAGCTTTTCATTTGCCAATATACAAATATTCGAGCAAAGTTGAAACAGACGATAGCAAAAGTGCGTTTGCACAAGATACAGGTATGTTCATTGGTTGCATTGCTATTTTGAGAATTAATGCGTACCAATTTAAACAGATAAATGACAAATCCAAGGCATATTATAACAGATCTGTTATTTTCTATCCTTTATCATTATCTTTCTAAAATTGATCTCATTAAAAAAACTCTCAAACAAAAAAAAACCAAATCCTCAAAACGAATATTTCGCAACCAAACAAGCATATGTAGTATGAGGTCTGTGAAATCTGTAAAAAAAAAAAATGGATGTGTGTAACTAACAGTCCCTGAGTACACAAATTTCATTGGTACTGCAGAAAATAAAACTGAAAAATGGAGAAAACCGGATAACTTAAAGAGTTAAAGAAGCGCAGAGATTTAGGGAAAGGGGTGAAGATATGACGAAAAGAAATTTAAAAAATCCCTTTTCCCTTTCTTTTCTTTTTCCATTCCTAGGGAAAAATGCTTTCTTTTATCAATTATGGAAATAAAATTTTTCTTTTAAAAAACTAAACTTCCAATCAATTTTACAAAATATCATAACGAAAATATTATATCACGAAATACAATATTTAGTAGAAATGAAAATATTTTCCGTTTCATTTCCTTTTCCTTTTTGTTTTGTTTTTTGTTTTTTTTAAATATAACCTACTGATATATAACAATGACTTTTTTTCATATGCAAGTAATAACTATTGAATTTTACCTTTCATGTAATAAAGGAAACATTTTTTGACAATAGCACATACGTAAACAAAATGGTTCCGGTAGATACAAAGAATTAGCATATTTCTTTAGTATTTTCTTTTTTTTTTTCAACATAATTTGGAAAAAAAAAGAAAGTGATGAGAAAAAAGCAAGGATACAAAGGAAATAAAAAAAATTGTAATCAAAATATTCACATTAAAAATTAAATTTTGTAGACAAAAAAAATATAGTGACAAAATTTTCTCTACATTGTTAAAATGAATTTTTGCGTATTGTTTTTCTTTTCATGGATATAGTATCAATAATTAATTATATTATATATTTTCATCAATCTAAAAGTGAAATTTATATACAATTTTAGATTGCTGAAAAAAAAGAAGAGGGAAAAAAGGGAAAAGGGAAGGAAACTTTTAACCTTTGCATCCATAATCGTACACTTTTTTATCAGAAATGGTGATACAAAAAATCATCATAATTAATAGTAATGGTAACAATAATACTACTAATAATAGTAATAATAATATTAATGAGATAGTCTTAACAGTGGCACCATAATATTTCATTCAACTAATAATTTGGAAAAACAAAAAAAAAAAACAAAAAACAAAAAAAGGTAAAAAGAAGAGAGGGAAAAAAACTGTACAAATAAAAGTATGTATAAAATGAAGGTAAAAAAGAGGTAAATAATTTCGTTTCTTTTTTTTTCATCTCCGATGAATAGTAATGGCATTCACTCATTAATGAATTTAAGAAAAAAAATAACATAAGAGCTATTTAAATGAATGTTTATTTTCTCATATATTAGAAAACTTTTTTTTTTAAAAAAAAATAAAAAACTTTCAATTCATAAATTGATAATAGCAAAACTAACGAGATTTGCTCTGGAAATGAAACAACAAGCAATTTAAAAGACTGATAAATTTTTTTTTTTTGTAAAAAAAAAACGAAGAAAGGAAAAATTCCATAAAATTTGTGAAAATCAAAATAACTTTCTTCTAGATTTCTGTTGAGCATGCTGATTCATAGCGAATTATAATAATCATAATAATAATAATGATAACACTACTGCTATTAAGAATAATAATAAATATTACAAATGCAATTGATTCAAATTCTAAAAATCACTATTTAAAATAAAAAAGGAAGTAAAAATTTTTGTTTTTTTCCCTAGAACTCAATTTCCATGTAGTTTGCAATTATTTTGAAGTTAGAAAAAAACTGATAATGGATGAAATAATAGAATTTCTATTTATATGACAACATTCATTAGTTTTGCAGCTATCAATTCGATATAAAAAGAAAGAAAGAAAATAGATTAAATTGAAATTAATTAATAAGCAAATTAGGAAATTTGTGACTTACGTGAAAAATAAGAGCAAATTATTTACTTTTTTATGTATATTTTCTGTTTTTTTGTTGTTTTTTTTATTTTTGTTTTAGCCTGTTTTAATAGAAGGATGAAAAGATAATTAAACAGAGGACATTCGAGAATCACAATAAGCTGCTTGCACGGCTGACTCATAATCTAGCGGACACTGAAATTCATATAAAAATGTCAAAGTTATTGGAAAATTTTCAAGCTAATATATGAATGTCCATGAAAGAAGAGAGAAAGATATGTAAATAAATGCTAACTTCGATGATAAAAACCAATTTTGAAAAAAAAAAAATACATTTTTCTTTCTCTTTTCTAATTTAAAACTTTAATTTCATGAAATGGATGAGAAATTAAATTTTAACATTTATATATTGCAATTATTAGTTTAGAGAGATACAGGATTAAATTTCTTTTTTGAATTAGAAAAAAAATTGTACGGAAGAGGTAAAGAGGATGAATAAAGGGACAGTATCAAACAACCGCCTCCTTGCTTAGATATAGACGATAAGCAGAGTCGGTTCTACTCTCATTTCGTATTACCTCGACTGGTTGACCGGATGCTTGATACAATGACCGAGGACCATCTTCTCGGTACGTTTCACGCATACTGAAAAAAAAAAAGAACAAAGATAAAAAGATGGAGTGTGAATTTGATAAAGAGAAAAACGAAAAATTGAATTGTTACATTTGTTAATGGGAAAAAAATTTTCTATAAAATTAACTAAAATGTTTGAAAAAATTTTTCTTTTTGGTATTAAGCTTTCATCTGACCTTCTTTATATTTCCGAAAATTTTTTGAAATGATGGGCAAATGTTTCAATATAAAAAATTACTTCGTTTTTTTCTTTTTGTCATCATAAGAATTTACTGTCGGTTTCACTTCTAAAAATTGAGATGTACAACAGTTTAAAAATTTTAATCTTTCATTTATTGAAAAAAAGTTAATTAAAACTAAACCAAAGATTAGTTTAATTAAAATTTCAACGATTCTTGTAAGTTTCTTAGTCTAAATTGTTCAGTGAATTCGAATAATTATGCGGAACAAGAGAATCTTTAATAAAATAAAATAAATTGTGGAAAAAAAAAAGTGCAGGATTGAAAATTCCAACTGAATCAAATCATTAATTAATTAATAAAAAATTATTTAACTTACTTCCAAAACAGAATAAACTCTTTTTGATACAAAACATTATTAATAATGATAGTGATACACCAAAAATTATCATCATTAATAGTGCCATAAACCAGCTTGGGAATGAACTCATTGTTGTTGACTGACCACCAAATAAAGCACCAAGTGGTACAGTAATGCTAGAAAAATAAAGTAATTAAAATTTATCACCTAATTTAAATTACAATACTACATCATTTTTAGTACCAAGATGAATTCGAAATTTTCAAGAATATTTTTAACTCTTTTTTATTTCAAAGTATCTAATCAACTTAAAGCAAAAGAAAGAAAATTTCATTCCTTTCTTCTTTTTTTTCTTGTGAATTTAGAAAATTTTCAATAAATTACAAAATATATGCGAAAGCGATTAAGAAGGGAAGCAAAAAAAAAACTTACTGTTTACTGCCATATGTATTTTGAACTTTTAAAACCACTTGTCGATTGGTATCTGTATCAGATATCGGTGAAATGAGTAATTTTGCTAGATGACAGTTTGGTACGGTGTTATTCTGGGTGGTACTTTCAAATCGGAAATTTTGCCATGTTTGTCCAATTTGTAGCTCATTTTGATCGACCGAAAAGACGATATCACGGGGTAGCTTAGGTAATGGTTCCGCACAATAATGAACCACAACAACCGCACTGTCTGAACTGGGAAGCTACAAAAGTTTTTTATTTTTTAAAAAATTTTAGTATTTAAATTTTCGGATTTAATAATTTAGTAGACAGAAACAATACGCAATCACAAATAATCATAAATAATATTTATTTAATAAAATTAAAGTATAGCTTCTTACTAATTTACAGTTTTTTTTTAAAGGAAAAAATAAACTTTCACTGTTTATATTCCAGACTTATACTACTTTATACTTTTATCTAAATTTTGTTTAAGTTTATATTATTTATATTCTAAACATAAAAATGAAACATAAAATTATAAAAAAACAACGATTTCAAATAATTTATGTATATAATTGTTTGAAATAATAACACATTTAATTAGTTGTAAAAAAAAAAAAAAAAAAAAAGAATAAAATAAAAAGGAGAGAAAAGCAATATCAGTAAAATGAAAGAGATGAAACCTTTTGAACGGAAGGTAAAGTATCCGACTGAGTTGGTGGTCCTTGCACTTGTACATTTAAATAGGTAGTACCAGGTGAATCAAGTGATGGTGAACATTCTGGTGCACCTTGTGATACAAATGAACATGCAGCACACCAGTACTGTCCCGAAAATGTATAATTTGCTATTCGTAATGAGCAAATTGCATTAAGACGCTAAAAATACAAAATAATTAAAAGACTAAAAATAAAAATGAAACAGAATTCAAAAAAAAAAAAAAAGAGAATGAAAAAATTTATTAGAATTATTTTGATCAATAGAAATGATTATGTAATGACATATTGAAAATGTGATCATAATGTTAAATCACCACTACTACCCATAATTCGGATCATTTTCTTTTGGCTAAGCTTATTTTAAATAATTTAAAATAAATACATTTGCTATATTTCAATTTCATTCCATTGTATCATTCATGTATTACTATGATAAGATTGTTCAGGATGGACTTTTTTGCCTAAATTAATGGTCAAATTTTAAAAATATTTATATCTATCTTTTAATTAATGAAGCTAAAAAATAATAATAACAAACAATATTAGTGCGTTGTTCTAATGGTGCTTCCTGATATTGCCCTTCGAAACCTTGTGGACAAGCTGCATCAACTACCTGACCACTTGATTTTTTCAATTTCCAGAAAACAACCGGTCGTGGATTACCTTCCACCTGGCAACCTAAGTTAATCTGCTGATTCATATCAATACGACTGCCACTTTGAAATGGTGCTACATTTTGCATTGCTTGAAAATTATCCTGTACCAATCGTGCTGCTGCTATAAATTTAAATTAATATCAGTTATCTTCCTGAAATTAATTAAGTTAAAATTTTAAAAAATCAAATTTTGATCCAAAATCTCGTAAGTTTTTTTCTTCCTCTTTTTAAACATCATTCATTTCATTTATGTGAAATGTTAAAATTATGAAATATAACAAGTAAAAAAATTTCCACTCTCGTTTTTTTTCTTCATATTTTTGTTTCTATGTCTTCCTTTCTTTATTTTTTCTCCAATTTTTAAATTTTAGATTTGGTAATTCTAAAGTTTGACTCAAATTTAAATAAATAAATAAATATATAAAGCTTACTATAGGGATCAATTTGTACAGCTTGTGAAGTGGGCATTTCACCGTCCGAAAAAAGACCATTATTAGCCGAACATTGAATTGATTGACCAATCATTTCTGTACCAATTGTAATATCGGCACCATTACCACTATAATATTACAATATTACAACATTAAAAATTGCAATTTTAAATTTTATATTAATGTATTATGAATTTGGAAAAACAATTAAATTCATTTTGATTTAAATTTCAAAATTTTTAAATTTAAAAATATTTATAATAAGCTTTAATTAATAATTAATCTAGACTCCGCATTATTATTTTTGATTGTTTTTTCAAAGTTAATTTAATAAATAATAATTACTAATTAGAAATAAAAAAAAATGAAAAAAATTTACCTAACAACAATGCCATTTTTAAGCCACCTAAATATGGTAGCTGGTGGATGAGATTGTACCGCACAACGTAATGTTTTTCGTCGACCATTTTGTTGACATAATCCATTATTTGTGCGTATACATTCAACAAAAAATCGATAACCCTGAAAACACATATATATATATAATATTTGAAAACAAAAAAAAAAAAAAAAACTAGCATATTTTTAGCATAATATTATTAGAGAATCTTAATGTTTTTTCTGAAGACAAAGATTTTTATATCACGTAATGCTACAGTCTAAAAAAATATTTAAAATTAGGATAAAATAAATTATAGTATTTACTAAAAAAAGGATGAAATTAAAATAAAAAAAATAAAAAAAAAATCAATTAATAATTTAAAAATTTGCATAAAAGAATTAATGTTCATTTTGAAGAATTAGTTCAAAAATTAATTTAAAAATGGAAACTATTCACCTGATTAGCAATTAGTATTGGTCCTTGACCTGATGTATCAACTACATGTGGTTGTTTCAGGTATCGTACATCGATTATAGCTGGAGCTGAATCAATGGTACCACCATTTAGTGCTGCTTGACACATGATTGTTGCACCTGTCCAATTTGTGTTTACTGCTATACCACGTAATGCTACAGTCTAAATTAAAAATTTGCATAAAAGAATTAATGTTCATTTTGAAGAATTTTGTAAAACAAAGACTGCAAATAATTATTGCTAAACTGTATGATTTTATTTTGAAAACTAACAAAATACCACTATAAAAAGATTAAATATTGATAAAAATTATGAGAAATTTACAGTGATATAAATGGTAGGAATTGAATTACTTATTGTTAAACAAATAGATAAAGGCATTAAAATGTATTAGAATTACTTCAGACATTTTCACTACATTTAATTTAAATTTTCCTTTATTATGCAATGAAAAGTGGAACATTTAGACTTATACAATAGATAACTTTTTAAAATTTTACTGAAATAAGATAAAAGTGGTAATTATCTCTAATAATTTACATATAATCTTGTGATGTCCTTTGAAAAAGGTCTTTCACCGGTGAAATAATACTAAAGAAATTATAGTTAATGTTGATTAAGAGCAAAGAGAGTCTAGTCATTTCAAATAATCCTTATAGAAATATTGGATAATTTAACAAAAATAAGATCAAAAAATTAAATGATAATAAAGAGGAAGAGTGCAAATAAATTCTGCTCAATAATTTAATATATAAATTCAATTCAAGGTTAATATACTAAATAAAAATTTGTTAGCATTCATTTCTTTAAATGACTTCATTTCCTATACTTTTATTCAACTAACTTGTATATCTTGGATTTTGCAATTTTTACAAAATTTATTGCAATTAGTAGTAAAAGTTAGTATATATTACGATGATTTTGAAATAAACAAAATTTATCAAAATTAATTAATGATTTAAAAAAAAAAAAAAAACGAAGAAATTTACAGGGAAACCAGCTTCACGTGTAAGATCTTGAGCACTACTTAAAACATTAACCATATCTGTGATATTTTTTTGATAACAATCAACACAAACAAAACGCAATTGTGATACAGGTGCTTCGGATACACAATAAATTGCTTCCTGAAAAAAAAAAAAAAACGAAATTAAATGTTTGCTTTTTTCTTTTATGGTTAATTTAACAAAAATATATTAAAAAACTTTTTTTCAAAAATTTTTTCTTCGCTTGTAAACCATAAATTAAAAATAAATTTTATGCTTTTAACAAATTGTATTAAAACTTTTGAAATTTCTCTTTGTTATAAAAAAAATTAAACAAAAATTTTGCATATAACCTTAGTAGCAGTGCCTAACATTGTCCAAACAATTTGATTAAGTTGTTGCGCATTTGGTACAGGAAATGGCATATCGGAGATCTTCACTTTAATCCCGCTACCTTGAGTTACTTGACCTAACAATGTGAAATACCTTTTCTTTTATCATACAATAAAAATTTTTAATTTAAATTATAGACAAATTTTGTATGAATTTAAATTTCTTTTTAAATAAAACGTTTTTTCTTCAATTTTAACTTGCTTTTTTTTTCCTTTAAAAAAAAAAAAAAAAGAGAAAAAAAAAAGAATAGGACTATTTGAAAATTAAAAAAATTTCCAATTATTGCCAATCTGTATAGTTCTAATATGTATGAAAGTAATCTGAGAGAAAGTAATTTGAGAAAAAATATGAAGAAACCTGAGATCGGCTGAAAGATAAAAATAATGAGCAGGTAAGGTTGATTCAATAAAATACATAATATTAACATCATCATTATCCTCATCATTATCATCATCATCGTCATCATCATCATCATCATCATCATCACCACCGTTATTATAGGAAGAAAAAGAAAGAGTAAAACGATAAAGTAAAGATATGACCGCCAGCTATAATTGGTTTTGCTGTCGTACAGCTGTAATTTCAAAAAAATCTACACATCATTAAATTAATATTATAAATTAAATGTTTAATAATACTATTTTATCGTTTAAAATGAAAATTAAAACTATTAACATATTTGAACTTAATTAGAACTTGCTATTACACGATAATTCAACGATCATTTTATCTGTAAACCATTCATTTTCCTAAAATTATAATAATTAGGAAATTTAAGATGAAAATTTAATATATGAAGGAAAGAAAGAGGAAGAGAGAGAGGGTGGGAGAGAAGCGGAAAGAGAAAGAGAGAAAGAAAATGGAAAAAGAAAATAGAATAATCCTGAAAATTTTTGAAAAATAGCATTAATCTTTTCAGTGACTACTGACAATATTAAAACGATGAAATTTTAACGGATAATTTCGGAATATATTCCGATTGTTATCAGCACTAGTTAATGATTTGTTGAAGTAAAATCACGATCAACTTCACCTGGTTTTATCATTGTGAAAATTCCATCAAATGAATCATTTAATTTTATGAAATTTACACAGTGAAATCTGTAATCTTTCCTCTCTCTCCCTCCCCCTTTTTCCCTCTTCCTCCTCTTTATCATCATCATCCTCCTCTTCCTCCTCATCCTCCCTCCTTTTCTTCATCTTTTTCTTTCCCTCATCTTCCTTTTTCTTTTTTTACCATTAATTTTATTGTCATTTTTAAATAGTTTATCGAAATTTACACTGAAATGAACAGAGAAAAAAGATAAAGATAAGAAAGCCATAACTAGTTTGAAAAATAACTAATTTTAAAGAAAAGAGGAAATTAAAGAGAAAAAGGAAAGAAAAAAGAGAAATGCTTTTTAATCTGCTTTAATATTCATCAATAATTACTATCAATCTTTAGGATAATATTTTTCTAAAGTTTTTTAATCCTTTTTTTTTCATTTTTCATCGTGGTTAAAATTTGTTAAAATTGAAGAAAAAAGAAAAATGATCATAAATATAGCTAAAGCTTCTAATATGCCAATTTAATTTAAAATTCAAATTTCAAATAAAGCAATATCTAAACACACACACAAAAAAAACCACAAAAATGTAATACATGTTATAACATACTTAAGCACAAATAATTATATCATTACGCGTTATTTATATTATGAATCATTTCAATCAAATTGATAGGTGGGAGCATAAATATCGCAATGAGTCTAACTGCATTATTCAAAATTATTCGAAAAAGTTATATTCAAAGTTATCGGTCTAATCTTTTAAAGTTTTCTTCGCTTATTGTATTTTATTTTTAGATTTCCTGAATATATCTATATCACTCTAGAAATCGAAATATCGAAAGATTGATAATTTATAGGGCATACTTTCCACAAAATTTTAAATGATTTAAACAAAGGAAAAGAGGAGAAAGGAACAGCAGGAAAGGAAGGAAAAGCGAGGGAGAAAGAAAGATAAAAGGAGGGATGAGTACTAGTACTAGAACAATGGACCCAAAAGTGCGGGCACTTCCTGACCAAATGACCCTTAAGAAATTCCGAAGGTCATTGAGATAAAAAGACATAACATGCGGACTTATGGATAACAATAACGAATAGGATCAAATAATGTTTCAGGAACATTCCATTATGATCAAGCGCTAGGATTCATTTATGATTCTTGATTAATTTAGTAATAAAAGTATTAAAATCGTTATCACAAAGAGAAATTCAATATGTGTAGGAGTTTTGTAAATGAGACAACACTGAAAGCAATAATTTCAATTAATTAAATTGAAAGTAACATAGTAAATAATTATAATAATTCATTTGATTACGTAATATTAATTTGAATTATGTAGGAAAAAACAAATATTAATAAATTACGTGAAAAAAAGAGCCAATCAATTATGTGAAAAGAAAACTGATAATGAATTACGTGGAAAAAGAAAAAAAATCTACTGGATATAAAGTAAAACAATGGATATGTCAACTAGATGAAAACTAATTAAACATTTGAATAAATTAGTAAACAAGGAGAAAAACAACAACAACACAGCTTAAACGTGTTGAAACAATTCGAGTTTAGTGGTAACCAGTAAGGTATGCTAAACAGGTAGAGACACTACCTGTTTAGTGTATCTGTGTGTGTGTGTGTGTGTGTGTGTGTGTGTGTGTGTGTGTGTGTGTGTGTGTGTGTGTGTGTGTGTGTGTGTGTGTGTGTGTGTGTGTGTGTGTGTGTGTGTGTGTGTGTGTGTGTGTGTGTGTGTGTGTGTGGTGTGTATCTGTGTGTGTGTGTGTGTGTGTGTGTGTGTGTGTGTGTGTGTGTGTGTGTGTGTGTGTGTGTGTGTGTGTGTGTGTGTGTGTGTGTGTGTGTGTGTGTGTGTGTGTGTGTGTGTCGGTCTGTCTGTAGATTTCAATAATATTTCCAATAAGTAAATACAGAAATATCGAAAAATCCGGGTAGACTTACTAAAATGTTTGGCAAAAGGTATGGAAAGAAATATAGCAAGCTGAACAGGGAGGAAATTTAAGGTGGGAAAGGGTCAATTTATTTGCGCAGGTGAAGAAAGAGAGGGAAAAAAAGGAGGGGAAAGGGAGGCAGAGAGGAAGGGAAAAAGAGAGAGAGAAAGAAAAAGAGCTGTATCTTACTTGTATGACACAAACAACGCCTACGACTAACAGTATAAAGGTTTTCAAACGAGAAGCCGGACGACTGTGTTGGTCAATGATGACCTTCAAATACGAAGAGCAATAGTACAGTCACGCAAATACACATACATAAACATACACACACAAG
This sequence comes from Brugia malayi, assembly GCF_000002995.4. Classification (NCBI taxonomy): domain Eukaryota; kingdom Metazoa; phylum Nematoda; class Chromadorea; order Rhabditida; family Onchocercidae; genus Brugia; species Brugia malayi. The sequence continues at coordinate 11,323,805 of NW_025062479.1, forward strand.
CATATATATAATGTAGACAGACACATGCAATGACATACACAACGAATTTGTAAATCTAAATACATCGAAACGTAAGTTGAAAGTTCAATTAATTCATGAAAGATAAAATAATCTATGCCTCATTTCTACCTGCCCATTAATGTTGCCTACCCATTATATTAACCATTCTCTAATATGATAAGCTTCTTAAATCTCATTCCCCTTTTATAATATAATCATCTTCTTTATCATTATCGCTTCTATCACAAATTCTCGACACTTTCATTATCTTTTTAACTATCACCGCCAACTACCATTACTATATTTCATATCTTACCTATTAACCGCATATCAATAGACTACCTAAAATTTGGCTATCCATATTCATATTTATATTTTCATTCTGTCCGTTGCATTCTTTTTTTTCTTCACTTATAATTCCATCTATTAAAATAAAAGCAAACAAAGAGAGGAAAAAGACAGAGAAAGAGAAGGAGAAAAAACAAATAGTTTACTCAATATTTAAGGTCTATAAAACTTTTAAACATATTTCTATAATGTATATAAATCATAAGTGGAACAAGAAGAAATGCTTCCAAATTTTGAATCAAAAGAAAAAAAGAAAAAAGTGAGTGACAGAGAAAAAATAATATATGGGAAATGTTATTACAAAATTGAAAAAAATAATCAAAAAAAAAGTCTTTTTTTGGTCATCCACTCACCTGAGATGAATAAATGAGACAGGTATTTGTCGTGACAATGATGGATGTATTCATTCAAAATGGTTAAAATTGTACTGAACTGATATCTGATATGGACAAGGCTTAGAATATACAAAATTATTTACTGACACATCTTACTTAATAAAAAAATTTTTTTTCAATTTTATATGTGAGTAATAAGCAGAAAACATTATCAGCATTCTTTTTAATTGATAAAAAAGTGTCAAAAAGTCTTGAAATATTAAATCACATATTAGATTAAATAAATTTATTTTGAACTATGTAAGATTTGAATGTAATTACTTCCTTATTCATTACGATTGTTTCATCTTGTTATTATATATTTCATTCATTCAGTCCTAACATCATTTCTTTATTACACTTATGTAATTTTATTTTATTATTTGATAAATATAAATCGTTTAAAACAGTTTTTTTTTTTTGTTTTTTCTCAATAAATAGCAATAATCATATTATTTTCCTTAGTAGATTTTTTTTCTTCATTATTTTCAACAAATACATCGTATATATATATTTTTTTTTTCTCGGTTCATTTTTAGTTACCGGAATTAGACATTCTCCTGCTTAACTAAATTTTCATTCCGTTTTCATTGCTACGTTTTTATTTTTGAAAGCAATTTACAAAATGCATTAATATTTACAAATTTGACTTTTAAAATGTTCGTCGCATTAAATAGAATTTGTAAATTTGATTTCTTAAAAATTTTTAAGTTCATTGATATAAAGAATGAAAAAGATAATTTTCCTAAATTGCAAGCCTATGAAGAGTTAATGAAATGTAATTGTTATATACAGTTAAAACGAAACAAGTAATACAAATTGCATAATGTATATAATTTGTAACAACAATTTCATTTAAATAGCAAAACAAATGCTTTTACAATCAATCATGATAAAATTGATAATAAATTAATTATAGTCCAATCGACGAAGAAATCATTACAATAAAACTTCTTCATTCCATTCATAAATCAAGAAGTAATGCAGAAATATTCAACAGTTTTGTTAGTAACAAATTATAAAATGAAAAAAAAAAAAAAAAAAAAAAACTAAAAATAAAAGAAAAGTGTAAACGAAAAAAAAAAACAATAATAAAATTAAATAAAATAGAAAATTGGAAAAAAAAAGCGTGACAATAATAAACAGATTAATCATGAAATTTTTAGCTAATAGAAGATTAAAAGACAAAAAATTAATGTAAAATATAAAAATCTTTGCCTTTTTCTCCTTTTCTTTTCACTGTTTTGTTCATGTATGTCTTCTTTGCTTTCCTTTTTTCTTAAAATGAAAATTTCCAAAATTTTACGATACTATATTATTTCGAGATTCTTCAACTATTATTTACTTTCATTTGTTTACATTAAATCTTTAAAGTCATCATCTTTCACTCCTTCCACATAGCTTAATATATATATATATATATTGGCAAATTATAAATGAATCATAGAGGAACTAATTTTGAAATAATGAATAACAATTTGAAAATCGAAAAAAAAAAAGCATTTAGTTTATATTTCTTTTAATAAATTTTAATTCTCATTAAAAATTCGTAAACACTTTCAATCAAATTTGATTTTTTTTTTTTTGTTTTCTTTTATTTTAATAAAAGGAAACTAACTATTAGGTCAGATTTCATTCTTTTTTTCTTTTTTTTTTTTTTTTTTGTATTATTTTATTTAAAAAATAACATATTGAAAATATTTACAATAAATAATTGCAATATGACTTTTCAATAACCTTATCTAAAATATGTTTCAAAATGATAAATTAAGAACCGGTATTCCAATAGAATAGGATAAATACCCATTATATTTTAAATAACTTGATTTTATCAGCTACTTTCTGCATTATTACATTCAAACTGAAATCAACATACAACACTGATAATTTACTATTTATTGCACTATCATTGAATTATCACTAACAAAATATTTGCAAAACGAAAACACATTGGCAATTATTACTGTTAAATACTACCATTGTCAAGTGAGTTACTGAACCAGTGTGGATGCAATTGAAATTGTATAAAAATTTGAAAATTAAGAAAATTAATTAATTCATTGCTAGTATTTTTATGATATGAAATTAGATATCATTGATAGGTAATACTTCAATGAATTTGAGTTAGGAATCGATATATAGTGTAATTTTCCTTTTTTATTTTCAAAAGATCACCAATCTTAATACCCGTTCCCTTCTCTCAGTCGTACAATCAATATGGTTTAAAAATTGGAAATTCTCACTTCAAAATTAGTAAGAATATTTTGTAGGCTATTTCATCTACTTAACAGTTTGCTTATTTGATATTATTTTATTTGTATATGTGAAAAATTTATGTAATAGTGAAAATTGTATTAAATTATTTGCTGCATCAAATACTATGATAACTGAAATAAGAACTGATATGCATACAATTCACAAAACTATACTACACATAATTATAAATAAAAAATTTTAAATGACAAAAAGTACACAAGAAGGGGTAAAACTTTGCTATCGTATTTAAATTCTACATTTTTATGATTGTATATGAGATCGTCTAGTAGAATCATCCGAAATTCGTTCATTCATTGTTGAAAAGTGGAAATATTCACTCATTACATTTGCATTTCTGGAATACTTAAGCTAGAAAATAAACAGATACTTTCAAAACAAGTAATCAACATTTGAAACAACCATTTTAACATGAAAAAGCTGAAAAATAATAAATGCTAATTAAAATGAGTAACTAAAGTTTTGTAGCAAAAAAAATTGCATACAATCTCGAATTGCAATCATTTTTTTCTATCATTTCTAGAGAAAATCCAAAATGAAATAAAAACTAAATTTGAGGAAATACAATAAAATAAACTTTCCAAAACATAGAATTAGTGTTACTTAATGATTTGAAATAAAGCACTGGGAAAATATAATGAACAATAAAATGAACTGAAGAAAAGAAAATACAAAACTAGAGGAATTTATAAATACAGATGTCGACATTTAGATAAGTACAATATGGGTGATTGAAAGAAGAGTAAGAGAGTAACAAAACGAAAAATAAAATGAAAACAATATTTTAGGAAAAAAAAAAGAAAAAAATTGGGTGAGAATGACTGAGATATAATATAACTACTACAACTACAATAACTACTGTTGGTACAGCTGCTATCGTTGTTAGTGGTAAACGATAGCGCTGATGTGAACATATGAAAAGAAGACAAAAGGTTGATCGCTTCAAATTAAAAAAAAAAAAAGTAATAGAAACCTGCTGGCAACATGTTCAATCATGACAGCAGAAAACGTTAGACTGTAAGAAACAATGACAATTGCTTTTTCTAAGACATACATATACATTCAATTCATATATGAAATCAAAACCAACGCTAAGGACTGGAAACTTCACCAAAATGCAAAATGGCGACATATGATACAAAGGAGAGAAAAAAAAAAAAAAAAAAGGGGAACGATGAGAGGACAGTTATAGACCTATACAATCAAACAGACAAAAAAATCATCACTTTAAAATATTATTTCAAAATTTTATCACATGAATGACTTACCTTTCAATTCTCCTAAAAACTCTTTTTATTCATTGCTATTATTTGAAAAAAAAAAAGAAAAAAAGAAGGAAAAACCCTTCCAAATAGCAAATTCCTGAAGGTGTAAAATGATTCATAATTACATTACAATTCTCAATAATTTGTAATATTTGTACTGAGATATTAAAATCGACATGAAAGCCTTGCAATAAATTACGATCCAAAAAAAGAGATTAACAATTTGGGCAATTACTTTTCTTTTTTTAAATTCAGTGGGTTTCGTTTGAATTAGAAAAACATCTGTCAAATTTTTAAAATGAAAGCAAAAAACTAGAAAATTTGATTTTGGTGATTATGATATTTGGATTCATTCAAATATCCTATATAATCAACTGCCAATATATCCGGTTTACTCGTTAGTAGAGTGCAAATATGATTAAAATTTAGTGTGAAATATTTATTAGAAATTTGTGAATAATGACAAAGAAATTCACCGAAGATTATTTTTAAATAGAGAAAGAAGTTTTTCAGTGCAGATTTCCAGAGATGAAAGAAGTGAGGAGATAAAAAATTGGAATCAATGGTTGATATTGGTTCCATTCATCCACTTTACTGCTTCTTGTTATAACCCATTCGTTTTTACATTTGACTAAATAAATTCCTGTATGAATGTTTCACTGAAGCAATGATCTACAAAACAGCAAAAGCTGGCTATGTGTTTAGTTACGCTGCAATGTGTTATGCTTCTTCAATAACTGTTTCATACATTTTCTCCAGCTGTAAGCTGTCAACTTACAAAAAATTTCTTACAGATTATGCCTGACTCATCGAGAAAAACCAATTACCCTAATTATTCGATAGGTAAATAAAACAAAAAAAATTGCAAAGCCAATATGATGAACAATAGTACTATTTCCCAAAAAGCTTATATTCTTAGATTCGAAATTATATTCATTGCTTTAAACTGTTGAGAAAACAATTTCAAAATTACCCATTTTTCTTTTACAACTTAAATTTGAATTTTATAAAATACAAGAAATTAAACAGCAGGGAGAAAAAGTATTCGTAAAAATATGATCAGTTAACTAACGACAGAACGTTGTGTGATATTCTTCGTCCTTCATCTTGCTAATTGCATCTGTATCCATGAGGAAAATTTAGACTATCCACAGGAACATAAATGGGCAATGCTGAAAAATGTTCGACTAAATATTTTCACGCCACCGAAAAATGGCTTTCGAGTACCTTAAAAAACTTACACCGTCGAAAATAGATTAAACTAATGATCAATAACAACTGATATTCTTATGCACTATGTAAAAAAATGTTTCATATCTTCTTCATCATCAACCAGTTCTATAGTTAAAAAACTACTATTTATGGAAATATCATTATTAAGGAGAAAACATCAGTTTGAATTCTTTTTGAAACAAATACCATAAATTTAAGTTTGATTCTTTTTTTTTTTTTTATTCTTAAGGAAAAAAAAGAACCAATGGCGAAAAGAACTCAACAACTGAGAGATTAGGAAATAAGTAAGATTGATTGGGAGTTCTTTTTTTTTTTGAAAAGATGTTTACGCAATTACACATGATGAATGAACAGTTTGCCATGATGAAAATCTATCAACAGCATTAATTTGATTATCACTAACAGTCATTACTTCTTTTAAAGAAATAAATGCTTACCGCTACGTCAAAATAAAAGCAAACCCTAAAAGTTATAGAGGTCTTTTAACTCCCTTACTTATGTAATCTGTAACAAAATTTTCACCTCTTCGACGTATATATAAATACAAAGTTTCTTTTGTTTGTTATTTAATAAGCTAAAAGGCCTCATGAAACATTTTTTCTCTAGCTTACAAACGCAATTATATTTGTGCTCATTTTTCTTCTTTCTCAACGAATCTCCGTTACAATAAAGTATAAGTCAATAATGAAAAAGTGTGAGTGCTGAAACTTACATTTGACCAACTTCCCTTCGATTTCAAAAAGTCCTTGAATAATTTGAAGATGCCTCTATCCAACTTTTTAACTCTTCTTTTAATATACTTCAATGGTTCACAAAGTCTTCGCTATAATAATGATACCCACTTTCAAATATCGACCATTAATATCTCCTTCCAAGTGTACTCCAAAATGTAATAAAGGACCGAACAAATCGAAATATAATATGTAAATATGAATCCACTTTTTTCCGCTGAAATCTTTCTCGTTTCGATAAAGCATTTAAAAGATAAGCTAGTTTCAACTCGGCATGTTCCAAAATATCATATACACTTTTCTATGTATTGCTTCTCGTAACATGCCTTACTTTCCTTTCGTATTCATATTTCATTATTTTTGTGTTAGTTTTTTCTTTCGTATTCGATTATTTCTGTGCTAGTTGAACACTGTAAGAAAATAAAACAGCTTTTCAACTTTCATAACCACAGTATTACTTGAAAGAATTCTACTGGCACCAATTCAATAGGCATTTTACCCATCGCTTTTGATGCCGAAGCCATAAATTACGTCATAAAGCAAACTAAGATCCAACGAACCACAAACCGTATTATTCTTCAGTAAACAATAACCGAAATCATTAATGACATAATGTAACTAACGTTAAATACTCAATGGAACTATGAATAAAGCAATATGAGCGTAGTTTTGCATGAAACAGAACCAGTCTAAAAGTGAACTTGAATAATGCCAATTAAATATTAGCTGAAACAATATCGATTCAATGTAAATTTCCATTATGAAAAAGAATTTAAAGAAATTTAACCTTTAAATGAGTCAGTTGCAGCAAGCATCCTAAATTCGTTTTTGGCATGCCCACAGTGAGAAACGGAAATCTGCTGCCAGGGAAATCCAATAAATTCCCAAAACAAACTTCTACTATTTTCAACCTTCCTTAAACGTCTGATTCCCACAAACTGTAAAAATTCTCTTTTTTTAATAAATATTAATAATAGTATACACCATAGATATTAATACTAATGCACATTCTTAACAATATATTAATAATCGTTACACGTATCTATCACTCTAAACTGTTACAATATGCATGCTATAATCAAGATTTGCACGAATTTTGAATTGTTTGACTTTCCATTTGCTTTAAATTATTTCACTATACACTTACGATCTCTTATTATATCCTACTATAATTTATTCATTTCATTAGAATCATTACGCAGTTTATCATTCACAAAATAAGATACAACATTATTTTTCTTTATTAAAAAAATTTTCACTATTGCTGATAAAGTGTTTTATGCAAAATAATTCTCTACAGTAATGTGTGCATCAAAAAGATTATTAATAAAATTGTCCGAAAAATTCATCTCGATTTTATCATTATTTAATTGCATAAGATAAAATAATACGAAGAAAATTTATCTAACATTACCGAAAGAAAATTTATCTAACATTCACTAAAGACTGAAAAAAGTCCAACATATCGCAATTCTTCCCATGAAATTCCACCCCATGTTTAAGCCGAAGAAAGATACCAATAAGGTAGGTAGAATCTATCAACTCTTACTTTAATTAACTTGTGGGATGTTTTTTTTGCAAGATGCGGCCGTAACAAATGCGGTTATAACGTGTTGTTTTTCCGATTCGATTTAGCGTATCTGGAACGTTGGTTGGGTGGGGTCAAGGGTCAAGTTGTGTTTGGCTGGAATAAGAGGTGTGTTGTTCGGTTATTTCAGTAAGAAGCAAGGCATTGTTTGGATTTTTGCGATGGTATACATGGAAATGTGCAAGGATAGAGAATAAGATGGGTATGGAGAATCACGTGATCATATGGATATATCCAGAATCACGTGATCATATGGAATACTCTCCAGTTTCTTTTTTTTTTCTTTTAATATTTAAAAGTGCAACATTAGAGTTATTGTCGCCGTCTTTGGTGGCCTTTCCACAATGTTCATTTTACGTTTTCTACGATGCATATTTTGCAGCGTGAATTATATGGAACATAGTCATCCAGAAAAACAAGTGTTTCCCACAGATATGTTATTTATTATTTGATTCTGATGGTTATAGTTTGCAAATGTGATAGTATTTTCCTGATATACTTGAAAGCTACTGGTAATCGGCACAGCAGTATTTTTCATCTATGAGCTAGCATTCCTTTTCGAACTTTTTGAGTGAGACCTGTTAGAAACTGATAAAATATTTGTTCGAGGATAAGTGAATATATAACTGAGGTATTTAACCTAAATGCTTGTTTATCATTATTAATCATTACAATTAACTGTGTGGTTAATTTACACGCAGTAGTAGGATCGTATCATATATATGTTCGAGTTATGCTTAGTTCAAAGCTAAACTTGTAAATGAGATTTTAAGACGTCATGAAAATGACAGCTCAATAAATTTTCTAAGCACGTAGCATACTGTCGTCTTACATGTACTTCTTTTTCCTTAAATAATGGCTTTCCTGAATCGTTAGAACTCATTTCTTAATGCCTTGAAAAGTGTTATATAATTTACTAAGAAACGAAATAAATCTTGGTGCTGTCAAATTATAAAAGCCTTGAAATAATTTCGATAATTTTGTAATAAATGTTAGTGAATCATCCATAGTTTCATAGTTTCTGTACATTTTGTTCCGGTTATTGTAATTCTTGAGTCATCGTACTTCGTGAATAGCGTTATTTTACTTTAAGAAAAGATAATTAAATGAAAAGTGTTGTTAGACAACCGTCATATATTACAAAATGAAGGTTTTGTCGGAAATGTTAAGTTTTTGCATTATAAGATTCCTTTAGATGAAATCTAACAAGTTTAAAGGATGGCAGAATTATGTGAAAGGCTTTAGATGAGTAGCATGAGATTACTGAAAATTTGAAATTATCTAATTTTTGAGAAATAAGCGTAAAGAGTTGAATTGAAGACAAAATGGTTGGTGTGAATGATCGACTTGATAATTTAGTGAATTGGGGAAGTGTTTTTGTTTTCTTACGTTTGTTATAGTGATTCGTATGGAAGGGAGGGGTTAGGATTTTATTTTATGGGTGGGATGAATAGGTGATGATGTTTCCTATTTCTAAAAATGTAAAGGGTCATTCCAAGAAATGAGAGAGATATGTTAAAAGATTTAAAGGTTTTTTGAAAAATGATGTAAATTATGTGTATCTTGGCATGTCAGTTTCTTTTTCAATCCTTTTTACATTGATTTTTAGTTTAAATCAATTTTGAAGTTGATAGGGACCGTATAGGAATATTTCCTGAACCGGAAACAAGAGTTTGTACGAATAAAACCACCCATTTATTCCATTATGATATATCACTTTTTGACAAATAGCACACGCCTGTAGCTGTGAGAAATATGACTGTGCACGGATTTTATGCATTAGAAAGGAAGAGGTTGTCATTACAGCATACCGTTTATAATTCAGCCGTTGGTTCAAGCATTTGTCATTTGGTTGATTTAAAACAGTATGTTGGAATTTAGTCGTTGATTTTGCCGGATGTTGGGGTTTCCAATCGCTGCTGAAAATAACACATCACTCGGGAGCATTGGAATGCTTTGTAATATTACATATCATCGTCGTTTTGGTGCAACCTAACTGCAATGGGGTGTAACGCTATGGTTTGTCTGGTGTCTGCGTCTGTGTGTATTTTATACATGTATGTATCATGTATGTATGTGTGTGTGTATCTGATCGAGCGTATTTGTCCGTATTCCCGTCTGTAACAGATAGCAAAACGGGGGAAGTTGGGAGGGGAGAGCTGTCTGCTCGGAAGTTGATGTAAATTCAATTAATCAAAGCAAATAGTTTTATCAAAAAGGAAGGATGAAATCCAATCAAATAATCCAATTCGTAAGAATTGAGGAAACGTTTACTAAAAGAATGCATAGCAAATTGATAGGAAATGCATAATAAAGAATTGTGGGATTGAAATAAATGAATGAAAAGAAGTGATCACTATAAGATGACCTGATTACATGAGATGGAACTGTGAAACTTGCATAATTTTTGTGAGGTTTAGCTAACGATGTCGATTTTTCGAGTGATGTTTAGTATTATGATATTGTTTACAAATACCATTATTGCTATAAGAAAATGTCACCTTTCTCTCCTTTTTTCCTTCCTTCCACACTTTCTTCTCTCCTTTCTTTCTGCATTTAGCCAACTGTTGGTTATTGATTGCTAGCTTGTTGAATGGATTAAACATATCTTCCTTTATGTTATTATGGTTTATTCAATTGGTGAGATTTAAATCACTAAGTAAATACAATATTATTGTTACTGTAAAGGATAGGTTTTGCTAGTACTTTCCAGACTTTTGCAGCAATCATAAATGTAATAAATGGATTTTAATTCTTATGAAACGATCAGATTAAATATTTAATAGGAGCATGATCTGTCTATATTTCTGGATGGTTAAGCATGCATGTGCGCGTGTTTGTATGTGTACGTGTGTTGTAACAGCACAAACGCGCCGTGCATAATATGTGTTGGTCAGTGTTAAGGCGAAATTAAGGCGAAATGCGATGGTTATATGAGAATTCAGCAAAATTCTACGTCAGACAGAGAAGGATTGAAGAATATTTTATAAGTCAGTTCCGGTTTCCAGTTTAATTCCTTCATGTTTTTCCAGTGAGTGAAGTTTCAGCGTACACGTGGTTTCGTCTCATCTTCAGCCGTTTTCATTAGTAAGTCCCATTAAAATATTGTATTTTAGTGCTTAAGTAACCCGATCGATTTCTTTCATAACACTCCTTATCTCTAAATATCCTTAATTTACTTCAGCATAAAGGATTGATGAAATCAGGAATGTAGCAGAAAGTGAAGTGGCAGCATTCACTTCAGTGAAATTAATGTTGTGGCTGTAGTTATACCTAACAAGAACTTGTAGGGAGGTAGGAGAGAAATGTTGTCATTACTTTTCACTGTCAAAATTTTGTTAAAAGAGTAAGTAAGCCATCAAGTCATGTTTCACTTGTCGAAAGAATGTCTGTACGATATATATACAAAATTGTAATGTCAAAAATACTTGTGATGCATTGATGTACGAATGAAAATGAATGAAGACGAGACATTCATCACTATCTCACTAGTCAAGCAGTGAAAGGTCGTTAGTATTGATGGAGAGGTTAAAAATCGAGGCGCTCTTTTTCAATGAAATATGGAAGCAAATAAGCGGCTGTAGTAATAATTTCCTTATTATTATTATTAGCTCTGGTCTAAGGAATAGGAGAGGGAAAGAAAGCCGACTTTAGGTTTTATTAATATCTTTCGTTTCACCTGATCGATATTGCACTTTTTTCAGATTTGACTTTCCTCTCCCCTTCTGGTCCTCCTTCTCTCTGCTATTTTCTTAGTTATCGGAATCATTCTGTGGAGTTCATTTTCCCAAAATTTCCAGAACCCCAGTTGTATCATCACAGTGTGAAAGGAACAAGAGCAGCTAGTACATTAGGGGAGCAGTATGTAGATACAGATGATGTGCAGGAAGAGAAAGAAGCAATACAGTACGAAGGTAGGATGTAGTTTGATATTGCAAATAAAGTTTTGGATAGCTAACAAAAGTGGAGAGATAAGTAGATGGATGGGTAGCGTAGTACCTATGGGTCATATATACTCTTATAACTGCGGCGGTAGTGGTGCTAGTAGTAGTTGTTGTAGTAATAGTGGTTGTAACAATAATTTATCTACGACGAAAAGCATTTGAAAGAGGACATTAGTAAGCTCGTCAACATTTATGGCTACGCAAGAATAGTAGACTTTAGAAAGTAGATGGGAGAGAAGGGGTTTGGGAAAGCATGAGGGGAGGGTGAACATGGGGAAGAAAGGGGTGTTGATTTCGGGTTAGTTGGACGAGGAGAGCGTAAACTAGACGATATCAGGACCGCCTTGCAAACAACTCTTCCAATAATTTTGTTCATTCGTATTCTTTCTGTCCTTGTCTTTCTCCATCAACCGTTGTTTGGTTTATGTATGTATGTGTGTATGTATTGCAGTAGTGCTGATGGCAAGTCATCAGGCAGCAACAGCGGACGACAACAGCAGCAGTTGGAGCAGCACGGCACACAGTAATGCATTTTGCATGTTGTGTGTATGGTTGCCCGATAGCATGATAGCCCAATGTGTCGAAGTTTTCGTGCAGTCGATAAGTCACCATTCCCGAGCTTGTACATTAAGAGCAGTAATTGAGCAAGCATCTAATAGCTGTTAGTGGTAGAAATAATAAAATAGTAATTAATTAGGTATATTAGTGAGATTATTGTACTTGTGGTAGCGGTAACAGTAACCTTTCACAATTTTGTCTTCTGGGAAGCTTCATGAGGAATTTATGATTAAAGCAGTAGTGTTGAAACATTATGATTTCGTATAGTTGTCATCCCTAAGCAAGTAACATTTAGCAATCGATCAGACCGGTTGAATAACTCTAGTTTTCGTCCTCTCACTCCTGTGTTGCTGGTTATATGCTGGATGAATGCCTTCCTTCATCACTGGATGATTTGGCGTGCTTGCGACAGTTCGAGTCGTCTAATATATTTCGGATTTCGACTATTTCCATTGACTGATGCAATTTAATAGAAATCAATTTTTTCTGGATTATTTTTGCCCTGAAAGACTTCAAAGCAATATCAGGATGTATTAACAAAAGAAAGAGAGAAAAAAAAGTTGGTGGGGGCAGTAGGCCTTCACCATGATCTACAGAATGCTATCATTTTGAGTCTGAGATCATTGTGAAAGCTATTTGCCTTCTACCGTCTCCAAACATGCATGCGTAGTCTGCAGGCTTTAAAACTTCAGTTTTCCGTAATTTTATACTTCTTGTTGAAGTGCTACATACTCGTATCTTTTTCTCACTTTAATAGGTTTAGTTATAACAGTAATCATGGGTGGAATAGCTTTATAGATATTCCAGTTATTTCGGGTATGAAGACGTTGCAGTTTATTGGGTAACAAAACTGAAGTTTCATCCGTTTTGATGTGTTATGAGTGGTTGATGACGCATGAGTATTACAAATTGGTGTGAAATCTGGAGTATTTCTTTAAATATTTAGAGAGAAGAAGCATAATGGTGGACGTAGTTGCCGGACGTATTAATCGTGTGCTGGAAACGCTTGAATCCTTCAGAAGCCAGTGGACACCAGCTGTAGCACGGCAGATCGATCTAGTACGTCGTGTTTATAATGAGTTATTGATTGACGATGATCCAGAAGCGGAGCTGTCGGTAACTGCAGAAGTGGTACTTGCACAGGCTATGGAAAAATTGGGAGACATGCTGCAAGAGGTAAATAATTGGTGGACTAAATTGTTTCTTTCTTTTTTTTTTTTTTTTTGATATTTTGTCAACTTATTCTTAAAAATTGGGAAAATTTATGTTATTCAGGAGCATGAAAGTGGTTTTTTTCGGGATTTGTTTTGACATTTCTAAAAAATCATACAAAACTCGAGAAGTTCGGAAAGTTGATGTATGTAATAATTTTTCTGGAATAAAGGTTCGATTTAATTTGAGATGGCGCATCAACACCGGAGTACTCATCAAATGTTGTCAAAGATTGGCAAAGCTATCGACAGATATTTTGTCACGGATCTTAGTTCTTTAACGAAAATTGATAAGAATATTGATACAGATCCAAGACTGCATGGAAGAGTCAACGCTCTCATTACTAATCATTTGACGAGTACCGGAAAATTCGATGTTGCGGATATTCTGACGAAAGTAATCTAATTTCAACAGTTGTTTATTCTTGAAGACAATTAGTTAAGGGTGCCGAACTTAGCATTCGGAGTGTTTTAGGAGGCACAACTGCCAGCATCGGAAGGTTTGGAATTCAATGTGGATGATATCCGACATTTAATGGAAGCGTTCCAGAAAAGAGATATTACTCCCGCACTCCAGTGGCTCAAGCAAAATGCTTCGCGAGATGAACAACTGATTTATGATCTTCAAAAACAACATTTTGTCAAACTTCTGGAAGATGGTATAACATTTACAACTTTGAACTAAAGAGGGAAGAGCTGTATTTGAAGAAATCGTTTATTTGCATTTCCAGGGCAAACTATGGAGGCTTTGCAGTACAGTCACCATCTTTCGAAAAATCCAGACGAGATGATACAATTGCTGTGGGCAATTGTTGCCAAAGATCGTAAGACGCGTTATCCTGATCTTTTCAATCCCGTTGTTTGGCAGCAACTCGAATTGCGTCTTGCTCGAGTTATGTCTCGATCAGAAAATTATCTCAGTCAAATGTATGTGAATCTCACACTATATATCTACACATTTTAGTTGCAGCGAACCTGACACTCTAGTTAATCATTTTCAGTTTTTTGACATGATCTTATAGAATTGTAGCATCATTTCAAAACTTCTAATATTCTTTAAATTCAGACGTGTTATCGTAGTCACACTCACTCCATATTATTCACATGTTGAAAAAAGTGATTATTTCCATGGTGCCACTTGATTTTATTCAGATTTTCCAAAACTCATGTTTTGTAATAGCGTTAGCATACGAGCAAATCAGCAAATTTTGCTTTTCATCCACATGTAACTAGATTTATCCACTAAGAGATCTGAATATTTTCCTGGATTTGGAAAATCACTGTAATGTACTAGGGGCATTGCTTTTATGTTTACTTCAGTCTTGAACTTGGCATCAAGATGGTACCATCACTCATTAGTCTTCGTCAGCTAATGATAAATCGATCACTGGAATCTCTTTTTCAAGGTGATGAATTGCCCATTGAAGTGGATGTGCCGAATGCCGCCCATTCTGTGTTCGCTTGCCCAATTCTTAAGGTTCTTTTTGTTTAATAGAAGGGCTGTTGCATTCATTTGACTCTCAATTTTGTAACTTTGATTCCCAAATGTATTTTCAATATTTTGGATGCTTGGAATTTCGAGAATTTTCGTGCAGTTAATCACTTTTGTACAGCACTTTTTATGTATGCAGGCACAGTGCACGGAACAAAATCCTCCTATGCGTCTCACATGTGGTCATGTAATTTCTCGAGAAGCACTTCATAAATTAGCCCAAACAGGACGTTTCGTTGCACCGACCAATTTGGCTCCTTCCAATGCTTTCAGTCATATTCGTTTGAAGTGTCCGTACTGTCCAGTGGAATCATCAGTAGCTGATGCTAAGAGAGTATATTTCTAATATCTCCTATCAAATATATGTAATTTTTTATACATATGTTCTGTGTATACATTTATTGATTGTTTACAGTTTACATGTATTGCTTGTTTACAGTTACCAACTAATTTGTGCCATTTCCCGGCATTCATTACACAGTCGGTCGTTTCAAGGTGAAAATATTGCTATGAGATTATCACCATCTTTGCTTTGCTGTCACCCTGCTGCACCCTACACAAAGATTATCGATGCTGATAAAGGTTTTCCGGGATAGGTAGTACAGTTCAAGTTAACAATACCATTGCTAAACTATTGTAAAGTGCCCTTGCATGTACAACTTTGTCCCCTCCGCAATGTCCGTCTCCCTGACATATGTTTGGAATGTCCCCCTCGATTCTATTATCTTTTCAGTGATTACGCCTTGCTGTATTTTATTATTGTAAACACCATTTGTCTTATGGGCTATCGTCAACCTTGAAACTATTAACGAAATTTAACTTGTATATCATTTTCCTGAATTCTTATTCGGGACAGTGAGTGGAGTTGTTTGTTTCAGAGTATGTCTCTTCTTGGTGCAATTTTCATAACGTCCTGATGAAGATTTGAGTATTTTGAAAGATTGATGCCAAATTGCGTGTTTATCAACAACTACACATTATGTGTATTGATTACTAGATCATGTCCGAGTTTCTACTTATATCTATATGATAGATACGCTGACTTCAACCCACTTTAACTAATTGTTGGTTTTTTCACTAATTAAGCTATGCATACTTTATGCTCTTATGGAAATGTCTCTTTTGTCTTTGTCTTGTCGGTCTTGATTTGTTTTTCAACGTGGGAGTTATGAAGGAATGATGCTTTTAAACAGAAGTTCTGGCTAATGAATAAGAATCTGAAAGAATACAAGCACATTGAGCACTTTCAATGTCGCATAGAGATTCAAAGAGCAAGTTATTTGCATAGCTACTTGTGATTGTCGTATCATTCTACAGCCTGTTACCATTTAATCCGACTCAGCATCTTTTGCGCTGATAAAAAATATAAAATCCAAGCAATGCCAAAAATCGCACCTCCATTATGAGGACTAACGTATTCTATGTGTGGTTTTTTTTTTTTTTTTTTTATCGCCTTGAATTAATTTATATATACTTCAACAGAAGCTGGAATGTGCCGGACCAGTACCTCTTTGCTAAATAGACGAACAGTGATACTTAGCAAGAGAAACTCAACTTTTTTTTACATGGAGTAGCAGTGCTTACTAGCAATCCTAGAAAGTTCGCGTTTCCCACCAAATTCAGTGAAAAATTGAAACCCTTCTAGGTGGCGCATGATTCCAGAACCTTAAATCATTAATTGCTAAGACTTCACTTGACCTCCTCTAATGTACCCTTCGATACCTCATTTGACTGAGAAAAACTGTTCGTTGCTATACGTTGCATTAGAATTGAAGAAATCAAAAAAAATATAATGATTTATTGTGCATTTTTCAAAGCAAAAATTATAAGAAAAATTAACTTCAAATTTCTCTGCGAAAGTTTCGAGTCGACAAACAACTTAAATAAATTAAAATTTAAAAAAATCCATACAAAGTTTGTTTCAAGCTATAAAGACACAAAAAAAAAGTTAAAGCATTATCCAATATCGCTACATTGGCGAATTATGCAATACAGCAATTCAAACAGCGGTTTAGAGCAGTGATTCGACAAATTTCGAACAGATGATGGACAGTATACATGATAATAAAAATATCAGATACCATCATTTCAAACAAATTAAATGGGAAAAAAACAGAATAAAATTAAACCGTATGCAAGAAGAGATACCATAAAACGTAAACGAAATCAAAACTGAAAAAAAAAAAAAAAAAAAAAAGATTCATTGGTTTTTCCAAGCGTATAATGCGCTGCTAAAGCTTTAAACTGCAACCAATATCGGTCATAATAAATAAAATTGCCATAAACAACAACAACAACACTGGAATTAGACAAGAGATAATTCTGGATGATAATATTATATGGATAATAAACTTCGTATGCTGAATGGATGCATTTATCACAAACACACACAAATAAACGTCGTATCCAAATCCCAGAATATGTAAATCAGTACCATTAAAATTATCCATCCCCAAACATATTTAACACATACATACACCTAATACAATTGCACTGATGACGGAACAAATGGAAGGATTCCATGAAGGATACCAATAATAAAATATTTGAAAAAAAAGACTAAAAAGCTCGTGGTATATTTGTCACGAATGCAATAACATGGAAATATCTAAAGCAATACGTTAACTGAGGCTTTCAGATAATAAATTGATGATAATCGTCACTTTCTCTTATCCTCGGAAGTCGGAAACATTTCCACACATATATACTTTAGTCAACTAAATGTTGTTGTCGCTATTTTGTGCAACGCAACGAACAACTTTATGAACTTAAGCTTCGTATATTGTCAATCTGGTATTCTAAACCAATCAATTAATAACTTGAACTGACTTCCGTCAAGCTCAATTATCATCTTTCATGTGTCAAAAAAGAAAAAAAAAAAAAAACGTTTCAGAAACAAATGCTAAAATAGTTTCAGTTTAAAATTTTAAATTCCCAGTTCCAAACATCCAACTAAATATAGGCTGCCCATTCAATCCGGTCAAAATATTCCAGTGAGATGTCTCACAACAATTTTCTTTTTCCCCATTCTCATCAAATCCCACAAAATATCCAAGAAATCATTAAAAAAAAAAAAAAAAAAAAAACAGAAGCTTCAAATACATGTGACGGGAATAGTTAATGCAACGAAACTATTGATTCAGACTGATATAGGGAAACGAATGATCTATAACTGAAGCACATATGAAAAAGTATTGAAAAAAAGAACCAGTTCTGCTGATTCATTTTGGAAAAAAACTTGAAAGCATTCAGGCATTATAATAAAAATACAAAACAGAGGTTCATTACGCAAATTTCACTTCGGAATTTTAGAAATTGCAATAAATTCTTGCCAAAAGTGAAATTTTAATATGGTGCAAAACGATTCAGCGTACGATACGTAGCTGCTGCCATAGCTGGATAGCCTGGTAGAGCTGCTGTTAATGCTTGACCGAGATACTGCTCACCAATGGATGTAGTACCAGCTGTACCTGCCACAGCATTACGCGCTGCTGCTGCCGCTGCTGCTGCTGCTGCCATTAAAGCCGGATTTGCTGCTTAAGAAAACAGGTGAAAATTTATGATACAAACCAGAATTGATGAAATTTGTATGGAAATTGATTTAAATTTAACTTCATAACGAGGCAGTTACTAAACATGCGAACAGAAACACTTATTCTTTTTCATAATCTTCCAAATAGGAAGCATAACATACCTTGTGCAGCAACAAGCTGCAAACGTGCCTGCTCAGTTAATAAAGTTGTTGTTGGATCATAAGATTGTTGCAGTGGTTGAGTTGTTTGAGGCAACTGAGCAGCACCGAGTAACAGACTCTGATTTTGCATTTGAGCTGCGAGAGCTGGTGTAATGAAACTCAACTGCTGAGGTTGTCCAAGTGCAGCAAGTTGACTTTGCACATTAAGAGTTTGCAAATTCCGAACTGCTAACGCTTGCGCTAACGGATTTCGTAAATATAACGCACGATTTGCTGCAGCTGCTTGTTGAAGTGCTGCACCCTGCAATGCGGCAACCGCCAAACTAGCATCCACCATTCCTGGAAAAATGCATTAACTCCGGCTAAATTTATGCATATAATATTTTTCACTTCAAAAAAGAAAAAAAAACCAAATGTGACTTGAAATAGTTCGAAAATTTCTAACATAGTCATAATAACGATTAATAATAGTAATAATAAAATATATCAAAGTTAAGAGCAGCAAACTATAAGCGGCGAAAACTATTTGCGTAATCCGTTTCGGTCCTTTATTTATCCTTCTCACTAATTCTTTTCCTGCGTTCCATCTTCTTTTCTTTTCTCTGAAGTGTCTTTTTTCTACTTCCTTTTTCTTCCTTTTTGTATGTTTTTCTTCAAATATTTAAATTGAAATTCTGCTCAAATTTCATGTACGGAATTTTTCGGGTACAAAAACGAAAATATGGGAAAAAGGAAAAAACATTTTGCAAACTATTCATGCACAGTAAAATGTGAGAGCATATACCATAAAAACTTTCAGCGTAACTTGACAAAACATGCGTAGGAGCCACAAGTGCAGCGCGTGGAAGTGAGCATTTTAAACTAACAAAACTGCAAAAACATCCACCACTTTTTTTTTTAATTTCAGATTTCACACTTCTACACTTTAACCCAAATGCGCGCTGCTCGTGCAGTTTACTCGCACGTTAAAACGAAAACAGTAATAGTGGCAGTAATAAGAGTATTAATAATAACATAATAATGACAATAATAATCATAAATATTATTATAATAGTAACAGTTACAACAAAAAAACATATCCATCAGACATAGCTGCCCTTATTTTTTTGACAAGTATATGCAGAATTTCAATGATTATTTGAAGCAACAACGCGTAAAAAGTTCAACTGCATGCAATAAAAAAAGCACGGAGCCGGATGGCTGTTACAAAATCTGCACCTTCCTTTCATTTCTCAACACTTCTTTAAAACGTGCAATCGATCATTTTACATGCAAACCCAATTTTACTTAATGCAGTTTTTCCTTTTTTAAATAGAAAAATGCAGATTATGCAAATTTTTAAAAAAACACCGAAAAGAAAAGACAATATAAATTTTTCGAAAAAGTTTAAAATTAGGTAACAGGTAACGTCACTTTCGTTCTCTCATTCTCAATTGTATTTCTTTCTTTTTTTTTTTTTTTTTTTTTTGAAAATAAGATAAAGATTTCGGCTCACCGGGTGCGACTTTCGGCTTCTTGGTGTGTATACGGGCAGTGGCGCAATTCACCTCAAAAAAGGCGACTATTAGGAGTCGTCCGGAATAACTTCCACAGTCTTATTCTTTTATTTTTGTTTTTGCTTGTGAGAAACATGCCAGCGAAACGTACGATAAAGAAAAAAGTAAGCACCGCAAAAGAAACATCTGCCAAATATCAACAGATTTAAGAATATGCGTTTATAAAAAGAAAAATATATTTCCCCATCAGAAATTTGAGATTTCAAAAAATTCAGAGGATCTTGGTTAAATCTAAAATATCGATAAATGAATGCATATACTGGGCGAATAAAGCAACGTAAGAGTGGCCCAATGATTGGGGAGAAAAGCTTCCTGGAATCTGGAATATTTTGGTATCTTGGTAAGCCAGGTGAAATAAAATCAATAGGCATAGGTCGCTATATATATATATATATATATATATATATATATATATAGCATTGCCTCTTTAAGATATAGCATATATATTAAGTGTTTGATTTCTCCACACTTCAATGGGTAGCCATGCAAAGGATCAGGAAACTTTAAATATAGTCAGAAAAGATCCGAGCTCGCAAGGATTAGTAAAAGTCCATTTAAAAAAAATTAAAATACAGAAATGCAGTAGGATGCAAATTCTCTGTGTAAAGCAAACACAATTAGACGATCCCAAAAACGTATGTGCGCCCCCTACGGTGAATTTTCAATAACAATTATTAAGCGTCATGCTCAATAGAAAACATTGTTTTGATTCAAAGAATGGAACTAAACAAGTGCATTCACCATCACAGCTGCTCTCTTTTACTGGATTTCAGGAGACACCAAATTATGAACATATTAGTTTTTCAAGACCAAGTCTGCAGCTTTCTCGCTGAATTTTAGCACTCTAGATTCTGGATATTTCTAATTTCAGATAAGTTACCTTAAGAGTTATTTGGGAGAAAAGTCCACTTTATCTCTCACCTTTGCTTTTGTCATTCTTTTTTAGAAATTATCATTTCCCCCAAGTCTTTTCCCACGCGATGTGAAGGCCCTAACTGGAAATTATAATTAATCTCAAAAATAAGTGTTTGGGATCAGCTAGAAGTTTTTCCACACAGAAATTAATTTTAGGAAAAATAAGGTCTACTCAATAACGATAAAAAGATGTGACATACACTTTCCATTCATGGCAGATCTTCAGGCTAGTTATTCCCTGAATTAATGAAGTTTAAAGGAGTGCATAAGTTGGTTATGGAGACTGAGACAGATTCAATCCTATAGAAAAAATATTCTAATATAGAACCAAAAATATGAGAAAATGGTTTTTTGTAAATAAGGGGATTTCATAGTTGCTTGCAGAAATAACAATGAGCCAAAAATAATCAAAAAAAGGGACGCAAAAAATGCAAAATATCTTAGCTTAGAGACAGATGTGAGCGAAGGTAAGCTTGAGCGAGGTTTATAATACAAAGAAGTGTCGGGAAGTTTCCTAGAGAGAAAAAAGTGAGCAAAGTTTGTAATACAAAAGAGTGCCGGGAAGTTCATGCTCAAGTAGAACATATTCCAGAAACTCAACTTTGTAGCAAGCAAATATATCAGGTAGATATTTAGCAATAGCATTATACCCGGTAAACTAAACGTTTCGTAACAAGACAGAGAGCAACCATAAGCCGACTTTTTAATAGCTTCGTTTGGTGCATAACAAACAAGCAAACCTCTATTTTGCGACCCTCAACAGAAGAACCATGCAATTCTTGTCTAGCTTTCTCCGCATCTGCTGATTTCTCCATAGTCACAAAACCAAACCCCTGGAAAAAGCAGAACAGTTTGAAGCAAAAACAACATTTTGAAATTTAGGCAGTTAATTTTGATTTAAAAAAAAGAAAAAACGCTTGCTTCGCCCAAAAATCCGAAGCACGTAGAAATGAATTAACTAATCAGATAAGCTATATTTGCCCTCCCTAACCTTCTTTTTTTTTTGTTTCAATAAAAAACGCCACAATTACCTTACTACCACGTTCATTAAATATTATTTCAACATCAGTTACAGGCCCATATTTCTCAAACATTGCCCTTAAATCGGGATCACGAAATCGGAATGGTATGTTTGACACGTGCAATCGTTTGGGTGCACTATCAACGGAATTTGACGATGTAGATGGATCCGGTGTCGTTAAAGCATTTGGTGCGACTGGCTGCGACTGGACCTAAAGGAAAATTTAAAATAATATTGAGGAAAGCTGTAGGCTTAGGCTTTGCAAATTAATAGATTTTCGGATAAACTTGCATTTCAGCGGAATTCTGACCTCTGCTTATTTAAAATACCTTTATTTTTATAAGTTTAAACAAACTGCAGAAGGTGGTGGTATCTGTGGCCCAATCCCTGCAACTGCAGCCATTTGCATTTGGACTTGGAGATCATACTGTTCTCGTGCCAACTTCTCATCTTGTTTCTCGCTTTCTGCATTTGATACAACAGTACCAACTACGGGTGCTGCAAGCAACCCACCCGATTGATGCATTGCAGCTGCTGCAAATTAACTTTATTTATTAAAATATCTGACAGGAAAAAAACATTAGACGATATATTTGATTGGCATATTACCACAACTACAGTATGAAAATATTTAATGCTTCGTTACCCTGGTACATTCGACATCACCTGGCATGGATATTGACTGCTCATTATTCACGGATAAAAAACAATATGGCGCAAGTTGGGCATTGTATATACATTAGAAACCTCGAGTAAAAATTTTGATTAAGCGTATGCAAAATACAAACCACTGCTTCGAGACATAAGTCCACTTTTTTTTTCACTCCAAAAATATTGAATTACTTGGAAAAAAACACTACATAACTTCCTTCCTTTAAAATTAAGCTCAAAAGATAATGAACTTATCACCTATTAACGCATCAGATTTGTGAATTCAGTAAAATCTAGTAAAAAAAAAAAGGCAATAAAAAAAATTGCATATGTTTTCTTCTTATCTTCTACCGATGAAACTATGCTCGTTATTTATTTCCCAGTGAGGGATTTCCGAAGACTCATTTTACAGAAACTTTCAGCACCTTATAAATAAATGAATACCTGCAGAAGCTGCGGCAAACTGTTGTTGTTGAGCTACTTGGATTTGCTGCAGAAGTACAGGGGAAACGCCGGCTTGCATGAATTGTTTCATAGCCGCAAGATTAACAGGTGGCTGTCCAGGACTCTGGAACGCTTGTGGTGCTGCATTGGCTGATAATTGATATAAAGCTTGCATAATCTGCAACCAAAAAGGAGCATTATTCATCGGAAAAAGAAAAATAATATATTCAACGTAACAACTTAACATTACAATAATTCTGGAAACTAAATTTCGATAGACATCGGAGGATAATATTAGCCTAACCTAACCTGAATTTTAAGATGTAATAACTACCATAATATTTGAAACTATATAAGGTTAAACTTGCTTCTACTGAAGACACATTATAACAGTGTCACACATACTTGCATGCTGCATCTGTAGTTCATGATGACATATGAGCAAGAAGTACAGAAAATTCGGTGTTTGAAAGGCGCTAGAAAAACTTCGCACCAGCAATGCAATCCCTGATTCGATTAATTTTACGTTCATCAAATGATGACTTACAAATATAATATCTGACCAAGTGTGGTGACAAATGACGAAAAAATTTAAAATAATCAGAATAAACGAAAGATAATCGCCACACGACCTATGAAGAATATGGATATGAGAAATGATAATCCATAAGCTATTCAAAGAGGTAAGCTGCGATGATGCTAAACGAATTGACACAAACTGTATTACATTCACCGCCTGTTACCAGCAGAATATCACCACTAATTAATTTTATCCATTAAACACTAGGTTTTCTCGATTAATTTAAAGTTTATAAGCATTATCCCTCCTTATACCTGTAAAAAATAAAAACAAAGATTTGGAGGAACGCATATCAAATTTAAACTGCCACGAAAACGTCAATTCCAAATTTGAGAAATTAAAATTAATTAAATTTTTGAATATCTGATGCTGAACCAGTCGCGTAAACTGATCACTTTAGTCGCTGGATGCTGATGATACGATAATTATTCAGTGGTTGCTTGTTGAGGTGCAACTATGAGATCACTCACATAATAGTAAACCACTTCATATCTAACCAAATCAAAGTGACTATCAATCATCAACATATCATCAATATGGCTATCGGTCATCATTATTTCGATTTAAAAAAAAAAAGAAAAACAGAAAAAAGACTCCACCAATAGGAAGATCGTCAGACTGACCACTCACCAGAGCATTTTACCCAGAATAACAGACTTTTACTGGAAACATTCCGGAATATTCCTACAATGCTCGAAAATTACAGGCCCTATGTGAAACTTGAAAATCCTGTGTCAATTAGAAAGGTAGAAAATGTAATTGACCGAATAAAGTCGTTAAGGTGAAGATTGGTCCGGATGATGCTTTTCAAATGGCTAATTAAATTTTAAAAATGGGAAGACTTCATTTATTGAAGTGAAAAATATGTATGAACTATCATTTGCTTCATCTTCTTTCTATCAAAACAAAAAAAGAGAAAAGGAAACCTGGATTGTTTCTGACTTATTATGACTAAAGAATCGTAATTTCAAGAAGAAAAATTCACAACACCAACATGTATTCATTATGATCAGAATAGATGGAACATTTTCTTCATTTTTTCTTTCATCATATTTCTTTCATCCGCGATGATTCCAACATCAATAAGTTAAACATTCGACTAATATGGTTCCAAAAAAAAAAAAAAAAAAACATTCATAATTTCAATCTTTAAAATTAAAATGGAAAAAGAAAAAAAAAACGGAAGAAACAAATGAAAATAAAGGATCAAAAATTAAATAGAAATATTATGAAACTAAAAAATTCATAAAGCTTGCTGAGAAGAAAGAGATAAAGACATAAATCAAAACAATGCAATACACTCATAACATTGACCAATAACTTTATCAATTATCATTCCCCCTCGCAATGCTATCGTTTCCATTTCTTGAATTACTTAAATACTACAAATTACTTAAGCAAAACACTATCCACATTTCAATTTCCTTATTTTAATTCTCATTAGTTAAAGAAAATTTTATGTCGCATATAACGCATGCAATATCGCATTCATAAATAATTTAAAATTTGCGCAACACTTCGAATTATTTTACATATATATTCCTAACAAATCTTTATTCTAAAAATAGAAAATTATAGCAAATTATAGTGACAGAATATCAGAAAAAAAGGAGATTTATCAAATAATTCAAATTAAAGGATAAAGGTTAGGAAGAGAGAGCGAAAGAGAAGAGTGGAAAAAAAATAAAGAAATGAAGAATATCTCTAAGGTTTTGAAATAATAAATATTGTATATATACATACTTTATCTAATAGTTTTGTTAAAATACTAATTTGCCTAGAATTATATATATATATATATATATATATTTTTTCAGAAGAACTTATGTGTGTGTGGTAAATATATGCATATGCACATATAACAAAAGGAAAATAGTGGTAAATTTTTGAAGTAGACTAGCGTCGATGACACAACAGGATTGATAGTGGAGCGATTGGATCGATCCTGAATTGACGGAAGGAATGCCTTCCTCTCTTCCCGATCTCTCTACCATTCTCGGGTCTATCATCATAAATCAATGGAAGAATGCAGTAAGAGTCGAGAAAATTGAGCCTAACGGGAAGGGCGGATTTGTTCCTAACGAATTAACAATATGATGAAGCAGTAAGAAAAAAAAAAAACGAAAAAAAAAAAGAAAGAAAGAAACAATAGTTTGAATGAAGAGAAAAATAGATGATGAGTCGTCAAATTCAAAAGCTTCTTGCTTATCATCATCATCAACTTTTCCTCATTTCATTTACAAATACTTTAAGGGAGAGAGAGAGGCAGGGGGGGGGGAGGGGAGTGAGGAAGGCAAGAAGGAAGAGAGAGAGAAAGAAAGAAAGAAAAAAAGAGACAAAGGATGAAAATTTCATAAAATCCATTTTATGTCATTCGTAACTTTTTTTTTCTTTTCTTGAAAAATCTTTTCTAAAGTAGAATTTTGAAATTTAAATCATATATAAATAGAAATAAAAAGAAATGGAAAAGATATAACCTTAAATCCTAAAAAAAAAAAAAAATGAATTTTTTTGTTGTTGGATTAAAACAAAAAATAAAAAAAAGAAGGTAAAAGGAATTTCTCAAAAAGAAAGACAAAATGAAAAAATAAAACAAATAGGCATAGATGAAAAAAAAACAAATAATAGCACAAAAATGAATGATAATGTACTGATCACTAATTAAATAAAGTACAATGATTACATACAAAGTTAAGAAAAGTTGTTTAAATTTATTAACTAATTCGATTACCAGCCGTTCATTTCAAATTTAACCAGAAACAATTCAGACTGTCATGTTATTTACTATAAGAAGTAAGTCCGAATGTTTTACTTAGCTTTCTTTTTTTTTTTTTTTTGAAATTACTCAGTGAAAAAAAGAAGTACGTTAATTAGTACGTTAATAAAATCTTATATTAAACACGAAATTCAGAATATTAATTTGAAACAAGAATGAAACGCTGCGTGGGACAATTAATACCACAGTTATTATTTCAAAAAAATTTATTTGTAATATACTACATCCCTGGTGATTAAATTACGTTTATCATATAAGTATACTTTGAAGATTAAAAAAATAGAAACAAATTAGTGTTTAAATATTCGTAATTACAAATTAAATTTCTGTCAGCAATCTAAACATAATTGCAATATGACAAAATCCGCCACATTTACTACTCTCTGTCATTTTAATGCTTAATAATTACGAATGTGGTGCAAAAAAAGAAAACTATTTTTGATCGAAAAGAAATGAAATTTTCATTCCTCACTTAAAATGCAATGGACATGATAAGCTTAGTGTATCTGAGTGACAATTCTTATCAAATATCATCGGCATGTTACACAGCAATCCTTTTCATCATCAAAATCTTATTTGTTAAATTGAATAATAAATTTATGCTTGATAATAAATTTTATAAGCATATAAAAGTGAAAATGGAAATATATGAATTTCAAATGTGATGATATTTGGAATGAAAGCATTAATTGAAAATGTAGAACATTTGGATGTTTGTTTGCTTTTACAAAGTACACCCATACATCATTTTTCGTGGTGGCACAAAAAATTGGGAAGAGTGCGGCAGTATGCCATTTCAAGTATTGAGGCTTACTAATCTAAATTAGTATCACTTCTCAGTTCTGAAGCTTTTCAGCAAACTTTCCAATAAAATTTAAAAATTGGGAAAAAAAAATGCCAAAGATTGAAATTTCTGGGACAGTTTGAGCTAAGTGTGATCACCGGGAATGACTTAATTTCTTTCTTTCTTGTTTAATTTTTGGCATACTTCAGTGAATTCAAATGATTGAAATGAGTCAATTTATTTGTCCCAGAAAGCTCTGCTCTAGTTCCTTCGAAGATCTAATAAAAAGGAATATCCAGTGTGCTTCATAATGTACGAAACTGCCTAACAATATTGAAATGAATCATTTTGAGGAACGTAAAAATTTGATTTCACTCTTAATATTTTTTTGGTTAAGGCACACTTTACTCTCTCTCTCTCCCTCCCGCTCTCTCTGTTCTTGCCCATTTCATTTAGAAAGAAAGGGAGAGGAAAAGAATTTTATGATTGGGAAAAAGGGAAAAGGGTGATCAGTGGAAAGTATATCTAACAGATAATCATTTATCATGATAACGTTAAACATTATGAATGAAAGGATCAAAAAGAGAAAAAGAAAGGGAAAAGAAAGAAAAAGAAAAGGAAAAGAAAGAAAGAAAGAGGGAAATATGAAAATGATGATAACTGATAATGAAATTCTGAAATATGAAAAAATGATTGGTAGAGGGAGCGGTGAAACGAAGGAATAGCAAATTTAAAAATAAAGAAAAAACTGATTGCATGAAATCCTATAAACTTTGAGAGTATTTCCCATTTTCCCCCTTTCCTTTTCTTTTCAATCATTTCTTATCAAAATAATTATAATAAAAGGAGTGAAATCCAAATTTCCTTGTTATTAAATGAAAAAAAAAAAAAATTGTCTCCATATCACTTCCAAACAAATTTATTATTATCAATTATTATTATTATTATTATTGTTATTATTATTACTGTTATTATTATTATTGTTATTATTATTATTATGGTTACTATTATCATTATTTATTTAGTTATTTATTATTATTAATTACTACAAACGTAATATGATAGTAATAAGTAATATCATGGGTATCAAGTTTGGACAACATATTTGGATGAAAGGAAGCTGAAGAAGTTAATAATAGCATAAAGCCATGAAGTTATGGAATGATTTTAAATCATCAATTATTTAATAACCGTAGCAGAGAAGGAAGAATGCACGCATGCATTAGTATTTAGAATGAATGCATACATATAAAATATGTATGCATTCATTCATACATATTTTCATTCACAGAAGAGCATTGTTAATGCAAAAGTAAGCATTTAACATTCATTTTATCAAATGAACAGCCTAATTTTGCAGGCAATAAGATTTGTTCGTAATGTGAAATGAAACTGAGGAGTTAAAGGATGCTGCTTACAGCAATATTGTAGATGCAGTTGTAAACAGATACAACTCTAAACTTATTATTTACATCTTGTCAAAGACGATAAATTGCAAAAAAAAAAGATGGATGAAGGAAAGGGATGGGAAGAGAGAGACAGAGACAGAGAGAGCAATAAGTTTTTCACTTGAAATCCTTAGAAACTAAGTACTTTTGCTTTTATATCTTTATAATAGTATTTAGTCGTCGTCTGCTTTTAAAACTATACGACAATTCTTCACCAGAAATAGTTGACAAAATTAACAGCACACATAGACATATACACAAGAACCAAAGATACACAGACATAGACAGACATATATATATTAACACAACTGGTTGTGTTTCGAATTCTATGAAGCAGCATTTCATTCGCATTTCAAATGATGACGTAACTAAGCTAGCAGAGAACCTATTACTACTAAAAATAAAGCAAAGTTCGAGTTTCATGTCACAATTTAATCGATGTCATCTGCCATCTTTATTGTCATCTTGACCTCCAATCCGCTTTTATCCATCTTTATAATTGTCATAAATCTTTCTTTCTCTTTCTCCCTCCCCCTCTCTCTCTCTCTGTCCTATCCACGCCTCGGTATTTTTAATTCTTCGTTCTGTTCAAGCTATTATAATAAATGAGCGCAACTGTTTGCATAGGAAGATAATAAAGGGTATAGTGAAAGGGAAGATTAATGAGCAGACAAACACACGGACATACACTATTACATTGTAGGAGAGTAATATTGAAAATGGTAAGGGATTTGAAGTTGAAACTTTCAGTAACTACCATAAAATTCAATCGCTGTATCATTTTCACCTTCCTTCATCCTTCTCCTTCTTTTTCTCTCCCCCCTCCCTTTCTCTTCAACATGTATTTTTATTCGCTTCTCTGAATTTTTCAATCTATATATAAAAAAAGGGGGTTAATGTCAAATATTTCTAATATTTTTATATAAAAAAAAACGAAAAAAAAAAATAAGAATTACTAAATTGTATCAAAATTAATGAAACGTATGAATAGGAAAAGAAAATAAAAGAAAAAGAAGTTAAAAATAGCTTCTTTTTCTATCAAAGAAAAAAAGAAAATTACTATATATAAGCAAAAATTATTTTTATTTCATTCGTTTATATATCATATAAGAAAAGTCATGAAAACAATAGACAAAATAAAAAGAAAAAAGAAAAACGAAATCTATCTTTTTTTTCTTTTTATTACTTTGAATAATAGTTTTTTTTTCTTTTTTTTTTTCATACATTTTAATATTCTCATTCTTCCTGAATGAATGGATGATTGAAATGAATGAATGAATGAATAGCTAATACCGTGATAAATTCATTAACTCATTCATATATATTGGTGACTAATTTTCAACGATCAAAAAACTGTTCAAGAATATGAAGTGCGGTTTTCTAACAGATATTAAAAGATATTCAAATTAATCCCATGTTTTTTTTTTTTTTTTTTTTGAGATTTTTATGAGATTTTAAAGTCAGTTTAGCTAATTTTTTTTTGAAGAAGAAATATGAAAGGTATCGAGTTCTTTCCTTATCTGTTTTTTCCACTCTTTCCTTCTCCATTCATCTAACTTTTATCAATGACGAGAATGACAAATATTTCAATGAATATTTCGTACAGGAAAGAAAAAAAAGAAAGATTTCGTTTTTCTTTTTATTTTGTCTATTGTTTCCATGACTTTTTTTATATGATATATAAACGAATGAAATAAAAAGAAAAGGAGGAAAACACGTTGGCTACAAATGATAATCTTGAATTATTGAAATTCCGCAGGTAATTAGGTATAAAATTTCATTACATGAAAAATCTGTTTTGCATGACAAAAATCAAATGTGATTATAAATGTGATTACAGGATAGAATTGAGCAATAATATTGTTGCTTATATGATCAGCAGAAAGTATTTAAAAAAACATAAATACAAATAAAAGAAAAAAGACAAAAAAAAAACTAATGGGTATGAATTTTCCACTTACAGCAATATTATTAACTGAACATTGTGAGAAAATTATCATGAGCGCATTTTTTAGAAGTTATAATTCTCCTCAATTTAAAAGTAAGAAAGCATGAATTTGTCAAACATATTTATCAATAAACGAAAAAAAGCATTTCAAATAAGAAAGATTAATTTACAAATGTTTAAAATTTAATAACTCACATTGCAGTGTTTCTTTCAATCCCAGCGAAGCAGAAATAAATGAAAAATGATTAATGTTGTTTGGAATAATATTATTTCAATTCGTATTCACACAGATATTGCTCTTGAAAATTAAAACTTTGAAATTCTTTTTAAATTTATGCATTAGTTTTATCATTTTTTACTACTTATAGAAATATTTTAAAGTTTTTATAATTTCAAATTATCAAAACTGATGGTGTGCAGAAAAATGAAACAAATTTTTTCAACAGTAAAATTTATTTGATTTAACATTAAATAACCTCACTGACGAACAAATCATGATAAGTAGGTAAACAGGATGACTTTGAAAAGGTGTAATTTAAGGATAAGTTTAGTTTTCTTTTTCCTAATTCACATTTTTTCGAATATTATTTCAAAAAGTGCAGTGTAGCATGTGTAATCAAATATAAGTTCAAGTCTACAATAAGCTTGATGGCTAATTTGATGCTTTTCACACCTCTAGTGTCCAATCGTTTTCTTTCTTTTTTTTCTCTAAAAAATCTCTATTTATTTCATTGTAATGATATAAAAAAGATAGAAAAAACGCATGGTTACTAAACCATATGTATGTACCATTGATTGCACAGCTATATGCTCAAACTAATCCTATCAAGGTCAAAAGTCATTCGCTTAAGAATATCGGAAAATTGTTGATGGGAGAGATGCATTAATGTAGCGTCGTAATGTTAGATGGAATTATGTCAGGGATATTAAGTACAGAAGCAGTGGTAATTATGAAAACCATAACTCTTCAAAAGAAAACTTCATATTGGGAAACAAAAAAAAAACCTACCAAACAAAAAAAAAGATCCCGAAAAAATCGATTAGCAGAAAGAAAGAGGGTCACCGTGACCTCGACCACTCGATCGACCACTACTAACAACTCCCAACTATTGTGTAATTATAGCATGTTGTGTCATCAAAACATGAATAGAATTGATATCGGGAATAGAACATTACCATCAACCATAAATGTTCGAATGGTAAGTATCAATTCTTAAAAATTATGTAATTTCATGTATTTATTTTTTTATTTTTTTTTCAAAAACTTGGGACAAGCAAATTTTATGCAAAATTCATTTTTTTTTCTTTAAATTTTTTGAAAAATCTTAACAATGAAGGATTTATTGTTAGTAAATATTATCATATTAATTTAACTTGCACGATTTCTAGTCAAGGAATTAATTGGTAAATGAATTACTCCGGTCAGGAATAACTATTAATGATTTATATCAGTTGGGTAAGTTAAATTAAAATGATGGATTGATGTATTCATTTCCAGAGTAATTCATATTAATTTGCATAATTATCACGAATAATTTGAGTCAATCAGAATAATTTCTAAAAATAATTTGACTCGATTGGAATAAATTGCCTATTAACGTTTTTCTTACTTTTTTTGTCAGGGCAATAATTCACCATTAACGTTTTTCTTACTCTTTTTTTTCTCTCTTATTTTTTAGTTTTTTCTTTCTTATGATATTAGTGATAATGATAACTGGATGATTAATTTCTTAAGATGCTATAACTCATTCAAGTAATATTTGTGGGTAGAAAGTGAAAGATTAAAAAAGAAAAAAATTGATGACGTTCATGATTGATTTTTGGGATGATAATAATTTAATCTATCTTCATCATAATATCTATCAAAATTGGACTAATTTTTATCATCATATATTCTTCACTTAATTTTTCAAAATATTAGTATTAATATATACTTATTTTATATTGATATTTTATTAAATTAATAAAAAAATCCCATTTTGAATAATATGATCAATTGTTTGCTGATTTGATCCAATTCAGTAAATTTTCATAATTGACAAGCTTAAAAAAGATTTGAGAAAAGGAATTTTATCTTAATTAAATCACACTATTCCAAAAATATCTCTGATATTTTCGAACAATTCCGAACAAAGATTTGAAAAGGATTGAATATTAATAAAAATTGAAATTTTAGCTAAAAATTGAACTTATAGAGAAAAGAAGAGATCAACAAAGAGGAAGAGAAAAAAACAGGAAAAAGGTCGTAGAGCCGTAGAAAATATATGAGAGAATTAGTCGAGATTGCTGATATCAACTTTTTGTTAACTATTCCATAAAAGAGAACTGATATCGTTTTATCAATTTAGATGATGTGAAAGCACCAATATTTGATGTTTTAACAAGTTTTAACTGTAAATTTTAATTTAAGTCGTTAATTTAAGTTTTATATTTTATACATTTTAAAGCACTCTGTCCATTCATTACCCATCATTCCCAAAACTCTTACATTTCCAAAAAAAAACTCGTAGTACTCGAAAACAAGTTAATAATCTGTCTTCTCATACTCCCTAACAATTTCTTCCCAATGCGATGAAAAATTTTCAAAGCAAACATTTCAAGGGCCGCGCTTTACCTAATCACTGTTGTGTATCTTTTCTCGCAGACGTATTTGAATTTGAAGTTTAAATTTGGTAAGTTTTAGGAGGAGTGGCTTTCAGGATTGTCTGGTATCGTTTGGAGATACGGAAATTGGTGTTATCCAGAAACTGGAATCATAAATGCCTTCTATATTTACATTATATGAAAGATTTGACCTATGTTAAGTTGACTATCGATCTTTTCTTATGAAAACACTTTAAAACATACACTTTAGTATCGTTTTTCGTTACTTCTAATTAGTTCGACATAAAATTTATTTGAGAATTTCCATTACGCATATGTCTGTTGTTAAGACGAAAAGTCATATTTTTCTTTAACGGGAGCAAATATATATGCAAATTTCATTAGCATCTTTATTTTATTATTGTAACTCAGAGTGTGACAACATAACATTATCAAAAACGCATCTGTGCTTGATTGAAAATTTTCAATACATAAACCACTTAAATGAAATCATATGATTTCATAAGATGCATTTCTGTCTGTTAATATATTATGCAAGGACGTTTTTGAAATTGAAGAGCTTTCTCGTATGCATTCGAGATTTTTCGGATAAACCTTGATCATTTTCAGGTTGATGATCAAACAATGAAAGCAATGGAAAGGGAGGGCGCTGGCCGGAGAAGTGTAACATATAAGGGTCATTTTCAATGGCCATCTAAAAATAGCATATTAACAACACCGGAACGGAAACGTTCAAGACGTTCTATGAGCTTCGCTGATTCCGGTTTAGGTTCATCCATATTTGGTTCACCTCCCTCGAAATCAGTAAGCTCTGAAAAAATTTTTTCATTTTCAAGCGAGTTTTGGGTTCCACGTTTTACTCAGGATTTAAAAACAAGTGTGGAATTCTTGTTTTCATACCAGTGTTGCGAAAAAATATATGTGAGTATGGTTGTAATACGATGCAATAAATATAAGGAGAACTAATATTGTGAACTGTTCAATTACGGAAACCTTACCTAGATTGGTTCATCATTTCAGGTTACTATATCAGACAC
Organism: Brugia malayi; assembly: GCF_000002995.4. Lineage (NCBI taxonomy): Eukaryota > Metazoa > Nematoda > Chromadorea > Rhabditida > Onchocercidae > Brugia > Brugia malayi. Next base: position 11,358,281 of record NW_025062479.1, read on the forward strand.
CGCTCCTATGTTAAAGACACCAACAAGGAAGAGGTCACCGAATACGAACTCACCCTCCTTACAGTCACCACTAAAGCAAGTTTTAGTATTTTAGTACTTACTTACTGATCATTATATTGATGAAGTATTAGCTAAGAAGTGGTGCTGAATAAATTAGTATTTGAAAAGGCAATATGCAGATGACGAACTCTAGCTGCTTCAAAATGCTGAAAATATACGTTAATATCACATTTTTTAAACTTAGCTTGTGAAGTGTCCTTCGTGTCGTAATAGTACTATACTTCCACTTACTGTCTCGCTTACCTGGAAATACCTATATTATGTGTGGGTACCTTTTGACAATGCTGTATTAGATATTGTATGGTTTTTTACAGTTGGCTTTATATGTAAAATTTTAGATCTTTTCTTCATGTGTCTGCGTTTAGTGATGCCTTCTGTCCACCAGAGAACTGTTCGCCTCCATCGAAGTTCCGTTTGTCGGATCCAGATAGTGCTGTTGGTAAAAATTTTGAATTTTAATAAAGAGATTAATAAAAGCTAAGGTCTATTGACAAACTGATGTGAGTGGAATGAGCCGATTGAAAAAAGTGAGTTATAAGACGGATTCCTGAGATTTTCTTCGATGTGCTGATGTTCAGCCATCTAACAGATTGCGTGAAACTTTAAAATGTTCTGTTCATTGGGTAAACTTAAATGATATTAGCGAGAAAACACAGAACACGAATTCAAAAGGGTATGGCATAAATATATTTTTTTGAAAAGCAGCAGATGGGAACAAGTAATCATGAGAATATGTAGTGCATGGATAAGTTCTTCATTGTGTCATGCTGAAAAGAACATCATATGTTGCATCAAGAACTGTGATCCAGCCATATTGTGCATATAACTAATATTAAATCAGATAGTTCTTTTGATATATCATCATTTGTAATGTTTATTCGATTAAGCAAATTTAATGCAAACAAGTATATCTGGACAAGGAATCTTGTTCGTTGTTCACATTTAGCAATTTTTTATCAGTGATTGGCTATCTAATTTCTTATTTCCTAATTCGTTAAGTCAGATTTGAGAGTGATTCTTTTTTTACAGAATACAGATTTAGTGGGATAAGTGTGCCAGAAAATGAAACACCTATCAATATGGCAGACGATGCATTGAATGGAGCGATACCATCTACTTCTTTCAAAGACTCCTCTTTCCGGTCAGCTGTAATTCTCTTGAAACTCATTTAGCATGTTCCTTAACAAGACATGAAGTTGTATGTTTCATGTTTTTTTTAGTAATAGTTTGATGACAGGAGGTTGCTATCAGTTCCAAACGGTTAATTTCCGAAAATTATTCTGGAATATGTGTCGCATTATTTCCTTATAAATTGAATAAACTCTGTTTTCTTATATCTTAATTTTTTTCAAATTTTTGTTTAAAGGAACTCTAAAAGAGGAAAAAAATGGTACTGTTTTTTCTAAATTCAAGGTTTAATGTTTGTTTCAGGTCGTCACTTGATGATGAGAATGATGATAGCATAACGGACTCTGCTATTTCATATGGGATGGTGGAAACACCAAGTAAAGGATTTAAAAACGAAATGGTTTGTAGCATGTTTTTGTGATATTATGAGAAAAAAATATGGCTTGTCATCTTCTGAGTGGCATTCCTGTTCGAGTCCGAAACATATTAAGTCATAAGATGGAACTTGAATTTTTTCCATTTTAATGACATCTTTTTTTACTTTCAGAATATGGTCACGGGTTTCATTGATGATAACTTTTCATTGCTTACATCAACCCCATTGAATATCAGTCCAAATGATGACATTTCAAGGAGCCATGGTTTCATACCCTCACATTATACAATTCCTGAACAAGCTAATGGTCCGCTGGAAAGCAGGTACATTGACTTTCAATTCAGACAGTTTTCTGATTTACAAATAGTTCAAAATCATGATCTGCGACATTAGAACACATGCTGATACTTCTGAACCATTCTGCAGTGGTACTCAAGTGATATTATTCGCTGAACGTTTCGTTTCCATTTTGGTGACGTGTAAAAAACTTTTCATAAAAAAAATTGGGTTGTACCTTTCGAAAGGAGAGTTTCACTTTAATTCTGAAACAAAAAAATTGTTTTGTATTTACCTTCTACCTTAATGGATTACCTTAATTGCAGTTTGTGTGAACCGGTCGATCAGTTTAGATTACACACTGCTGGTTTTTTATCTCCTGTGAAAAGCACTGATACGGAAGCTATAGTTTTACCAGTAACGAGGATAAATCAGCTAGAGAAGATAAATCTTTCGCAACAAAGGGTTTGCATTTTTTATATATAATTTATACATGAAACATAAAAAAATGGGAAGATTACCCTCTAGAAACTTCGTTTTTCAGATTGAACACTTCTATCCAAAGTTTCCAAGTAATTCAGCAGCTGCAAATTTAAATCGGGTTTATCTTCGTGAAACGAACTACAATAATAGGCCATTCAGGCCACCAGCAAAAGCGCTTAAAGTGGTAAAACTTTAGTTTTTGTTTACTTCTCACCTCTGTTAAGCAAGAAAAGAATTACTTTAGATATCATATTTTAAACTCAATTTAGGATCTTAGATATAATTATAGTTATGCAAAAGCATGAAGTTATCACAAATATTTTATTTCGAAATTATCAGTTGCCTTTCTTGTATTGTGCACTGAAATCCAATTACTTCCAGAACTCAAAAAAATGGTTTCAAATAACTTGCGGGGAAACACCTCATCAGGTAAATTTGAATATGTTGTTAAATGTGTAGGTCTTGCTTGTAGTTTTATTGAAACTTTGCCACTGCATGCGCGATAATTTTCAAGTGTTCATTTTTGACAACTCGCCGAATATTTAGTTCACCGAAATTCTATTTTCAGATAGAAATGACTCGAATGGCTAGAATTTTCCTAGAAGGTAGTCAGCCAATTTTTCCACAGTGATTGATACAACATGACTGCCAACGTACTAGTCATCCATGTGATATCAGTAAGCAGTCTTTATACCAGCTCACTAAGTTTTTGTGAAATCTGTTCATTTAAATATCTGACATGTATAAAATAAGAGTCATGTGATTATTGCTTCTATAACCTAGTTATACATTCTGTTTTATAGTGGAAAAAGGATCTCAGCTTTTATCAGTACCTCAAACTTAAGCACCTGCCATTTTATGAATTGATTTAGGTTTTGTTTGTACCGCGGTATTGAGATTAATTTACGGTGCCTTGGAAATGCTTTGGATCTAGTTTGATTGATTTTAATAATATAAGCGCGTGAATACTTTAGAACAAACTTTTATCCTTGCTGTTGTCTTTAATTTTAATGATCAATAAGTCTTTTTTACTTAACTTTCAACTTTTCTCATGCGGCATTAGCAGCTTAACATTCATTCGCGACTTTCTGATTCCTTGACTAGTTCTTGTGTTAGAAGAATCGAAATTTTACGAGAATCCGTAATGTTTCTAGAAAAATTCGATCTTTTTGACACTAAATTGAATATTGTTTTTTTGTGAGTTTATATTGTTTTTGTGTATATTTGTTGAATTCAGAAAATCGTATGTAAACTTACTATGCTGCATTGGGCATAGTAGACCATGATTCAGTAACTCTCTAAGAAATAAATTTGTCGGACAGAAAACCCTTCAAATTGAATGATCACCTAGATATGAAAATGGGAAGTAAATAAAATTTGGCATCCCACCACCTAATTTTCTGTGAAATATGCAGAAACTGTTGTATTTTAGCCAAAACTCTTTCTCTTAGCTTTGAATTGTTAGGTATCTAAGGTAACTATTCTTTTCATCAATCTTCATCCTTTTTTTTTCCAGAAGTTTTAGATTGCATAGTCTGTGTCTCAATTTTTTCCTGTTTCCTAATTTCCACTTTTCTGCTATCCTCACTGGACTATTTCCAGTAACATGCATTTTTCCGTTTTAAATCTGCATAATGCATTTGTATGGACTGCAGGAACATGCACATTTTAAAGTTTTTTGAAAGTTTTCAATTTGTTGAAATGTCTTGTACCATAAGTCGCTGTATTACTCCAGTTTTCTTTTTTGATTTTATGAGCATTCATTCCTCATATAATTTTAATCGTTTTATCCATGTATCGTATTCCGTTCTCTTCCAGTCTTGCAAAATTTATGTCCATTTTCTTCATTTCCTATTTTCTAACTTAATAGTGATATGGTCTAATCATAACTATCTCAAAGCATGCATTTTAACAGTTTTGTAATGTGTGATTCTTAAATATAATCAAAATGTTCATTATTTGTTTTCGCTACATAATAACGTAACATTCTGAAAGTGAAATAGTGCACAATGATTAGAATTTCTGAAAACCGTAAATGTTTTATATTGGTATTCTTTTTTTAGGTGAGATGTTTTGGGGCGTTTTCAGACTTGTATCCTACTTTTTAAATTGTCCATTCTTTATCTCCTTCCTTTCATATCATCATCCGTTATATGCAGATTTTTGAGTGGGAAATGTCATTGCTTTATACAGTTATCATCTATGTGTGCAACTGCGTTCCATCACTCCATTGTATATATAGTCTTCAAATCACCTCATAAAATGGTCATTCCATCAATTCATTTTCCTGCATTTTGAAAGTTTTAATTTACGATGTTTTCGTGTTTGGTAAGATTTACATGTTCTGTGAGTTACAGTGTTCATGAATGAAATTAAAATTTTGGAAAAAGTATCACATCACTGATAATGATCCATGACTTTGGTATCTTTTTTTCATTTTTTTGCTTGTAATCGAAAGCGATAGCGTAATACTTGATGGAGTTTAAAACTCAAATTTGGTTAAATAGGAGTTCTCTTAATGTGGAGAAAAGTTTAAGGTATCTCAGGAACGAAAAGATAAGGACTAATATATCAATATGTCTTATTTAATTCTGGTAAATTTGCCGCTTAATTTGTTTCCTCCATCCCAAATTTACTATTTGGTGTAAGTAACTAGCAGGGAAAAGAAAGAAAAGTTGGATTCATTATACCTTATGTAACATTGGATATCACACAAGTTGGAGAATTTTAATATAATGCCTAAAAAATTCTGTGCTTTATCTTTCTTAAAAAAAAAAAAAAAAAAAAAAAAAAACCTAATTTTTGCATAAATCCAATGGAGTTCTCATTTGTTTTTGAAATCATTAATAAATTTTGAAGCATAACAGGGGAAGAAAGTCTTCCGTCAATAATGTATAATAGTTTTCAGTTAATCAAGTATAAAATAGAAAGTATCAATTAACTTATTCATGCATTACATACACTTATAAACAATTTAAAAAATTTGGTTAATTGAATTCCTTCCGTAATTTCCTTACAATTTTTTTTTTTTTTTTTTTTTTTTTTTGAATGCTTAATTGATTTAAAACGATAACAACATACAGTATCACCTTTGGAGGGAATAACAAAAGGGATTTTTTTCCTTTCATTCATACTTCAAAATCTACCAATTTTTTTTTCTTCTTTTGTTTCTGTTTAAATGTGGAATTTCTATGCTACTCTTTCACCATTATGAAATGATTTATTCAAAAAAGTAAAAAAAAAAAGTACGGAAATACTTTCCTCCTGCACTTATTTTTCATTTTATTTATATAATTACGTAAATGCATTAATAAATGATATTACATAAATGGAATTATTTCTTAAATGAAATGAGCTAGTGATGGGAAATTTTGCTAAAATTTAGCAAATTTTACTTTTAATATAAAAAATCAATCTAAGTCCACAAGTCATAAATTTCAATAATTTTGCTGAAAATCTAATTTTTATACTAAAGTTTAAAATTTAATTCAGCTCAAAATAAGTTAATAGATCAAAAAAAAAGAAGTAGCACATAAATATTTAAAAAAATAATTTTATATAAATCATTGCAAAGAATCATTATAAAAACAATCCTACACTGAAAGAAAAAGCATTTTACAAGTGATATGAAAAAGTATAACTGCATTAAAGTTAATGAACACTTAACCGAATCCATCGTATTACTTTGGGAAATTAGTAGAAACAAATATTGTAATCTTTCAATAAAATCATTGATTATTTATCAACTTTTTATTTTGAATAGAAAGATTTCATATTAAAATTTCGTAACACCTTAAGATTACGATCTTAAGATCTGCAATACTTCTTCAGTTATGATCGTTTGAAGAAATCCAGATTTTGAAAGGAATATTAAGGCAATTCATCTATATCTCTATAAACATCTTTGTTAGTTAATCATCTGGGAGACTTTTATGCGCATTTATAATTTGTTATTGCATTGCGCACTCGCATCTTCCAAATATTCTGAAGTTTATTAATACTGATGAAGCATCGCGTATTCATATCCTCTAAAACCCTCCGAACTCATTAATAAGAAATTTCATTGAAAAGTCACAATATTCATTCCAGGACTTTTCACTATTATTCCAAAAGCATACAAATGTTGTCCATTGAGCACTCATAAATTTTTTAATTTCCTTGTAATTTATAATTAACAGAAATCCTTCATATTATTCAATACAAGATTTTATATTCTTAGCAGGTCCTTTTCTCCAACTACTCAGAGTTTCTTTTTAGTGTATAAATGTGAATACACTATTCCAGAAACTTTATTTAATATATTTGAACTGATTTATCAAGTAAAAGAATCAGTTTTATTCAAGAGAGATTCATATCAATTTGTATTTTGCTTTTTTAAATAATAACAGCGCCCAATGTAAGCATTTTCAGTAATCACTACTACCGCTGCATCATGTAAATTTCACAATTCTTGAAATAATGAACGGTGCAACACATTTCCACTTTGTCAAATTTAATCGTTTTCATGTTTGTATCAATGGTATACTGATCAAAAACATTTCATATGTGGAAGATGAAATAGTCTTGTTGACGTTTTTGATCATCAATTTCAAGTAATCGATCACTGTTCATCTACAAATTAATTGATATAGTAAATCATAAACGAGCAATATGAAATATAAACGTATCCAAATCAAGAAAAATACGCTTCAGAAAGATGAAAGGAACCGAAACTATTTTGGTTGGTGAATAATGACCAGAAAACTACAGGTACACCAATCAGTTTTACCATTTTCTTCCTGAATTAATCTAATGATCAACTGAAGCCTAAATCATCCATCTATTGCTAGTGATGGTTAACATTGTAAAATGACTGACGATAAATCAAATCTGTTATTCAATTGTAATATACCACAGTGAAAATTCTTAAACTAATGGTGATAATCATTATTAATATAATCAAAAAATACAAAGTAATAGTGATCGACAAAAATGTAATACTTCTGAAGAATTGAAATGATGAAAATGTATGCAAAATGAATTCACTCAACAAAGAAAAAAGAATAATGAAATAAAATTTGCCACTGCTACTATGACTAATGACAGTAAGATAAAAAAAAATGAACTTTACACTGTACCACAATTGAATCTTACTCCTGTTAGCAAATAAATCTTTCGACTAGTCAGATGAATGAAAATCATGAATTATTCCCATAATGTCACTAAGAAAAAGGTTCCAATAATTTCCAATAATGTTACAGCGATTTTCTTGCATAACGTACAGCTAGACGGTTTTGCATAAATAGCTAAACAGGCTAAATCTCATAAAAATTCGGATAGAAAAAAAGATAGAGTTACCTTATATAGGATTCACATCCAATTCATCACTATCAGAATTACATCGCTCTTGAGCATATATTTTTTTCATTTCACGTATAACTGCCCTCTTCCTTTTATTTTTTGCACCTCGTTCACGCTCCATTCGTTCCAATTGAGCATCATATGAATTTTCGCCGTTCAAATGTCGATCTACTGCATGTTTTAACCTGTAGCATTTTTAGTTCAAACTGAAAAATATGAAAATATGCAAAGACTTCATACTTTCACAGAATTGTAACATTCTGTCGAGATACTTGAAAAGAGATACAATATGATTAATCCTATGCATAATTTGACGTCCATCCCTAATCAAAATAAACACCCCCCCGGAATCTTCCGACAAAACTTATAAACCACATTAAAATTTCTTTCTTAAAAAAAAATCTAAAAACAACTTTGAACAGAAGGCAAACCATCTAAGCGCCTACTCTTCATGAAATCTGTGTTATCGTTGAACGGATATTTTCAATCCTTGAATTACATTCCGATCTTTACCTTTCCAGAGCAATCTCAATATTCTCTTGCAGAAGCCTTGACTGATGGACTCGAACAACGACACCAGTAGGTACATGCTTGATTGTTACTGCATTTTTTGTCATGTTTACCTTTTGCCCACCAGGACCCCATCCGGAAATAACTTTCTGGAAAATACTATCATATGAGTGTGTTCGCATCTAACTTTCCAAAGATGTGTCAACTTGCAGAATAATTATTTTATCTGCATCCTGAAAACTATGAGATACCATATCCTGCACTTATATAACTACACAAACATTATACGAATAACATTTATTATACGAACTAATAACGATAGAATATACTTGCCTGAACACAATCTTCACTTCGTATTACGGGAAAAATATAATTCTTTAATCTTTGTTTTGCAGAACTGAACTGCACTGAATTTGTGCGCAACCTAACCGAGCTTCGCACAAACATTGCCTGAATTGGAAAATTACCCTTTAAATATATTCTTAAAAACAAAGATCTCGAGTAACCGAAAAAAAAAAAAAAAAAAAAAAAAGAAAACTGAAACACCAAACGAAGATCTCAACATGTCACTTCATTATTTATACTACTTCAATACCCAAGTTCTTCCAAAGTTAATGACTGAATTCTTTTTTTTAACAAATCCCAGACAACAAACACTTCGTCTTTGACTTCAAAAAAAAAACGCAATCTCTCAATGTACTTTTTGGATAAATGGTAGTTTACCGTTACACACTACAGCAAACATTATAAATATTACTATGTTATAACAAATGCGTAATTGAAAGAGTTATTAGATGTCAAAATCTTACAATATATTGTTGTCAAAATTATATAATCACTTAACAACCTAATCCCACTGTGATAGTTTAATCATTGAGAATAGCATTTCGATGCTACAGTCAATTAGCATTGCCCAACCACTTAGCACATCATTACATTTCCAGAATCTAACAGGATTGTTAAATCATTCAGATCAACTAATTACATCTCTTGATGATGATAGCAAATTCCACAAGGAATAGCTATAAATCAGTTTTCTAGAAATCGTGATACTGTTAACAGTTAAACCACCCTGTTTAATAATTATAAGCAATACTAAAAAAAAAGCTGAAATATATGCATACTTGAAATGGATGGTAGTTTTTGATGAATAGGATGACATACTTACGACAGTACAATTGATAAATTACTTTCATAACGGAACCAAACTAAATGGCAAAAAAGAAAAATAAAATACCATCAGATTAAAAAAACATGTAAAAATTACGCTACGAAACTTTATGTATTTTCAAACAGCTTAAAACAACACTTCAGAACTTGAATTTTTTGCATGTACGAAAAATTGAAACAGAGAGTGAAGTTTTTTTTTTTGAAAAATGATATATTTTTAGTTTACTGCGAAGAAAAAAATAGTGACGACTTCGAAACAGATTGCTATCGCTATCTAGACGGCTTCATTACATTGTTATTTTTTGTTATCCAAAAATGATTCAGCAATTTTTTAAGTCCGTTAAAGGATCATTTCAAGTTAAATAATAATAATGGCCGAGGTAAACGAAACAGCAATAACAATATGAAAACAACGCACAACATCCGTCAATGTAGTGAACGAAGACACAGAGATCGTAAAATAATTAACATGCTAGAAAAATTCCAAAAAGTGGAGTGGAATAAGCAGCATTCCTAAATTTTCCAGACATAATCTACTTTTTGAGGATACATTTTTCATCATGTAATAGTTTTAGTTGCATCAAAAAAATTATTCACATCCACAAAGCAGACAGTTGTGTCCGGAAAGAACATCACTATTTTAGTTGGAAAAGCACCAGTTACTAAGAATATATTGGCTTTAGAAAACGATCTTCAAAATATTCTGGAAATAGATGTACTAACAAAATCTTAGAAAAAGATGCGAAAATGTTAATACAAAAAAAACTAACAGATTCTCATAAACAAGTTCCATGACCGTCTACAAAAATAATGACTCCGTTTATTTCGCAGGAAAATACGCTGATTTTAAAAGCATACTCATTCCGTAGACTTCACTGAACATATCTGAACACTACAACTGTCGTCAGGAACCGAAGTTATCATTGGCAGATACCCATGACCCACCATTAATTGTTCTCACTGTTGCTTCTGTATTAACGACTTTTCGTTTATGTTCTTTGACAATATCAAGTTCAGCTCTATCCCTGATCTCTTCTAAGCTATAATCAACAAGAAGCCTTCCGTTTTCGAACACTGTTACCAATACGTCCTGTAAAATTATGAAAATGAACAAAATAACCAGCTAAATTTACCAATCAGCTGAAAGTATAGGAAGAAATTCGAAAACATGAATGGAAGGGACTGGAGCTTACACTTGATAGGTATCAACCTTATTTCTCGAGTAAACGGGATATCGACCCAAATCCTACCAAATTGATCCAATCTTTTGGAATTAAAATTTCAGCTTCATGTCTAAAAAACTTAAAAAAGAAAGTCTTCTTATACAAAATAAGGAAGGGACCTCGATCTCCAGTAAGATACCTTTCATATAAATTTATCGGAAGATGGATTAACAAAAAAAGGAAAGAGGAAACAATATCACAAAAATAAAAAAAAATAATAAGAAAAATCTCTATACTTTGGAAACATCCCCTTGTCCTTTTTCAATCGTAACAAGACTGCCATCTTCTGTCCTTTCTAGAGTTAATCTTCCTTGTTTTGACTGCTTCCCAGCATCTGTTGTGGGGCTCTTCCAAACATCTCGCTGAAGTAAAAAAAATAAATAAATAAATAAACTAATTTGATATGAAAAAAAAAAAAAAACTGATATTTGGTATTGAAAGAAAAATAATGAGTTGAGTAAGTAACTAACACTTTCACCATTAATAACAACATGCGAGCATTTGAACGCACATTTCTGAGTGTCACGATCTAACTTTTGTAATAAAGCTCCTCCAGTACCAAAAACAATATTGTCTGCACTCCACTTATTACGAGTCACAGCATCCAGGATCTGAATAAAGGTAATATGAAATCTAAGAGGACGTCTCTTACCATCTCTCCGCCTAAATTTATTTGAATTTGATGAAATTGAAAAATGATAGACGAAAAATATAGCTGAAATCTAAAACTTAATTCCATGCGTATACCTGATGGAAAATACAGAATGTAAGAAAAATAAGTTACACTCACTTTTCCTATAGATTCGTAACATATACCATCACCTTGCATTACCCTCAGATAAGATGGTAAAAGTCGATAACCTTTCGAATTCGTCACAACAGGAAATTTTTCTGCCAACAAATTCAAAACCTAAAACAATATCAGGATAAAGGTGATGGTATAAAAAAAAAAAAATGATATAAAAGAAAAATGAAAAAGTCATCAACTGGACTGGGAGATTTTACACGAGTGAAAAATTTCAAATCGTAATCAAAAATTAAGCGAACCAAATTATAGTCATGCAAAACAGTACGTGTTAATACCATACAATAGCACTAAAAAAAGAAGCTTACAACAGTAACCGCCCATCACATCCCTAAAGATTATTCAATAAACACCCAATGGAAAAATGACTTATGACCACAACACGACTCTCTGCAAAGTGAAATTTTTAAAACTTATCTTTACAACCACTTGGCTGGGATCACCGCTATCAGGCCTGATAACAACGCATCCTCTATTGGCTCGATCGACCACATACTGGCGTAATTCATCGCCCCAAATATTAGAAACAGCGTGAAAGACATCATAGGAATCACTAACTACAGATACGGAACCATCGGGAAACTGTTCCAACATGTTCAAATATGCCGCCGATTCGCCAGATTTCTTCCACGTAGTAATTGTACTAAAAACCAACAATATAATCGTAATCGAATATTATTTTTCTTCAACTATTTGGACAAGCTGAAAAATTAAACAAAAATGTAACTAGTATGAAAATAAAAAACCAATTCCTTAGAAATCTCGAAAAAAAAAGTAACCTGTGTTCAGCTGCCGGAATGGAAAAGCCAGCCATTTCCGCCCCATAATATCTAAAGATCAGAAATTTCGAAACAAATTTCGGTTTATAGTGAAGCTATTTTTAAAATTTTTCATTAAAATATGGAAGCGGAAAGTAAAAAATAAGCATACGACTTACTTTTTACACAACTGCAAGCCAGCTATGGTATCAGTACCGTAGAAATTCACCAGATGTGCAGCTCCACCAATCGATGCACTCTAACATTGGGATAATAACTAATGTAACAAAAGAACTAGAATTTTTTCACCAAAACCAAAATACCAGCACTACTAAGCAATTTGTTTGGTAGTGCTGTGTAACGCTGAACACCTATGAATCAATCTAACATGGCAAGGTTTGAACATTCGGGAGAATAGAATTGCTAAATTGTTTCATTTGCTCTTGTACCGACAGCTGGAACTGTATAAGCAATCAGCAACTGTTCCAAATAAACAATTGGAAAGGAATTCATCAAGTACCTCAACAGAAGAAGCTCCACGATATCCGAAGTCATGGAGTTTGAAATGAATCCCATCTAAGGAGTCAGCCGTCTCATGCAAATAATGCGCTATGATGAGTTTTTGAGCTCTCGAATTCGTACATACTGTCATCGGATACCACACTTGGACCAGCAATGTCTAGAATGAAACTTAAAGAAGTTGCAGCTGACAAACTTGTACAGATTTTCTTTGCAAATGCTTTTTTTTTTCTACATAAAAAGAAATCTCATATTTATAATGCAAACAAAGTTTAACAAACAAAATTTATGAGACTTACAAAAGCTTCACAAGCAAATCATTACCTCAAACCAGTTGGTTAACCACGGCACGTGAGGATCGGTATTTTCAACAGTAAAAAGTACATTTTTAACAGGTACCACTGTACCCTCCGGTACCGCTTTGATCTTTAACGGCAGATGGCCGTTATGAACCTGTGCGAACAAAAGATAATGTAAAAATCTGTTAATGATAAAATCAGAAAATTTAGGCTATAATTCAGGAATATAAACTTACTTCAGCAATGTGATTCCATCCTTCTTCATTAAAAATGTCAAGTCCACCAAAGTGTGATTTATAAAATTGTTTCGCTTCGTCAATCATTTCCCTTGTGACCACTGGGCCAACAAGCCATCGTTTTATAATATACTGCAACAGTAAAGATGAAAGGTCAAAAATTCACTAAAAAATTATTGGATATTCATTTGGTAACAGTTAATGGAACTTTAAAATATCAAAACCAGCAGATCGTAAAGGTAAAAGAAAAAAATTTTGAAAAACTAGTGAGTAAAAAGGGTTACCTGAAGACCAAAAAAGCAAACTTCCGAAAACTTGCCACCACGACTTTCAAAATAACTGTAAACATGTGTAGTACCTTCTGGATACTGGTTATGATGCGTTACCTTAACATTTCTCGTTTTTATTCAAAATACATTACTCACCATCGTTTTAAATAAGGTTATAAAATTCAAGTGCGAAATCAGTGGCACGATAAAAAGATTATATAAATTTCATTTTTTGCTGGACTCAAGAAATCTTAAACAAAATCAGTCGAGTATTTCATTACACTGTGATGTATAGTATTAATATAAGAAAACCAAAAACCACTTATTACAAGATGTCTTGAGCAAGATGAAAACATTTAAAAAACCATATTTTGATCAGATTAAGTAAAATGATAGAACCATGAAAAATAGGTATAGCTAGTATCATTGCATATTTTCATGCTATTGTCGGAAGATCAAACGATCCGGCCGAACCTGATACTGCACATGATGCCTTGCACGATAAATATACCTTATATGAATCTGCGACATAGAGGACATTCTCGACTGATTCCATCTTGATGCAGTCAAATAAGTATCCCTGAAACTTTAAGATATCACAATATCAACATAAGATACCGACATCAGTTAAAACACATCCCAGAACAACCAATCATCAGACCTCCCAGACCTCTAAATATAAAGATTAATGCTATTCAAGTTATTATCACGGCCTAAATTACACAATCGTTAAATCCCTTTTGTCACTGGAAAGATTTTACGATTGGCTTGAATTGTTTTTATTAAAGCTAACAAATCGGAGAACTGGTTTTCAATCTTCCAACCGGAAATTCTATCTCATTGTAGAATAATCAAATTTTGGTAGGAGTAATGGAATTTTGATTTTGAAATGGTAAATTGAATGATAAAATGAAATCAAGATAAACTTCAGCTTTCGGAGTGATTACGTTAGTGTGTTCCATTTACAGTGATATCAGATTTCATGAAAATGTTGTGTGGCATAGCTGCTTATTCTATTCCAGTGAATCATCAAATTACATTGATAAATGCGTTTTTTTTTTTTAATAATTTAGAAGAATTAATTACGTAAATATTAATAAAATGTTAGCCAAATGGCCAACTAATCTATTTCAAAAACTTCAAAAAGCTTAGTTGAATAAACTGATAATGGAACAATTTACATAATATTTGTAGTGATTCATCAGGAAGAGATTATTTCGACCAATTTATTGTTTAATCTGATTGCTTGTTTTTTCCATCTTTAGAATTCTAAACTGAGCATTCATTTTCAGATTTCAAATTCAAATAAAAATGAAGAGCTATTGAGAGTGACAAATTTCTTATCACGGTATAATCTTACAGTATTAACAAACAATAAAAGTTCAATATGTTTATATTATTAGAGTTTTGCTATAAATGGAATATGGAATATGATTTTTACATATGATTTCTCAGCATTCTTTCAATAATGCAAACTACTTTTTCTTTTCCTTCTTTTTTATAAGAGCAATAACAAAACTAGAACATTTTGCAAGAAGAAAAAAAAAAAAAAAAAACATTTGAAACAGTTAAAATAAGTGAAATAAGCAAACTATGATTCAAATAAAGAAATATGATACAAAAAGAAAATTATCAAAAAACAGTCAAAAAAAAAAAAGAAAAGCAAGAACTTCTACTGCTTTTCTTGTTTTTTTTTTTTTTTTTCTTTTCAAAAATACCACAATATCTGTTTAATTTATTCATATTTTCAGAATTCTTTTTCAAATAAGGACTTCAATAAAAGTAACGGATGACAATTATAGCAAGAATGGTATGTATCAAGAGACATTTTAATAGATGTGAGTGAATGATAATGTTGAAGGACGTTAGAGTAGAAATGATGGAACTTTCATGACAGTATTTACTGCACTCCGAACTTCTCGTTAACCCGCAATGGGATGAGCATTCCAACTGTGTTGAAAATGTATTTTTGCAATGCTGTAAAGTTAAGAGAACAACATATGTGTCCTAATCACAATAATTATCATACATTTAATCAATTTATGTCAGCATCCTATCAATAAAACACATCAAGTACCACTTTCTCTTTTTTTTTTCTTTTTTTCGATGAAAAAAGAAACATAAATATAATTTAATTGATCGATTTTCATGATACGAACACAATACGGCCCGAATCTTTTTTTTTTTCTTTAGTCAAAATAAGAAACTTCTCATAAATTGGATATAAAAATTTTGGAAGAGATAAAAAAAAAAAAACATTCTATGCAAGTTATATCAAAAGCAGATCGTTTATCACAACACCAACGATACAAATTTGAAAATGGACATAAAAACAGAGCACCAAGATTTCAAATGTAATAAATACAGGTTTTCTAAACAATAAGAGAAATATTGGCAACATTTCGAGATGCTATTCTCCTAATGTGTTCAGAAAACAAAAAAGAGGAAAATAACGAATAACGAAAACAGCGGAAAAGATGTATCGGTACACGAATTATGACCAAAGACGTGACAAAAATAGCGCACCAAAGATTACATTCTAACTATGCAACCAACCATCGTCCTATTCATAATCACGCTTTCAAATCAGCGAAAACAATCAGTGCGCAAAGCAAATGAAAGTGTTGAAAGAATTTTATTTGCAAGTGTTCGAAAAAATGCAAATACGTTGTTCAATATGAATTATAAAAATATAATAATAAAAGGTGATTATCTCTTATTAATAACATCTGTTCTATAACAAGATAGAAAGAATTACATATCACAAACTTGTGGATAACACCACATTTTCAATAAATCACTGCGAAAAGAAATTTGATTTTTTGTAGACCATCATTTCGGGAGCTGATAACAAACTCTCTGCCAGTGCCACATCATTATTTATGGCTGTTTTTAGCTCATCTAAAAACTTGTAGATTCAGTATCTTTCACTGCTCATTTTTGTGATAATGGTGTAATGTTTGCAAAGGAAATAATCGATAACGTTTTGCAGTGGAAATTTGGTTAAAAAAAAAGAATGAAAAGAACAGGAAAAACAAAAAGATAACCCAAAGAATTAAATGCAACCATAGGACGCAAAAAACCAACTAAAACAGCACGGACTTCGGCACCATAGAAATCTTCCTGGAAATCATGAAGTATATGGACTTCCTGAAATGGCATAAAATGATTACTACTATCTTTTCGGACAATCAACACATCAAATAATAATATCTGAAACATTTGGAAACGGCAATAATGTTTAACTGCTGAGAGAGAAAAATTTATGGAAATATGTGTATTGCACACAACATACAATTGTTTTCCGTTCATTTTTGAAGTGTGGATTCCATCCGATGCTAGTTACCATTCCATATACTTCACCACGGTTGACATTTGCAAACCCATAAAAGACGCCACATGGAAAATGAGGAGGTAGGCATAAAATGACATTGTCATCCATATTTGCTGCAGATATTTAACTCTAACTCATTCACAAAATGGAATAACAAATTTCAAATGAAAGATAATAACATATTTCTGTGTTAGGAATGCAGTATTATTTTGACTATTTCATACTAAAAATATTCAATATTTAGACAGCTGAAATAAAATTAAAATAAGTAATTTGATTTTTCATACGGTGACAGCAAGTTCAGAAATCTATTACTCTGAAAGGATTACATCTGTATTATATATCCCAAATTACAAAAAACATCGACAAAAAAAAATTTCAGAAAATTTACACAGAAAACACAATTACAGATGTTATAAACGACTGATGTTCCTTGACTCGAAGAACACAAGAATTCCAAGGCTTTCCGTCATTTTCACTCCATCTTTCCTTTTCTATATTTTATCAGATTGCATGAAGATTTACGAAATTTTACTTATGTTTTCGGTCATAAATTTAATTCGGTTAATTTCCGCTATATTTCTGTAATATAATACGAACTCTACCGAATCCAATTCATTATCATCTAATTTTGATCAACAGAGAAAGCAACAATAAAATCGTCGAACCGTACCAGTAGGACAACCTAGCTTTCGACCACCGCGACCAAATCCAACAACAACAATTCCACGAAAATAATAGGGATAAAGATCTAGAAAAAATAACCGTAATGTCTTTTATTGGATGCATGTAAAATCAACAAGTATGAAAAACAAGAATAAAGTGTATAGAAACAATGGGAATGAAATTCATTAAACTTAAAACAGCAAATGAAATCCATGTATAACGATGAATTCTAACCTACACAATGTATCCATCGCAAACAAAATTGTCATACTACATATAACAGTTAAATTTAGGCTGGATTTTCAAAACTTACCATCTGTCGAACCGCCAACTGCTTCATCTCTATTTGAATCATTCATAATAGTTTTGGAATTCCTGTTGCAGTTAGCTTGATTCGGAATCATTCCTAACTTTCGTTTTCTTCCTTTTATAAATGGCTACAAGATAACTTCCTCTCTGCGACAATACTAATCCTGAAAATGAAAGCCTAACTTTTTCTCTCATAAAAGAATTGAAGACTGACAAAATAAAGTGATATTTAACTCTTTCTGGTACTATTTAAGTTTCAATATTCAATTAATAAGACTATACAAAACAAATTCATGTCTACTACATCAAAAGTTTAAGATATTAATACAAATGTACAATAAAAGTTTGAATATTCAACAAATATTCTGTTCTGATTTAACATATAACTATGAATTGTATACGTCTCACGTACAATAATGTTAATTGAAATTCAAAATTCAATAAAAAACCCATTTAGTCTATTAATTTGAAACTTATGTGTTCCTCATATTCAATCAAATAAATAAAAACAAAAAATAAATAAATAGATAAAAGAGTAGCAAAAGACAACCAAACATAATTTTCAAACAAGCTTTGTCAAAATGGCAGAAGAATTTACCATTGTTGCGTAACGACACCTCGCGGGAGTCAAAATGCTGAGACTTCTGTTTCAGTGAGTTCTTATGACAATTTTTCTTTTTACTTTACAACTGGGCATGTTTGTATTATTATTTCGTCACATTTTTCGTATAATCCATCATTGTCTTCTTTTTTTTCTTCCTTTTTTTGCTTGTTCGTTTATCAATTTGGTGAAGAAAAATAACTTTAGGAGGATATTGTTGGAATGAATAGTTTGATTTTATGCTTCATTGTTTTTTTTTTTTCTTTTCCATATCTATTATCAGTAATTATACTCATTATAATCTCTAATACTGGATATTTCTTTGAATTGAGAATGAATTTTTCAGAAATGATTCATTCATGCGTATTTGTATGATATGTAAAACGTTATTTTGTATAGTATGTAAAAATTCGTTCATGCGTATTTGTATAGTATGTAAAACGTTTTGATTTATTGATTTTGTTATAGGTCAGCTATTATGATCAATGAAGGTGATGGTAATAATTACCTGAGTAAGTATTCCCAAGATGCTGGTACTTGTAGAGGTGAAAATAGCACAACTGAGGTGGGTTTTTAAAATGAAATTTTCATTTTTATATTTGAAACGAGAAATCATCTGTAATCTGTGTTAGTAATTATATGCATTTTTCAAATTGTCTTGTCCGACATATAACTAAGTTTGAAGTAGGGTAATGAATTGCGTTGAATGTTTCAGATATGCTAATATTTCTGCCATTGTCATTTTTTTTTCTTTCTTTTTTTTGCATTTCCGTATACGGATTAAAAATTATGAGAAAGTTTTGGTTGTCTGAATTTGTAACCGTAAATTTTTTCTTTTTTTTGAAAAAAATGGTGTTAAATGAATCAAAGGAGGGGAGAGAATGGAGGGTAAAGATTAAGCGAGGGATGATGTGGCGATGGTTAGCTTTGGGAGTAGAAGTAAAACTCATAACATATATATAATAAAAATGAATATGGATAATGTTTTGACTCTCTATTGCAGTTTAAACACCTTCTTTCTCACTTTTCAGATAGTGTTTCTAAGCCAATTTCAGGGCTGCAATGTGGACAGGATCGTGTCAGATGCTAATAACGCAGAACAAGAGATTATCATGAGTCGGAAACCAATTCTAGAGCAAGATCGTTTCCTTCCCATTGGTATGCATATTCTTTTATGGTGATATGAGTATCTATAAATGGATATTAATATATTGCGTTTTGAGTATATTCTGACCACATACCATATAATTTCCTTATAGCAAATATATCCCGGTTGATGAAAAATGTGATCCCTCGTTCCGGAAAAGTTGCCAAGGATGCAAAAGAATGCGTGCAGGAATGTGTCTCCGAGTTTATTTCTTTTATTACATCCGAAGCCTGCGATCGTTGCCTTAATGCAAGTGTATTTTCCGTTTATTTTAAGAATAAATAAGTAAATGTTCTGCTTTATTTCAGAGAGGTTTTCTGTTCTGCTTTATTTCTTAAACCGTGATAGTGTATCATTCAAAATTGAGATAAATGGAGACTTGCAGATAATGTTATAATCCGAAAATTAAGGAGTTTCATTGGGTTGTCATCAGTTTATTTCATGTTGAAATTATGCTAGCTGTGGAATAGCATTTCTTTGTCTATTTCTTTGTTTCTGAAATTGAGATTTGCAGGAGAAAAGGAAAACGATAACAGGTGAAGACATTATTGGAGCTTTTGCTACTCTTGGTTTTGACAATTATGTGGAACCGCTGAACGCTTACGTGAGGAAGTACGTAAATTTTATCCTATTTTCACCATTCTTTCCAAGATGATATTGAATACAAAAGATGGTAAATGGTACGTTATTCTGTGTATATACTTCCAGTCATTCCAGATTTCGGGAAGCTTTTCGTACTGATCGTAGTAGCACTGAAACACTTCTTGTTGAACCTTCAGGATCTCTTGCTTCCTTTACGGTTGGTTTTCTTAAAAATTATTTTTCATTTCTCTTACAAACTAGTTATTTTCAGTCTTTTTCCTACTGTCAGAAAATCCTTAATTCTAGCAGAAAATAAGTGTTCGTGAATCGAATCAGTCCACTTCTTCTGGTGTTTTTACCATCCAGAATGAACCAGTACCATCCTCAAGTGCATGTGCTCCTCAAATTATTTTTGCAAGTATGAAGTATTTTATTTTTTCAAGGTACTTCTGACTTAGCCTCCTATTAATTGCGGTTTCAAGATGAGCAATTCCACCAAATATAGTTTTGAATAGACCAAATAGAATTTTCAAGAATATTGGAACTTTCTATAGTGAATACGATTTCAATTTTTATAGGCGAAGAAGATCCAGATGGTTCAATACGAGTGATGAGTACAGGCAACGTGCAGCATTTGCAACTTTTGATGGATCCCGCTACTGGCCAACACTATATTAATGTGCAAAATCCTAATGGCACTCAACAACTTCTACCTGTGCAGGTAAATCTGCATAATTATAAATGTGCTTTTTTAAAACTGATTTTTTATTCCTTTAAACCTGACAGATTTATCTGAATTTTTGTAGACAGCAATTCTGCAGGTAACGACAGTTGCTGATTCTTCTGCCACGCCACTAACCCTAGCTTGTCCGGAAGTGCAGAATCTAACAGATGGTAAAACGGCTGACAAAGAACTGCTTAATTTCTCGACAAAAACTGAATTTCCGCCGTTATCGAAATCTGAAAATATAGCTTCGACGTCGTACAAAGAGTTAAGTTGTTCTGTCAAGTGAATTTAGCACATCAGCACTGGATTTTCAAAGTGACATGTAAATTACCAACATCAATAGTTCATTCCGGTGGTTCACCGTCTTTTTGTAATGGCATTAATACGGATCAAACATAACTTTTATGGATTTCTAAAAAAGCACATTTTTTAAAGCATAAAACCAACCCCTTTGAGTCTCTCTGTGATTAGATTCATTATAATTCCACTTTGTATTCCTTTCAAGTTTTCAGTAAGATTTTTCCACCTTAACGCAGAAAGTGTTCTGTTTTAGGTGTCGCAGGTTACACGACATACTGGGGAACAATCTAGGAGTAGTATCACCTATGGACTGAAGCATAGTTCCTCTGGCCTTTCGACAGAAAACCAGCACAAACAGCAGGTGCCATATGTTGGTAATGTTGGATCGTTCGGACATCATCAAAGTAATAGTGGTACTGCTGATAGTAGTAATCGGGAGCCACCAAGGAAGCGGTCTCATGAGAGTGTTGATTATATTAGCTTTGAGTGAGTATGCATCATTTCATCGAACTTTAAGTATTTATTTTGTTTAGTGGATTTGGTCAAAGTTGAGAAACCGATCGACCACTTTATCTTATTATTTCTATATTTCTTTTCCTTTTCTCCTGTTCTTTTCTTACCCTCCATCTTAAGCCTTGCAACCATTCCTCTGCCTCTTGCCTCCACATTTCTTCCACTTCCTTCTGCTGAGCAACACTATCTTTTCTCTATTTTTTCTCCTCAAAAACAATTTCTTCCATCTTTGAATTTTTATTACCTTTTGTGTTACAGTTTTTTTTTTTTTTTGTCTTAATGTCTTCTTAAAGTCATTTGAAATCCTTCCAAATGCTTTCTTCAGCAGGAAGAGGAGCTGGCGTCATTCATTTCTGTCTTCATTTAAAAAATGCTTATAATTTAAATCTTTTGCTCTATATCTAATAGCAATTTTTGTTGGATACATGCTAAATGTTTATTTTTTCTCCTGGTACTTATGATGACGTGTATACGATGATATTATGATTCGTTTTCTCTTCGGCGATATTTTAAATTTAATTTATTTCACAGGTATGTGAAAGTTCGTCATGGATCGTATTTTCAAGAATACTAGAGAGAAGAATTAGAATAGGTTTAATTTCAAAAATGGGAACGAAGTTGTTGCGGCTTTTTACTCCGGCTCGGTGCTATTACCGTTTCATTTTTATGAACTTTTTATAATTGTTGAAAATGAAAATTACTTATTCACTCATTCGAGCTAGTTATCTGTCTTCAGGAATGCAGTTTACGGTGCTTAATGGAACATCCTTATTTGTTACACTTCATACTCATTTGTCTATTATTATGACTTCAACACCCCTCAATTATTGTCTTGTTGCATTAGTTTGAGGAGAATATTTTTTAATTTATGCAAAGTTATTCTTGAGTTTTTTTTTTTTTTTTTTTTTGCATAAATTAAACATTATTTGTTCTTTCTTTCATTGTTCGTGTCAAATTTCTGTCATCAGTCATAGTTTGCTTTTTCAGTGATTTCAGTTGTATTGTAACTTTTCAAATGAGAAGTTTATTTAATGCTTTTTTCCTTGTAAAACTATTTGATTTTGTCTTTGTTCTTACAGAAAAAAAGATGATTTGTATTACTGGAAGAGATCGAGGAGATCCAGAAGAAAAATCAGTAATAATTGGTGCTTTTCTTAGAAAACGAAATCCTTAGGACCTTTTCAGCTATGAGTGTTTTACCGGATTTTCTGATGAAATCGGCAACTAACCTCAGATATCATTACGTATCAATGCTTTGAAAGAAATTTCTTTAGAACCTACTTGTTGAGTTAACAGTGGTTTCAGAAGTATTATATTTGCTACAAGCTAATTATTTTTTAGGAGGTTTTTCGTCTTGGAAATTATGCAAATTTGTCAGTCACCTAATGTATATTTTGAATTTCATAATCCCTTTATTTTTGGTGAAATGACTATCATTTATTAGTTTGGTAGGAGATGAAGGTACATTTTTATTCCACAGTAATCCTTTAGAAATTATTTTGATTATCATCAAAATCTTTAGAAATTTTTGATGATCATCAAAACGTGATACCACTAAGGAACCAAATTAATTTAACAAAATGTTTCTGGAAATTTCATCCGGAAACACATTTTGCTATTCAGAGGGACATTTTTTCACAATCGTCGCTGCAATTTTTAAATACGAATGAATGCTTTTAAGTAATATGACAGAATATTAATAAACTTGAAAATGATGTCCATTTGTGTTGGATTATTCATATTTTTGGATAATTTCATGGATAAGTTTCAGATAGTTTCCTAAAAAAAGTCCATTTCTATTATGAATTTAGGATTACATTACAAAATTGAAGAAGTGATTTTTGCTTTTCTTATAATATATTACTATTAATTTTCTTATGCATTATTTTATTTTATGATTAAATCTTGTTGTTTCAAAAAAAAAAGAAAAATTTAGAAGAAAATGTTCAATTCCTTGAAAAGAAAAGAAAAGCAGATTGTTTGAAACAATTTCTAAAATTAAGTAAGAACTTTTTTTTTTCCTTTTATTTGTTGAATTTTATTTTTCTGATTGTAAATGACTTTTTAAGCATTTATTTGTTTCGAAATGAATTTGATATTATCATTTTCGAGTGTATATTATTTGCATCAATCAAATCATAACAAATGGTTTAAGTAAACTATAAAATGCAAAATATGTAGACGGTAGAAATAAAGTTACAAATTTTTTTGAAAATTACAAATTTTCTAATTTTTACACACCTACATAGGTATTCTCATCTTCATTCATCCGAACTAATTGCTCTCGATACCTGTAATTTTTTTTCCCTTCCCCATTTCTTTTCTTATTTTAAACTTTTTTTTGCTCATTTGTCATCTATTCATCATTTTAAACTTCCACCTCTGTTTCTGGTTTACCGTATATCGATAGTTTCCATTACGATAAATTTATCTTTTGTATTCATATAACGAAATTTTACAAAAATATGATATTAATCACTAATTAAAGATCAATTTAAAAAAAGAGAGAGAAAAAGGAAAAACGAAAGAGAAAAAAAGGCAGCTGTGAAAAATTTTTAAGTAATAGTAACAATACTTCATTTCGTAACATAAAATATCCAAAAACAAAAAAAAATTTTTTCTTTTAACAATAATATTTGTATAAAATAATTATTTATTAACCAATGTTACAAATATTTTTATAAAATAAATATATATTCACTTCGATATAAAATTTTTATCTGATGCAAATATTTGTGATATAAGAAATAATGGAAATATTTTTTTAATATGTACAGAAATATTGTAATCCTAGAGCACTTTTTATCTCGTCAAACAGAAAAAAACCATAATTTACATGTCAGCTTATTTAGATATTATTGCAAATTTCTTAAAATTACAGAGTAACAAAATTTTAATAAAATATATGCAATTTTTATTTCCAAATATGTGCATTCACTAGAGTTCTCTTTCTCTTTATCCATTTATCTTACTTTTTCTTTTACTTTCAAAGTTTTTATAATTTATTTGATGATAAATTCAATGATTTATTATATTAAAATGATTATCTAGAACATTTTAATCCATTTATTCCTTTTAATTTAAAAACATTTTTTTTTTAAAAAAACAAACTGTGTAACTACTTCGTTAAACTATTTGTTTTAATATATATATATATATATATTTTACAAATGTATATTAAAATGTTAACTTCATAAACATTTCTTGCTCTTTTTTTTGCAACTTGAGATAGGCAAGAAGAAGGGAAACAGCAGGTAAAAAGAAAAGAACAGAAGAAAATATTTCTCAATCACAAATAAAAAGAAAAGAAAAATGAAAAGAAAAGTGGAATAATTCTAATAAAAATTAAAAAGATCTTGAAATTTCGAAAATCTAATTTAATCAATATATAGCAAAAATTAAATTGCTAAATTACAAACTAAACTTATTTAATTAGACTAAATTCCTCTTTATTATAAATTATGAATCATTTAAATAATTCCCAAATTAATAATATCAACGAATTATTTTCCATATTTCCTCAAATTTGTACATTTTAATTTCACTTCCTCTTAATTCTTCGTTTCTATCTATAACCAGTACTACGATGAAATGCATATTAATCACAGACATAATCAAAATTACGACATTAACGAAGATAAAATTATAACCGCGGCATATATTAATGATAATTTTTTAAATCACTAATTTTGCTTTATTAATTCTAAATTAAATTTGCTAATTTCATGATATTTACTTATAACATAATTGAATGCAAAATTACATTTTGCAGAGCAACTTATAGTTCTAATAAATGAAAATAAGCAACATCATGACATATTTTACCTCTAAAATTTGCAAATATAAAAAATATATGTAATTCCAAAATTTTAAATGACAAAAAAGAAGGAAAAAATATAAACCTACAGCGTTTTCCACTGCCTTTCTTTCTCAATTTTTTTTTTTTTTGAAAAAGAAGCAACTCAACGAATTGTAAAAATGCAATAAGATTGAATGTTCAAAAGATGAAGATTATGTAGCATTACATTGCACACTATTTTCACATTGGGTTTTAAGCTAATCAGCAACAAACAGCCAATTTTTCCACACTTACAATGATAACGACAATGATAATAGTGATAATGATGATAATAATAATAACAACAATGATCAACGACAAATTTTTTACATCTCATTTCTAAGTGTCTGCATGTTTATATGTGAATATCTGTGTGTTGTACGTGTATGTATGTATGTATGTTTAGAAGAGTTTCTCAAACTTTTAGTATTTACAGCTATGCATCTTCATCTTCGTTACACTTCTTTTTTTTATTACACTAAACGGCTTAAACTTACACCATTTAACCCGTTACATTTTCCATAAATGAATCACTTTTTTTTCTTTTCTTTTTTTAGCAAAATTTTTTTAACTTATTCATTAGCTCCTTCTTCTTTTTCTTTTTTTCCGTCTATCTCACCCTTTTCATTTTATTTATTTATTTTTTTTTTAAAGAAAGAAAAAGAAAAACTTAAATTATCTCTAACCAAATTTTGTCGTTATTCTAAAAGTCTTTTTCTTATTAAATTTTTATGTCAAATTTAAGAATATTTTATTAGCTATTTATTTTATTTTTATTTTTTGAGTTACAAACCAATACAACATTATCCAAAAAAAGAAAGGACGAAAAAAAAATGAAAACTTTTTTTTATTTTATACTACTCCAGAGATTTCTTTTGAGATAAATTATGTTATTTCATTGAAATCACAATCTATATTTGAAAATGTTTAATATCGGTCGATTTTTCATTTTTTTTCTGTTGAAGTTTTTCAGAATAAAAGAAAAAAAAAATAATTTGTACTGTCTAGAAGGATAGAAAAGAAAGTACGAAATTATTTCATCTCTTCATATTAATAAATAATAATAAATGGTTTTGGTTTAGATTTGATTACTCATTTTTCATTTCAGATATTTTATTCATTTTTTTCTACTCCTCTTTCTCTTTCATTTTCATTTAAACCCAAAAGGTCATTTTAAAAATGTTATATTTTTTAGAAAATAATACCAAACTATAAACTATATTAAATGTTATTTGCAGGATTGCTAAAAAAGGAATGAATGAGTATCACAAAATGATTGATGGAAAAGAACAAGTGGAAACTGAAATTATTTAAATTATCAAAATGTATTTGTAATAAATTATGGAAAATTTACAATCAAAGCGAATATATTTTGATGCCGAAGATCGACCACCGCCATCATATTGGCATGGTGAAACACAAATTCACCCATCAGATGATGATAATTTTAAAATATCACATGAAAATGAAAATTTCTTTCCATTATCTTCATCAAAAGAAATTAAAACTAAAATAGATCCTAAAGGTGAATTCATTACTTTTTCTTTTTATGGTTTTTCATTCAAATTTCAATTCATTTATGTGCACACCTCTTTTTCTCTTTTTTTTGTATAGAAATCTAAAATTTTTTTAAATTTCCATTGAATCATGTGAAATAAGCGTTGAGAAGTAAAAAAAAATGTGGCGAAGTGTTAAAATTGAAAATTTGTTAAATTATTAGTAAGACCACAATTTTGTTTAATAGCAATATCGCTGTAATTTTCGCTTTTCGATTATTGAAATTGAAAAGGTAGAAATTTTTTTTTTTGTTGAGATAAGAAATTCGAATTAGAATTTCCCAAGTCAGGAATTAAAAAAATGAATTTCTTTCATATGCTACACTTACGTCTAAAATCGTTTTTTTTTTTTTTTTTTTTGTTGTTGAAATCCTGATTTGAAAAATATCATTCCTAATATTAACGAATTCAAATAAGCATTTACTTCATTCACTTACTTTAGTAGATTGGAAAACAAATTGGTGCTACTAACTTTTTGAATTGATTTTAAAAAAGAAGAAAAAAACTTCAAATGCTAATTTTTTCCTCATTTTTTGATGGACCTTTTTTTGTTAAAAAAAATAAAAAAACTTGCCTTTGTTTCTTTTTTTTTAGTGGAAGAATATTTTTAAAATTTAGAAAAGAAATTATAACAATGCCTTTCTCTATCATTAGTCTTCAATTTACTTAAAATTTTAAATTGACACTTGATATTTTATTCTTTTAGAATGGTTAAAAGCACCAGAATTTGTTCCCCGATCAAAGCAAATTTTGGATCAATCGTTTCATCCTGATGAAATGATATTTGCAAATAATTTACCAATTAATAATTCGATCAATGGGATTATTTTGCGTAATCATATTTTACGACAA
The DNA here is from genome assembly GCF_000002995.4 of Brugia malayi. Lineage (NCBI taxonomy): Eukaryota > Metazoa > Nematoda > Chromadorea > Rhabditida > Onchocercidae > Brugia > Brugia malayi. Next base: position 11,386,158 of record NW_025062479.1, read on the forward strand.
CAACCTCAAGCTCATGTTTTAGCTGCAACTGCAGCTAGAATGCCATTTTCACCCGTTCGTACTATTCTTGATCTACCACAACCGATAATATCTGCACAAAGTAAGTGCTAAATTAATTAATCATATTATGGTTAGAATTTAATAAATTGACAATTATAATTAAATTTAAAATAATTATAAATTAATCATGTTTTGGAAATATCTTATTAATGCTCAAATAATCAATACGGCACTTTTCTACACATGATATTTTTTAAATGATTAATTATCAAAATAGAAAGAATATTTTAAATAGTTTTAAAATACATTTGCTATTATCATTATTCAAACTTTTCACAGATATGGTACCATTTGCAATAGATCAATCCACACCACCATATTGCATGCCAACCGTGACTGCTACACCGCCACAACAACCACAACCATTACCAACATCGTTACCATCTGGTGCAGCAATGATACGTTTTCCGATACCGTCATTTAATCAAACTGCTTTAGCTTTACGTGATGCGCTTAGCATGGTGTCACCTGGCTATTCAGCTAATATTACTCACATAAATTGCAAGTGATTTGATAGATTACAATTTATTTTCACATAATTTTACATTTTTATTATTATACAAATTTAAATGATACGGTCATTTTGATTAAGAAATAATAATAATCAAACAGAGATAAATCATTAAGGAAAAGAGTAATGACAATTATGCATATTTTTTATTCTTTTTTATAATTAATTAAAAATTTCATGTAAAGTTTATAGATTGGAATAAAAAGTTACGATATCAATAATTTGCAATTACCATTTTTTTCCATTTCTCATTCTTTTACCAGTATTTATCAAATTTAATTATCTGTTGAATAATCTTTCCTTCCATTTCATTTGCTCCTTCTCTCTTTTTTTTTCTCCTTTTATCCCTCTCTCTCTCTCTTTCTCTTCCTCGCTTTAGTAAAATGAAATTAAATCAATGTGTTAAAAATACAAGATGTTGGAACTGATCATAATTTCTGATTTTTCGAAGAAAGAAAAAAAATTCTCTCTCTAATAAATTCAATCTTGTTGTATTTAAATCTCAATCAAAATTTATCGGGAATAATTAGAAGCATAGGACAGAAACTGTAAGCTGTCACCAACTGCCAATCCCACTATCCATTATTATTATTTGGTATTTTAAATCTACTATGAAAGTTTTCAAAAAATTTCAGCTGAAATCGGTCTTCCAATTCCGGCCGTTATTCTAAAGAAGAAGCGCAGAAAAAGGCATCGTCGTTTAAAAGCTAATTTGTCTAGTGCTACTGAAGTAATTTTCATCAGCCTTGTAAAAAAAAAGAAAATTTGAAATACTAAGATAATCGATTTCATATATTTCGACCAGTTTAATACTTGTCAATTCACATTAAATTGATTGTTTGCTATAATTTATTTGTCGTAATTTCAGTTTTCTTTTTTTTTTTTTTTTTTTCATAAATTAATTTGATCTTTCATTAATAAAATGTTTAAGAGATTTTAGTTCATTGTAGCAATAAATACTAAGGCTCATAAGAAGTTAGGAGCCATATGAAATTGTTTTAGCTAAACCTCATAAAAAAATTTTTATAGAATCTCAAAATTTTCAATTTAAATTTTTGTAAAATTACAGCGAGTAAACGGTGATAGTTTCTGCAATGGTTTAGAGGCATTCGGCGATGAATCAACCCAAACACAACTTCAAGCGATATCTTCTGAACCAAATTTAAACAAAGTTATTTTTATTTTTCTTCCAGTTTCATCAGTATCTAGTTTTCAATCTAGTTTTCAAATTAAAATCTACTTAATATCGTACTTAATGAGGAATATTTCGAATTATTTAGCATGGATAATAAAGAAGTAACACCTTAGACACATATTTGTATTTTTTTGTGAATCATTTTGAAAAGACTAAGCTTTAAATTACTCTAATCTATTCATTTATTCACAAGACTTTTGACTATTTAAAAAGATTAGCAATTACTTTAACCATAAATGATATTCAAAGATTACTTCAACATTTTTAATAATTTGATTTATTCTACATCAAAATGAATGAATTGGGTTAAATTTTTTTTTAATTCAAATTAATTGCTGCATAAAATTGTTTAAAATAAGCAATTAATAATTAAAATTAATTAGTTGAATTAATTGATTAAAATTAATTGAATAATTAAAATTAATCCAATATTTAAACTTCAAATAAACATATTTAACACAATTCAAATGTTTTAAGAGATTTTATGCAATAAAAAATGAAATTTATTATCAGAACAATAATTATGAGACATATTGTAGAATTCATTATCAGAGCAACCATCAACCGAAGATGCATCAAATAGCGAAACGCATCCACTTGGTGGCTCATGTCCAGATTTATCAAATTCACAACTTTTGCTATGGGATAATTATCTTGTAATTATCAGTATTACTTCATTAAATAATCAGTGATAATACGTTTAACTAATCGATTGAGTAATTAGTTGATAGTAACAAAATCAGTTGATAATATATTTAACAGCAAAAATTTCAACATAATTCTGTAAACATTCAATAATATCATTAATATTATCATCAATAAATGGACAAAAAAAAATTTTTATTTCTATAATTGTAGTTTGATACTATCATGAATGAAACAAACGATATAATCAACGAAGAAAATGCAAATGCATTAACAGTTGATCCAATGCAACAATCTGGTTTGCATCATTTCCAAATGTTGATTAAATTTCTCCCAAATTTTTTGTAATTAACTTTGAAATTTAAATCTGAAAAAAATTTTAAATTTAAGACTCAACAATCGGTTTATAGATTTCTTCGTTTTTAATTTTTTCAATAATTGATATAGATGTTCTATCTAAAATTAAAACTATAACTTTCGGTTATTTTATTAATATATCAGAATAATGATAATGATAGTAATTTAATTATCATAATTATGTTACTTATTTATTCCAGAATATGAGATAGCATCACGTCCAGTTCTTGCAGCAATGGATTCTGCATTGCATGCAGATGGTATTTATTCTAAAAGTGTTCGGCAATTAGATCGCTTCTTACAAGGTTAAGCATATTTATTTATTATAGCATTTTCCTAACAAATATTGAATGATTATTTGCTCGTATTCAAGTTTAAAAATTCAGAGGACTTTAATTCATGATTTTATTAGTAAAATTCCATTTAGTATTTGAAAAATTGCTTTTTATGAATAAGCTGAATATTTTTTTTTACAAATTTTATTTAAATTTCTCAAAGTATTGCTAATTTAAAAATGATTTTTGAAATATTTTTTATCATCTAAACCTAGAATTAATTGAAAAAGAAAGGAAAGGAAAATGATAATTCTAATTTTTTTTCTTTTTTTTTTTCTATATGTATCACATTTTTCATATTAGTATCTCTTTCAAATATCTTGATTAAAATTTAAAGGTGATGGTAGTAATATCGATGATTCATTATCTGAAGATGGTCTTGTTGAGCGTTTACGTGATAGATTTGAGAATCAATTTCTCGATTCACCTGCATCAACAACTAGAAGTTTAAAGGCTGAATTTGAGGAGCTTTCATTTCGACCAACAATTTCGGTAAAAATTAGTTTCGTTAAAATACAATTATTTTTTATTTCAAAATTTAATCTCATATTATTGACAAATAAATTTGAGTGATTTTAAAATGAAAGAAAAAAAAAACCAAATTATTTGATTAATCGCTTATCAAACAGAAATTACAAATAACTCTAATAATAATAATAAATATTATATTTTAGAAATATGGTTATCCACAAGCAGATTTTTCTTCTCTTCAAATAGCAACATTCAATCCACAGTATAATACAACAACATCAACAATTTTAAAATCTAAAGAAGTAATATTTATCTAATTTTATAAAAGAAAAGGAAAAATAATAACAAAAAAAAAAAACTAATTATTGACATGCATTTTTCACACACGTTTCCAACAATTTTTTTTTTTATTGATGAAAAAAAAGTTGAAAAATTGTCAAAATGATTAGTATTCATTTATAGATTGATCGTCATATTGAAGATTACTTTGAAGGAGGACATATACGTTTAAATGCATTTATTGGTAGTGATGTAAGTTCTATTTTCATTTAATCAAATTATTTAAAAGAAAAAAAAAATCATAAAAAGAATATTTTGGAAATATTCGCTTATAAGAAATTTTTTGACGATAAATTAATAAGTGAAATATTTTTATTTATAAATTAAAATTAATTCTATAAACTAACACCAATCATTTTCTTTTTTTTAAAGGAAATTTTCAGGATTTAGCTTTGTCCGATTCTGAGCTACCACAACTATCACGTTTCCAGCAATTGCAGTGGACAATACAACAAAATACGAAATATTATACTAATTTGGCAACACCAAAAAATATGTGCTGCAGTATCATGTAAAATACTAACAGTATTGTTTAAATCAATAAAAAGATAAGAAATTATTGATCCATCAATTTAAATAATTAACAATTTCACTCGGCCAACATTTGCTAATTTTTCGTAATACATTAATGCACGAGATTATAGCTTTGTTTCTCCTTTTTCTTTTCTTTTCTTTTCTTTTTTGAAATCATTAAACTTTCCAAAAGTGTTGTAATTTGTTTGCAAAATTGAAAATACTAAAATATGAAAAACCTATGATTACTTGTTATATATGCTTGAAAAGATCATTTTACACTTATAATTTTAAATAATGAATTACAATTTTTATGATACTGCAACAAATATAATTAGCAAATGATTCCCTTAATTACTAACTTATCTATATCTCAAAAAAGTTTGAAAAAGTGATGATAATATGATAAAAGTTAGGAATGGTGAGAACTTTTTTTATCCGTAAAATTTTCGAGAAGTCAAGAGATGATTTTATTACCTTTTTACCTTTAATTGATAATTTCATTTCTAAGGAATCTAAAGAATCTGTGGATTCTAACCAAGAAAAAAAACCTATACTAAAAGATTATCGGAACAAAAAAAAGAACACTTCAAGTGTCGAAACGTCACATCCTTGCAAAATATCAGTTCATTTTTTTTTTCTTCCAAATTTTGAGAATCGATTACATTCATTTATGAAAAATATGCAATGCTTTTGATTCAACTACTAAATTAAACTGAATTAGCTATTGTTATTGATTTCGCTTGAATTTATGCTTTCTCCGGAATAGATCTACCTTTTTTTCTTTTTCGATAATTCTACATTAATAACGATAAAACCTAATAGTCTGATTAAATCAGAAAATGTTTAGATAGTTAAGAAATGAAACAAATGAAGAGATAACTAATGAAGAGGAAATAATCTTAGCTCAATAATATGTACTTATCCGATGAAAGAATGAACGAAACTTGTGATAGAAGGTAATTAGATCACAAAAATAGATCAATAAAATTGAAAATATGATTTATTTTGAAGAAAAAAAAGTTGAGTAAAAGAAAAAAAATTTCGAAAAATTTAATCAAAAATTTTGATTAATTTTATAACTGCGTGTGTATCGCACGGTGTAACACATTATCTGTGATTGCCTTAGTTCATACGTAACACGGTATCCGTGACTATCTTACTTCGTACGTAGCACGTTGCACGTGATCGCATATCTCGCACACGAGAAAAATAAACGACCCCATTACCTCTGCATAAAACCGCACCTAAGCAGAAATCATTCATTCTTAAAAAACTTTCTGTTCTTTTTTAAATCAAATATAACCAACGCACGGGAGGTGATTCCATCTTTCGTGTTAGGACCCATCAGCTCATATAATCGTCTAGCTGCAAAATTCGACGGAATCTTATTGCGACCCGCAACAGGGAATGAGAAACGAATGAGTTAGCTTCAGTTTGTGGCTTAGTTTAACGGACCGTGAGTTGAATTTATGGTGAGGAATTACTGATGAGATTACTAGTTATTTAAATTAATTCTCAGTTTGTATATAGTGATCTTAATTATTTGATTGCGGTTATAGTATGATGAAGTTGTGTCTGAAATCTGTAATTTGTAGTTTTTGGATTATAGTTTAATAAGACGTGTTATGATTTGATTTTGGTAGAGTGTTATCGGGAAGTGCAAATTTTATTCTGTATAACCGAATTGTGGTGAACTTGTTTGAATTGATAAGTTATATGATCTGTAGCGATGTAATAATGACTCATGTAGTTGGATGAGTTACTTCATGCATATACTTTATGCTATGACATTTATTTTACCATAATGACTCATTTAATGCTTTTTAAGGATGGTCAATATTTCTTTATCCTGTTGTCACTAGGTTGAATGTTGATCGCGTGTGTGTGTGTGTGTGTGTATATATATATATATATATATGTTACTTGTTAGCAGTGGCTGTGTGATATGGATAATAAAATTATGTGTTAGGCTTTGTGAGTTTTATATACTGCAGAAATCATTCAGCAAAGATTAATAGCAAACAAAAACTACTAAAAAAAAAAAAAACCGCTTCCTTCAAAAGTGATTAGTTAATTGTTGACCTTGTCCAACAATTTGGTGGCGATTTGTTGCTTCAGATATTGTTAATGTCTGATGACATGCTCGAAACAATGAAAAATCTGTAATGTTACATCCAAATTGCCAAAATATTCAAATATATCGAATTGAGGTTGGATATGAGGCATGTTTGGTTGCAGTTTTTTGACTGGACTGACTACTCTTCACTTTAATCCGAGTATTTGTGAAGTGATTCAGAATAACCTTTGCAGTCGCAGTAGCAATCTCGTTTTGGTATACTTTGATGTCTGAGTTTTGCTTAATTTTTCCCGTCACATTCATGTTGCGATGAGATAAATCAAATGATAATGAAAAAGAAAAAAAAAAGTCTTTTTGGTGTCGTTTTTGAAAAGTGTTGAGAATTAATTGAATTATTTATTAGCTGCTTACTTACTAGAACATAAATTGCATTGTTCTTGGTTCCGGAAGTTTCAGTATTTACGGTTAGTATATAGCTTCATTACAGTGTGTTTCCTGACTTTGAGTTACATGTCAAATGTAGTGTTGAGTAGATTTCCCGAATGGCCTTCATAATGCTTAAAGGTCGACTAGTTTCATCTGATATTTCAAAGTCTTTCATCTTATCATGTGTTTAACTCATTTTTTTTTTCTCCCACAATGTAAAATTCTACGAAGTGTTTTTTTTTTTCAGGAATAATACTTTTGTACTATAAGGAGTGTTACCAATCTTCCATCCAGTTGAACTGTAACTGTCATCTTGTAATGCCCGCGCGGTAGGTATTTAATTTCATTTCTATGTTTACTTTACATAATATCTGTTTTTTACTTTTATTACATTGTTATTCGCTGACTTCATTCGTTTTATAATGATCCCTAAATGAGCCATGTCCCGCAGAAGTCAACAAAAAAATTTCGAAGCATTAAAAAGTTTGAAAGAACTATATTAATATAACAGACAGATGTTAATATAACAGACAGATTAAACGAGCACGAATCGTGAAGTTAAAGCTGAAATTGAAAGACGAAATTTTAAAATTTCAGGAAAAGTGCGGATGAAATTCCTGCTGAAAAGTCGAGTGAATTGAAGCATCTGCAAGTATTCCATTCTATTTTACAATTTTTTCTTTTTTTTTTTCTTTGCAAATATTCTTATTTTACACAAAATGATGAATGAGGAATCTAGTTTTTTTTTTTGTCAATACTTGTAGTGGAAGTATTTTCTTTTTTTGAGGATAGCTTGACACGATTTTTCACTCCTACCAATCAGAGACGCTCTAGAGTTGCACAGTCATCATTCTCGTTGGAAACTTTTGAACCTGGCGCTTCGTCATCACGGGCTGCATCATACAAGAGCATCGAATCAAAAAAGGTCGAAAATATCAAGATTGAATTTTAATGAGTTTTTATATTTCAGATTCTCCCCCACTATATTTCCACTGATTTCGGATTTCAGGATTCCAACAAAGAGAGAAAGCGAAGTCCGAGACTAGTAAGAAAGTTTACAGCGAAAGACATCAAAAAGAATGTTTCTGAAATTAGCAGAAAGGGAAGCAAAATTGTAAGTTGTGGATGTTATTCTTTTTTAAATTTCTTGTTACAAACAGTCGATTGTTTTTTTACCTGTATGAAAAATGATCACATTTGCATATCATTTCTACTCCATAAACCAAAACATAACTGGAATTTTTTGCATTTTCAGCATCACTTTTCTGCTATTTCCATTGATACGAAACAGAGTGACTTGCAGTCGCCTATTTCTCTGCAACCTTCTATAAGTTCATCTTTAAAATCGGGTAGGTTGTAAGAGTTATTCTGATTTATGCATGTAAAATTGTTTTTAAATTAATAGAAATTTGACTAATCATAATCTATATAAGGATTTTCATTTTATAGGACAATCAACACCATCACCACATCGCCGTACGGATGCACTTTTTGATGCCTTGTCTCCATATTTTAGTGCAGCTTCGGAAAAGAGACGGACTTTTTCCAAAGTACATTTTATTATTTTCCTGCGCTTGGTATCTAATTGTTTCTGTCTTTTTATTTCATTATTAATTGTCAGTTTTTTTCACACATGTTCTAGAAGCAATTCTGTCACTTTTTTTCTAGGAAGTTGAGATGTGAAGTAACGGATATTCGCATTTCAGGGGCAGTATGTTCATCTATCTGGTGGCCGCACAAGAACAAAAAGTGGAGAGAGTAGCAATATTCATGGTTCGTTTTTCATGTATGAAGTTATTGTGTGAGTGAGGTACTACAGAGCAGTTGATAAGTAGTCTGTGATTTCATGATTTTATTAAAATTTTCTATTCAGAAGACGGTGTATTTTCCCCAAGTTGTATACACCAACCGCATACCAGCACAGCTGTAATATCGAGCGAATCACAGGATGAACTTCTTAGTGCTGAACAACGACCGTATGCTTTTATCTATTTATCCGTCTTTCCATTTTTCCGTCTGAACCTGAATGCCGAATGAGCGAATTGCTTTCTTACCTACTTTTATTAGTTGCAAAGTTGCAATTCATTCAGAAAAGCGCAGCAAATATTTAAGAAAATATTTTCAAGGAATACTGTACACCCATCAAGCAAGAAACGCCAATCAACATATGTAAGTGAACCAGCAGCATATCAAAATTCTCCATCATCGATATATATTCGAATAAACGAAAAAGTGGCGGAGCATCGTGCAGTTCAAAATACATCATTTCCGGTAAAACCAAATCCTTTTCTTTGTAGTTTTGGAATTTCGACTTTTTTTTTTCTCTTTTTCATCAGTTTTTCACTTATGATGCCTTTAATGCCAGTTTATTGTCCACATGAATGATGAAGTTAAAAGTTCCAGCGGTTAATTCATAATTGAGAATTTTCCGTTATACACATAAGCATGCAATTTTCACTTCAGTTTTCTGTTATATTTTTGATCCCAATCCTCGCAACGGGTTACACAATTTTTTTTATTTTAAGGGATGGATTTTTATGTTTTAAAGCTTTCCGAAAATTTCCTTGTACTGATTTGAGATTGTGAACGTTTTATGAGAATGGTTCTTAGGTTGGGTGTTCCTTGCGGAGTTCTGGATTACGACATGTATCACTGCAGCCGTCATCCAATTTGAAAAGTTTGGTTCCCAAAGGACTTGCATCACAGCGGAGGCTGCGGACTGCTTCGATCATTCGAAAGGCCAAGTCGCATAAAACACGATTGAAATTACGCCAGTCATTATCTCCTCGTCTAGTAACAAGGTTTTTTTTCTGAAATATTCAGAATGTAAGTTTTAGTTGATTTATGTTTCTGACTTTATTTTTCATTTTCATTGTTAATTTACATCGAACCAAAGTGTGCAGTTATTTAACTGGAGAACTTCCTAGATAAGTTTAGCCTTTTAAAAGCATTTTATTTCTTGATTTCGTGAATGATTATTTCGTGTTTTTTTGATTGGTCGATTCTCTATAAGTTTCTGCTTCTATGATCATTTTGCTTTTGTTCAAAATATTATATCATGGTGTTTATCACTTTCTTGTTTTGCATTCTTGTTTAGGAAACGTGTGGTATCATTTCGTCAGCCTCATTTGGACGAATTAAACATGACAGGAAGAACGATTTCGTTGGCAGAACCGGTGACTATAACTAATGAAGATCGAGAATTATACAATGCTGCTCGTAATTTATCTGGATTGGTGTCTTTTAATTTTTCTACATAAAACTAGTTGATCACTCTCATGTTTTGAAAATACCGTTTTTTATGATTTTTTTTTTTTTTTTAAGAAAAATTTTGAAAGAAAACTTGAGGGGATATTTTTGACAAATCCAATGGTTTTCTAATTGGTGTTTTCGTTGTGAGATAAACTTTCTGTTCTGAATTTCCAGGACATTGACACTACCCTCGGTACGTGTATCTCAGGAGAGCAGAAATTTTTCAATGATGCGACTGAGTGCTCACGAAATCCAAAATCAATTCGGATTGGCAATTTTGAAATCGAAACATGGTATTCTGCACCATATCCAGCGGAATATGCACAGCTCTCAATTTTATATTTGTGTGAATATTGTATGAAATACATGAAAAGTTTGGAAATGAGACAGAGGCATTCGGTATGTTGCTGCGTTGTTTTATTAATGCAAATCTAATCTGGCAAGAAATCAAGGTTGCCTTACAGTCGCGGTTTATTTTTTATTGTAAAAAGAGTTTCAAAGAATTTTAGTGCCTTTGCCGGACTTTTAAATGTTCTTATTTAATTTTTCCAGGAACGATGTCAACTTCGACACCCCCCGGGCAATGAAATATACCGGAAGGATAGTGTTTCGGTATTTGAGGTATAGAATTTCGTAGTAGTAGTATGTCAAGCAGAAGAATTTGTAAAACTGATTATACCAAACTCAAAAATTTCTATAAATTTTGTTGCGACTTTTTCAGGTAGATGGTTATTGTTCAAGAATTTACTGTCAAAATATTTGCCTCCTAGCGAAATTATTTTTGGATCACAAAACGTTATACTATGATGTGGAGCCGTTTTTATTTTATGTAGTTACGAAAAATGATAATAGTGGATGTCATTTTGTTGGGTACTTTTCTAAAGTAAGCTTTTCTTCAGTTTTCGGCATATTCAGCATTTATACGCTTTTAAACATCATCATGCCATGTTTTTTTTTTTTTTTTTTTTTCTTTTTTTTTGGCTTTCAGGAAAAATACAGTGCTCAAAAATATAATCTGTCGTGCATCATGACATTACCTTCCTATCAGAGACAAGGATTTGGAAGGTTTTTGATTGATTTTAGTAAGTTTTTATCAAGTCAGAATAGGCTGGTAAAAGTGTAAAGTATCAACTAGCTTAGTGAAATTTGCAAGGATCTTGAACTCTTTCCATGTTAATTTTTGCCAATCCCGAAAATCTCATTTTTCGTAACTTACAAGTTAAAATTCATTAATCTTTTTCAGTTTGATACTTTGATAAATATACCATTCTGTTTTGTAAACCATAACGATACCTGTTGGATTGTAGGCTTTTTATTAAGTCGGAAGGAAGGCATGACTGGAACACCGGAAAGACCTTTGTCAGATCTGGGTCGTTTGTCCTACAGAAGCTATTGGCAGTCAGCTATTTGTGAATATCTTTATAAAACTGTTGCACCCGACAAAACAAAACGACTGACTTTGAGAGGTATATTTTTCTGCTTAAATTTTTGATGGTGGTTGTCTTGCAGATCTCAAATTACTTAGTTGAAAATGCGTTTAAGGTATTGCACGTGGGACGGGTATTTCGGTTTACGATGTTATGGAAACATTGCAGTCATTGAATCTACTTCAGCGAATCAATTCTCAGTAAGTCCTTTTTAACTGTGACGTTCCAAAACTGTAGACAGAAGCTGATGCAAATAACCTACAGATTGTACTGTATTTTCCGGATTATTATTATATTTGTTAAGTAGTACTTACTTTGGAATATATTGGCTGTGTTTCTGTTATAGTTTAAAATGTGCACAGAAACAGGTTCTGACGTATTCTGCTAATATGCTACCTGGTAGAACAGCATTTCAGGATGATAATTACATTGAATATGACAATGTTAAAGAATCACTGGACAAAGGCTAAGAATGATATGAAGCGTATTTGGTTGGATGAAACGAAGTTATCAGTGAGTTAGACGTAAATATCACAAAAATTAGAGCAGTTTCGGTTCTGAATAATTTGACGAAAAATTTAAGAGTTTACATGCGTTTACAGTTTACATTTAATAAATAATTTGAGATGAAAAAAAGATTTTTAAGTAATTTCTGCAAAGATGATTTTGCTACCAAACATGAATTTCATTTATTTATTTATTCACTTCTGCACTCAAAGATGACATGAGAAGTGTTCAACAGTCTGAGGACAGGTGTTTTAGTTTGAATTTACCTAACATTCATTTTAGTGGTTACCAACTGCACATTCGCCTTCAAAGGAATATGGTGAACGGTCGTCCTATGCGTTACGTTCCCCTTTTTCTAGTCCTTTCCAACAAACTACAGTACGGCGTGATCGTGGAAATTTGATGCAGAACGGAGGTGTTGGTAATGATATGCAGAAATCCAAAACAAACCGTGGTTTTTTTCGAGAAAAAAGCAAAAATGGTAAAACAATGCTGAAAAAGCAACGGTCTGATGATAATACATCAGATGAAGACAAAAAGACAGTAATGAGTCTGAAAACTACATGTCGGGGTACGTCTGTATGTTCTTTTCCATGTGTTATTAACATTAATGAGAGTACTCAATCATTCACAAGCTTTTTTGGTTGCAGATGGAAAGCAAAATGGGCGAATTTGGAGAAAAACAAGCGGCGATGATTCTGATGATGATGATGTGAAATTGCAAAAAGAAGCAAGAAAGAATATGCGTTTAGGTAGGATAAATGCTATACTTCATTCAATTTTTTTTCTTCTCAGTTTATCTTGTTGCAAGTTTTCAAACTCTGAAAAATTATCAGAAGTATGTATATTGTGATGAAATTTCAGCGGAGATGAGTCAAAAAAAAATATCAAAACGAAGTACTACTAATCGTCGTTTTCGAAAAAGTGGGACGAAGAAAGCTGTAGCAATTAAACCTTATACTTATCCATCATCATCCAATAGCGATTCATCAGGTAAATTCAGTAATGTGGTTATTTAAGTCAGAAATATGCTAGTCAGTTCTGCTGGACGACGAAGTAGCGCTGAACACTCTGTATGTAGAAATTTCATTCCAGATCTAAGCGATATTAGTTCAGATGCTGAGAAAAATGGAAACACTTATAAGCCTTCTCACAGGAAACATGTGTCACACTCTCATTTTAGACGACGAGAACAGGTGTGAATGAATTTGATTTTTTATAATGAATTTTCGCTACTTGAAATAAAAGTAAGAGAGGGCAAGGAAGAAAATTCTATTTCTAAAAGCAGAGGTAAAAGTGATGCTTGTCATTATGCCTTGCGATAATATTGATTCAATTTAGAGAAGTATGGCCAATGTAGAATCAATCGAACTAAATAACGTTAATGATCAAGATATTATTCCAGTTCATAAGGATGTGCCCGTCAAAACCATGAATTCGTATGTTTATTTAGTTTTTAAAATTTCTTTAATATTTTAAAGAAGTCGATTTTTTTTCTTTTGTCATGTTTGCTCATTTATAGAAACTGCCATAAATTGCACCTTTGTCACATAAGGTCTAGTGCTGATTCAAGTGGTTCTGAGGGATCATCTGATGATTCGGTTTTAATTTTGAAGCGACGCAGAATCAGTAATAGTTCAAAAACGTTGTTTTCAAGGTATGTCATATTTTGTTCATTGCATTTCAATTAGTTATAAATCTGTAAGGAGTTTCTATTTAGTGTATGAAGTTTATTCTAATGGTAAAATTTTTTCATTTGAAAGTCTCGTTTCAGCTGCACAAACTCTCCGGAACCATTGGGTGATGGGCATGTAACTCCTGAATTGAGGGTGAGTCAAGAACCAGGAAGCGAAATTCCAAATTGCAGCAAACTATTTGCAGCTGACCTTCAACAATCAAATAAAAACGAAAAAAGGTGGAGTTGCTTTGTTCGACTTTTGTTTTTTGGATTGTACAGACAGTCGGTAATTTCGAAGATATTTTTATTGTCCTTAATAACTCTATTTATAAGTTCTACTTTAAGTTTGGAGTTAACTGTTGATAATGAGGATGAACTACCGCCGACATTGGAAGCAGATGGTGTGGACGGCAGAGTAAGAACTTCACTTTCTTGTTTTAACCATTAGCTTTTTATTTGTGTGACGTGTTATATTTTTTTTAAAAAAGAGATGATTTGGAATTTTCTTTAGTAATTTGATGGAAATGGCTATTGTGAGCATCATACTTGCAGGATAAGTTGGTAAAGGAATGGGACAATTTGGATAAATCATGCTGTTCCGGAAGCACTTTTGCAAACGGGATGCCGCTTCTTCGTATAAATATTGCTGGGAATGACAGTGCCTATGAGGGGGAGGATGAAGACGTACCGCCGAGGTTGTCGCCGAATTTTGCTCCGGTATGTTTTCCGAGAAAATGCGTTATACACAAATTTCTGATTAACATCTGTTAGCACTGTTAGTCATGCTTTTTTTCATCTTTTGTTTTATTTTATAATTTAATGGATTTTTCAATTTCCTGTTGAGAAAATCATGTATCTTGTAGGTTGAAAATAGTGACACGAATAGTCCAAGAGAACTCGAGCCAATACCATCTCTGTGTAAAACACTGCCCATCAAATCTGCTCCCGACTTGCTAGCTGTTTCATCACCTTCGAAACCTCATGACACGTCAAATAATTCAGCATCACGAATTACATCTATTACAAACACAATTTGCGAAATGGTTCGTTACGTTTAATTTTTTTCAAGGTCAAATCTTAGAATACGTAGAGTATTGGATGCTTTTCAAAAAAAAAAAAAAAACTTCAAGCAGTTGGCTTCTGGTTAAGTTTTGATTTTTCAGGTTAATTTAGGTGGCGATGCTGGAAGTGAAGGCGAAAGTGAGGCAGAGCAAAAGGAACTAAGTCATTCAAACCACAGAAAAAATGGAAAATCGGAGGCTTTACCACTTAGGCTTGAGACATCTGAGTTGGATAGGCCTCCGAAAGCTCCAGCAATGCTTTCATTGCCAAATGAGGAACATGAGATGGGCCATATGGTTTGTAGTTTAAGCTTAGTCTCCATTTTAACATTATGAAATCTGAAATTATTTCTAAAGTTTCAGGACGAGAAAGGTGAAGTCACATCGATCGGAAAAGATAGTTCCGTGGAAACAGTTGAACATACAATGTTCCAAAAGTACGTTTCATGCTAGAGTTTAAGATTTAGGATGAAGAGAAAGGAATGAAATTTTACTTCTTAATTAACTTTGTCAAGGTTTCTACACGAATGATCTCGATAATAATCATATTTTAACAATAACAGCTGTCGTCAGCCAAATTCAATCCTTAATCAGTCTCCGATTTTACCACCAAGCTCGACCCATTCAGATCTCTCTTCTCAGAGCTTCGTATCACCTTCCTGTTCTTTGCAAAAGGTATTTCCTTAATTTAACTGTTATTTAATAATTATTTTTCATGTATCACCTAAATCTTATCTTTTCATTATCACTTAATTGTTGGGTTTTAGCGCAATACATCTAATGGCTCTTGTCGTACTCCTCTTTCACAAGTTGAGGCAAGTCCTGGAGAAGTTTTCATTGGTTCCACCGATAGAAATAGCGTTCGTTCGAACCCATCAACTCCACATCATCTGTCAACTCAAAGCCATCCAGGTGTTTTGGACTTTATCGTCTAATTCTATTTCATTATTTGCTGCTTGATATGATCCTACCACAAACTTTCGCGCAGTCAAAATTTGCGATTCCATCAGATTTTGGATGAATTAGCAAGGCGCATTATTTCCAGGTTCGGAAATGATGTTTTGTGCTACAACGACAGGCGACATGTGTCTGACTATGATGGCTGAAACACCGGTGATGACAAATAACACAAAAACTATGGTGAAACCATCAACACCAACAGTACTTCCATCAACAGCAACTCAGCATCATTCACATCGACGCAGTTCTAAGAAGGATCAGGTAAATTCTTTTGGCAGCCACAATGACAACCTTACATTTGTAGTCTAAAATAAGAGTAATAGTTTAATGAATATGACAAAACGTACTGTCGATGTCAATACTACCTGAGGTCTTATGAATGATGTCTTATATACAGGACATGGTAATAGTGTAAAAGAGGCTTTACTATGGTACCCATTTAGTCACATAGAATCCATTTTTTTAAATAGGCTAAAGGCGATTGGGAAGCAGTACAGTTTAAGGAGAACTTTGAGAAATGATTTTTTTGTTGTTGTTCTTTAAGTTATGGTATGTTTGTTTGTTAGTGTTTAACTGGTAGAATAATGGATAAGGGTATATGAGGAGCAGATGAGAAGGAAAAATTTCTTTTGTGGAAACCACTAATTGCATAGCGTATTTTGAGAATTTTCTATGCAGTATTATTTCTGTTTTGTAGAGCCGTTCATCGAAAAATGCTTCAAACACTCAAAGGACACAGATGTTTATACCTCCAACACCACTTTCGCCATATGTAATTGCAGCACCAAGCGCAGGACAATCATTTATGGGTCCTTCACAGGTTACACATCCCCAAACAGGTATTTCCTTTCAGTATATTTCACATCGGTTTAATTATCTTTTAACGTGCCTTTAAATTTACACGTAAAAATTTCTTAGTCCAAATAATACTGATGCAATTCGAGACTGGCAATATTTGGTCATCTTGAATCTGAGTCATTACCGACTTAATGTCAACTTCTGGTGTTTTTGGGGATGTTTTTTGTTCAATTCTGTACTTATTACCCATCAATTTATTAAAATCTGTAGCAGTGACATTCTTTACGTTTTTGTCAATAAGACATCATTTTGCAGGATCTTATTATACGGGCAGTTATGCAAATTCACGACACTCCGCTTACTTTGATCCACAGTTTCACCCAAGTGCTTTGTCAACAGCAGCTGCTTCAGCAACTTATCCAGCATCGAGTGTAAGCTATCCATCCCATTTAGGTGGCATAGGTAAAACATATCCTATGGGAGCTACTGTTCAAAGTGGCTTTTCGTATTCGTATCCTCGTGGTATGCATCAGGTAATTTTTTCTTTGTTTTAAGTTTTTTTTTTTTTTCAAATTTGGCTAAAGATTTCATAGTATTTATTGAGTAGGCCTTTCCAGTGTTTCTTTTGGAAAAATTGCTCGGATTTTCAAGGTATAAGTAAAAGTGAGGAAAAGTAAATTCGTGTGTTTCATAACTATTTTTAGGCTGGTGCTAATATGGCGCTATCAAGTGGCAGTGGAACCATTGGACCAGTAACTCCACAGCAAATGATTGGTGTACAGTGTTCGGAGTTGCAAAACACTAGTCAGGCTAACACAGCAGCTTCGTGGAGGTTATTTAATATTATTACTATTATTATTTATTATTTTTAATCATTATAATTATTGTTATTTATTTACTTATTTTTCGTCTTTTGGGAATTCACAAGGCATTAAACTGTTAATGTTAGAAAACCAGTAACTTCGTTAATAATAATTAGTTGCAGGGGAGATTTTGACTTACCTGTTATTAATTTGTAATTTTTCTTTCCATTCAGATATCCTGCTCCGCCCGCCGCATTTTCGGGTCATTTCATGGATGCATTTGGTGGTGGTATGCCATCAGCAGCTACTGGTAGTCAGTTTGCATTACCAAATCAGCTTTATTATCAACCTGGTTATCATCCGTATTTGATGCCAATGATGCGGAATGATTAATCTTTATTCCTGGGTTACATAAGGTCCAAGCAGCTTATCTTTCTTCTTAAAATGCATCTCTTAGAAAAAATTTTTCTGTTTTTATGAATTGTGGGTATTGTATTTACATACTTAATTTATATCCAGTGAACAAGTGTTTATTATTTGTCATTTGTTTTCATGATCACTCAAAATATATCTTGCCTGATATACGTATATATAACAATTTCTGCATGAATTTTCCTTTGTAGTAAGTATGTACATCTTCCGTTTTATTATGGATGAGGGATTCATTTCCGGCAATAAAATTCAATGATTTTGATTTTTCTTTACAGTAGAAAACAAACTAGGAAATAAATCTCTTCTCCATATTTGACGATGACTGACATCTCTTCGTTGCTATTATTATTGTTTGTTCGGGTAACCTGGCTTTAATGTGGCTTTTCTTTCTGTCCTAAAACAACAAGAAATAAAAAACCCATTCTGACAGGTTTGCTTTGTATCACCTTCTGATCTCGTATTTTCATTTCATTTCATCCAGACACTGATCTTCAAATTTAATGGAAAGGAAATTAATAATGCACTTTTATATCACCCCATGTAGTTGGAGTTCGGAATTAAATTTGAACAATAGGGGTGTTGGCTATGGACCTTAGCACTTTATTTACTTTATAAAAAAGTATACGGGCACTTTCTTGCTTTCTCTCCCTCTCTGATCTTTATGTTAAAAGCTGTATTTTTGCTATTGTCTTTTTTTGCTTTTTGCAAGAAAACTGAAACTCGTTTTTCAATTCATTTTCTCCTGTTAAGTGGTTTTTCCTTTTCAAATAATATTTTTGGTGTTTCAAATAACAATGTCTCTTTTCGTGACTGTTTTTTCAAGAAACTTTTTCCAAATTACAGCATTAGAAGACCTATTTTTTCTATTTTTGATTTCTAGTTTTCTCCATGGATTTGAAATTTTATAAATAGGAATACATTACAAATGGAACAATTTTTTTTGATAGAAGCTCTATGAATCCTAGTGTAAAAGAATAATGTAAAAAAAGTATTTTACAGAATTCATGAAGCACTTTATCTCTGTGTCAGATCTTTCTATTAATCTCTCCGATCTTTGTGTTAAACATATTCGGTCATTTGTTATCCGTTTTCCTTCACTTATGAAAATTTTCTAAAGAAAAATTGTTATTTACATCCCTAATTCTTTTTTTATAATTAATTTTCCTTTTTTACTAAATCTCTTCACAATTTATTTTTAGAATTTAACCTTTTTAGTGCTTTTCTGCTTTTTTTTTTTTTTTTTTTGACCTCTCAGCTTTGACGTATTTCTCTTAAAATGTTTTTATTTAGTATCGCATCAAACAGTCTATATTTTTATTTCCAGTTTCTATATGGTTTGTATTATGCATGCAAAGATGCATTATAAATATAATAGTGATCATCTATTATTTATAACTTTTCTTTACACTTAAGTTTTCATAATATTCGGAATGAAGCATCATACATACGGGAAGAAATTTTACAAAAAATGGAAAAATTACTGGTATCATTTTGGATATCGTTGACGTTTAAAACTATTAAGACGGATGGGTTGCAATGATTTCCTTAACGGATTTGGATGATAGTTAACGCATCTATTATTAGGTATGCTGAACGAATTAAATTCTCAGCAACGTTAATTTCATAAAAGTGGCGAAAAGTAGATGAAAAAAAAAGGTACACCTGACTTCGGTTCATTATTATCTCGTCGCTGTAACAACCATGATATCATTTATGGTATTGATTTTCACAAATGAATTTTTTTCTTTTTCGTAAGATGTTCTATACTGAAACGTTAGTTACAAGAGGATATGAAAATTGTTAGGGCTACTGAAGCCTATTATTTATATTTCAAAGAAAGGAACTGAATTTTTTGAAAACATTTTTTACTATATATGAAGAGTCGTTACAGTTATTTAATTAATTGTAACATAAATGAATGTACAAACATCATGTGCAGCTTGAATTATTCATTTACCAATTCAGGAAATGCACCTATACTTTAATAGTGCTAGTGGTTTAATTAAATTTGAATCTAAATTGAATCGTTTGTTTCAATTCTAATGCTTCCTTTCTTTTTAAAATATTTTCAAATCTATGATATTTTAAGATAGCTTCTACTCTGGGTAGAAATTTAATTTGATCAAATTCACAACAGCGTGAGAATTCGTACTGAATAATGCTAATTTAAATTTCAATTTCTGCTCTTCTTCCTTGCTAACAGTTTTATCAAATAAGTTTAAATAGATATATGGGAATTGATTATACGGCTCCATTAAACAAACAGAAGATTATGAAATTTGATTAGATAGACTGACAGACGGGTAACATATTTTATCGGTTTTTGTTTTGGTGGTCCACTGCAAATACCATATTTTTAAATCGTTTAATTATTTCACATGTTAATTTTAATGCTTAGATTACTAATAGAAACGAAATATGTTTGTCACAGTTATTCAAATAATTACATAAAATTTTTTATCTAATAATATTTTATGATAATCTATTTGGAATTGTAATTTTATTTGTATTTTCTTCTTCCTCTTCCTTTTTCGCATTTTCTCCTTAACCCTTCTATTTCATTTGAATATGTTACCAAACAATAAAACTTTTAAATTTTCATCATTAATTTCGAAAGATTTATCCGATATAATATCAAATAAATCCTTTCGAAATACATATCAAATATATTATTTCATAAATCTAGCATGAATAAATTTCCTTCTTTGAAAATTTCAAAATCAATTTAAATTAAATTCGAACAAACTTTGTCCAAATTTATACGATATGTAACAGTGTTCCAATTTGATGAATGTTTTTACAGTTCTAATGATGATTCTAATGATGTTTGTTAGTTAAGATTTTGTAAAAATTGGTAGAAATTTATTTAAAATGATTTACAACCAAGAAAATAAAAAAAGGTACGATTGTTCAATAATGAATTCATCTGAAACGTAATCATTTATCATATGAAACTTCAACATCTCCTTCTCTTTGTCTCTCTTCTTCAAGGTAATAACATTATGAATAATGTGAAGTATTATCTAGCGCAAATCTTTATGATATAGCAGCCTACAAATTTTATTTGTAGGATTTTTAAGGAATGTGATCATTTCATCATTTTTTCATGTTATCATAACAATATCAAAAAAATAAAAAAAAACAAAAAAAAAAAAAAAAAAAAAAAACATCTAATTATGATGTATATTGGAAATATGAAGTCAACAAATAATTTCTCAAATTACTAAAATAGTTAATCTTTTTAATGAAATTAAAATTTTCGCACAAAAATTAAATTTGATAAAAAGTAATAAATAATTTTCTTCAATTTTTTGAACTTGATGGAAAATAAAAAATCCAAATAGTTGATAGTAGATTCACTCACTGTGGATGAATGATAATAAGTATTACTTGCTAGTTTAGATGTTTACTGCAATAAGCAAATTAAATAAATGAGAAAAATAAAGAGAAAGGAAGAACGACGGAAAGAGAAAGAAGGGAGGTAAATTTTGAAATATTACATCTTTTTTTACTTTCCAAATTTAACATTTCGTTTAAAAAATTTTGAAGCAAACAAATTTTTGCCTTTTTAAAATGTCGCTTTTATATTTATTTATATAACTCGAAATTTCGAAATTTCATTCAATTTTATATTTGTCAAGAAAGGAAAAGAAGGAACTCTCCAAATGAAAAGGAAAGTTAGGGCATAACGTCTTTTCCGGTAAATTAAATTGCTAATGGGGGGAAGATCGAAGACTAACTAATGATTAATCAGGTTCCCGAAATTTCATAAGTTATTGATTAAACTTTCTTTCAATTTTTAGCTAAATTGAGCAACCATTATCATTTTTATAACGAGCATTGTATAATGATATATTTCTATAAAGTTTTTTTTTTTTTTTTTGATTATTCAATTACATTTAGCTTAGCAATTTTGCTTATATTTAATTTATTTCATTTCCACATTAATTTTGATTTTCATTCATTTTTTTCTTGAGTAAAATTTTGCTAATCCATTACAAATGTTGTAAATAATATATATATATATATATATATATATATATATATATATATATATATATATATATATATATATATATATATATATATATATAAGTTGTTTTTTTTACAGATTTTATGGTGAACTTTTTTTTTAATTTGTATTTTTAAAATAATTTGGAAATTTCTACTCATTAACTTCTAACTAAAATTGATTGAAATTGAGATTTGGATTACTATTATCAGAAACAACTTTTGTGCTAATTCCAACAATGTAAAATGTCGTTGAAGGAATTCTTCTATTCAAATGATTAAATTGATCAAAAAGTCATTTCAAGATTGATTCATTTGCTTCGATTAGCATTCATTTTATTTCTAAAATGTCGAAAATTTTTGTTAATTCGAATTATTTAAAATATAATAAATCGTTTCAAATTACTGTGAATTGTAACAGATTGTACATTTCCATTTTTGTATCATTCAATTTATGAATTAACTATACCATACTAATCTATTTTCATTTCGATTTATGGAAAAACCCTTATTTTATTTTCATTATTCATTTATTAATTTATCTAAATTTCCCAATTATTTTATTATCGACAGCTTCTTTCAAATTAAGTTGTCGCGATTAATGAAATGCATTTTGCTTAGAAAATATTAGTGTATTAAAAGCACTTCAATTGCATCTTTACTTTTATCTATATTTTTGAAGAATGATGTCGCTTATTTATTTGTTGTTTTTGTAAATTTTCAAAACTTTTTCTTATTTTTATTTTCAGTTTTCCATTCAATAAAGTAAACAATGCAATGTACAGGAAATTTTTCAAGATGTCCGGAAGGTGTAATTCTCGGTTGTGGTAATCCACTCTTAGATATGCGAGTTGAAGTCAGCCTAGATTTTTTAAAAAAGTGGAATTTGGAAGAAGATGATGCAATAATAGCAGATGACGAACGTATGCCTATGTAGGCTGTTCAATTTTCATTAAATTAGTAACCTTTTCATAATTAACAATTTAACAAAATACTAATCATCACTTATGTAATTTAATGCATAATATTTTAAAGTTGATTAGTGAGATTATCAATGAAGAAGTAAATTTATCATTCTTTTCTTAATTGAATTTTTCAACTTCAATTACAGCTGAAATAATTTGATATTTAAAGAATGATTCAAAATTTTGACAACTTTTTTTTTATTTCAAAAATTTCTATTCAAATCTTCCATTGAAAATTTCAAATGTTAAGGTTTCAAGAGTTGTTGGACAACTATGATATAACTTATACACCAGGTGGTGCAACGCAAAATTCACTTCGCGTTTGTCAAGTAAAACAAAATTTTGTTTGTTTTTGATTTTTTAAAGTCAGCTTTAAAGCAAATAAAAAACGAAAAAAAAAAAAAGAAATCCTTAAAGGTGAACAATCTCTTGCAATTTGAAAAGTTTGCAGTGGATATTAAATGAGCCGAATCGTTCAGTATTTTTTGGCTGCATAGGTGATGATCACTATGGTGATATCTTAAAGCAAAAGACCCAAGAAATAGGCCTTAGGGTATATTATCAAGTGAAAGAAAAGCAAAAAACAGGAACATGTGCTGCTCTCATTACTAATCAACATAGGCTAGTTGCATAATGTTTCTTTCTAATTAAATTAAATTTTTAAAATGAAAAAATTTTATGGCAACACACATCTTTTTTAAAAGAATTTTATTACACTTTTATGTTATTTAAATTCAAAATATGATTGTAATAATTTCTTTTAATATGATCATTTATAAGAGATTGAAATCAATGATTTGTTTCCTTCCTGAATTTTTCGCCCAGTTATTAATTTCTGCTTCACTTATAAATAAATGTATTTTTTTTCTTCATTCTAGATCCCTTTGTGCACATCTTGCAGCAGCAAATTTATTCACGATAGATCATTTGGAAAAACTAGAAAGTCGTGTTTTAATTGAAACGGCTCAATATTTTTATATATCGGTTAATTTATCAACAATTTTTAATGTTATCAAGAAATTCCAAAAAAAAAAAAAAAAACCATTTTTGTCTTAAGCACAATCATAGATCATCTCTGTCTTCCTCACTTTTTTCTATAATTTTATTGTATAAACATATGCTAAAATTATTTCAAATAATATTAAAATTTCAGGGATTTTTCTTAACAGTTTGTCCTGCAGCTGTTATGTTCATTGCCCAGCATGCAAGCAAACATAATAAGGTTTTTTTTTTTTCTTTCTCTCTCTCTATGTCTCTCCCTCTCCTCTCCTTTCTTTCCTTTCCTATCCTAAAATTTTGTACATTAATATAACAATTAAAAAGACGAATTAGTCGTTTTAAAAATCATTTAAGGAAGAAAAAAAATTACCAAGTAACAAGTAACATTCATAAATCATATTACTCTTCAATATATTTCATTTATTTTACTTAGTCTATGACATACATAGAATTTTCTTCAAAAGAACGGGAATACAGAACTTCAAAAATTCGAATTCACTTTATTAGTTGTAAAAACTGTAATTTTTTTTAAAAAAAAACAGGTATTTGCAACAAATTTAGCAGCACCATTTGTTCTAAAATATTTCCGAAATGAATTTTTGGAATTGTTACCATATGTTGACATTTTATTTGGCAATGAAAGAGAAGGTAAAGCATTCGCAGATGCAATCAATTACAATACGCATGAATTGCAACAAATATGCGTTAAAATTGCAGCATTTTCAAAGGTTCACAAGATTTTATAAACTAAATATCTAAAAAAAAATATATAGAACCTTTGTTTGTCTTTTTTTTTTTTTGTTAATTTATTTTAAAGAAGACAAGAAAAAAAAGAACGATAAACAAATCTACAATTATTTATTATATATTATAACCATTAATATTATTATGCTTAAGATTAATGAAAAGCGTCAAAGGATAGTGATTCTAACGCAAGGATCTGGTCCAACAATCGTTTATCAAAATGGTAATAATGATGCTGTGAAATACCCAGTAAAAAAATTGAAGCATGAAGAAATTGTTGATACAAATGGAGCTGGTGATGCATTTGTTGGAGGTAATATCTGTTTTTATTAAATTATCATACTTTATTCATTTTTTTTTCCTTCTTTTTATTTATCCAAATAATGATGGATACTCTTCTTTTATTTACAATTTCCAAAGTAGCTGTGAAGTTCATTTAAATTAAAATAAAAAAAATTCCAATTCCTTTTCCCTTTTGATAACGATCAAAGTCTAACTTAAAAAGTTTTTTTTTTTTCCCAGGATTCTTATCACAATACATTCAACAGAAATCAATAGCGGATTCAGTTAAATGCGGACACTATGCTGCAGCAGTAATAATACAACAAGAAGGCTGTACACTTCCACCAATTTGCTTATATCATTAAAATTTCGTTTGATTTTAAGACATGAAACCATTACATTTACCGACTGTTTTTAATATTTTTCTATTAGGAAATTTTCAACATAACATCCCAACTTAACTCACTTTGACTCACTATCAGATCTAGGAATGCCTGTTTCCTAATCCATATGATATACAGAAAATAGAGAGATAGCAAAAACGATTAAAGCAGATGTTTATGTTATAGGACCAAATAGACTTTCAAAAATTTCTTCTTTTGAAAACTTTGAATAAAAATTACTGATAAATTTATTTCATACTCTGCTGTGCTAATATAACGCACAAAGGCACAGGAAATGCAATTAATTCACAACTCAGAAATTCGAAAGCATGCTGTACACCAAAAATACATATACATCCAAATATGTACACACATACAAATGTGCACAAATGTGCCAAAGGAGTGAAATTCACTGCAAAGTGGGATATAAAAAGGAGCCCCGAACAACTGACAAAATTATTCAAGATTTACAAAAGATAAATACGGACAATGGGTGTAACATATGAAGTGACTAGATAATCATACAATATTTTCATTTTAAAGCCGTATAGAAAATCGGCATTTCTATGATATACCCTACCAAGAAACAACAAAAATTTACAATTAAATCCTCAATTTTGCTTCTTATATAAAATTGTGGTGCTGAAAATGGTAGAACCTACTATTTACCGCTTTTCATATGAAAATATGATTGCAGAACAGCTGTTTCTTAAAAACTTATAACCTCATTGCACACTAGTTGCAATGGTTAGTTATGAAGTTATTATGTACACAGTTTCATCGGACTTATCAGATCTCATGGCTGATACACAAGAGACAAGTAAAATCAAACATGTATATAAATAGTTGGAAACCAATTATTCCACTTAAAAGTAACTGATACACCAAAGAACACATTACAACTAAAAATGCAGACACCGTAGGATATCAAAAAATCACTTTTAAACTTTTCATCAATCTGCTCCGATGTAAACCGGGGGAGGTGACTGTATACCATCGATCGCAACACCTAACTGCTTTCCAACTTTCCACCATTATAAACAAGATATTAACAATTGCATCACAGGTAAATTCAGATGAATGATTTAATTACATCAATACTTTTGGCAATCTGGCACAGACCTAGATATACAGCAAAAAGACGAGTGAGCAATTATAATAGTGTTTCTCGAACATGTTAGAGATTAAGATCAATTTAAATTTCAGAATTTGTGACGGATAGAGATGAAAGCATAGGCACTTATTTTAATGAAACAGTGGCAGTAAAGCAAAATGAAGAAATCAGTAACTAGGCCCGCAGTGTGTTTCGTTGAACAGGAATAAGATCAGCATAGTCCGGCAAATTAGTGTCCACTTGTCCTACGGCCCAACGTAATATCTCATTTCCTTTACTTGTTATTGGCGAAATCTGCAAAACGTCATATTCAATTCATATCTTAATAATTATGCAAAAAAATGTAAAAACTCAAAAAATTTTCCTTACATAGAGTCAATTTAAAAAACCAATCGCATGCAAATGAAGTCAAGGAAAAGTAATCAACAGACAGAAATTAAGAATGAGTGACAAAAAAATACTCCTGGGACAAATTGTTTATTTAGGATACATGAAATCAATCAGAATCCATAGGAAGTTTAATTTACAAAAAGTTCAAAATAAACTACTTCGTGAAATGCAACAAGCTCATGGAGGCGTTGATGCACTACTTGATTAATTCCCAAAAATTGATATCCCTGTGGTATTTTTTCGATCATGAAATGCTTTATATTACCATCTCCAACCATATACGATAGAGTGTAACCCCAAATACGCTCCGAAACGCGAACAAGGAATGAACCAGAAGGTTTTCCCTGTAGTAGTTCATCAGCTGCGTTTCGTGTAATGATTCCTATAACGAAAATTCTTTATAAAGGCATCAAGTTGTAAACTAAATATGATTATCCTTAAAAAGATTGAAAGGAGCCAGAATTGATGACCTGAAGGCACTGGGAATAATTTCATTCCTTAGATAAGAACGAAGACATAATTAACCATGGAACCAAACAGCTGGTCGATGTGTCAATGGGTCTAAACCGGTTCCATGTCGCAGCTCCTCAGATTTGAACCAATCAATAATTGCTTCACGAGATTTTGGCTTCGGAGGACGGGGTAAATTCTTCCTGGAAGCATCATTAATTATATTTATAATAAATAAGATGACATGAAAGGATAGCTAACTGATTAGCATGATTTGTTCTTTTTAACTGAGAAGAATCGATCTAAACATTTTACTGCGTAACAGTGGAACAGTGTAAACAGGAAAAAATAAGAGCAAATTAAAATAAAAGAAAACCAATAAAATGTTAAATTGCCATTCAATCACAACGAATCCAGAAATAAAGCGCCTAATGTGCTGGACTTTACGAGAGCATTGTGACAACAGAGGTTAAAATTGGACGGTTATTTCTTTACTGTTACTATTTTTCAACAAAAAAAGAAAATGAAGCCATTACTTACAGAATCTCCTGTACAGATGCAGTATTTTTCACATCCTTGAGAACTGTTAAAAACGGAGCTGATGTACGTAAAGTTTGCTGACGATGTTGTTCACGAGCCCGTTGCGCAATATGTCGAATTTCAGCTTCTGCTTCACGTGCTCTTCTTTCTGAAAGAAAGAACATTGCCATCCGTAACAATATGCAGTGGGAAATAATCCAAGAAGTTCATGAATATTTCGAGAAAGACGATATACTTTATCTAAAAGTAACTAAACCGACCTTGTTCTTCCCAAGCTTGTTCAACACGTCTTGCCTCTTGTTCTGCTTCTCTGTCAAATTGCTGATATTTCTCCTTAATCTTTTCGAAAATTTCTGACTGTCGCTTGGTGATTTCATCATTGATATCTGTAATCAACAATTAATTTAAATTAAAAGTGTTAAATTTCAGCAATAAAGTGTAATGGAAAATGAAAATACCCGGTAAATCATGTCTTGAACTAAGATCAGGTCGGAATTTCACCACGTGACCAGAGTTTGTTTTCTGAGCTGGAGTGAACTGTTTAACTGAATGACTAAGTCCTACTAGTGGAGCAGGTTTTGCAGCATTTGCTATTGCGCCGAATGTCTGAAATTAGTCATTTTAAACAAATTGGGAATAAATTCAACATTCCATATGAATCACTATAACTGCCAGCATGTCAACATTTCCCAATCTACGATGGATCCCTGAACTAGAAGGCAAGCAACATTCACTGTCTCACTTCCAGAAGACAGATACACACTACTCGAGCTACTGGAAAAGTTTACTCGAAATGATGTTAGAGTAGAAGTATCTGGCAAAACTTAATTCATCTAAACCATTGCTCTAAAAAAACTTTCAGGTTTTCGAAAAAATAAAAACACAGTTTGCTGCAATTTCTCATTAGAACTAAGTGCACATAAATGTTTAAAAAAGGAATTACTAACTTTCACAGTGTCAGTTGACAAATAAGTGCCACATGCTTTCTCTTTTGTTTTCTGCTTAATATCAATGTCGATCGAAAGTTTATCTTTTTTATTACTGTTGTTATTCAAAGGAAAATTTTCAGTAGATTTCTTTAGAATCCCTTTGTAAGGTGATTCTGAAGCAGGAGCAATATGCGAAGGTTCACTACCATTGTATGATAGGCCAAACAGTGAGTCTGCATCATCATATACAGATTCCTGCAACTGTAGTTTTCCGATTCAGAAACCAAAATTTCATGAGATGAAATTGTAAGTTACTGGATCTCACAGCTACTGTAGAAGTTGTAGGAATGTAGAATAGCAAAACAGTTCAGCAAAGCTAGCTTTCTGGAATACCAAAATTCCTCTAGATCCAAATAAGTATTAATCTAAAAAAAAAAATACACTGTAATACATACCTGTACTTTGTTACGTGCGGATGATCCAGATCCACTATTCCACGGTTTGATACGGCTCAACTGCTGTTTCAATGTGTCCTCATTTTCATGTGGCCCAAATACAGGTCCACTGCCATCATTTAATTCCATTAAACTGAAAAAATTACAGTAATTATCCAGACATATATGTCGGATAAAAACAAAGATTACCAGAATTTTTCCAGCACTTCCGCTTCAACTTGCACTGCTTGGTTTTCCAGCATTTCTTTTTCAGCAAGTTCTCGTGCTTCCTCATAAGCCCGTTTTTCCGTAATTTGTTCAATGGTAAGGTCATCCTTATGTTCACCCATAACCCAAACCCAATCTTTGCCATCTTCTCCCTTTAACCATCTGAAAAAGGATCATTCTAATGAATAGAACTAAAATTTAAAATTCCGTCAATACTCCATCCACCGTCTCAGAAATCGAACTCTGTGCAGAATTCGAACCTAACTCTTCGCGAATTATTTTTTGGTTTGCTACTTTGGGGCTTATCCTCTTGCTCACGCTTGTCCTCAAAAATTTTCCAACGTTTCACTTGTTCCTCCCGCATTTTGATAAACAATATCTGTTTTTGTTCCTCGTCTAGAGCTTCTAAAATTTCTGGATCCACAAACATCTGCAATAAGTGTAGAGGAGATTTCGAAATGTAAAGCGATGATGATCATGAAATTTACTCCAAAATTAGGATTTTCTACCTTTTTCTAAGTCTTCATTCAATCTTTTTCTTGGAGTTTTTCTCCTCAAAGTTTTAAATTCTAAAAAAAGAAGAGGAAAGAAAAGCCTTCTACGATGTAACAGCAATAAAGAGACATACTTGATCTAATATTTGCTGCAGCATACTCATGTTGTCTTAATTATGTTGTTTCACTGCTATCATCAGTAGTAACAAATCAACAAACCAGAAAATCCAATAGCAAAATCCTTAGTACGGGAAAGCACAAACTAATAATCAGCAAGACAACCGGTTATCAAGTACCAAAACCAAACAATGCTATCGATTATGATAAACAAATCATTTCAAATGATTTAAAAGCTGTTATTTAATCCAGCATACGCATATTAGCTTAATTATGTTGCTTCACTCCTATCACTGGCAATAACAAATCAGAAAATTCAGTAGCAGAAGTTCTCAATACAGAACAATACAAACCAGTGATAAGCAACCTTCAACCAGGCACCACAGCTGAACAATGACACCGACTACGCTACCGAAATCATTTAAAATACTTCAAAAACTGTTCTTATTTAACGCAGCCAGTGACATTGGAAGAGGTTGGAATGAGAATATGAGGGATGTTTCCGGATGACATGGTCTTCCTTTGTGGTTTTTAGTTTAAATTAGACGGGTTCTTCGTTTCCGTTAGGAATTCCTGGAGTTTGTGTCACGTCATGTGCACTGTTTACGTGAATTAAGTTTACTTGATATGTAATCTGAAAACTTCATAACTGTATTACATGTCTGATAAATCACTGCTTCCTTTTTGGTTGTTCCATAATTTTTTCAAAGCTACATTCTTCTAAATTTCCAGAACATATCAAATTCTGGTCAATAAAAAGAAAAAAGAAAGAAGGAAAGAACAAAGAAATTATATCAGTGATTAGGTATCACCGTTTACAGAAAAATTAAGCGATTATAAAAGAAGTGATTTGTGGTTAAGGAATTGCGGAAGAGTTTCACATTTGTTTAACAATTAAATTCCTTGTCGGATTTAACATTTTTTGCGTGCACTTTTGAAGCACGAGTTGCCAAATTGATAATTTCGAATTTTTTATTTTGTGTCAGCAGTATTTTTAACTACTTTTAATCTGTGTTTGTTAATTTATATTATTTGTATTCGTTAAGTATATTTATAGAAATTTTCAGGAATTTTTCTATGACTTGTATAAATCTGAGCTTTTTAGGATGAGCTTTTAGCACCTTTTCTATTGTAGTTCTTCTACTACATGTTTGTATTTTGTTTGAACTAAGATATTGCAGATATTGATCGATCATTGAAGTAAATCACAAGTTCAATGCCAGCGTCACATTCTACTTCTACAAGACCTCCATTTGTTGCTTTAGAAACGAGGTGAAATTCATTGCATTTTATAACAGAACAAATAAAACACATATTTGGTATAGTATTGTTTACTTCATTTTATCATTGCGATAATAATACTCGCCAAATATGATGGATATTTATCTGTGCGATGTTTTATTGTAATTTAGGATGTTTTTTTTTTTATTATTATTATTAACAGTGTTAGTCAGGTAAGCGCACATTTCCTACATCATCTTATCGTCAGCTCAGCATCATGTTATGATTATGATTTTACTGTCATCTGTGTACTGTCTGCACAGTGTGAGTACTGGTAATATTGCAAGTGATATAACTGCTCAAAGACTAGAGACATTATTGCTATACAACTGACTAAAATATAATAGAGACAAGGTAATTACTAACACTAATTACATTGATTGAAATTCTGAGCTACTTCAACAGTTCTGGATTTTAAGCATGGGAATGATCTGTATCGAACTGTATTGGGACCATGCTCCGAGAACGTGTAAAAATTTTGCTGAACTGGCCCGGCGAGGATACTACAATGGAACCATATTTCATAGGATAATTGCCGATTTCATGATACAAGGCGGAGATCCTACTGGAACCGGTTCTTTTCCTAATTTTTTACTTTTCCTACTGGAACCTAAAAAAAAAGTAAAAATGTTGATTTATGGATTTAGATTTGTGAAGTGGAAGGCCTTTTTACCAGATAACAGGGAAAGAATATAGAAATTGCTGTTCTATTTCTAATACAGAAACTGTGAAATAAGCAAAGTGTTGCACTTTCTCATGTATGGACTGATTTTTATTTCAGGTCGTGGTGGTGCATCAATCTATGGTGACAGATTTCCGGATGAAATCCATGACAATTTAAAGCACAGTGGTGCTGGGATTATTTCTATGGCTAACACTGGACCAAATACGAATGGTTCACAGTTTTTCATAACTTTAGCACCAGCACAACACCTGGATGGAAAACATACAATTTTTGGACGAGTTGCGGCCGGAATGAGAGTACGTTGTTTCCTTCACTTCATTTTTGTTTAGTAATTCGATGTTTGAAAATTTAAATCACTTTTACTTGGGAGTTCTCATGTATTACTTATGCTACTATTAGACTAAAGTAAAAAGAATAAATCGTGATGCCTTGATTGACTGACAGTCTTCTTTGTTAATCAATCTTATATGCAGATTTAGCTCTTCTAATACGTAGTGAACAGCATTTACAAGGTCTCTGAATAGTATAGGTATAAATTTTTATGGCCATAAATTTATGGAGTACAAAGCGAAGTGATAGAAGGCATTTTACATTTTCAGTTCAGACTTGTTTTATGGAATATTTGGAAGAGATTATAAGAATTATAAGCCATAAAAAAGGATTACCATTATAACTTCAAATTATGGGGGACATCTCCAATTTATAAACGATAAGGCCCATAGAAATTCTGAAGAAGCAGTGTATTAGCAAATGTCCTTCTGATCTTTCTCATAGAGCGGCTTCTTCTAAAAGAAAATGAACATTTGCGACAAATATTTCGACTGTGCGTAGCTTTTTGCACCTGTTGAAAGCAAGTAGGAGTTCTATTAGGATCACAAATAACAAGTGAGGGAAATTTGATGAAAGTTGGGAAACTTTATGTTCCAACAGTATAGGAATCCAAAATCAGTTTTAAGCTTCTGCGGATCAACAGTCCATCGCAGGCTAATGTGACATCTAGTAGTCTGTTATGTACATTTTCATAAACAGAAATCTTTGATCCGGAGTTATGCCAACATTTAAATCATGGAATATCATGTCCGCTTTAATCTTTTCATTCATTGTTTTAAAGGAAATTAGATTCATAAGTAATATAGGAAGTGGAGTGAATATTAAATTAATTGTTTCCATTAGTTCTGTACTACTTTGTCGACATACGAAAAGTACTACTGCATTGCGAGCAGTAGCAATTATTGCAGTATTTTTCGGCGCTTTTTAGCAAAAAAGGGTATTTAAAAAGTATAAATACCCTCTTCATTATAAATTATAACTTTCTCTTCTTTTTTTGTAGGCTGTACAAAGGATTGGACTAGTAGATACAGATGCTCATGATGGACCAAAAAGTGAAATTCGAATATTAAAGGCATACCCTAAAGACGACTCTCGCAATTGATTATTTACTTCCAAAACTTGATGCGATGGCAGATGAATGAATTCATCTTTGTGCGGTTGTCATTCTCATTGTAATGACCTCAAATTTAATTTATTAAGTCGTTATGATTATTTCTGTTATCCTTAAAGGTTTTTCCTGTTGAAAAAGTCAGGCTGTTGAAATAATATAATGTTTTTCAAGTTCTTAATGAGGTACACACATTTCCGTTACCCAGAATATGATTTACGAGTGGGATGAAATGGGCGTGTTTGTTGTGCCTGCATGTATGTATGTATGTGTGTGTGTGTGTGTGTGTGTGTGTGTGTGTGTGTGTGTGTGTGTGTGTGTGTGTGTGTGTGTGTGTGTGTGTGTGTCCGTATTTGGGAAAGTTAATGTAAGCTGATTTTTGTTGAACTACAAGGTAGCTGATTATGTTACGTTGGCTGTTATGCATGCTATTGTTTCCATTGGCTGGCTGTTCGTATGTTCTGAATAGTGTATTTTCTGCACCAGCCATGTAAGTTTAAATTGAATTTCTAACGAAGAAAAGAAGTGGTATTTGCATACATTAAATATCTAAAAGATAAAAAAATACATATTTCGAACCTAATGCTTGAACTAGTGTTTAAATTAAAGAAAATGATTAATTTGCTGAAAATGTAAGCTTAAAATTGGGAAGTAATGCCTAATTAAGTTTACAAGCATATCACGACTAAGGGCTTACTCCACTTAATATCTGATTAGTCCTGATAAAAGTCCTATCTTGAAATTGCTTACTTTATGTTGCAGTGCCATCTATATGCAGATTATTACAAATAACTTTATGATGTGTCTTTCTCCATATTTAGTAAATCACATGAGGAAATTATAGCTATGTGAAGAAAGATAATTTTGAAACATATTGGACAGTTTCATTAATCTAAATGCTATGAAATGAAAAATTTGCTACTGTTCTGTCTATGTTCTCCTATTTTAAACATTAGTTTTAATTTTTTTGCTCGATATACATTAACCGGATTATGCTATTCACTTTTTTTTCAATTGTTGGATCGCAGTTCCTTCCCTTTCCTTCACATTTAGAAATACAAAGAACATTTAAGAAAATAAATTAGTTTGAAATTGTCATGCATTCTAATTTGCAATGTTTTCCGTTAAAACCGTTTTATAAATTTTCATTTTTCACCTATTTCCCATTTACATGTTTATCATAGTCTTAGACAATTCACTGCCATGTTAAACTATCGTTTGGCTTGGCCATAAATTCAGTTTCTCATCCAAACTTATGCGATTTCACTAATCTTCTTATTCTATAACTATTCCTCATGATCCACTTGTTAATCCATTGGATCTTTTTTTTTTTTTTTTTTTTTTTGGATTTGGATCTTGGATTGGAATTTTCAGGTCTAAAGTAGACGAATCAGCAACTAATTCTACGTAAACTGGGAATTTGCTGTATTTATTAGAATAAAATTTCCGAGAGCAATATAGTACAGAGTCCAGAAAATTTTACTGTCCATGCAGATTATTATCAATAATGTTTAAGTGATAAAACAAACTCAATTTCAAGGAATAAACAGGTGAAATGCATGTCGATTCAAATCAAAGTTTAATATATTTTCCAGTAAAATATAGTACATTGTAAGATATCGATAAATGTCAATTGATATGTCATTGGTGTTTCACTCCTATCATGTGGCATATTGCTCATTTATTATTAATTTTTTGATCACTGATATGAAAAAAAACAACCTTTGCAAAAAAAAGGAAAGTTTATTCGAACATATAAACCTTCAAAGTAATGGATTTATCTAGCTGAGCACAGCACTATATCTCAAACAAAATTAAGTATCTAATTTTGCGCAACTTCAACACGAATAACAATTTGAGCAATTGTTTAAAAAGCTTGAAATAGACTAAAACGTCCAATTACTAAATTGCTTGGTAAATTATAAGTAAAATTCAATTGTAGTCTCATTCTAGAAAATAAGGATCATTCTAAATACATTTAAACTTAGTGTCATCTGTATCAGTTTCTTCTTTTTTGTGGATTAAATTTCATTGGTATCATTTAAATTCCACTTATTAAATCAATATTTGCAATTTCAAAAAATTATCTTGAAATGAATTGCATTTCTTTATCTGTCTCTATTTCTTGGAGATTACCAGTCACCAGTATGATTTAGTTAAGAAATATTTGTCATTCTTGGTGTTCATTAAAAAATCATAAATCAAAATTGGTAAGAAATCATGATATTACATTTGCCATATCTTTAATATAAGTTTTATTATGAAGAGAGCGTCACAAATATTTGGTCGTTTTAATAACATAATTATTGTACACTAAATTATTATCAACAAATTAATATTTATCATCAAGTAATTTTGCTTTTTTTCTTATGTTCTAATAAATATCAAAATAAGAATTTAAAGTTAATATCAAGATTTTGGAGTGGTACTTCAATGCTTTTCTCTGATTTGTTATATTTATTTTACACTCATTTCTCACCATCATTCGATATAGATGAAAAGATTAATATATATATGTATATAATATTAAGTGTTACTCTTTGTTTAACTTGTTTTATTTACATTAGTTAACGTTACGTTCTTTAGGTTAAGTATATACATTGCATAAAATGAAAATGTTTCTTTTTGCATCATGTTCACCCTAAGTTAACCTTAATCACAATATAATATTAGTATTTCAATTTTTGGTAAATGTAATGTGCTTGGCAAAAATCATAAATTAATCCGAAATTTCAGCTTTATTCAAAAAGTATCGATTTGAAGCATAACTGATTAATCTGATGTAATTAGGTGTAGTATGTAAAATTTTATTTGAATCATTTTAAATGTTATGTGAAAACCATTACTTTTACTTGTTCATCTTCAGCCAAAAAATTCATTTCATTAATATACTATTAGGTCGTATGTTACTTTAATGAATTATTTGCTAGCATTAATGACTTTCGAAATTATTTATAATTTCCTATTTCCAACAAAAATGATTGAAATTGACAATAAATCGTTGTGTTTTCTCTCAAATCCACTTAAATTCATTAATAATGCATAATATTAAGCACTCAATTTGTTTTGAATTCTATTAGTATTAAATGAATTTGACTCCCAATTCTTTTTAAGAGAAGAAAGAAATCTTGGATGAAATTAAAATTGCGCATCATATCAGTATAATTTGGAAATTTAATAAGCCGAAGATTACCACATCATATTTTTAACAAAGCCTTTTTCGAAATAATAACATTTTACTCTTAAAATATTAACATTTCCACTTTTCCGTAAATCAATTTTTTTTTTCCAAAACAAAAAATTATTTAAAATTTGAAAAATACAAATTACAATGTTTATTCATCGATAACATCAAGATTAGAAAAACCTCTGTAATTTGATAATATAAAACTAAATTTTAGAAAGAAAGATGAAACAATTTATAAGGACAAATATGGTTACTTATCAATGAAAGATTTTGGTGAACAACGACCACTGAAACGATTACGTCCATGTTTCTACAGCCCTATACAATGTTTGATGAAAAAACGAACTGCACGTATTGAAAACTTCATGGATAATTATAGATGATATATGAGGTCATATACGAAATATTACTCAACAAGTATTCATTCAGTTCATCAAATGTGCACCAAATAATTTGTGTAAACTAAATTTATTTATCTGAATGTGTAAATTTACTTAGTTTCATCATTTTTCCACATTTTACTATGTGAAATTATCACATAAAATTTCCTAAAGAATTCATTTCGAATCTTAGAATTTATATGACAAAATACTCTATTAATGAACCATGTGAAAATTTTGAAGACATCCAAATGCAACAAAGCTTGATATTTAAAAAAATATTCCAAGCACTGGATTATGTTATCACCCTAACACTTACAGATAAGTCGAGTAAAAATACGTTCGATAAATGTCGTACATTGTTATTGTCTGGAAGAACGGGCTTATAAAAAAGCATTCCTACGTTATCAATAAACTTATAACAGTAGACTTAGTCTATATTCATTGATTGGATTTTTTGTACAATTCTGAGTTTTATTTTCTATAATAAACAAACGAAATGTTTGTGAAACTGGCAAATAAACATTTCGGATAAAGACGAGGATAATAAAGGATAACCATTTTACTAAGCTGAAAAACAAACTTCGAAAAATAGCATACATCTCTGTTCACTGAAATCGAAAAATGAAGAAAAGCAATCCTAAAACAACTAATGGCTTACAACAGTATCAAATTCGTTCAGACACTATCAAATTTGTACTTACAACAGTGTTCAGACACTATCAAATTCGTACAAATTCCAATCTCAAATATATCATCTAACAAATTTTGCATTCTCAGAAAAACTTCTCCACAAGTTTAATCTCGAAAAAAGAAAAAAAAAAAAGCCATAACTTAACCATGTATTCTAAAAAAACTGCATATTGGAATATCTTGGATTTAGGAAACGAAACAATCAGTTAAAACATCCTCCACTTTAGAACACCATCGCCAGGATCTCTATTCAACTTGTGAAGCTTGAATATCTCAAAGGACTTTAATTGCACATCGGTATTATCGGTACAATTCCTTGGAAGGACTTGACGATACCAGCTGTTACATCATCCCGTTTAATTTCACCCGCTGATTGTATGCTGTCGATAATGCACCGACTATTAGAAGTGACTAACAATGTTTAAGAAAAAAAGAAAAAAAAAAAAAAAAAAAAAACGAACGAAACAATGGCAAATGATTTTTTCAGCACAAAAAATTAAGAGATAAAACAGGTATGAAGTGATCTATACCCTTCTTAGGTAAACTGTAAACAACTGCCAACATAGATGCGCTAGAAGAAATGACAAAAACATATCCAAAGACATACACAAAAGACATGTTTAAGGTATCAAAATGGTGAATTTTATAAATAAAAACATGAGCGTACATTAAAAAAAAAGATGATGCCAACAAAACTGCAATTTCTTTCTAAAAAAATAAAGTTTACACGAATCTGAATCAAATAAATCATGCCACGTTACAATCAAGCTGAATAATACCTACACGTATTCAACAAATATCATCAACAGCCCAACAACAATATAACTTAAAAACATTAGAATGAAATAACTAACAAATACATAGGAAAAATCTAGACGCAAAAAATAGTAAAATAAAACAAGTTCAAAAAACTGCCCCTAGAAAACATAAACTATTCCCGTGGATTTCATTGGTATTTTTTCCTTTCTGCAAGTATAAAATTCGCAGCATGGAATAAATATGCTATGGAATAACGCAAATAAGAAACAGTCAATTTTTTTTTTCGTTTTCACCACAATTTTATTTCACTACCCTCCTCTTTAAATGATTCCTGACCTTCCCAGCGACATCGTTTTCTTCATTTTTATCTTCTGATGGTTCTTCCATGATTCCATCCTTTTGAATTTTGTTACGGATTCCACCGGCGAGTACCGCATGATATCTATTCCCCTGAAATCATATAGTTTTATTGATTAGCTATAGATGATGGAAAAATCAATGGTTTGATCAAACTGATGCAACTTTTAGATGAAATTTCAATATAGTGTAATAGAAAATAAACTTTCCAATATTTTTTATAAGTTAAATCAATATACCGTTAGGTAAAGTGAGGCTGCCAATTGCAAGTACATCAGTTTTTACCAAGCAAGAATTTGTACCGTTAATGAGAATACTGAGATGAATAACCCTCTATCTTCAACTTTGATATTTAATATATATTCAGTGAACAGTAGTGGATTTTTTAAAATAACGGTTTTAAATGAGGAATCTCCAAAAAGAAAAAAAAAAGTACTTTTTTCAAATAAGTGCAGTAGAAGAAATTGCAGAAGAGCAGAAAATACGAAAAGTAAATGGTAAATGAGAAATACAGATTGCTCCAGGTTTGCTGACAAGCACGTCCAGAAAGCTTTATTCGCAAAATGTTTATTCCTGGAACGAACATAAGAAATATTGTTTCAGAACCACAATTCAACTTAACTGAGATAACTGCTCCAGATGATATCATTCTTAATGAGGTATACAAGATAGATAAAAGATAAGTAAATAGAAATGATTCAGAAAATGTAGTAGAATCTTTGTTAACAATTCAATATCCTCAAATGTCACAACAGTCCAATTTTTCCTCACTTAAGATTGTAAATTTAATGACCAGCAAATAAGGAATGATTTCTGGAATGATTATTGCTGTCAAAAAATCAAGTCCTCAAAATTAACCGATAAAAACTCCTCCAACCATCTGTAAGATCTGCAAAATTGTAACCATCATCGCTGCCATTTTTGGAAGCCGTTTACGCATTGCCCGAAGCGCATAGTAGGTGTACATAAATGCATGCACAGTGTAATTCATCCATATAAACCATCGTCCTGAAGCCGTATGATCCTGGAATAAAAACAAATCATTCCAAGAAAATATTTTTGTTGGTCGAGCATGAGAATAAATTTATTCATGTATTTAACAGTCTTTGAAAAAAAGGTCCATTAAATTTCGTAACAATTTGCAACGGTTTTCATTGTCTTAGAAAATAAAATTTTGTAAATTGTGCATGTGAGTGAAATGGTACTTCCTTTTCATCATCAAAGATATTAGTAGCTATCTGACAAAGTGCCAAAAGATATACTAAATTTAATTTTATATTTCAAAACACAGCGTTATACATTCCCAAGCACTGAGACGAAATGTTGTTTTTTATAATAAATGTAATGAAGATAAGTGATGTATTTAAATAACAAATGATAAAAGGGAGGTAATCACTAAGAGAAAGTAAAACTCATAAAAGTTGAATAGAAAAATAATTGACAAAGAGACCTACTTTGTAAGCATGCCACGTGTAAACAAGCACGGTAACGTGATGGTACCAGTGAAGAAAAAGTAGCGGACGTTTGCGCAGCACAATAAATACTGTGTCACCAAATTCAGCAACCTAAAATGATGGAAATCTTCATCATCCCCAACAGAAATAAACCATTCAAGCATACAAGAAACAAATTCCATTGTACATTATTTACACTATGATCATGTTCCATCAACCGTAACATGAATTGTTTACTAAATTTACTTCCATAGCTGTAAGTAAAAGACAATTCCCGTGAGCTGTTCGTGCAGAAAAAGAATTTTTGACCATAATTAATGGGTATAACAACAACACAGTTTATGATTACCAATGAGACGGAAAACAGAAAGTTCTTTTTTTAATTTTTTGCTTACTAAAACTGTTTTGTCATCAAACCTATTCGTCTAACTATATAGTCCCAAAACTTATAAAACTCATACCTTGGACAAAGCAAACATTTCGGTCCAAAATCCTGTAACACCTTGCGCAAATGAAGCTGTGCATATCGAATATTCGAAAGAATTCTCTCGAACACTCCACAATAATTCTGGTGTCATTCGACACACGCCTAAGAGGGAAAATAATGCTAAACCGAAATTCCATGCTATCAGTAGATTATCTAGGCAAAACGGTTTGCGTGATTCCATCAGCTGTAACAGACCACAATTAATAATTAACCAATCAACGCTGTGAACATTCCCTGATTAACAAGAAATAGGAAGTTAATTTACAAGGCAATATACAGCTTGAAAATACAGGAGAATCCACATTCATTGCAAGTTTAGTTCTAGATCTCTTCAAGCTAAGCAAGCATTCTGGATCCAGTTATTCAGTTGTTTAGTGTGAGCGTATTTCGAATCCGACTGAGCGATGATAAAGAAAAAGTCATAAAGCTTACTACCACGACTAAATTTTGGAAGAATAAAAGAAAAGAGAGCCTGAAATCTTATCAATTTTGGAATTACATTTCAAACCTTGAAAAATATAAAAAATGTACCTTTTGTCCAATATAAATAGAAATGACATATGCAATGGAGGATGTTATGCTATGGAACCAGTTTTCTTGCATCCATTTGGTTGATTCCATCATATTGAATTTCGCTTCAAATGGCATAGTATAAAGGTAATTTTCCAACCCATAATAAGGCCAATATTCCCATCGAGCCATTTAGAGAAAATATGGAAATGAAATCTGAATTTCACCTAAATCTTTCTCCTATATTATTTCGCTTCAGTTAAAAACAGACAAACGATTAATCAGCTTAATAATTATATATATATATATATATATATATATATATATATATATATATATATATATATATATATATATATATATATATATATATATATATGTATCATCAGCAAACATTTACTATTGTTGTATTTCCTATTTCTTCATAACAGTTCAGAAAAAAGAAAAGAACGAAATAACGTGAAAATGTGGCAAATGACTTTTACATATAAATATATACCTATGTTTGTAATATTCAAAGGAAAAAAAAAAACTATACTGATTCATATGGCAATAACGGCGGTTGAAGCAAGCAGGAAAAAAAAAAAATGAATACATCAACAACAGATGATGAAGTGAAAAAAAAGAAAAAAAAAAAGAAACGAGCAGTTATACGATGTAAACAATAAGAGAGATGTAAGCGAAGTGAAGAAATCTGTTACATTTCAATGCTCGATTGACATTCAATTGTCCATCCTCAAAGCAAATGACGAGACATCAAGGATTATTAGTACGATGACTGACCCGACGTACTGTGGACTTTGATCCCTATTGCTTGTCAAACTTCCAAGAAGCTAACCATTTTCTTTTTCTTTCTCCTTTCTTCTCCTCCGCTACCTTCCTATACTCTGTTGAATAATTCGTTCATTTATAGCCACAAATAAAAGCCAAAACGAAAAAAGAAGAAAGAACCGAAACTTCAGGTATCCCAAAAACCAAAGGTTAACGATTACAATGAATGTGCGATTGTTTCGCTTCTCGGTGGTACAAAATTAAAAGATCATTGGTCGCACTAAATTTATTTAATTTCAAGCAAAGTTAAAGCTTTGATCAAAAATATAAGAATGGGGCAGTGATTATATAGTTAATTATTTAACGTTCCAACATACTTGTTAACATCGATAGTGATAGAACAAATAAGAAATTTGAAATGTCTTAGATAAAATCTTTCCTATTCATCCACCACCAATTCCTGAGATTTTCAGAATTGTTTAGAAATTTCCATTCCGGTGATTAATGCTTAACTGAATTAAACATGTAAATATTTAAGTGAATGCAACATCAATAACACTTGGGAAACCAATTAGCAAGTTAAATTATTGTTATTGTTGTTGGAGTTGGAATACTATCAAATTTTTCATACAATAGCAAATTGTTTATTACATTATCAATCCCTTCTTATATTTACCTATAACATATCAATAAAATATCGAAACTATCATCTAATAAATATAACCACATTATCTAATCTAATGATATTAGGTATAACTCTTGAAGATATAATTCTAAAATATTTCCTTCGCTTTTCCCTCCTAATATTGCTAATTTTTAATGATAAATGAATGAATAAATAAATATGTATATATATTTTCTTTTCTGCTAAATATGTATATAGCGAAGGGAAGCATCGATAAAGCGTCTCGCTGTTATACTTCAATCATTCTTACACCATAATGAATCATATGACTCATGTAAAATTATTTTAAAAATAAAATTTCTTATTATACAACATTATAAAAATACATCATATAGAATTAAAAAAAATTTTTTAACATAGAACTTAAACTAACATTAGAGTAATTGTTAAGGATTGCGAGAAATTAACAAAGTTCCAGGAAATTAATCCGATTACATCCATCCAGTAATATGATTTCTTATTACAAAAGTAAATATGAGAAAAATTATTGTTTCATGACATTCAATTCATAGTATCTTTAGAATAAAAATTTATGATAAAAATTATTGAAATGAAAAAAGTGCTGTATTGTTATGATATTATACTAATATATATTAGTATGTGTAAAAGAAAAAGAAGAGAAAAAAAAATGAAAGAGATTGTTAAACTGAGCAATTACTCTAAGTTTTCTTGGAAAGATAAATGAAAAGAGATCTTTGTTATAATTCAATTAAATTTAAAACTTAATAATTAAAAAAAAAAAGACTGGAAGAAATCGCTGTGCAACTACTATTTTGCAAATTAACCGATTAGCAAAAATTCTCGAATACAAAAGGAAGGAATTAATTATGATGCATAGTTAAACTAAATTTAAATAGATGGATTGGAGTTTAAAAACTGTAGCTTCGGACAATTACACAATTTTTAATTAGTTGATGAAAGAGAGAGGGAGAAAGAAGGGAGAGAAAAATAAGAACAAGGAGGATTATAAAAGTCGTCTTAAATTGATGTGAGATAATTTAAAAGGTGTAAAATACGAATAGAATGAAACATAACACAAAATGGGACATGAATACACAGAATAAGAATTTGATC
This sequence comes from Brugia malayi, assembly GCF_000002995.4. Lineage (NCBI taxonomy): Eukaryota > Metazoa > Nematoda > Chromadorea > Rhabditida > Onchocercidae > Brugia > Brugia malayi. Next base: position 11,429,849 of record NW_025062479.1, read on the forward strand.
AATTACAAAGATGGAAAACGGTAAACTTTACTTTAAAAAAAAAATTTTTTTTTGGTTTCAAATAACTTCGTAAAAAAAAAAAAAAAATTTTAAATAAATTCTTAAGCCAGTCTCTCTCACATGTTTTTTTTTAAATTCCCATTACAATAGCAATAATAGTGTAAAAGTGTGTAATAATCTTCTCCCCCTTTAATGCCACCGAAGTACTTTAATTAGCAAAAACCTTGCAAAAAAATAGTTCCTTTTTACAGCTTAAAGTACAAAGCACTTCTGTTAATTTTGTAATAACAAATGAAATAGCGTCTTCAGATATTTGTTCGAATAACAAAAAACTAATTAATTGTAAAATGAAATTTTATAAATGAAAGTAAGATAATGATTAAATAAGAAGTGCTGATTTTATAGCAAAAGATGTAGATAATGGTAGCATAAAATGACGAGTTAAAAGTGATAACGTTAGAATAAGAAGTAACAATATGAGTATTTGTAACAAAAATTCAATGGTAATGAAAATGTATCCAAGAAAATGTTGTTTGTAAATTGGCAAGAACTAAATCTAAAACTATTAATTAACATAAATATTTGAAGTCAAATTATTGACAGAACTATTTTAATATGGGCGCTATTTTAATAATCTAATTTTTAAATTTCCAGATATTACAGAATCAAAAATGGAGAAAAAGAAACGACAAAATGAGGACGGTGGAATTATTCATCGAACTTAAGATTTTTCTGCATGAATAAGAAAGATTTGAAACTTCGCACAACAAGCATTCAACTTCTATTAAATTTCCATAAGTTTAATTAATGCCTTTTAGAACTTCTGTTTTCCCGTCGATTGTCATTTATTATCGCTCAACTAGTCTCCACCAGAAAACTTTGTCATTGAACCAAGAAATTATGATATAAATGCATATTTTAAAGATCATAGAATTGTTAAAAAACATGATAGAACTTTTATTTCAAAAATATAAAAGTGATCAGAATTCCCAACAAGGGAATAGGTTTCTTCTTTGTTAACAATTTACAATTTTATTTTTTGACATGTAGAGTGCAGGAAAAAATTAAATTCATCTATAACGAATTACTGGAAAATGGGAAATAAAAAGAAAAAACAGTGTGAAATTCAAAATGATCTGGAATACAAATGTTTTGCTTGATTAAAGAATAAAAATTTAGTGAAAAATTAACAAATAACATTTACATACGTCCCTAAATGATAACGCATGGCGTTCTGGTTATTTATAAAAAGTTGAAGGAATGAGTTGATTGATGAGATCTAATAATAGCAATAATAATAATAATAATAATAGCCGAAGTAAAAATAGATGAATTAGTATTGAAACCACCATATTAAATATTCAAACCTATAATGCTTTTCTCGGATGTACAGGTATTTAAAACATAATTTTATTTACCAATAACTACTAATTTGTCATTTGCACAAATAAAATAATGAAAGAGGAATGACTTAACATAATTTAGAAGTTCTAAATGTAACAAAAAACTTTCCTACTGAGAAATTTTAAAAATGACTAAAAGTTACACATAGGTTGGATTTTTACAGCGTCAAAATAAATAATTATCCACGAAAAGTTACAAAATACAATCAAATTCATCAGATTAGCGTGGTATATTTTGAAGTCGGCGAACTTTTCTGGATTAAATGTATCACCAGAATCCCGTAGAACGTCCACCTGGTGGATTCAGTACTTTTGTGGATGCACGCATACCACGTGTGTCTTCGAGAGCTGCTGCAAGCAATACCAAATGAAATGATAAGCTCAATGAAACATGAAAAATATAGTGTTAAGTGAAGAAAATTTTTTCAGCTTCTAAAGTGCTTAAAACTGAAATTTTTAAATAAAAAAGAAGTGAAATAAACCGGAATAAACTGAATCGAACTGTTGCTTTTGTACGCTTTTCACAGGAAATGATCGGCTACTATTACTCCAATTCTCTTTAAGATTTGAATGATTGCTATACGATGCTATACTGTCATTCATGCCACCATTAAGTTGCACCTAAATTAGCTTGCTTCTCAAAATGATTAATCAATGAAATAAGAATTAAAACTTCCATAAATTTGTAATTGATATGAACTAACCCCTTCCAACTGCTCCAACATACAGTATAAATAGGGAGAATGCGATCCAAGCCCCATCAAGTTACCTCGTTCTATGTCGAACTGAAAACTGATTAAATTAATTAATCAACAGGAAGCAAAAACTAAAATTTGAAACAGTTTTCATTTTTTTATATCACTTTTCATTTCATTATATGTAATATTCAAGAACTTGGTCAGCGAATAAATAAACAGAATGATTCAGACTTTTCCAGAAACTTTATATTCCTCTTCTGCATATAATTAAACGTGCTGAAGTGAATGGCCGAATATAGTTGTAACGAATCTGATTAAATTCATTTCTGGAAATTCTCGAAGAGATAAAACAAATATTGTAAAAATAAACGATTAAAGACATTTAGAGCTCTTCAACATTACTGGGACAAATAAAAATCCAAAAATCCTAACCTTTCCATTGCTGTAAGCAATTCGTCCACCACAAATGGTCATTACAGGTTTCGAGTGGGCAGTCGACATTTTGAAAACCGACGGATGCTGATTTAGAGTGCACGCTTGATGCGTCATGGTTAATTTCCATAAAACCAAATCCGCATCTGCTCCAACGGCAATTCTTCCCTAAATACACATGCCATATACACAGCTTTTTGTTCGTTTTTTATTTACCTTGCTATATAAATTTACGCCTATCAAACAAATAAAGCTTTTCCTGACACTCGTCATGTAATCAAGTAAATTTTTTTTTTGACATCCGTCAAATAACAAAGCATGACGCTTCAAATTTCGAAAAATTGAACAACAAGGAAGGAATTTCTAGCCGAAAAAAACCTTTTTGGGATAAAGATTAAACACTTTAGCAGCATTACTACTAGTAATAGCAACGAAACGCATCGGATCGATCAATCCCGATAAGACACCTTTGACCCACAACATCGACATTCTTTCTTCCACTGCGGATATGGCATTTTGAGCGAAATTTTCCATGGCCGAATCCTTTTTTCGCATTTTACAACGACCAGATGTACAAATGCATAATGGTAAACTAAAAATGCTAGTTCTAATTATTATAATTTGCGTATTTAAACAAAATTTCCGACTTCAGCAAATCTTAAATGCTTAAAATATTGTAGATCAAAAATTAAATTTGTAAAATGCAAAATTATCATCCTTTATTTACTTTCTAGAAGTCAAAATAAAAAAAAAAAAAAAGGAATAGTCACTTAGAAAAACAAGATATAACTGCAGAAGGTGATTTAGCATATCTCCATGAAGTATGCAATGCTGAATTGCTTTCTTCATCATCTAATGCTGTTACGGGAATCTAAAAATATTCAAAATAATTGTACACATTTTACTACAACGATAAATTTTAGGAATTCCAAAACTATCCTTAATTATAGATTTATTGGAACTTAAAAAATGAAAAAAAAGTTTGTTAATTCAATTTATAAGTGTTACCTCTGGTATAAGCATATTACTACGTTGTTGCAGCAAAACTTCAGCAGCTCCTGGAGAAGATAACGACATCACTGCAACCGGACAATTAGTCAATTTAGAAAGTACAGAAATACGATTGACCATATCTGCTTCAAGCTGCAACAGAATGTAATTAATTCTAAAAAAGTTATCCGGGAAAATTAGGAAAATCGTTAATTCGACAAAATTCACAGTAGCGTATTTATTAATTCAAAGACAATACACGATGCCTGACAACTGAATTCCATATATAGATAATCGAATAATTTCCTTTTATCCTTTCTATTATTTCAAACCAAATCAAGAAATAAAAGAAAGCAAGGATAGTTGAATGTATTATAACGATTTAATAGTTATACCGTAGCAAATACATTATTTGGTTGGTCTTCAATATCACTTTCTGGAAATTCCAGTAATGATGAATTTATGTGATGAAAGAAAAGCAACAAACAAGATACCGCTTCCGGTCTTGAAAGATGGAAACATTCCGTATCACTAATACCAGATGCACGTACTCGTTTTTCCAACAAAGCAATGATATCTTTATTTTCCGGAATCATACGAGCATGAACTCTAAGACTTCGACAGTACTCCAAAATCTGTAACTCGGTATGAGAGACAAAAATTAAAACAGATAAAGTTCCATATATATAAAGGAAATGAAGAAAAAACGGGAACAAAAAAAAAAAGCATATATGAAGAAAATTCGACATTTAATTTTTAAAGAAAATATGGCATCATTTCTTTTTATCTCAAATTTTGAAATTTAAAAAGCAAAATACAACAACACAAGATAATCAACCTTTTTTTAAAGAAAAGAAAATAAATAAAGAATTAACCTCAAAAAGTTGCTCATCCTTCTGGATATTAATAATAAAACTGTTAATGCCTTTGCCATGTACTAATGTATTCATTTCTTTTCTAATCATATCATTCCATTCGGAAATTACTACACTGAATGCAACATTACACAATGATTTTGATTGCGCAACTTTGCATAAACGATCATATGCATTAAGTAATGTTTCTTGTGGCTTTGGTTGGATTACATCAATTATCTGAAAAAAAAAAAAAAAATAAAGAAAGAAAGAAAGAAAGAAGAAAAGGTACTATTTTTTTTGAAAATTTATGTAAATTTGAAAATTTTGTTTTTTAGAGAATTTGAATTAATATGAAAAAGATGGAATGAAAACATTGTTAACTAAAATGAAACTATAGTAGAAATAATTTCAAAAAAAAGTTAATGTAGTTTAATTGTTTGCATATAAAAATTTTGTAACAAATTTAATTTTTAATTAAAATCGATAATGTAAAGTGTATAAAATTAGGAATTGAGGAAGTTGAGTAGACATTCATAAAGTGAACTTTACATATACTCCCATTTACTGAATATATGAATAAAGATCTGCATCCCCTACCCAAAAAATTCATTTAAAATGCTTAATCAATTAACGAAAGGAATATATGTACCGTAGCGGTGCCACCAGCTAATGCAGCTTTTGAACCGGTTTCGAATTCATCTGCAGAATCTAGTGATGAGAATTCCGTATAAATTTCGATACCCGCAGGCATTAATGCTTTATCGGTACCATCAATAATCTGTGCTCCATGTGGTTCCTGGATCTTACTCGACAACTCCCTTTACATTAATTACTTTCACCAGCAAAAATAAATATTGCAAGCAAAATCAGAATTATCATTGATCAAGTATATAATGAGCTATTTTTTAAGGTTATACAATTTAATTCTTCTTTTAGTTTGCTTTATCCAGCTTAAATATAACTTAAAATTTATCTATCCATCCAAAATTCATCCCAATTATTGTGTTCTAATTGTAATAAAAGAAAAGAAGAAATTTCGTTTTAATATTATTCAGTTTAACTGAACCATCTCTTCGAAATTTAAATTATAAATAAAAATCCAAGAATAAAAATATAAATAAAATCTATAAATAAAAATTATTATCCCTTACATAGCAAACTTACTGATGAAAATTTCTCAATTAAATATAAGCTTAGTGTTTACCGGATGATGCCATCTTGGATGAGTACATCAGCTATATAGATTGAATCATCATTAATAATTTGTGCGCCCTTAATAAGTATAGCTCCAAATGTACCACCGCTTCCGGAATCCATTGATGTTTCTGTTACCGGTATTATTGTTGTCGTTGTTATTGTTGCTGATGCTGGTGGTGCTAGTGTTACTGCTACTGCTGCTACTCCTTCAACTGATGATTTCATCGCATCCGCTGTCGCATTCGTTGTCACCATCATTAATGCGTCTACTTCGATGCCTCCGCCTTCTTTTGCTATATTACATGCTGCAGCTGGTGCACCACGACTTACCACTTCAGCTCGTATAGCCGATATTGGTAAGCCATTGCTCTCTATCCCTTCATCATCTATCTTAGTCGTTCCATTCTCATCATCAGTCGTACGGCTGAAATATTCCGGACCAGGCTCATGTGTTTGTTGATACTCATGGCCTAAGCTATTCTTGGCAAGTCGTTTTATTTCTTCTCTCGATATACTACTCATCATTTGGCCTAATGCTATTTCTTTCTCTTTCTCTTTTTCATCCATTATTATTTGAATCATATTATCCATATAACGATCACTTGTATCCTCTTTTCCATTTTCCACACCAGGAAAATGCTCTGGTCCTGGTTCTCCCAAATATTTTTCATATCCTTTCATATGTCTGTTTTCAGCTACTTCATCCGCATTACTGTTACCACTTGTAGTAGTTGAAAGATTGCCTTTCGTTGCTTCTCCACATGTTTTATCTTTTTTAGACGATGGTACATCACGTTCTTCCATAAATTGAAAACACGCATTTGGATGTGTAATTGGTTTCATCCCGAAAAATTCCAGCATTGCCGGTGAAACTTCTAAGCCTTTTCGGACCAAACGCTTCGATGATACGACTGCAGCATTTGTTGTTGTTGTGGTTGTAGTAGTAGTTGTTGTTGTTGTGTTATCTTGCATTACGTTTCTAATTGATGTACTGCTTGCTTTACTTCTTGGACGCGGTGAACGACTAACATTAGATGATGCGGAAGTTGACGAACGTGATCCAGTTCTATCCGGTGATTTCGACTGTATCACATGTGATAATGGTGTTGGTGTTATAGGCTTCGATTTCTTCTTAGTAAAAATTTGCGATGTCATTCTATAAGAAATGGTACCATCATTATCACTGGTACCATTTCCTGTATCACGTAACCCATCGGACGAAATATCATGTTTTAGCTTTTTTTCGCTATAGCAAACTTCAATTGGTGAATTGGGTGTTGACCGGATATTAAAAGTACATAAATGCCCCTTAAGGGGCGCTAAGAATGGGAAAATTTTGGCTGTATCGTTTGGTCGCGTTCAAACGACCACCACTTACTTTATGAATGAAATGTTGACAGTCTTCTTTCACCACATATTGTCCTCAGATTTCTAGTTCCATCTCTTGCAAATGATTTGAAATAATGACCACAGTATGCAATCAAATTTCCTTACATAAATTATCCTAAAATAAGATACTATTATATTCGCTCGAACGCTTCAAATTTCGAATCAAAACGAGCCATAATTATAAGATTTCAAAGCATTGGGTGAAATAAGAATCACTTTTCTCCTCTCCACATTTTTTTTTTTTTTGAAAATTCAGAGATTTCAAAGGAAATAAAATGTTAAAATTGCAGGAAATACAAAATGTTAGATGACTTTAACATATATCACAAAAGAGCCTAAATTAGCATAATAAGACTAAATGATGAAATATAATTAAGCTCAGAAGAGTGGAAAAAATAGAAAAAAAGAAATTCACACAGGATGGTGTACGAATGAGGTTACTGATAGATTGTTTGACTGATCAAAACAGATATGCATTTGTCGTTTCGTTTCTTTTTTTGGTTTCTACCGAGAAAAGAAAAAGAAGTAATAAATTACGCATAATTAAAGTAATTAAATGGAACAAGGTCACTGAAGAGTTTCTTTTTTTCTTTTTGGAAACGGAAATAGCAATTTAATTGTTAAAAAAAGATATACCGTGGAAATGGAATAATTTTTTAGGAATTTATAAAATGAAAAGAGTTTCAAAAATAAAAAAACCATTTTTCTTTTCTTTTTGCTTCTATACTAAAAAAAGGAAAATAAAATGAATTTTTATAATTACAATAATATGTGGAAGAGATGAAAACAAAAATTACAACAAATCAATGGATAAGAAATAAACTTATCGATAAATATTAGTGAACGCTACTATTTGTCCTTTTATGTCACATCCAATTAGCTGCTATTTTATCAATTTTCTAACATAATTTTCTGCTTTTCTGATCGTCTCAAACTAAATCATTGAATTTATTATGTTATTTATTTTTTATCATATCTCATTCTCTATCATTCAAACCAAATAAAATTAACAAAATATAAAATTTTTTTTTAAAAAAAAGAAAAAAAATTAACATGCAAAAGGAAATTCTTCTTTCTCTATTTGAAATTGAAAGGATTGCATAGAAATAGAAGAGAAAAAGTATTGATAAAAATACCACTATATAATTTGTAAATCTTGTGTTATATTTCTCTATTATTTTACTAACTTTGCTTTCCTTTCTTTACGAATTTTTGTTTTTCTAAAAAATGTAACATTGAAAATTTCCTCCAACCCAATCAATAATATTAAAAGAACTGAAAAAGAAATTTACTCCATATCACATTGAAATGTTGTTAGCGTCAAAACGTATATTTTATTTATATGTCAAAAAATATTACTTAAATATTTAAAACAAAGTAAGAAAAGAAAAAAAGAGAATTAATAAGTTATACAAATCTCTTACGATTAGACACACTGATATGAAAATATATGATCATTCTTAAAACTCCCAATACGAATTATTTTTCCCTCAACATTTTATAATTAAAATAAGAAGTGAAAAATTACATATTTGTTTGAAATCGATAAGAAAGAAAAATTGAAAAATTGCTGCTACCAACTTCACAAAACTATTTAATAGTAAAATTTCCTTATTATTTTAAACAAGACCAAAAATAATTAGAAATGGAAACAATAATCATAGCTGAATTCATAAGTAGCTGTAATTTTGGTGAAACTATCAAAATACTGCAATAAAAAGGAAAAAAGTTTACACATTTGGAAGTTAAATTTGAAAAAAAATACATATAATTGCAAAATAGTCGCAGAAACTTTAGGAATGAAAAAAAAAAAAAAAAAAAAAAAAGAAAAAAAAGAAATGGTGGGATACCAAATTGATTTCGTGAATAAAATAGATAAATTTTTGCAAGTTTTCATTTTTTTAAAAAAAAGGCAACAACGAAATTTAAAGAGAAAAGTTTTTTTCACTTGTAATGAAATTTTAAGAAGATAACAAAGAAAAACATCAGCAGCAGCGGCAGTTCATAAAATGATAATGAAATGAGAAATTGATAAATCAAATGTTATAAATGAATAAATAAATAAGGAACGGGGAAAACATATATATTCGTTTCATTTATTTATTTAATTATATCTATATTTAATTAATTAAACAACTTATTTATTTAAATACATATGAATAATTAAAATGAGTTATTTAGATTTCTATAAAATTGAAAATGAAACTTCTAAGTGGGAGATTTTATCATAATTTCGCGGATAGTATTAACACTGTTGAAAATATCGGACATATTATATTACACAAATAATTATAAAAATGATGAAAACAATGATGTCAACATTCGTTTAATACAAATTTGATTAAAATGTTAGACGTTCATGATGAAAGAAAGTGATAAGGCAAATATTTAGCTTTTATAAACATACGTTCTTTTTCAACGTTTCCTTTTATTCTATAATATTTTGTAAAACTTATGAAAAAAAAAAAAAAAAGAAAAAGAAATTTGAATTTAATTTTCATTTATATCTTGGTGTTTTTTCGAGCAGAATAGGATAAAATTTTAACATTGTTCAATTTCATTCCCGAAAAAAATTGAAAAAAATCACTAAAAATTAACCGATAGAGATAAAATATATATATAAGCAGATATAATACGTCAATAAATTACTATCATATCAAATGCAATCGTTTGATTACTTATTTCTAGATTTTTTGTTTAAATTTTTATTGCAGTTTAGAAGATCAAAGTTTGTAGATTATTTAAATTTTTAATATGTTTATTTCATTAACCTATATTTTCTCACGTAATGAATATGAATGATAACTGATGAGTGAAATAAACAAACCATCAACTGATATGATCTAATGCGGATGAAAACAAATATTAAAACACGGTGTGATCCTTAAATAATGTTTCAAGGGTAATTTAAAACTCTACAAGAAATTTTTCACTCATCGATAATTATCTTATCACTCATGTTTTTTAAATTCAGTGCATGATACTAATTGATTTAATGTAGTTGATTAATTGGATTATCATACAGTTCAATCAAACTAATTCTAGTTCAAAAACATGTAACATTCAACTACTGCATTCTTCATATCTCTATTTATATCACACATTATGTGTAGCATATTTCTTCTTTACTAAAATTTAGTTTTCAAAAAAAGAATTCACATTGAAATTTTTTCTCAAAAAATTGTATTTTCTAGCAAAATGTCATTCAGATAATGGATGAAAATTTTTTCCATCAAAAAACAAGTTTTACAATATGAGATGAAAATTATAATGATTTTGTGATGCTTAATTTGATAGAAATTTCCATTTAAGTATTCTAGTCAATTGCAAATGTTATTGAAATTGATAGTCTATCAAATCAAGAAAATTTAACCTCATTTTACACTACAAAAAAGAAAGGATAAGGAATGGAAAGGTAAGAAAAATAGAAAATGGTCGATTATAAAAAAGATAATTTTCATACTTTTATTTAAATTCTCTAATAATAAAAATTTTAATTTAAGAAGGGAAAAATAATTTTTCGCAAAATATCAATGTCCATAAAAAAAAAAACACGGAAAAAAAGTTCAGGAAAAGAATGGTTGCTTTTAGTTCTTCCCTCTCCCAATATCATCTGGCTAATTTAGATCATGCAAAAGCAAATAGAATTAATGCTATCAAACAGTTTAACATATGAAAATTTAAAATTTCATCCAATAAACTTATTAATAATATATGCAAGACACTTTTAAAAACGAAAATAAACAATTGGCAGATAAAAATCTAAAAAAAGGAAATTTATTCATCTCATTTCCGTTAATTCAGTGGAAGAAAGATAAAAAAGAAAGAAACAAAAAACACATAAATAATTAAAACACTGCTGAATTAATAAGAATCTACGAATTTCTTTGAAAATTTTAAAGTACACTCGGAAGCAAAGTACACTCTTTCTCTCCCTCTCTCTTTCTCCCTCCCTCTCTCTGTCCCTCGATGTTATACATGCACTCAAATGAAATCAGAAAAATAATCATAGAGGGAAATCACAGAATCTCTGACATGTTACATGTTGAATCGTGGATCATAAATCATCAAAATCATCACAAATTGATTGGTGTGTCATTTAGTGTAATTTAAAAAAATTCATTCATTTCTCCTTTTCTTTTTGAAAATGAAGCATTAATCCGTTAATTACGTTGTTTGTTGCCGACTGCCAGAAAATTCCGAAGTGAAGAAAATCAATTCCTCACAAAGTCTACAATCTTTTAAAGCCGATCATTTTCTTTCAATCCTCATTCTGTCCTTATTCTCTCTCCCACTCTTTCTCTCCCTCTCTCTGTTTCTCTCTCCCCTTTAATTTTAATTGCTGAAAAAGATCCCAAACATTTAATATTATCTGAACAAATAGGTCTATTAATGAGAAAAAAGAAAAAATGTTCTTTTTTTCAATAAAATAGAAAAATATGGTAAAAAAAAAGGACAAAAAAATAAGAGGATTAAAGTGGGAGAAAGGAAATGTATAATGTTGACAAGAACTAAAAACTTTGTTTCAAAGTTAAAAGAAAAGGAAAAATTGAACAAAACAAACGAGGAAATATGAAGCACGAAGGGGGAAGTATGAGGAGGTAGACAGGAGAGTGAGAGGAGAGAACGGAAGAAACAGAAAGTAAATAATATATTGATATTTTTAGAAGGTAAATGAAAACATATCGTTGTATGATAGAGTAAGGAAAGAAATGAAAGGAGAATTGATATTGAGAAACGGAGAATGAAGAGGATAGGAATTGAAAGAATTAAAATGGATTAAATATTATAACATTCCTGAAAAAAAAAATTTCTTTTTTTATTCCACCACAATTCGATCCTTTCCTTTCTTTCCCTCTTCCCTTCCTTCTTTCCTTCCATATTTTTCTTGTAAAGACACAATGAAACGCGGGAGAGAGAAGGGAGAAAGAAAATGAATGAAATCTATGTAAGAAAAAGAAGGGTTTGAGCAAGTCGAGAATCGAGAATACACATGACTTTATGTAAGCTAAATGAACTGAATCGACTATTCTTTCCCGGAACAGATTTATATATTGCCACAATCCAGTCACTATGAAAGGCATCTTAGCACAAGCACAAACATTAGTACAAGCATTAGCACTAACATAGTAGTAATAAGATCATAGACTAGAGAACATGTTATATGTAGGTCATATTAAGTTACAAAATATCGGAAAACAGAATTCCATATAAATCAACTCCTTAAAGATGTGCATAATTTTACCGTCCATGTCATACATACACCCTGCATACAGGCACATAACTAGGTGCGTGTTTTACATACACCATGCACAATGGATATTAATCGTACTTAATGAATCATTTACTTCGCCACAACACATTAATGGTGTATAGACGATCAATGTGACCAGTGTTTGGGAAGAGATTGGTTATTATCATTATTATTATTAACGATCTTAAAAATATTTCTCATGGGAAAGTAGCTTGATTTCCAAATTTCCGTCCGAAAAAAAAAAAAGCTATAAATAACACGATATTTTCTGTAGAGACAGTAATAAGGTTGAAAAAATCTCCAAAGATATGGGCAAACAGGCTAGATACTTTATATGACTTTATGAATTCTTACTTTATCATCACATGAATAAAACTCTGTTGATAAAAAAAGATGTTAGCAAAATTTTATATGCAATAATTACAGAAAGCATAATAACGATGACCACTTCAGTACCGATGCACTGACTTCATACTAACAGAAATGCTCCTATACACTCAACATAATTTATATAATGAACATCACTAGGTAGTAAAATTCATAAATTCCAATAAAAAAAGAAAAAAAAAAAGAAAAAAACGAAAAACTTTTACATTTTATGAATCTGAAATCTAATCATCAGTTTCAACTCATCATTATTACAGAACACATAAACGAACAATTCACGAAGGAATGAATTTTGATTTTGCTATTACAAAACCAATAACCCATTCTAGAAATACATCAGATTTTTTCCCATATATTTTTCCAAATTATTTAATTGAAGGCAGCATTCCGTGGCCTTACTAACATTATGTAACAAATTTTCCTAAACATTAAAATAAAACGTTTCAGAAACAAATCATACCTGCATAATATTTTTGATAGAATGTTGGCTTCAATTAAATGTTGTTTTGAAGCTAGAACAAGACCTTGCCATATTTCAAAAAACCTAACATTTCTGTTTGGTAAGAAAAAGAACTGATTCCGCCCAGAGGTAAATGATATCAGTGCAAAGAGGAAAACGAAATAAAAAAAGACTTCCATGAAATGGAAGTTGCTATATCTTTTTTTTTTTTCCATTTCATGGAAGTTGCTATATTTTCATGGAGAAAAATGCACCGAAAAGCATGCATAACACAGCATCGAAACACTTATAAAAAACTGTGAAGTCGTATCAATATAAATAATCGATCAATTAGTCTGAAATTTACCTAACAGAATAGGGATTTCAAAAACCATACATTCACACACGAACATCCTTTTCCTTCCTTCACAATGAAAAACATTTCGATATGGGAGGGAAAAAAACATTACGTTAAACGACAGACAAAAAAAAAGTCAGTCTTATACAGGCATTTTCGCTTTAATACGGCATTTCTGAAGCGTTGCACGATAAATAAACTGCCGGCGTGAAAGCTGACGTACTTCTTTCAAATAATTTGTTAAACTGATGCGACCACGACTTAGCGCTTGACCAAGGAAATAGATAGCATCGTCGATAGCACAGTCATAAACGTAGCAACACAGTAACTGCAATAGGTTTGTAAATCTACCGTTAACAATGCGACTAGAGGTTACTTTCAACGTAACAAAATTTGAAAAACAAAAGAAATTTTCCCTGATCACATGCTTGGAATGATTGTCACTTTTCTAATTCAAATTTTAATTTTGATTTTTCTAACCATTTAAGGTGAAAAATTGAATTACTACATAGTTTACTTCAGATCTTTTAGCTTTCGAAAAAACTAACCTGTTTGTGCAAGGGTGTACAAGCATCAATCACCTGATCAATTTCAACAGTTTTTTCCGGGGACGACGTTGATAAAACAGAGCTAATTTCGGCTTTCTTTTCCTAAAAATCAAGGCTATTCTCACAATCAATGAAAAAAAAAAAATTCAGCAAAAGATACTTAAACGAATTTTCGGAAACGCGAAAACAGATAAAAGCCCATATAAACGGCATAAGTACCTGATACACAATCAGTGCGCCCTCCATCCGTTTTTGTTCTTGCGCTAAATCGTCCAAAATAACTTTGAGCTTCTGTTGGCCGGCACGTAAATCTGCATGAGTTTGTCTTATTGAGGCTAATTCCGCATGCATTGTTCCTATAAATCTATTTAAAAGGCTGAAAACCTAGCTAGAGAAGCAGAAGGTGATGTAAAACACAAGAACATGTCAAGTATCAAATTTAGAAGTTTTGATGACACACTAAACAGAATTTTTCAAAACCCAGCGCAAAAAAGCACAAATATTTCTATTAACAATTGAAACGATACCTAATTTTTCGCGAAGGCGCTGTCTAATTTTGTGTTCAACAGCACTCATCACCGATGCTTTCAAGTGTTCCGGTTGAACTGTGCCACTGCTAACATTATCATTGAAAGATGGCATCAAAGGATAATAAGAAGTAAATGACGTTGGATACGGCGGTACTCCAGATGTATTCGAAACTGGATATGGTATGTAGCTTTGAATTTGACCAGCAGACCGATCCCATACCGATCCAACAGCTGATACATGTGAATTGCTGCCAGGCCTCGCAAAGACGGGGCAGGAATCTTGGAAGCACATTGCCATAACCTAAAAACATACAAATGTTATGAATTTCTTATTAAGACCAGTACTTTTTTCATTTGCAAAACAACTGACTTTCGTACGTGGAAAAATTACCTGTAATAAGCCACTTAAATCATATCCTGGGAAAGTCCAATCACTAAGGTACGGCAAAGAGATGCGTCCTAGGTCATCCACCGTTTTTGATTCCTTCAGCACCATGTTCGGCGTTGGACACACGTAACATATTGGCGCATAATAAGGGTGAGTGTCCCAGAGATATAAAGCTACTGGTATGTTGTATGTTTTGCCCTGAGAAAAAATTTCCTTAAATTAACAAAAACACTATGTAAATGGAAATTTGAGAGCACACTTGCACTTGTATTGTTTGTCCGACAAACAAAACCCAAATGAACAAAATGTCTAAGAAGAGGAAAGAGATCGAAATAACATATAACAAAGTATAATACTGCATGTACAAAGTAAAATCACATGGGAAGAATAAAACGATTATCTGTCCGCAAAACAAGGTACGATCTTAAAAGAAAACAAACCTTATAAAAAACAGGAATAGTGCCCTTCAGACAAAATGCAAGCGTACACGTCTTGTCAGGGTAAATGAAATCTTCAACGTTTGGTGTGAGATCAGGAAAACCACTTAAAGCTGACAGTATGTCAATCTTCGCCGTATCCACATATTTTGCTTTAGCTCGATTCAGCAAAGCAGTAACAGTCGATGACACGGCATTATTTGTCATTACTATAAGAATTCATCCATAATTACTGCTACTATACTGTTCGTGATAATTTACATTTCTACATAATGAGTGCTCAGTAAGTTCACGGGACTGTTTTGCTTGTTTATCCAACATCTCTCGACCTGATCGATGCTTATTTGAAAATAAAAATTTGATATTAACGATAGAGAAATGATCGTTTAAATACTTACTGACTGACTTACTATCCATTAAATAACTGACTATCTCCCTGATAGCCAATCACATTGATTGTACCTTAATTGCCTATTTATTATCAGTCAGTTCCATAACCAAACTTACATAGATCAGTAATACAAAAAAAAAAGATGACTAGGTCAAACATCAGCATCAAGATTTATTAGTTTATTGGCGAAAACTATGCAAGCCAAACACTTTTTTCAAAAATTAATCCATGAATGCAAGCCGCCATAAAGTGCAGTGAATAACACGGCCACTTCACGTGCCACTCACCACACAGCAAACAAGATGCAAATTACATACATTACATGAAAACAGCCTTCGCTTTTCAGATCCATATGAATTTCATACCGTCTCATTTGTGATACCATGCGTGGCGTATCGATTTTTAACCTATTCCGAACAACTATGTTGGAGGTATAAACTGTGAGGCATTAGGTATCGAGGATGCGAAATAGCTCAGGGATTTGTGAGAGGGTGAAGAATAGGGAGGTCGACAAAAGAGCTTAGTATTTGAGAGATTAGAAGGAAGAGGATAATTGAGAAGGGAAAGGAGTGGTGTAAATGAGGAGATGTAAAGATCGATAACGATTATATGGTGCATAGTCAAAAAATGTATCTACACCAAATTGTTTATGCTTTGATCTGTATGCTTAGATTTGCCAATTGTTTCCTGCGCTTTGCACATAATTGAAGGCGCAAGTGAAATTGGTGGTATTTTCTTTTCCTTTTTTCTTATTGCGTCTTTTAGTTTCATTGTGATGTGACAGTATCCCTTAATGATCAATGATGGTTAACGTTGTCTGGAGCTGATGATTATTTAGGGGTAATTAAAATAATATGGGTTGTTTGGAGGAGAGAAGAAAATTGTATGATGTTAACAGTTTGAAATTGTATCATCATTTGAAATTATCCAGGAGCCTACTTTTTTTGTGGCATCAATTCCTTTTGTTTTCAGGATTGCTTTTTGTTTCACTGAGGAAAAAAAAATTTTTGGTAAGCTGTTCTTTCTGGTGCTAACTGCTTATTATCGAAGATATGGGTCGGAAAAAAAAGCGTGCCGCTAAGCCTTGGTGTTGGTAAGCTATTTTAATGTTTATGGAAGAATTCAAAATGCTTGGCTTTCTTTCTGCTGAAAAACAAAGGCCTGTTGAGATAGCTTTGTTTAAATTCATATATGTAGGGATATATGTGTAGTAACTTTGCCTATTTCTTTAAGGTAAGATTTTAGTTAGGTTTTAAGTTTGTCTGATTGGTTAAAGAGTTGAGCATAGAATTAAGCACATCAAATCTTTAGTACCAAATGTTTTTTTTTCTTCTTTCACTATTCTCTTTCCTTTATTTTTCCTCGAATTTGTAAGTATAAATTGATGGCTTAAGTATATGATTAATAAGAAAATATAATAGTTGTTGAGTTATTAGTTAGTATGAGCCAGTGTAGAATAAAATTCGACAGGGATGTCTTAAAGTAAATGAAAGCGATATGGATGGATAAGATTCAATTCTATGAGAAATCCTACGTGAAGTATAATTATCAAAGTTCATTGGTAGTTTTAATCTGTTATTTTGACGATATGTTTTAGTGAATCTTTTCAGAGATTTTTATGCTACTTAATGTAATGTTCAGTGCGGCCATCTCCTGAAATCGTGTTTTTTTTTTTTCTTTTCTAAAAGGCCTAATGTTTGGGTCAATACTATTACATAGAATATATGGTTTCTGTTTATTCTGTTGCAGGTACTGCAATCGCGAATTCGAAGATGAGAAAATTTTAATTCAGCACCAAAAAGCAAAACATTTTAAATGTCATATTTGTCACAAAAAGCTTTTCACAGGACCTGGATTAGCCATCCATTGCATGCAGGTCCAATTAGTTGAATTTGAACAAGCAGAATTTTTTGTTTTAATCTTTTTTTTGCATGTGTTATCACTTCGGGCTCATTCTGTTTACCATTCCTGAAGTTTGCTCATTTTTAAGGTGCACAAAGAAACGATAGATAAGATTCCTGCTGCCTTACCTGGTAAAGATTCAGTTGAAGTGGAAGTTTATGGTATGGAAGGTATTCCCGATGATGCTCAAGGTCCGGAAACTTTCCGTTTTATTGTAAATGTTTTAACTCTCCTGACTGGTCTTCCAGTTTGATGTTCTTCCCAAAAAATAATGGAGCTTTTTCTTGTAGAGGAAAGTGCGAAGAAGGAGTCGAAGAATACAGCTGCTCCAGTGCCTCCTCTTATAGCGCCATTTCCAATGCTACCTCCAGGTAAATTGATTTTTTAATCGTATCAATCTCATACGCTTCGGGACGTGATAAAATCCGATCAAAAATTAAAAAAACCAAAGAAAAATAAAGGAGAAAGTAATTTCATATATCAATTGACTTTCCTATTTCAAAAATTCGTGTTGTGTTTCAGGTATACCACCTATGATTCCCGGTTTTCCACCTCTCCCACCTTCAGGGATGCCACCATTCGGGCCTCCATTTATGCCAGGAGTGCCGGCACCGCCAAGAGCTCTCCCGCCACTTCCGGTCATGCCTCCAGGTAGCGCTCAACCTGCACTCACAAGGTCCCTGTTTTTATTTTTCTTTTACGGCTTTTAATAGGTCTTTTAGACTGCTGCTGGATAACCTAGTTATTTTTAACTGATTTAGTAGCAGATTATGGCAGATAAATTATATTTCATATAGAAGTGGTAACGAGAAAACAGCTGAAATTAGATATTGTGCCAGCATTGTCTTCGATTATAGTCATTCACAAATGAAGTGTGATTAAATATATAGTATTCCTCATTTGCTAGAATATATATATATATATAATCCTGTATAAAAAATCCTGGAGAATTTTGTAGGTTTTAATAATCTCGCGTATTATATGTTGCAGAGGAACTTGTTTCCATTTTTTATTGTTTGGGATGATAGGAAGATAAGAGTGGTGGGAGATAGCACTGACTGAGCACATGGATAAGATTTGTTTAACTCCTTTCATAATCTCAATTCATAGGATTTCTTGATTATTAGTCCAAACTCTTGCGGTTACCTACTGTTCCTGCCTCTGAGAGAATTTGCCAGTGTTTGCATTACACTCGGAACCTAAAATTTCGAAATACTGAATGGGTGGATTAATTGCATTAATTAGCACCAACTGCTTCGTTATTTTCTGTATGCCTGCTTAAAAGTATTTCAGTATATAATCGAGAATTCGTTGCAGCGTAAATTTACCCTCTCGGGTACCGCTACCAAATGGGCCGATAGGAGTACCCGGAATTCCTGGTCCGGGGACAATCAATACACAGCCTACACCTACTGTACCAGCAGCTTTTCCAGCCTATAGTGACCCTTCTTCTAGTAAAAATGCAGAACCGGAGCGGATGCGAGAAATGCCAAATCATATCCAAAGACTGGGGGCAAAAATACACATTATGCATCCAGACGAAGATATATCTTTGGTATGTTATTTTATATAGAGTTGAAGTCTTTAAAGATTCGTTTCTGATTGTACCGTATTCAGAAAGCAAATTTATTTTTTCTTGGTTAAATTATTTGATTTCCTCGGATAACACAGGATATTTCTTCCAGGAGGAACGGTTAGCAATCAGTAAGGGATTCATCTGATTGGTAGTGAACTCGAAATTTTGTAAGGTAAGTTTTCTCTCCATCTTTTTCAAGACATATCTGATTATAACTATTTTGTGCGATAAGTTTAAAGGCAGTTTTTAATAGTTTATAAGTAGGTCACTTGATTTCCTACATAGTTTCTTTGCATAAATTCATCATAAGCTCTGCGTTGTGGAACCTTTAGAAAGAGCTGAAACGACAGTTTCCGACCGTGTCACACAGTTTTAATTGTAAAGGTTAGTCCTGGAAGCAGGTGGGTAGTGTTTTCTTGATCATCAAAAAAAGGTTATAAAACATTTCCTGTACGTTTTTGGCACTCCCATTGTCTTCAAGGTTTCAGCAACTGCTGCGGGTCTTTGGCAGCTTTTTTCTGTGAGTTTAATATTTTGCGACAGTTAATGTCGATATCTTCACAATTAATTTGTGATAGAACTTTATTTTTGTGTCCTCAAAAGTGGAGAGGTTGGGATGCTCGGGCTCTGAATTCCTTATACCTCTGAATCCTTATACCTGAAGGACTTGGAAGCGGATTTTGTGGATTACGTATTTGGTTTTCTGCATTCACAAGTTGTGCCGTAGGATGGGAGATTGACAAGTAAGTTTACTGTTCGAAGTATAATATTTTACTTTTTTATTTCCTTCTGAAGTTTATTACGATCGAAACTGTACTGAAGTAAGTATCTGCAGCTTAGTTCGTAAAGTTTTGTTCACTGATTTTCGCCAGCAGTATTTTTCTTTTCAGAGGAATCCTGTTTCCTCCATTATCACTGTCAGAATTTGTTATTCGTGTGAAGAAAAGTGGGGATTGATTGCGCTTTGCAAAAAGTAAGCTGGAACGATTGGCGCCGGAATTGTGATCGATCGACCACGTTGCATTATCTTCTCTTCCCCTCATTGTTTTTTTTTTTTTTCGTATGTAATTGTATTGTATGCTGATATCGATTGTCGGTAAGTTTTGCTCCCTTTTATTAAATAAAGTTTTCATTTGGATTATCTGACATACAGCAACATAAGTGCATAATACACATCCAAGAGATGTATGCACCTTTTGTAAAAAGTTGTGTGAAGCTCTGCGAACCGGGTATGAAATCTGATGGGATAGGGTCGCATCCCTTCCATCGAATTTTATACTACACCAAATTTGAACATGCGGAACAGTCACCCACCATGATGTCCGAATGGCACCAGGAAGGTCCAGTGTTTCGGCTTCTTGGAAATCAGCGACCAATATTTAAACACCACCTACATTAAATTACTTCAGCCACAGTAGACCGCCACTCCATGCTTGCTTTGATGTCCGACTTTTATTGATATCGGCAGTACAGGTATTTCACCAATTATATGTTTGCTGAGTGGTCAATAAAGCAAAATTAAAAGCAAATTCCCAAAATTACTTCGATTCGCCTCTCTTATCGCACAGTTACTGGATTTAAGGCAGTTATTGGTGCAAGAGATAGCACATCATGCTACTAGTCTTCATTTCTTACCTGACGCTATACTAACATTTACTGACATTGATTTTATTTCGTTCCCCGATCATCTCATAAATTGACAGAACAGTAACATTTCAAGTATTTATTTTTATTCCATAAAACTAAGGGGAAGAGTGTTTTGATTCTTGATGTATCTTCGATATCGTTTGTACCGCCCACTAGCGGCCAAACGTTCCTTTTGTTCATCTTCTTTTGCAGCCTTCCACTCCGTAAATTTCGCTCGATCCCATAACTCATTTTTGAACAAAGATAATCGTTCACTGTCACTGAAACTCTGAAATATCGTTATAACGAATATGCTCAACAAAAAAGTGACTTATTTAAATATGCCTATAAGGCTACGATGAGTAATAAATTATATGAGGAGAGCTTACTGCAAACTGTTCTTCAGAAAGACTCATATTTCTTCGTATCAGATAAGACTTCGCATCGTCATCATAATCTTCTTTCTTCACATGATATTTTATGAACCATGAGAAGTTCCAAGCAACATACCTGAAGCATTTCTATCACTGTCACTAACCTTCAAGTCCCGCTTGAAAAAGTTCGAATCAATTCCGGCAGCTGCTCCTCAGAATTTTTGAATTTCGCAGAATCAACCATGATTCAGTGCAGAAACAAGTTAACATGAATAAATATGTAAAATTACCTGTATACTGTATAAGGCAACACAATAATCGTCCACAGCAATGTATTATATATCGATGGCTTCTTATAACCACCTCTGCAACCGGAAAACCATTCAGTGGAGTGTATCTTCAAATGTAACTCGTTGAGAGCAACCTATAACATGTCACATAACTAAGTCTCTCTATATAAATTCATCTCCAAAGAGAAAAAGCTCATAAACGAACCACGTAATCTTGAATGGTAAATCCAGGACTATTGTACTATCGTGCAACAACCATAAGTGGGAACTGCAAACTAAATCCGTGATTTTTAAAATCTTACCTGATATCCACATTTTCTTCAATAATCTGCCGCAGGACCTGTTCGGCATATTCTTTCCGCGACTTTCTGTTACGAAAGTCGCCTTGCAGAGGAATTCCTCTTTCCTTGGCAATTTCTTTCGCTGCATTACGGTATTTTTCTTGTTTCACAGCATAATCAAGTGCTTCCTTATGTTTTTGTGCTGCACTTAGAAACTAAAATATATAAATTTAGGACGCTAATCATAATCTCTAAATCTTAAGCGAAAATTTGCATAAATCTTATGTAAAAATGTGAGGCGTGGGCGGTCTTAAAGGCACCAATGAAAAACATTACTCCAATAAGCTTAAGTTTTTTTACTGACTACTTCTCAAATTCAAATACTCGTGGTACGAAGAGAAAAATATTAAAACATACCTGAATGATAGATATAAGTACCAAAGTAACCAAAACAACAATTCGTGCATCCACTTTTGGAGCTACCCGTCTGCGATAATACTGGTAATAGTTATAAGCTCGTTGTTCCGGATGATTCAAATAATAATCATAATCAGCTCGTGTCTCATCATCCTTCAGAGTCTCATAAGCGGTTGCAATTTGACGGAATTTTTCTTCCGCTTCTTTTTTCTTAGCCTAAAATTTTAGATGCTACTATGAAAGATAAGGTGAATCAATAAAACATATAAATCAGTGAATGATAAACACGAAAATTCCATTTCTGCTTTGAAAAACTGCTGTGACTACTCACACCAGTAACTTTGTCAGGATGATACTGCGCCGCTAATTTTCGATACGTTCTTCCCAACATATTCTGAAAAGAGCATCACATAAGCAATAGGAGACTTTATTATTTACATCTGTGAACACCAAGCTATTAACTATAAGATTGATCCACAGTTCCAACTCAAATCCGAGTATCGAAAAAAATTTTGAAAAGAAAAAATAATTTTGCAGTAAAAATATCGAAAAAGACATAAAAGCGACAAACCTTATTGAACTCTGTTCGATCAATATTTAGAACTAAAATAAATAAATAAAGAATGCTTGTATTGAATCACAGGAAATAAAAAAGTAGTGCAGGTGTTAACCTAAGGACGGTTGGGTTCGAACAATAAAAAAAGTACGGGATAGCGGAGGAATTTCAGGTATTCATTTTGTCAAGACTAATAAGAGTTGTTACGTGATCGTTCGACAATGTTGCCCTGGGTGATGTAAGAATTCTTCAATGTATTGGTAAAGAATGAACTGGAAGTAATAAAATACAACCGATAACAAATTTATGAGCATCTGCCGTGTTTCAACTAATGGACAGAAAAAAAAGAAGCGATAAAATAGATAAAACTTGACCTTCATAGCAGTTTTCTGTGCCACAATAGAGACCTTGAAGTAATTCGGCATGGGTGACGATGAAAACATGGATAAGACCAATCAGCAGTAACAGTACCATTTGGCAATCAGATATCGGAAAAAAACACATTAAAGCCATAACTTTAGTGGAAATGAAAAAAGAAAGATGTATTTGGGAAACAATGGTTATCAATCTAGGAATCAAAAAGCGATTAGAACCTTAGATCTAGCTGAAACTACATGCATATCAGAAAGTATACTAAAGGCTAATTTTAAGAACCAAAATAAGGATCCAAACAATCAGGTGAAGTTCCAGAATATTTGATAGACTTTAAAAGCAAGTTCAGTGGTAACTTCCATCCAAAATGAAAAAAGCAAAGATAGAAAATCGCTATATTCTCTGCTGTGCTCCTGCCAGTCTAAACCAGTTCATAACGTATCGTTTCATTACCAACATTAAGTCACGCAAGAAATACTGTGCTTTTATTGGAGGTTCAGAGATTAATAAGGTTTCAATGCATATGATACATCAGAGACTGAGAACGATGAAAGTAGCATATCAGTAAAGGTGATAGATACGAATACTACAAGAATTTACAGAAAGCACATTAAATGCTAAAAGTTTATCGATGAGAAAGCGGACAAAAATGTACAGGAAATAGCACATTGTAATCGGAGTATTATTTGAATGAAAGAGAAATAGATGAAATATAAAAAGAGAAGTGAAAAAAGAACGAAACAGGAAAAGTTGGTAAATACATTAGAGATAAAATAGTTGAATAACAGTAATAACGATAATCTAATAATAATAATTAAAAAGTAATTGATAATGCTAATTAATAATAATAATAACAATAATAATAATAATAAATAAGAAGAATAAATAATAATTTTTCCTTTTTTTAATTTTTAAACCTTTTTTTTTTTCTTTTTTGAAAAAATTTTACGAAACAGATGATGAGGAAATGAATGAAATGGAATAAGATTGTGCTTCATTGTTTTTTAAAAATTATTTTTTTAGATATTATGAATTAATTTACGAAAATTTTATAGAATTTTTTAAGGAAGGAAAAGACTTTTATAATATGAAATTGCTTTTAAAATATTCCACCAAATTCCCTTTTTCTTCTTTTTTATAATACAAATTTTCGACGTTTTTGATTTCTTTTCCTTTGTTCACCTTTGGGATTTTACTCATATGAACATTTCACGGGAATCTGCAGAATTTTAATCCAAAAGAATATAAAGAAGAAACTAATCATCATGACATCTCTTCTTATATTTCAATGTTGGAGAGAAAAAAGAAAGAAAGAAAGGAAGGGAAAAAAGGAAACGTCTTAAGATCGCTGGGCAACAATCGATCGTATTTAAATTGAAACTTTAGAATTTATGAGATTTAATTTGGCGCAATGTACATTGGCAGGCATGAGTGCGCACGCGCAAAGCTACAATGATGCAGCTCAAAGGGATTTCCTCTCGTCCTTTTGTACTGATACTTTTGTCGTGCGTCGTTGTTTCATGAAGTTTGAGAATTGCAGTTGTTTTATGGGTAACTTAACGTATCTAAACATGCAATCCGTTTCATGAAGCGTTTATAATATGCTTATTTGATAGTTTTTGTAGCGAATGTATCAAGTACGCAGAAATTGTACCAATTATTTGTGGAAGATATTCAGGTGGAAATAAGTTTGGTAATTAGAATCGGATGATGGTTATGAAATAGTCGCGTTTTTGGATGAAGTGTTACGAATATTAAAGTGATGTAAGACGCCTAATAGTGTTCTTGACTAGTATAAATGCATGGTTATGTCGACAGAGTACCATGATAGTAGTTGGAATTTTTTTTTTTTTTCAGATTTAAAGGAAAGAGAGACTTTAAGGTAGTGGATGAATGCAGGTAATATAAAAGTTACACTTGTACAGCGACAATTGCGAGAAGACTGGAATAATCGAGAATACGCGCAGGTAGTTTCTGATAACATTCGACATATCGCGGATTTTCTCTGTAACTTTGGTACGTTTTTAAAATTTTATCAGCATCAACTATGTATTTTCTGAAAAAAACAAGGCTAAATGATCAGCTACAAAATTTATCACATCGACGAAATATTCAACCTATTTATTAGACAGTTAGAAGATGACACTTGATCCAGGTTGTATTGAAAGACAACGAGTTGTTATTTATTCACACTTTAATTATTTATTGTTATTTATTCACACAAAAAGTGACGATCGAAGCTTGTTACATAACAGTTGGGGACAAAGTTTTTTGGGATGCTTAATTTCAGAACTGTCTTGTCGGAGCAGAATCGCAGCACTTAGTGATAAGGTGTCACTACTAGAACGAAAAGTGGAATTTCTTGAAGCCAGAGTGAGTTCTTACTTTGCATTTCTTGGCCAGTTGCATAACAATGACTACATGCTGCTGCTTGTCTCTATCTTAAACTTTATCGTAGGAAAAAGGATTGCATGCTTTTCAATTTCACCTTAACACTCTTTATTCAAATAAATGGTTCCTGCATTATCTTTGAGGGCAGTCCAGCTTACCATATCAGACCTTTTCCTGATTAATTGTGTAATTACCAGCTATCGCGAGGTGAAACATTGAATTGAACAAAAATGGCAACAGGTATGATAAGAACTGCTACAGCAACTACACGTGAAGTTATTCCCATTGTATCAGCCAATAAAGCACAGAGCCGGTCGAATGTGCTTGCTTTATATAAAGAAATGTTAGTTCATTTCATATTCTTTTATCGCAATAGAGGCATAGAAACTGACCTTTCTGTTAGTGATATTTATTTTTTGGATCTGGAACTTCTTGTTTTCTTTCACCGTGTCTGTCACATATCTTTATATCGTTTCGTGCTTTGTTACGATCACATCCAAGTGCTTGCTATAACACGATTGTTTTAAGGAACTTACTACTTTTTTCTTGAACAAGTATTTATTTAATATCGCTATATCCAGAAATGACAGAGACAGAGATTCCGGTTGGCTATTAATGAAGGATAATAAAGCAGTGGATGAAGTAGAAAGGTAAAGCACAGTGACACGAATGAAGACAAATCTACTTATACTCTACTGTTTCCTGCAAAATTTGGAGTGCTGTAGCCTTACTAACTGAATTGATTGGATAGAGTGATGGCAGTTGTATTATTGGCTTCTTTAGGAATAAATGATTCTGTGGAGTGTGTGGTCAAACTCCACGAATAAATAAGTCATACTGCCTCTTGCTTAAAAATGTGATGCATTTCATGCTTGGATCATAGCTAACGAACTTAGGGCAATAAAAACTAGAAAAACACTTAAAGTTTAGAGTAATATCATATTCGATTTAAGCAGTTTTTTGGAAACATTTATTCTGATTTACGTTTCTCACAGAAAAATCTATGGGTTTGAGTGTTTATTCACGCCTTTCCTCTTTTATTATCCCCCCACTTTTCACCATCCTCCAAGCTTCAGTTTTCTTAATTCGGCCTTCATTGTATTGCTCCTGGTATATTTATATCTCTTTATTAAATGAAAACAAAATAAAAACATCAGGCCGAATACTCAAAAAAGGGAAGGAGAAAAATCTTTTTCTTTCATATGAAACTGAAGGCGTGTTTATTTCCTGCTTCTTATCATGCTTGGTATACCGTAATCTGCCAAAATTTTCACATTATGTATAATTAAGAATTATTGCTGCAATGGAGTTCTTTGTATGTAAGATGAAACATATTTCTTCCCTCACCTTTCAAAGTAGTTCAGGAAAAACTAGTTAAGATAAAAAGATGTAGAATTTGTTATTTCTGTGGCATAGCCATGTCATGTATTCCAAAACACATCGCTGTAGTTCTCCTGTGTCCCCTTATTGAGAAGTTAATTATGCTTAATGTTGTGGCAAGGGATGATTGTGTTTTTTTCTAAATTGTCATAACATTATGGTCCTTTTTAATCTCAGCATGTTCATATTTGTTGATTTGTTCTTATTGATAGTTACTTCTTGTAACCATATAATATTCGTTAGAAAAAATGGGAAAAGTATAAAAGATGGCATTAGCAAATGTTTTTTTTTTTTTTTTTTTTTTTTGTTTCTGCTTATATTTTTTCCAACTTTTAGTCCACGTTGTTACCACCCTTCTTCGTACATGAAATAGTAGAAGAAAGGATATCGTCATCATTTCAAACCGGTGAAATACTTGATGTTGTTGAAATGTTTGCGATAGCAATAGTGTAATAGTCGGAGTGGTAACAGTAGTAGTAGAGGTAGTAGCAGTAATGCAGCCATTCTTGTCTCACAATGATTGTAATCGTTTTTATCTTTGACTCGTTCTTGCATTTATATGTATGTGTGCAGGCTTAGACGAGAAGCGTTGGATCGATTTTGGATATTAATGTTTGAGTTGGAAAATGCACTGCCTAAATGCTATCACTATTGCTTGCCTAGTATCTTTTTTCAGGAAGGATAGCTCATATAATCGCCTATGTAAATGTGTGTATGTGTGTTTGCTTCCTTTTTTTTTCGTCAGTTTTTCTTATTTTCTTATTTTAAAGCATGAATATATTGTGAAAATGGGCAATATGAGATTGTTGATGGTTAACCCTTCTTTATAATTGAAATAAGATTTCATTCTTTTTGTTCTTGTTTTTAAAATTTATTTTTAATTTTTCCCTTTTTTGATTTTGTAATGAAATACTAATTTCAACTCAGATATATCTGTTCCTCTTATGAGTATGTAATTTGTGGATGGTCGTTGACATTGACCGACCTACTGATGATGACAGTCGTTTTGTTTCATCGCTCACTGAATACTCCGTCAGAATCTTCTTTTTTTTTTTCCTTACGGTCATTTTTTTCATCATTATATTAGCACTTTTTATGTTGTGAATTTCCATAGATTAGTTTTTTTTTTTTTTTTTTTAAACGTTGTGTATGATTCCGATTCGTGTATATATGTATATATAGTCTGTCATCGAATTTTTAAGTGAGAAAATTGGTTGCATAAAAAAAAATTTATGGGAAAATATATTTGAAATTGCATCGACCTTCAATCAGTCAGTAACAGGTTCTCATTGTATTATATATATAGTGTATGTGTATGCACGTGTACGTCTTTATATATATATATGCATGTATTGATAGTACACATTCTGTTTGGTAACAGCAGTCTGGTCACTCAATAAGGTTATTGCGAAAGGTTAATTTGGAGGCAGTCGTAAATGAATAAAAAAGAAAAAAGTTGAAGATTGTTACATTTTGCAATATTAATCTCGTTTCTGTTCAATTTTTTGAAAAGATCTGAAAATTAATTTTTTCGGCAAAAGGTACAATTTTTCTGAGAAAAATTTCCATTTATAATTAATAGAGGTAATATTATGATATTTTGGTTGAAAGTGCACTGAGCATAAAACGTCGATTAGAATATATCGGATATAATTTCTGTCCATGACAAGGTATTATTAATAGAAAAACAGCGGGACAATAACACCTTGTTCATGTGATAATTATACCGAGCAGTTTTGTCTATTTTGAAAATTAAGGGTTGATCGTTTATTAAATACTTTTTTATTTTTTTCTTTTTGTAGAAAGAAAGAAATAGAAAATTATTATGACATAATACAATCAATTTTTCCAATCATTTCTTGTTGATTTTTACATTTGATGGGTTTTTGTTTTAGTAAGACATGAGAGCTATTAATTGTATGTGAAAATAGTTTAGTCAGCGAAAGATAGCATTTCTTTTTCCATTCAGCTTTTCGTTTATTTTAGGCAACGCTATGCTCCGAAACTCTACAAACAGTTCCATTTTGATGATATGCCGCTGTCCGTTTTTCGAGCAGCTTTAAAAAAGCAATATATTAATAACGCACATTTGACCGATTTTCGTGTTATTGATCGGAAGATTGCTGAATGCCGTCAAGTAAAACACTTTTTTTCTGAAATTCGTAGTTGTTTCTAACATTTACAAAGTTGTTTAACTGGATAACAGTCTAAAATTATGAAGCTGTTATGGATTTAAATGAGGTTCGTCAAAATAGTGCTTTAAGTTATTTCAAGCTTAAATATATTACGTTTTACAAGTATTACTTCAGGTGATGTTGGCCTGTCAGAAACATTGGTATAACTCTTACCATCTGCGAAATAACTTGTTCCGTGAAAATGTTGAAGCGAAACCTAAAGATTTCTTGTCGACTTTTCTTAGGAGCAAAAATTAATTCTGCTGTTAATCAGTGATAGATCGTGCTCATATAATCACACTATTGTTTGTATGGTCACAATTTTATGCTTATTTATGAATAGTAAAATATTTAATTATATTATCCGGTTTATTGTGCTGATATTGGTTGATACCCATTTTCATGCTTCTTTGATTTATTGATGATTTCGATTGGGGGAAAAGATGCTTCGGATTAATCAACTTTATTGAGGTCAGAATGATTTGAAACTTGAACTTTATAAACTTCAGATGTTTGCTGAGCTTGGGAAAGGTGCATGTTGTACATATAAGTTCCATCGCCTGCTTCTGAATTCAGGAAAGAAGCTCTTTTGGGTTAATTCAAGGAACCTTCAGTCTAAGCAGAATTCGGTTGATAGCAGTGATATCAAGGCATTTGCAAAATTATCACCCGATTGGACAAAGGAAAATGGACCCTTTAAGGCTTTATATTCCATGAATCGACTCAGGCTGCCGTTAATTGTTGATATGATTGGTCGCAAAACCGAACAGGGCCATGTAGTTTCTCGTTTTTTAAATTGTGATTTTCTTCGAAGTTGTTGCACTTTTAACCCTTCATAAACCTTTCAATTTTTATCCTATACTCCAACTGCTTTATTTCTTCCAATGTGAACGATTTATTTAAGGAATCTCTCTCGGGTTTACACATTGCTGATATTGGATGTGGTGGTGGGATACTAACTTTTCCACTGGCGCGATTGGGGGCAGACGTTAAGGCTGTGGATGCCTCCGTTGATGTAATTGCTTCGGTAGAAACAGAAAATCGTTTTCGTCATGAAAATTGCGGATCAGGCAATGCAGTGTTTAAGTGTTCATCAGTTGAAGTCTTTGCTGCAGAAAATGCTGGAAGTAAGGTACATGAATAAAATCCATAATCATTTTGTGGGATTTTTGTGATAATGCTGCATTTTATTTTTGCTAGTTTATGTTTTCTCTGACAGTTAAAATTGTCACTTTTTGTGTCTCTTTCTTTCCTCTCTTGCCTCTTTTTTTTTTCATTTGAAATATGCCTAGCCATCTTTAATTACTCTTCAGTGACATTATTGTTCAATTGTCCAACATTAATTTTAGGAGAGTGGGAACTTTTTTAGGTGACATTTCTTATCTGTCAGCAAAATGACTTCTTCCCTCTTTTTTTTTTTTTTTTTTAAGTGTTCGATGCAGTTGTCGCATCCGAAATAATCGAACATGTTGCTGATGTGGAATTATTTGTGGAATCATGCATTCAGTTGGTACGCAAAAACGGTGCTCTCTTCTTCACAACTATCAATAAAACTGTAGCGAGTCGAGTGATGGCTGTTTGGATGGCAGAGGTTAGTTTTATATTGAATTATATTTTCACTGAAAAATATAAATATCGTCTAGAGAAAAATAATCTAAAGTTGACATAAATCATTGGGAAACATCTCAGGTGTTCGTGGATTTTTCATATAGAAATGGTCATCCATTCGCTTTTTTAAATTCAAAGTTGCCGTTGAACTGAAACAGAACTATGAAATAGTTACTGGAGGTACTTACATGAATTATTGCAGAGAGTATTGGGCATTGTTCCGCCTGGTATCCATAATTGGTCAAAATTTATTGAACCGAAATTTCTTCGAATGATTCTAGAAGAAAATGGTTGTAGTTTGCGTTTATCGCACGGCATGATTTACAATCCTTTGACGAATCATTGGTCATGGAGTCGAAACACGTCGATAAATTATGCTTTAGTTGCTATCAAAAATTAATTGCGACACTTGCCGCGATTAGTTTTCGAAGGAAATGAATTTATTCACTTCAAAAAGATATGAGGAAAAACATTGCTCAGAGCCCTTACTATCTGATTATTTTATCTGAAAATACTGGTAACTTCGCGTTGGTCTAGTAAAAAAAAAAAATTGTTGGGAAGTTTTCCGGCTAGGAAGTTTTTGGTTTTTCCGTTTATCATTACTGGGTATTTTTTATCCAGTTCCAAATGAATTATCACTGCAGCTATTTTTCATGTGTACCTCTAGTTTTCATAATAAATGGTTTTCACAAAAAGTTCAGGTTCCGTAATGAGTTGAAAATATTTTGAATTCTCGTTCAGATGTAAGTGATTAGATAGCATGTAATAACAAATAAAAATATTGATTGAAATTTGGTTCAAAATTTATTATTGCTGTGAAAATATCGGGCGATTTTTGTTGCTTGTTTTAATTTTCATTTGTTTGATTCTTCTCATTTATACATTTTGATGAAACTGTAGCATGCTTCACATCAAATGACATCATTTATGAGCCGGAGATGTCTTTTTCATTTCCCAAAGTGCTTTTACAATATTTCAAGTGTAATGTTTTCAATCTTAGAGGTGTTTAATGCTTTATGCTAATTTGTGATTACATCAATCAAGGACAAGGAAGAATGATCCCTTGGTGAATCTTCCCTAATACTTCATACCATTTCGCTTATTTATTTTTCCGTTCTGCTTTCTCAAATTTGTCCTGACATCTTTGAAAATGTGACTAATCTTATGTTTTGCATCACTTGTTAAATATAAAATAATTAGCATGGTTAAAAGCATGTCGCATTAACTGGATTGTCATATCTTTGTAGATACCCTGCTGATAGTAACGTGATAACTAAGAACGTGCTATCGTGGAATAATTGCTGTAACATCCTAAATTTGATTTATAGGTGAGCCTATTTGTTCAAGCGATATGGATGAAGAATACGATGCCATCGTCCTTGGCACAGGGCTGAAGGTACTTTCAATTTTATGCTTCAGTTTTATTTTACTCATATCCGAATTGTATGAAACCGAAAACGTCATACCTTGGAATGCTAACATCTTTATAAACAAGGCATGACTGTAAAACCATTTGATTGAAGTTGAGAAGTGATAGTTTTTAGGAATGTATACTGTCGGGAATGTTATCGGTGTCAGGCAAGAAAATACTTCATATTGATCGGAACAATTATTATGGTGGTGAATCGGCTTCTCTTACACCACTTGAACAACTTTATGAAAAATTTTTTGGTAAACAATTTTTTAAGATTATTTTTCCAAATTTCTGTAAAAACCTGCAGAATACATATCCAAAAAGGCACGAGGAATTTCATTATATATAGAATTTTTAGGACCGAATGCGAAACCGTCTACGGATATGGGAAGAGGTCGGGATTGGAATGTTGATCTAATTCCTAAATTCTTGATGGCAAATGGATCACTTGTTAAGGTTAATTCTCCAGCTTTCTTTTTCTTGGTTTATTCTAGAATATTTTGTTATGATAACTTGCGATTGTAACTTGGTTTCTTCTTATCCTTCAGTTTTGTTCTATTACAGCTTCTGATTCACACAGGCGTGACGCGTTATCTTGAATTCAAGTCTATTGAGGGGTCTTACGTATACAAAGGTGGAAAAATTTTCAAAGTTCCAGCTGATGAAATGGAAGCTTTAGCTACAAGTATGTTTTGGTCTGTATTTGATGCCTTCTCTTTTCATGTCACGTTTTTGAGACAAAATATGCGTTGTTTCAGATTTGATGGGAATGTTCGAAAAGAGACGTTTCAAAAAATTTCTCGTTTGGGTGCAAAATTTCGACATCAATAACAAGGCTACGTACGAGGGTTTTGATCCTGTTGTGACTACAATGCAGCAGGTTGTTTTCATTGTTTCAGTATTATAGAAACCTTTCTGAATGATCATTCACTATGCTTATCAGTCTTCTCATGTGTTATTTGGATTGCAATTGGAATATAACAGTAAGTTCATTGACTTTTGAGGTAAATTTGCTTTTGTTTGGAGAACTTGGAGAGTAAATTTGACAGGAAGCTTTGAAATCTTAAAAATTATCACAAAGCATTATTAAACTATTCGAATTCACGTAATTTTTATTGAGAATTTTTTTCAGGTTTATGAGAAGTTCGGTTTGGATGAAAATACAGCGGATTTCACTGGTCATGCATTGGCACTGTATCGAGATGACAAGTATGTTTTACATAAAATTTTTCTGAATATATTGAACTGGACTCTGTAAAGTTATTATTAAAATTTATTTTTCAGTTACAAGAATGAATTATTTGTGCCAACAGCTGAAAGGATTCGTTTGTATTCCGATTCGTTAGCTCGATATGGAAAATCGCCATACCTGTATCCCCTTTATGGTCTTGGCGAACTTCCACAAGGATTCGCTCGGCATGGAATTCCTTAATTATTTATCAATATTTGTTTTAATAACTGCTACATTTTGAAGTCATAAAAAGGATGTATTTCATAAAAGAATGTTAATTCTTTCTAAAATTTCAAATTTAGATTGAGTGCAATTTATGGTGGAACATACATGCTTGACAAACCTGTTGACGGTATAGTTTATGAAAATGGGAAAGTTGTTGGTGTGAAAAGTGGTAATGACATTGCGAAGTGTAAACAGGTACTTATGTAATAGTTAATTTTATTTTTTGAAGGTTGCTATTAGCTATTTAATTCCGATATTTTTTTTTAATATAATGATATTTTATAAATTATTTTAAAATGGTATTTGATAGGTCTATTGTGATCCGTCATACGTCCCTGATAAAGTGAGGAAAATTGGGCAAGTTATTCGAGCCATTTGCCTTCTAAACCATCCAATACCGAATACTAACGATGCGCAAAGCTGCCAGATAATTATTCCACAGAAGCAAGTTGGACGCCATTGCGGTATCTCCCGTTTTCATTTACAATTTTCTGTATGTTTCTTCTTTTCCTTAAAAATATTATGTATTTTCTTGATGATAGAATTTATGAATTATATTCCAGATATTTATATTTCTCTGGTGTCTAATGCAAATATGGTGGCACCTAATGGGTGGTATATTGCGATGGTTTCAACAACTGTGGAAACAAATAATCCTGAAGCTGAAATTTTACCAGGACTGCATTTGTTGGGTCCAGTTACCGAGAAGTTTGTTCACTTTTGTCTTCCAAACTTTGTTTCATATAGGGTTAATAAGCTTCGTTCATGTAACGAATGCAAGTGGAACTATTTGGAATATATCAGCATACACAAGGAGTTTTCAGGTTTGTGAATGTTTCGGACGTCTATGAGCCGACTGATATGGGTGCTGAATCGCAAGTCTTTATCTCACGTTCTTATGATCCAACAACCCATTTTGAGACAACCTGTAAAGATGTTTTAGACATATTTCAACGTGGTACTACCACTGGATTTGATTTCACTAAAATTACGCATCTCTCACTTGAAGACCAGGAGTGATCACTTTATCGATATCATCCTTCACCTTCTTTCTTTCCTTTCTGATCTTTTTTTTTTATTTCTCGAAAAATCTTGATTACTGACGTCTGGTATTTGATGTTATATCAGTTTCTTTCTTGATTCCAACCTTCTCCATAATCATTTCCGAAAATGCATTATTTGTGTTCTTACATGAGTTAACACTTGTCAAATGGTCTGTTAACCGATTTGTTTATCAAAATGCAGCCTTTTAATTAAACTTTTTGAACCGATGCTTTTGTGCTTGTTTACTGAACAGTTTCGTGTTTGAATTCGTTATCAATTTCTCTAACTTCCTTATCCAAAATAGTTCAATTGTTACGCTTGCTTTTCTGTTTCAATTCTTTCTTGCTGGAATAAAGCAAAAAACATTCCTGTTAAAAATACCTTGCAGTCATTGTTAGCTGCATATATTACATTTCATCTCATCCAGTTGCTTTCTTCTCCCTGACTGTGACACTTCAATTAGCTTTTCACGCTTAAATTTTACCAGAGAAATTTTTAATAATAAAGCATTGGGAATAATAGCACTTATTACTTGGACAATACGTTCTGTATTTAATGAGTACGCAGGTTTGGTTATTTATTAACACTCAGTGAACTTCACACTTCTTTGTTTACTTATTTTCGCTCATATGCAGTTGTTTACGAGTAAATTTGCAAATATATACATAATACAAAATAAACAAGGTTACGTAGACACAATAAATAGGAAATAGTTATTAATATTATCAGAAAATCATATGAAATATAAGAATATATTATATTATGTAAAATAAATACATAATAGCCTTAATTATTTGTTATATTATTTAACAATGAAACATTCGTATGAATTGTTTCTCTTGCTAGAGTTTTTTGTCGACGTAACAATATTCGAAGTTGTTTTTGGGCTGTTTCATTTTTTTTTTTTCGGTCATAAATACGATCAATATATTCACGCGTGAGTTGTAATTGTTCTGGTTCAAGGTAATTCAAAAAGAGAGCAAAAAGCTCTGCTTGATTATACACAAATGCATCTGTAATTGCTCTGAAATCAATCCGATATTAATTTTAAAATTAAAAAAAGAAGAAGCTGAAACTTTTGCAAATAATCTTTCTTCCTTTTTTATTATTTACAAACGTCCATATATTTTTTCACATTGTCTTTTTTTTAAACTTTACTACGCATCTCATTTATGCAGAATTTCTGCATATTTCCAATGTTTATGAGGTTGTAATTTTGCAAACCGGAAATTTTCCATGGAAAGCATTGCACTACGGAGCCGTGGACAAATATTCTCCAAGAGGAACGCTAATTTATACATACCATCCTGACGAAATCCTATGTTATCTTCCTAAATATTTCAATTTAGCTTTCTTTTATCTTTTGTTTTTTTCCACGATCTATTAATGAAATTACAAATATTATGTTCTTTATTCTGTTTATTGTACAATCAGATTATATCTAAATTGAAAAACTTTAGTTAATAAATTATGAAGATTTTGACATTGAGTCATGTAAATTGACAAAATTCTCAAAAATATATTGAAAATTAAACTAACCATAAAGTGAAATACTGTATATAATTGCCAAATATAGCTTAGTTCATATTCCGAATGAAAATATCCTTCATTGCAATTTAATATTTAAATTTCGCTTTCTAATTTTATCCAAAAAAGGAAAAAAATAAAATTCAATTGATTGCAAAAAATATGATTGTTTTGAAATTATTGATAATTCAACCTGAAATGAATTTTGAAGTGTTTGATAAAAAGTATTCCATGTAATTCGAGCAAGACCTGCTGCATTAATTGCGCAGAGTTGTTCGCACAGAAAATGTAGCACTTCACGATCTTTCGCTTTGAAACATACTTTTCTCCACTGCAGTAATCCTATAATTTGTTTTTCTTTTCTTTCTTTCTTCCTTTTAAATTTTCATAATTATTGCTTAATAATCAGAAAACTTTTTTTTTGATTTT
The DNA here is from genome assembly GCF_000002995.4 of Brugia malayi. Lineage (NCBI taxonomy): Eukaryota > Metazoa > Nematoda > Chromadorea > Rhabditida > Onchocercidae > Brugia > Brugia malayi. The sequence continues at coordinate 11,466,364 of NW_025062479.1, forward strand.
TCTATATGTTTGAGAAGAAAGAAAAAGACATATATATCAATGGGTTTTAATGAAGAAATACCAATAAATTCTCTCTGTGGATGCGTAATATGATTCCATATGAAGCTAACAAGCTCAAAATAACCATGTACAACAGCAAACTGAAATGTCAATGATAATGTTTGTCCTGGTAGTAAATTATCCGAATTAAGCATTTTACTCCATGCATGAGTATTGTTAAGTAATGCGAACCAAAAATCATACAAACAATGTCCGGATAATTTTTTCCTGAAAGAGAAAAACTGCTTGTTCCGAAAAGCTTCTTTTTTTGAAAAGCTTCTTTTTTTTTTTTATTGTGAAGAACAAAAATGATAGTTAATATGCAATTATTGTATAACTTCAAACATATTCAAAAGTTTATGTCGTTTAAACAATTAAACAATGGACTGATTTTTTTCACTTATTTACTATTTCTGATTTTTGAAATCTATTACGATTTTTTTTTTTATTGGGAAATTGGGAAAAAACTTAAGTGTAAAATGAATTATAATATTTCGCTCACGCAAATGCTTTCAATCTGATACGATCAAAATTTCTTTCAGTTAATAAATGATGAATGGCATAAGCACAAGCTAACTGAAATTGCATTTGAGGCCAATCGGCACAATCCTTTTTAATAATTGCTAGCGCTGTCTTTTGATCACTAATTTCGTACCTGAATTATTCATATTTAAATTCCTCATCCAATCATAATTGTCATTTTTTGTACTAAATATGTAAATTTATACGAACTAAAATTTTCAGAACGCATACGCATATGATATTATTCTATATGTGAAATCAGTTGTAGTGGTAATATATTATCATTCATATATGAATGATATAAAGTATCAAATATTTTTAAAAAGATTTATTTAGTAGGTCTTAAAAAAAAATGAATCACTGATGATCATTCAATGAAAATGAAAACAGTACTTATTATATTTCCAAATAATGCTTCCATAAAATAATCGTAAGTGACTGCTACGATGTACCCGCTGACGTAATATTTCACTTGTTTCATCGTTCTCGTCCTCATCAAATAATTTTGCATGTTTTTCATCTGATAAATTTTTAATAAAATGAAACGAAACAGTAAATTAATTAATTTTTTCAAGATAAACAATAGTAATTAATAGTAATAATAATAGTAGCAATAAATGATAAGACAAAGAATATTTTACTCCAACGCTCAATTTCACGGTAAACATCACGTAATCCGCATTGCAATTGCTTTTTAATTAATGCTGGCAAATTTGCTTTGTAAAGCCATCTTTGAATGATTTGAATCACCTCACCCAATTTTCTCCAATGAACATTTGTCTAAAAATAAAAATCAAAATGAAAAATTATGGATATTTTTAAAATTAGGATTAAAAGAAAAAATCTTGTGTTCAGTTTTTTATCACATTTCATATCTTTTAATAATAATAAGAATTTTAGAGTTGACCTGAAATAGCAGAAGAGCGATAAATCGTGTAGAGATGAATTTCAATGATGGTACTTTGCTACTACAACATGTTGCACTAATATTGTCGTCCATATTACCAAATAAATGTTTCATTCGATAGAAAATAAGAATAGTTGCTATGATTATCAAATATTTCAATCACACCTTCTTCACACCATATTTTTCTTGAATTATTGAAAATGTATGAAAATTATTAAAAATAAAATTTTAGCTAAATTTTTGGAAGGAAATACTTGAATTGTTATTAAAATACTTAAAACGTAATTAAAACAAACATTTTATTATAACATGTATTTATTTTGTGGTATATTTTTGCGAAATAAATGTAACCAGCAATAATAATAAATAACAATAACAAATAATAAGTATTAAAGATGAAATTCTGTTTGACAAATATATGGGAATACATGAATATAGATGAAATGATAAATGAATGATGAAAATGAAAGGAATTGACAAAGTATAAAGGATGAAAAGGTGAAAAGAGGAAGAGCAGGCACTCTATGTGCAGGACTCTATTTAAAAGCTTTACGAGCTAGTTGGTATGAAATGCTGATCCGATCTGTTGTAGCATCATCCTGAATGCCTGCTTTGCTTTTGCTAAATGTTATAATGAATTGACAGGCTTGAAAGCAAGCAAACATGCACACACATACATACATGCATACACATAGATATACACACACATATACACATACATATATATATACACACAAACGATTCTCAAAGGTATGCAAAATTTTTATTTTTAATTTTATCTTTACAATTTGAATCATATACAAATCGTATTTTTAAAATGGAATATGAAACTTTGTTAATTGAAAGTAAACAATCAAACTGAAAAGAAGACAAAAGGAAAAAACAAATTAACAGAAAAAAAGAGGAAAAAAAAAAACGAAACTTACTTTTTTTTGTTCTCATTTTTATCCTAAAATTATCAATAATTATCATCCAGTATAAATGAGCAATTGGTGAGGTAAAAATCGGTTTATTTTGGACTTAAAACAATTAATTAAACTTTGGACGATGCATCTTCAGATGTATTTTGTTGTAATAAAAAGAAAAAGGAAAAATTCAAAATTTAATGGTCCAATTTGTGCAAACTGGCTGAGTGGCAAATTAGAATAACACACGGTAATGTAAGTGATATTGGGAAATCTAATATAAATTTCTTAAACTTTTCCTAAACACGAAAATAAAGATAATTATTGCATATATAAATTGTTAATAAGTAAAAGAAAAATTGTTGTAAATATTTAGAAAAAACTGTTTTTAGGATGATCACGTACGATAACCAAATTTGGCATTCATTTTGCTACATTCAAATGTATTTGCTAATCTAATGATCTTATGTTACGTCATTACGTCATATAAGATTATGATTGTTGTAAATTACACCAAAAATACATTTCAACTACAATTCAAATGTTATCACTGTAACATAAATACACCTTGTTATTTCTCGAAAGATTAAACTCAGCAACTTTGAATAAGTATAATGGATATTTTGATGATACTATTAGCATTTTGACATTTTTTCAACATAGTATTATCTAATTAGATGAACTTTCTTTTTTCTTTCATTACTGTTTAACTTATTTTTAACATCAAAGATGAGCTTGAAAGAAGTAATATTTTTATTCTTGAATAAGACAACCGATCTTATCATTGTATCTTATCAAAGTGAAACATACAAATCGATATGCAGTACAGTTTGCTTCCATAGCAATTTTTGGATACGTACGTAAAGTTACATATAATTGAACAGTTTACTGCAAGATAAATGCATGAAATGGTTTATTGGTTCGGTTTCGAGAGCTATCATAACAGAAATGATGAACAAATTATTCTGTCATCATAAAACGAAACAAGGCTTACAATGTCATTTTATGTTTCGATTTTTTTTCCATCGTCTCTCTCTCTCTCCCTCCCATTTTCTGTCAATATTTCTTAGTGTATTTCTGTACGCATTCCGGTTTAAGACTATTGATTTTGTTTTTCAGCAGTAATGAAACTTGCCAATTGAAACAATAATGTGCAAGAAATTTGTGGTCAAAGATTGACGATACATTTATCAGCTGAAAACTTAGAATAACTATTTAAATTTATTATCAGGATATAAAATTAGACTGATTCTCAACTTATTAACATTCATTTTTATCATTTCTGGGTCAGAAAACATTATGTAATACAATTCATTCATATTATTGATAAATTTAACTCAAACGTAAATACCACATAGACCGCCCAAAATCATACATAATGATAATCTTAATTAAACCAACAAACCAATACCATAACAATGCGTGAAGAAAGATATAATATAATTATAAGAATTAAAATGATATCAAAAACTACTCCTAAATGAAGAATGAATAACTGTAATGGAAGACGGCTGCTTATATGCAGAACTGAACTGACCAGGTATCCGGCAGAGGACATTTAAATGATGTGAAACAAGATTGGTAATAAAGGGTTTTGCTAACAAAGGGTTTGCTAACGAAGGGTTTTTACTAACAAAGGGTTTCTGTTGCGTGAGAAAAAGGAATTAGCATAATGGCTTAAATGATCTAGACATGATTAGTTACAAATGCGAAATTATTTGGATAATGACATCTATCAATGGTATTAGAATTTGAATGCAATTTAAATGTATCTTTTTTTACTACATTTCTTCTTCGGATAATATCTTTTTTTTCCTTCTCTTTCTTTTTGTCACTGAAATCACGTAACTACAATTTAACTGTTAGGATTTGAGTGGTTACTGTTATGAGTAGCCTATATGTGTTTCATTTTATTATCAGGATATCACTGACTTATTAAATGTCGGGGTGAATTAATTATGACATGTAGATCTTTGAATTAAGTAAATCTGTCCGCTGGGTTTAAAATGGATAGCAGTAACAGTAGCTTTGTTGTTCAGCAGATTCTGTCAAAGAGTAAATCAGTGATTTGTCAAAGGGTAAATAAGTGATTGAAGATTTTAGTACCGCTCAATCTATATTTCATTTAGCAGACAAATTAAAGATAGAAATTCTTGCATGTATCATAGTTTTATTGTTATCACTTTACTATCATAGTTCCTAACAGATGCTTGAAGATTTTTTTACGGATCAATTATTTTCTTCCATTCTTAATTAACATTTTGGTTAAATTTAAAGTCATAACTTTCGTAATGACAAGAATACTCACACAAATGTATTATTTGCGAAATTTTAATTCTAGAATTTTAGATAATAATATATACAAATTAATAATGATCGTTAGAAAGTTCAAAAGTAAATTTCGCATATTTCAGATGATTTCTAGGCCGTCATTATTATTTATCTATAATCACGGAAAATCATTTAACATTATTGTCCCATCATTTACAATTATATTTTGATCAATCTATTTACATATTTTCATAATATTTCATGATATTTGTTCAAAAAGGGGAATTTAATTGGGAATAATGTTTACTAATTTTCGATGATGTTTAAGCAGAGTTAAAAATTTGAATATTTTATAAAGTTGAATTTTTCATTTTTTGCATCTTTTTTCTTTCCTTTTTTTTTCCTTTTTTTTGCGCGAATTATTTTTTATGAAATGAAAAGATTTTAGTATTAAATGAAATACTAGAAATAATACATATATTTTGAAAATTGAATATGTCATTAATATTACTTTATGTTTAAAATTTCAATTAACGAAAGAAAGTTTACTTGGAAATTGATGCATTAATAGAATGATATATTTCTCATATCATAAACTACCACCGAATTTCTTTTTCACTTTTATTTTAAATATTTTTAGTAAATAGAAATTCACATTAGAAACACCGGGAGTTGAAACAAACTTTATTGAGTAATCAAGCGAATATGGAATGACCTGTTTTTATCTGTTTTCAAAAGAAAAAAAAAATTATAGATGAAATGTGAAAAAGAATTGCATTGTTCCAAATGCAACGAAAAGATTATGTTGCAGATAGAAGGAGAGAGACGGGATAGAGCAAGGGGGAGAAGGAGGGAGAAAGAAAGAAAGAGTTGATTGATAGTCAGTAGTAGTAAAGTAGGAAGAAATCAAAAGGTGCTAATTATTTTTGCTTCAAAAAAAATGAGGAAATTTTGCTTATCGAATAGACGAAAGAAAGGAAAAGAGGAAAAGAAAAGGAGAGGGAGGTAAAAGAAAAAGAGAGATATATGAAAAGAAGACAAAATAACATATCAATCGTTTTGCATTGACAAACAACAAATAAATCCATCATTTGGCCAATTTTTGTCACTCTGTTACAATTTATCATTGTTTATATTTGTTCATTAAGAAACTTTGAATGAAACAACAATTTCCATCGATTGATTGCTAAATTTGAAACTGATAATTAGAATTACAACTAAGATATTATGTATCATTCATATAATCATGATGCTAAGAATCGTTTCATTTCAAAATTTAAACAAAAGAAAAAAACAGGGAAGATCCAGTTCTTATACATGTGTATTTTCAGTAACTTCCATGACTTTGTTTTAATTAATTTCCATTGATATATTTTAGTCAGTTTTCACTAATATATTTAAATCAGTTTCCATGAGTATATTTTAATCACTTTCCATGGGTACGTTTTAATCCATTTCCATTGGCGCATATTAATTGACTTCTATTGGTATATTTTAATCAATTTCCATGCATACGTTTTAATTCTATGCTGAAATTGTCTTCTTTTACCATTGCTGAATTATGTTATCTTTGTCACTTGCAGGTCCGAGAATTATTGGACAAGAAAGGATTGTAAATATTGCATATTGTTTAAAATTAAGCAGTGAAGTTTATGTATGCACAAAAATTGTGAGCATATCGCCCAATTAATTGAATCCTTATTCTGGTAGTATGGAATTTATTAGCGCATCACATTTGAAAGCGATTTTTTTTTTTTACTTTTTTGTTCTACCCTATTCGGCTAAGTATTGGAACCATTCAATAAAGGTATCATAGTGAAAAGCCATAAAAGTAGCGTTTGCCAAAATTGCTAGAATTGGTATTGATTATAGCTAACCGAAAACTAACGTCATATTAATCATTTCATAAAGAATAGATCTAGTTTAAATTCAAACAGTTATAGGAATAAAATACGTAAGGTTTAAAGGTTTGATGATGTAATATATTATTATATATTACAAAATAATGCAATCTATGGAGTGGATTATATCTACGTTTCACAATAATATTATCGTTGTTATCGTTTTGTATTCTTTATTATTTATCATATATTTATTTATCCATTTATTTTTTTTTTTCTTTTTTTTTTGTGACAAATCTATTGAAAAATTACTAATTATTGGACAAATTTTAATAGAAATAACAACATGATGTGTTTACGAATTTCAAACGTGAGTTAGAGAAATGTTTTTATTGAAGGATGAAAAAAAAGAAACAGTGGCCTGGACCCATGCCAAGTTTAGTTTATTTGAATGCGCTATCGATCAATGATCAATGAAAAGGGAGGGGTGGAAATAATTGCAATGAAAGCGTGGAGGGAATTGTTTGTTATGTCGTAACACTGCATCGATGATTGTAGCAGTAGCAGTGGCAGTAGCAGTAGCGGTAGCAGCAGTAGCACTAGCAGTAGCAGTAGTGGTAGCAGTAACAGTATGTTACCGGTAGGATATAATAAAGTGATGGATAGTTTATTGGCTACGTTCAGTTTTTGCTTCAGGCTGCAACCTACATATTACAGTTACTGCTAGTACATCACGTTTATTACTGCTGCTACTACTATTTACTACTACCATTGCCACTACTGCTACTGCTACCACTACCTATCGTTTATTATTAATTATTATTGGTAATAATTATTAATAATATACTGTAATATTGCTTTTAACTTCTGATAAAGCACTACTGCTACTACTAGTTAGTGCTTTATTGCTACAAACAGCGATTGCCATTAATGTGTCGCTAGAGTAAATTTCGTTTTACCTTCGACAACTTCAGTATATTCTTGTTTTAAGAAATTTACGTGTTTTAATTTAAATAATAAGTAATTAAATGAGCCATTTCGTTATTTCGTTTCTTTTTTTTTTTTCGAATACAAATTTTTCCAAATTTAATGTGGGAAACGATTTGAAGTTTTGTTTTTATGTTTTTCGCATTAATTCTGTATTTAATGTATTTTTGTAACATTTTATTCTTCTTTTCTACTTTGTTTTTCTTTCGTTTCATCATTAATTTTGCTTAACTAGTTATAATTAGTTGAGAAGCTAAAAAGAAGTGTTAGGAATAATAAATAATATAGGAAAGAAAGAAAGTGAATAGTTATACTTTCACTACTAGAGGGATAGTTTGATATCGACATCTTTCTTTTTTCTTTCCTCCTGTTGTCATTATTTCAGAATAAATAATTTCATTTTATTTTGTTACGAGTGAATTATTTTTAATTTATTAGTTTAATAATTTTCTATCGGCATTATTGTTACAAGGATTTTTTTTTTTTCGAAATCATTTTTTCCTTCCAAAACTTAATATATTTAATATTAATTTACCAAGTTAAAATAATATTTGTCTGACAAAATAATAATGAGGCAATGAAGAGATTTGGGAAGGTAAGTATATGTTGTTTAAAGGAAAAGATAAAACAAGTGTTTACGTATAATGACGTAGCATTTGCATGTCTATTATATATATAAGTAGTTTGATAGCGTTGTTTTTTTCTTTCAAAATTGACAAACGTCAAATTTTTGTTTTTTTGATCACTTCATCAAAGATGACAACATTAGAATGAAAGGTGAATGAATGTTGGAGATTTCTTACCACAAATCATCCTTTACATCAGTATTTTTTAGTTGTACTAGTTCTTGAGCAATTTTTCTTTCTTCTTTCATTTTTCCCCTAGCCTTTCATTATTCATCTAGTTTGTATTTATTTAAAGTTATAAAATTAAATTAATATCGAATAATGAAAAAAATTTCTTTACCATTTCATAAATTTGTTAAAAATGCTTCATCCATTATCCATTAATAGTTGTGCTTTTAATTGAAATTAACAATAAAAAAATGAAAAACTTAAAATTTTAATTAGAATATGGAAATTCTGAGTGGTGTAATATTTTCAAATTATTTGAATATGATAATTGATACAATTTGATGCATGCGATAATGAGATAATTGTTTACAAAAAAAAGGAATTAATAGGAATTAAAAAAAAAAAATAGGAAAAAATAAACACTGATAGCTTTAATTTGTGAAGCAGTCAGAAAGCTTTTTTTTTAAAAAAAAAAAATGATAAATACTCGAAGACAACCCTGTGTTTTTTTTTTCGTTTTTTCTTTTCCAACAATTTTATGTTACATTGCACAGTCGATCTTTTCTTTTCAGTATTTTAAATTTTGGTAAGAACAATTTTTGGTTTTTTTTCCAAATTTTTGTCCATAGAAATATGAAATATATTATCTGAATCCTTAACGATATTAGGACAAATCATGACATTTATGATTAACAGGCAACATAATTGGCATTATTCTTGTTAACTTGTCGATTTCCAGAGTTTGTTCTAAGTGCTTAGCAAATTTTGATTAATGCAAATGATCTATGATTATTGCAGATGATAACTATAAAAAACAGTAGTCATATTCTTTCATTCTTTTTCATATTAATGATAAAATTAATAATTTTGTTCTGTGTATCTTAAATCTGTCTTCTGAAATAATGTCTTGCATTTCAATAGCAAAAAAAGATATCATCATTTTTCATTTTTTATCGTTTTCAAATATTTTTTAGTTCTGAATTTTTCATTGATTTTATTTGACGTAAAATATTTGGGACGAGTGTTTGTTATCTTTGTCACTAATATCACCATCACCATCTTATCATCACAATTACCTTATATCAGCTATCACTATCCATGATACATAATTTCAGTACGTAGACATACTATATTATCACTAGCTATCATTATATACACTACATCACAATAAAAGTGATAATCTTATCAATCAAACATATCAAAAAATATTATCACCTCATATTACTACTATATTTATCCAGCTTCAGACTGTAAATTTTTAATTCAGTTCAAAATAGTTTTGTAGTAAACAAACATCATTAAGTTTAGCTCTTTAAAACAGTCATTGTTAATTTGAATCAATAATCGGTAAGATTTATTGCTCTTCTCATCTTTTAAAAGTCTCTTATCTTCATCATAAGTATACGTTATACTTTAAGGTACAAAATACGTAAAAATAAGAAACTGAAATTTACAGTTGATCAAAAAGTTACGAAAAACTTATAGGTTAAATAGGTCAAAAATGTGAGTGATACCAAATTTTTTCATTTATTTATAATGATATAAAAAAAGTGGAAAGAATCTATGTATTTTTGCTTTATTTTTACAAAAATTTTGACTTACCTAAGTATTTTATTCATATCTTTTCCTGAAAAAATTATTAATTAGCATTGATTGCATCAAATTGGATATGCGCATATATAGATATACGTTATACATAAATACATTTACACGTACGGATAGAGAGGCATATACGGATGGATAGAGAGAGAGGTGGAGGGAGAGAGAAAGGGACGAATATGTACGTTTAATAGAAACAAATTTCTCATTATTATTTATTAACTCGGTATGTAGTAGCTGGTAATAATAGATAATGTTACTCTTGTATATATATAGGTATTTAATATATTTATGTATGTCTGTATTTCTTTGTATGTGTGTTTGTGTCGCTGTCTGTGCTAACTAATTTTATACTAAATTTTGAAACTAAAGTAAAAAAAAGGAAAAAAAAAAACTTTTCACTATTTTTTTTCCGGTATGTATTTTGACTAGTTAAAATCTCATAGCAAAATGCACTGTCATCGACCACATTTGTCCGCTATAGAAATTTTGTTAAAAAAAAAATTTTTTTAACAAAATTTTGAAGGGGACAAACAAATTGACGTTCCTTCTTCTTGAAATCACTTCGGTTTGCTTTGTATATATATGAGTTTGTAGGTGTTAAACTTTTCAATGTTAACAAAAATTTCATTTCACTCTCTTCCTTTTTTTTTTCTTTTTTCTTCTTCATTCGTTTTTCTTCCCTTCCTTTCACCATTCAACTATTTACAATTGTATGAATTTTTGTTTTTAAATTGTTCCTCAAAACTTCTAAAATTTAAAAATTAAATTAAGGAGCAATTTCCATTCCGATCTTATTACGTTATATGCCATATAATGTATATTGCTTGCTTGTTGCCATGTATGTATTCTGTTTGCCTGGCTGCGTATGTGTGTGTGTACATGTATGTTCTGTACGCCTGTGTATTAGGTGTGTGTGTGTGTGTGTGTGTATGTGTGTGTACATGTGTATGTTAACAATCGATGATTGTTTTGAAAGTGATGCCATCAAAAATATAGCAATATAATAAAAAATATAGCAATATAAAAATATAGCAATCGGTCCTCATGAAATCTAGACTGATGTTCCTCAACCTTTAACCTTTGATTTTCAACTTCACAACGGTGTTATTCTTAGTATTACTACGACGACTACTACTACTATTACTATTACAATAAAACAATAGCAACAAATAACAGCTGCTCCTACTGCGATAATTACATTTACAACAATGAATGGTAGCGACAACTATACTACTATTTAAAGTATTTTGAACATTTTTCCATCTATCTCTTTCTGTTTCCTTTCAATCTCTTTTTTCTCCTTTCATTTCCGGTATATATTTGAAATAAAAGACATTAATTTATTATCAATTTGAACTATTATTAATACATTATTCCTTTGTGAGCATTCCATTGCTAATACTGCACAATTTGTTGTTAACATTTTTGGTGTTAATTTTTTAACGTGTAAAAGTTGAAATGATATTGAAATATCGGTAATACTGGCAGTGAAATTATTGCTAGCTTTACTATATGCATTAATAATTGAAAGAAAAAAGGAAATAATAATAAATAAATAATAGTGAGAAAAATGTAAAATTATTGTAGTCTTTCAAAATGGTGGGGAAGAAAAAATCTTTGTTATATTAGATAATTTTTTATATTTAATCAAATATTTTTATTTTTATGTTAATTAAAGTAATTTGATCGTTTTATTTTTTTATTATTTCTTTGAAATATTATATGGATATATTAAATTGTTATACGAGAAAAGTTCAGAATAAGAATTTGCATTATGGTTAACAATAACGATAAATAATTAACCATTTATATAAGTGCATGCGAAAGGATATGTTAAATAGTCTGATGAAGTATTTTTCAAATAATATTTGTTAATTAAGGCATTTCAAGAATTTCATACATAGCATACATTCATTAAATTTGTGGATTAATGCATTCAGTAATCGTTTGCCGAGAATAAATTATTATATTGTTTATAATTATCAAATTTCATTAAATCTGCATTTTAAATATCAAATCTATATTATTCTGAAATAATTTTTGAAATGCTATTTATTTTTCTGTATTTCCATCAGCACAATATAAATATCGTTTTTTTTTCTTTCCTTTCATCCTTTTTTTCTTTTTTTGAAAGTCATTTCCGATACATAAATGTATATTTATTATATGCATGTGTATGTTATCACACATAATTGTTTATTTAAAAGTTATACTTTGATCAAGTTTTTTCTTTCTTAATTTAATGTTGTTTTTGCATTTTTAATCTTTTCGCCATTGTTGAATTTTAATAAAAACGCAGAAAACAAAACAAAAAACAAAAAAAAAAAAAGGATCGATCCATCTATCTCTTCAAGATTTCAAACTTTCAATTTCAATAAATTCTCAAGTATCCTAAATTTAATTTAAAATTCAGCTCTCCATTCCCGACCTTTTTTTCACATTCATTTTTAGAAAGAAATATTTTTTGATTAAAACCACAAATAATGAAATAATAAATAATAATCATTAAATTATTTAGTAATCGTTTACCAAGCTTTTTTTCTCTCTCACTCTTCATACCTTTTCTTTCCTTTTTACATGTATTTTATTTTCTGCTTTCTTCTCATTCAACTGATGAGTTGTATCAATACTTTTCCTCTTTCTTCTTTATCGAGTTGTCTTCTAGTTTCATTTGTTTCATTCTCACACTTTTTATTATATCGTTTTCTTCCTTCTCTCTTTCCTTTCCAAAAGCTTTTCATTTCCTCTCTCTCCCTCTCTCTCACTTGTATCTTTTTCTTCTTCCTTTTCATTCCTTCTTCTCATTTATCAAACAAATGGAAACAAAAACAACAATAGTTCTTCTTTATAGATTGTTGAAATCATAAATTTCTCTTCCACTCTTCATCAATAGCTCCCACTCTCTTGTTTTTTTCTGTTCTTTTTTCAATATTAATTGAAATTCATTAATTAATTAAAGCATCAGAATTAAATAATTGAATAATATACATATACACATTTTTTTCATTAGGAAAAAATTGAGAAAGAAAAAGGGAATAATTATTATTATTAATATAATGAATTATTAGTTATTATTACTGTCATTATTGCTGATATCATTTATCATTGCTAACTTAATACTACCCACCACTTTGAATTTAATTTTATATTTTTTTGCTTCAATTAATTACCAATTAATCTCGACCATATCATGCTTACATACTTGCTTTATTCATTTCAAATTTTATCCTTTCAAGATTTACCATTTCTTTAACTATTCATCCTTCTTATTTTGCATCTTTATATCTCACTTCTAATTGCTCTGCTGCTTTTTCTTCACCTCTATTTATTTCTCTTTGATTCTCTCCCTCTCCTTTTTTTTCCTTAGTATCTGCATAATTATTTTGTTTTATTGATGTTTCTAATCGACATCAGTTTTAAAGTTGTTTAAAAAACATAAACATTAAATTGGTTTATACGAAAGATTTAATTCAATTTAACTACTTTTTTCCGTATGTTTTTCAATTATATACTTTTCTTCCTTTCCTTTCCATCTTTTTTTCATGAACCATATGTATTTTAGTCAATCTAATTATAACGCAGAAGCGTAAATATATACGTTTACTCTTTCAAAAGAAGTTATTTCCGTAACTGAATCAAATGACCGTGTAATAGCTATCGATAATCTATAACTTTCAGTCATAAAAATGTGATAGGTTAACAGTTACATTAGTAATCCTTTATTAAGTAATTACTCTAGAAATTTTATAATTTTTATGTCTTTTATTATATTAATTTAGCAGTTCATTGTTATGGTAATAATTAAATTTAAGTTTGAGAAAACTGAACCATAAATTACCACACATTATGTAAAAATGTCATAGCATTATAGTTGAACACGTATGATTACGTTTATTGTATATTTATTGTATAGCTGGAAATTTCTTTTTAAGCTGGATGATTACATAACTGGTAAAATTTTATCGTTAGAAGACGATCAAATGGCCCTACGAGAACTGGGCGCTACCAAAGCACAGGCGGTTTGTGTTATAGATTTCCACGGGTAGTTGATTTAAAAAAAAAAAAAAAAAAAAAACGAAGAAAGAAAGCACGGAGGTGAGTAGGCAGAAGAAGGAGGAAAATTGATTAGATTGTTGTCGTACGCGATTTAAATAATAAAATTGGCTTTTTTCTTCATGGTTTTGAGGAAACTGAACCATAAATTAACATTAAATGAAGTGTTGCATCTTTTATGAATTTATACTTCTTTTTTCCCAATTCAACAAATAGCTTATAATGTTGATGTATGTAAATTAAATTATAGCTTCCGGTAACTTATGGTTGCACTGATGGCATAACAACACTGACGTCGACATTACGTGGTACTACATCCTCAAAAGGCCGACTAATTCCTGGTGCAAATAATTCTTGTAAGTTTTATGTATAGATTTTTGCAAAACTTAGTTTTGCTTCAATTGAATTTTCGAAATTTCTCATATTTCAGTGCAGAATACGGTTTCTAGGTACCAGTCAAGTACCTTTATCTTGTTTAGTGGCATATTATTCTTTTTGTCTCTCTATTTTTCTTTTTCCAGTGATGAAAGAAAGGTAATCTGTTTTAGTTGATTCGGGTCAAAGTATATCGCCTATAAGCTCGATATCAATTAGTGGCTCAAATTGTCGCCAGATAGTATCATCAAGCGCTCCGGCTAGTAGTTTAGACATGGAAACACTAGTACGGAATGTTAATCAAGATATGGGCAGTGATCAAGATTTCTATCGTGAAAGGAGGAAAAAGGATATACATAATATGAGTAAGTTTATTATATTTTCAAATGTTAGACTCAAAATTTGAAAAGCCAAGAGGTACGGAAATAGCGAAAATATAATTTACGGTGCATGATAACTGTGGCTTTACTACACTTCAGCACTTTCTTTTTTTTTCAAGATCAAGATCAAAAGTGTAAGAATCGGACTTCTGGAAAGAGAGAAGAAAGAGAATTGGAGAGAAAAGAATCGGGCCTAAGCTAGGCCTAAGAGCGATTGCTTATAATTGTGATCGCTGAGGGAAGTCCATGATTCTCCATATATGCCATACTGCTCACTATACAAAAGCAGCAGTAGATCATTTACTTGAATTTCCATTGCTTAAAAATAGATCAAATAACATTGTCCGCAATTTCCTCAGCAGATAATGTGACATGTTTCTCTTACAACAATGCTTGTTGGTTTTTTATTTTTTATACTGTTACTTAAATAATTTGTAAATGTTTATTCTTATAGTTGAGCGAAGAAGACGTTACAATATTAATGATCGTATAAAGGAATTGGGACTTATGCTTCCTAAAAGTTCATCCGAGTAAGTGCTTCAAAATTTACGAGAGATTCCTTTTTCTGGACTTTTTTCTCTTCATCAGAATTAACTTTCATCTTTATTATCAGGTCTTTTTTTTTTTTTTTTTTTTTTTTTTTTTGCTGTTGCATGTTATACATTTTTTTTTTTTCAAAACAATATTTTGAATTAGTCTACTTGTGAGTATTGGTTATCTTTCAGAGAACTGAAGCTGAATAAAGGAACTATATTAAAAGCCTCTTGTGATTATATCCGGCAACTGCAGAAGGATCGTGAATTGATGTTACGGCAACAGCAATACCAGGCGAGGTTGGAACAGGCAGCACGGATGTATGCTGAGCGAGTTAAAGTTAGTAAATTCAGTTGATTTAATTAATTTTCCAGTATTTCAATTTATTCTGTTCGGTAAATTTCACGAGTTAGCTATGGTTAAAATTTCGGACTTCCAGGAACTTGAAAATCATTTGCAAAAAAATGGCATTGCAATACCGCCATCTTCGGTAAATTTGCCACCAATACCACTATCATCATTTTCGAGCGATGAACGATCAATAAAACAAGAACCATTCGATGAAATTCCTCCTTCACCTTCCCACACGTCGTCTAATTGTATTGTTGGTTTTTTTTTTTTTTTGCCTATTCTTTTTCTTTATATATATATATATAGACTGAAGTAATAGCCTAAATGGATTTGTACAGTAAAAATATCTCACAAATTATTGAAAATTTAATTACTTTTTTTTGCTAATATAATGATAATGATTTCTAGCGATGTGATAAAAAAAAAAGCGAATTTAGCATATTTTTATCACTTCCTGATTTTCTTTCAGAACTCCACTGGATTTGTGTCACAGTTAACTGATACAACAGCTGCCATTTCAATCAATAGTCCAGTATCCAATCTTAATAATCGTCGAGATGGTGGTTCATTTTTGAGGTATATTTTTAAATGAACAATCGACAGCATATTCCATTGAGGTAGCTTATGTTATGTTGGTAGTTTTTTAGTGCAACAGATAATCCATATTCTACGAATACTTTTACTCAGTCAAATGCACCGTCGTTGAATTCTCAACAACAAGGATTTCCAGATCTTATCATGGATGATTTAAATGCAATGCGTTCCATTTTACAGGTTTATTTTCATGCTATTTGAGTTTGATTTAGTCTCATCCGACTTTTTTTTTCATTTTTTTTTTCTGCACGAAATATCTGCTTTTAAAATATTTCGCTGTTTCACTTTTGATTAGTTTATTAAAATTTATTTATAGGATGACCCGATGATATCAGCAGCTGGAACTGGTCCATCACCGTCAACTAATTTGAATAATCAGTTGTCACCGGATATACTCTGGGATCATGCCAATTTCTCGCCGGATAATCAACACAATCAAAGAGCTACAACCAATACTTATCATCAGCAAGCCAATATGGATTTCACTTGAATACACTGTCCATGTTTGGATACTGTTTTTTGATGGTTTTTCAGTTTCAAATATTCCTATAATTACTTTGTTCCTATCATGATCAGTGAACTTCATTTATTTCATGCATACAGATGCATACATCGTTCATTTTACACATGCTACTCTGTTTCCTCTTGTTTGTATATATATATATATATATATATATATATATATATATATATATATATATATATATGCGGGTGCGTTTATCTGCATGTTTTAGAGAACCAGAAATGTTTTTTTTTATTATTATTATTTTAGCTATGTCCTTTATTTTTTGATTTTGTACAGGGTACATATACGGGATTTTGCTATGCGGGACTGGTGAAATGATTGAGAAAGGAAATAGAATAACAAATGATTTTTTTCGATATTGTTAGCTAGCTTTGATATAACATTTCTGGATTTTGCAAAAAAAAAAAACCGGTAATCCCGCATTGTAAAAATGTTAGCCCCGAAATTCAGGAATTTCATTCATGTTGTGTATGTTGTCGGGTTTCCCTCTTTTTTTGCAGGAGTTTTATCAATTTTAATTCAATTTTTGTTTCTTTTTGCAAATTTTCTTTCCGACATACTTTTTTTTCCCATGAATTTATGATGTTATGGGTTTAAAATTTTTAAGTTTATAAAGAGATATCACTGTCGCAATGTTGAATGAACAAATTGCATTAATCTTTTACTTACTGGATTAATTTCAGATTTCAAAGTTCTTTTTCATCATTTTTAAAGTTAACATATATATATATATATAAGCACTTGGTACTATTTCAGAACAAATCAAGTTACAATGTCCATTTCATAACTTTCTATCTTTTATTATTATTGACCATAACATAGGAATATTAGGAATATTTTTGTCATCATTTGGTCTCATTAATACCCATAAAAATTCATCATTACAGGCTATGGAAATTTTTTCTAATTGCACTTGGGTGACAAAATTTATGGATTGTTTTATGCAGACCGTACAAATAATGCCTTTTTATCATGAACTTTTTTTTTTTACAAATTGAATTCCTCATAATTTGTACACTTTCCATTTTTTTTCCGTCTTTGGTCTGTAAATATATGTAAATGGATTTTTTTCTCTCAATAGATTTGATACTGAAATGCGGGATATGAGGTTTTTACCTCTTTCTTTTTTTTTTTTTTTTTTCTTTGATACAACCAATTCACACAAATATGAAAGAGCTTTAAACAAATCAGAATAATTTGAGAATTTTGAAAACTATCTGGTTACTATAAATGATTCATATCATTAAAAAAATTGAAAATTTCTGTGAAATAAAATGTGTAACCAAGAATAGATAGTAATTTTTTTTTTCCTTATACATCATACAGTGGTAACGGATAAAATTCCGTCAATGGGACGACTAGAAATATCACTATTAGCATGTGCCATGAATTCTTGAATAGTGGTAAATTTGTCCAGCAATGGATTACCTTTTCGGCGCATCATCTTTTTGCGTGATAACTGTACAATTAACTGAAGAAAAATGTGGAAGTTTAATGTTCTTATATTACCATTTAATGCATATCATACGGACAGATTCGGATACAGTCGAGAAAAGGAAGTTTATTTTGTTCATTACAGTTATAAAATTAGTCGATTATCGCAATCTTTAATTGCATGCAGAATCATCACTCACCTGATCTGATGGTTGTTGATTTCTTTGAGCCATTAATTGATGATATCTTAATTTACGTTGTTTTGCTCGTTCCCATTGCTTTTTACGCTCTTCTCGAGTCCAAAATCGACCAGTTTTCAGTTCACTCATTGCATCATCATCCGTACTTACACCTGTACGTTCCTAAACAACAATTTTTCCAAAAAGAAAGAATTTCTGAAATTTAAAAAAAACGTGAAAAATTTCGCATATTTTAAGCTACAAATCCAATCAGAAGAAAGAACTAAGTAACTTACTTTATTTAATTGTTCTTCTCGTTCTTTCAGTAATTTATTTCGAATTGGCTTCCTAGTGACATATCGTGTCCCATCTGAACGCCTTTTAATCTAAAATAGTGTCCTCGTATATGTAGCAAATTGCATCAAATGTTAAGCTATACAAATTTTATAAATTTCTTTGAAAATATTTGAAATGATACTACAAAAGATAAATTTTAGTGATTTTAATAATTTCAGTTTTAGAGAATTAAATTTAAAGATTTGAAATTAGTAGAAGTATGAAACATTTGTTTTGGAGTTTTTTTTTTTTTCATTTAATTTATAAGTACAAACGACATAATTCATAATTTTGAACGAACTTGGTGCACTTAAGTATGGTAATATTGTGAAACATTCATTAAGCAAGCATATAGTCTTAAATAAACTGAAATATAATTATATTTTCAAAATTAAAAAAAAATTCCTCTTACTGAAAGTGAATTAGATAAGAGGGAGAAATGGGTCAAACTTTAGTATTTCAGCTTCAACAATATTCTGTAAGATTATTTATTGACGTATAACATCAGATTATTGACGCATTATGTCAGATTACTACTTCTAATTCGTTATTTTTAATTAATACAACAAATTTTGTTTAGCTTATTTCTGAAAATATTGTCAGTTCTATATGATTCCCGTAAAAATAAAATTATTCGATAAAAATTATTAAACTTTCATTAGTATTTATTTACTTATTTTAAAATATCTTTTCAGCTAACCAGTATTATATTACTTTTCAAGAAATGCTTCCTGAAATAGTACCGTAAATAAAATGGAAACAGTAAATGTTCATTCTTTGAGTCAGTTTCAGCAATAAATAATCTTTGGAATACAACAACTGCGAAATGTACCACAAATGATGAAATTAATTCAGTTTACAATTGAAAGGCTTGACAAATTGAAAGTTAGTGAAAAATAAAAATAAAAAAAAATAGAAGGTATAAAAAACAATAAAACAACCTCAAACATTGTTATAGGCAGTATGAAACTTTCAAACAATATTATATAAAGGTAGCAGCTAATTTTTTGGAATGATACTTATTATTTAATTTTTGCTTTCCTCTTTCTCTCTTTTTTTTTGATTTTCGAAATTCTCGAACTATAAGTAATACTTTGACAACATATAATTTCTGAATTTATTAGCAAAAAAGAAAGGTAAGAAAAAAAAGAAAAAAAGATTTTCTCATATCAATGATTTAATTAATGCATATATATTATATAATTCAAATATTAATTAGCATTATTTCTAAAAGTAAAATAAAAATATTCTTTACCTTCCATTCGCATGCTTCTGGAATTTTGTCATTCTGAAATTGTTTCATTATTGTTCCTTCTATCCTTCCCATTCCTCTTCGTCTTTCATCATTATTATGATTATTTGTGGTAGCATTATTAATTGTACCACTTTTAGCTGATGTTCGTAGCATATGCGCTTGCTCAACCATTGCTTCACGTAATAATCGTTGTTGGAGAGCTATTGTTTCCGCTAATTTTTGTGGCATCGTATACATTGTTATGCCAGCTTTATCACTTTAAACAGAAAGAAAAAATGCAGGTAATACAAATTAATTAATTGATTAATTTAAATAATTTTTTTTCGTTATCATCTTTCTCAACATATTTATTTTGCTATTATTTTCTCTTTCATATAATTTTATGCTTTTTTTCTTCATTTTCTTTCTTTTTTTTTTGCTTCAAATTGAGTACAAAATGTGAATTATAAAATAATTCCTGTAATACACAATAGAAATAATGAAAATTCCATTGAGAATTATCAGACGAAAAATTTGTAAGAACACATTCTTACAAATTAATTCATATTTTTATTATGATTCATCTTATTGGAATAATTTTATTATGATTGATTTTATTAAAAATAGGAAGGAAAGAACTTAAATCATATCTTACCTTTGTGACCTATAAGGTTCATTAACCATTTGTTTCATCAATGGCCTTTTTCCATCATTCATTCTCAATTCTTCTTCTTCATTTACTTTTGCTGTAACATGTCCTTTTTTTCCACTTTCTCTTAAAATAACCGAATATTGTGGTAATCTGAAATTAACAAAATTTAAAAAAAAAAAAACGATTTCTTGATATCCCATTAATTAAACATTTTTTCTTCAATTATGAACTTTAAAATCCTTATCCCGATATTCACTTTTCTTTTTTTTTTTCTTGAGCAATATTATAAGATAAAAAATTACCTAAATTTAACTTGCGAAATTTGAGAAGTAGATGGCTTCTGTGAAGCTATACATCGAACTGTATCGCAAGCAGAGCCATCTAATATTGCACAATTATTATGTGATTGCATATTATCGCTACTTCTGAAAATTAATTATGACATTAAAGTAAAGTGTTCTTTACGAAATTATAAAGTTAACCGTTAAAAAATTTTAAAATTAAAAGGAAAAACTTTTTATAGATTTACTTGTCTATTGATCGATACTTCAATTTTACATTCGTTCGTTTACATTCGTATATGTGCAAATTAAAGCAAAGTGAGCAGCGATTATTTCGTATAGCCAATAATTTATATTTGTAAGCAATTAGTAATTTTCTTTTTGGTGCAAAAAAATTGAAATGAAGTTTTCCATTTAATAAAAATTAATTAGAATTAATTAATATAAAATTATCAAATAGAATCACATTTGAATTTACTTTTTAGTTTGAGCAATTGCATCTGGTTTCAATGGTGTACTGCGACATGATTCACCAGTATTATAATCACTTGATGTATCATCCAATTTTCGTTTCACATCATCATTTAATTTATATACATTCTGATCATTGCCTGCTACATGTAGCATCTAAAAATTCAATTAATTGCAATCAAGCATTTTGATTAGTTGATTGCTAGATTAATGAATTATTTGATTAAATTGCTTTTTACATAATAATAAAATTTATTTTTCGGGATGTGTTACAACTTCAAACAATATTCATAATTTGCAATTCACAGCTTAAAATTGATGTTAAATTTGAAAACAAATTATGATTAAGTTGTAATATTTTTGATGTTTTTTCATAAATGAATCTTTTTACATTTCATTTGACTAATTATTGCCACTTCTCCTCTTCAACGCTAATTATTAAAAATATTTATGAATGAATAAATTTACCTTAGGAAAACCACGTCCACTATCACTATGTTTCAAGATTAGCCTATCACATTCCATACGTATAGTTTCCATTTCCCGATGTAACGATGCTAATTCGCGTTCTAAAGAACACTCACTTGCGCATCTAAAAATAAAAATTTAGTTGAATTCAAATTCAAATCAAGTCAAAACTTATCTATAAACGTAAAAAGAAAAACTTAGCTCAAAAAGAAAATAAAGAAAAAAAAAAGCTTAGAAAACAATCCAAAATTGCTAAATTTAACAAAGTAATTCCTGGTCCTTTTTTTTTTCCTTCGGGAGTTTTTCTGAAAGCTGATATGTAAATTATTTTAATCAAACCTTCTCAAACTAAAATCAGTTACTTCCGGTAAATCATTCAGTGAATCCATTGATTGATTTAAACTGCTTGCTATTGGAGCAGGTAATAATTCCGGATCCGAATCAGTCATTCTTGATAGTCCAGAATCCTAGGACAAAATATATTGCATTAAGTAACATAGCAATCTCCACTGATTAGATACGTACGAATAAATTAAACATTAAAAAATCAATACTAGAAAATATAATCCAGGGAAGTTTTGTCGATTTTAAAGTTTTGATTCAACAATACCTCTCTTTCTCTCCCTTTCTCTTTTTCTACAAAATAAAAATGAATTTTCTGGATAAAGATTTCAAGAATATTTCCGCTTTCAAATAATCCTGAAATCCTTTACTATCCAAAATGTGTTATATTAGAAAACAATTAACCTTTTCAAGGGTGGAATTACTGGAATTAGCATCGGTGAGTGCACTTTTATCGTCATCATTACAACCTTCACCCGTTGGTTCCAATAACAATTCAAATTCTTCATTCTAAACAAGAAAAAAAAGAAATTGAAATTTACAAATTTTTAAATTTTTTCATCTATTATCTATTATCACTTATTTTATTATCTATATATTATTCATTTACTTAAGTAGTATAATAATTATTCACTTAATAATATTAGTTATACATATACACACACATACCCAAACTACATACATACATACACTCCTGTTGCTTCTAATAGTTACAAATAATTAATTAAAATAAAAGAAGTAACCTGAATAGAACGAGCAAGTAGCAAAGATATTTCATTACCGCTATTACGAAATTGTTTTACAGCATTAGCACGACTATAAATTGTTTCACCGTTTACCTATAATAATACATTGTTTAGATTTATTGCAATAATTTCAAAAATTTTAAAAATAAAGAAGAATTCTTTTAACTTGTCTTCTTTGTTTTTTTGCCTTAACAATTGTTGCATTCAATTTTGAAAAGAAAAGAAAATTTTAATCCTTTTCTCTCTTTTGTTTAAACTTTTCGAAATGAAAACGACAAATGCACACCTGCAATATTTGATCACCCGGCCTAAGACGCCCATCACGATCTGCGACACTTCCACTTTCAACCTAAAAAATTTACACTATTAAATTTATAATGAGCATGCAATGAGTATTTGCCAGTATTTAATAATTCAAAATTTAAATGACTTTTTATAAACACTGTAAAGAATAAAGTTTAACTCATTGAATTCAATTTCTTATCATATTAATATATCAATAATAAAAAATTTTAAACAATCAGAAAAAAATTTTTTAAACTAATTTTTATGAACATAGTGTGTAGAAAATATGATCTAAAATATAAAAATATTGAAACATTCCATTTAAATAATCATTTATTAACAAAGCACTAAAATGTTTATTTAAACTACATTTGCTAAATGAATGGTAAAATCATATCAAATGTAATTATTTGTTACTTATCTTAACTTTTAAAAAATAATAAATATCAAGTAACCTCGCCAATGAATATATCAGTATCATTATTGTTTGCAGTGTCGTAATATAATTTTAAGCCTAAACGTGGACAATTTTTTGATTTTTCCAATATAACTTCCTGCAAAAGAAAAATTTTTAAAGAAAAATAATAATTATACTTAATCAACAAAGAAAGAAAAAACAAAAACTTTTTCGGACTTCAAGAATAAATATAAATTTTTTTTTCATCTTTCAACTAAATCAACAAATTTTTAAATTCTAAAAACAAAGTTTAGAAATTTTTGCAACATTTTCTTCTTAAGCATCTTTTTCGTCTCGTTGTTCTTTTTTTTTTTCTTTTTTCTTCCTTTTAGTAAAGATGGTATGATTGTAAAATAAAATTATCATCAGAAGTTATCCATAAATTTGCAAATTGCTTTTTCAGTGGCAAAAAAAAGAAAAAATAATTCTTGTTGATAACAAGACTTGCAAAAGAAAAAAACGGGGGAAAATTTTTGAAGTATTAAGAATTGATGGAACGAAAGAAAGAAAGATGAAAAAAGAAAAAGAAACTTGTCAGCCAATAATGACGGCATCATCTTTTTTTTTCAAAAGCTTTTTTAATATTTCATTTTATTTTTTCAGTTTTACAAAGAATTGAGGTTATTATGATTACTTACTTAGTAAATATTACATAATAATATGATACTGCTAAAATTATTGCACCAAAAGAGCAAAATTGGAGATAAATTGAACAAGAAAAAAACATTAAAATTATGAAATCGGAAACAAAAAAAAACGGACAATTTAATTACTAAATATTTGTAGACGCTTAAAAATAATATTTAGTGATGAAATATAAATGTAAAAGATTGAAAAATTAAATAGAAATATAAAATTTTCATATGAAGTTTTTGATAAATAAGCGATTTTAATCTGGAATAAGTTAATAAATCTAATATTAAAGAAATAAAAATATATCAATAGCAAGCTAGTAGTACTATCCAAATATCTATTTAAAATATTTAAATTATCATGAAGTATCATGAAGCATATTAAGTAATTTTTTCTTTTTTTTGTAGAATATTATATGCCAGTCAAAATGATCGCATTTACTGATTTTCTTTGGAATTTAAAAACAAAATAACACATATTGGAATATGATGCAATTTCAAAAAACAAATTACAACTTTAATAAATTTTCTAGAACAAAAAACAGAAAAAAAACAAAAAAAAAAAAAAAATGAATTGTGGATAAAAGATTAAGATTCAAGTATCGGGAGCAAAAAATAAAAAACTTAAAAAAGATCTCACAGTTCAAACTGTATGTTTTAATATTTTCATAATTCCTTTCGGCTCAAAAGAGGCATTGCAATGACGACGTTCTTTAGCAATCGAATGTTGCAGTAAATCACATTTTTTCGAGGAAATGCTTTTGAAGTTTCGACTTCTTAACTCGAAATTTAAAAGTTTTCGAAAAAATATATGTCCTAACCGGACGGTTGTAATAGAGAGCTATCAAAAATGATTATTTATCAATCTATTGAAAGAATTTTAATCACTTAATCAAATCACTAAATTTAAACCATCTGTTGATTGTAATTAACTTTTTTAGTTACTAATAACATAAAATGTTTCAAATTTAAACTAACATTTCATTTAATCATTTTTTCAACTTCTCAAACAAAAATGGGAAATATATTACGCTATCTATTAACATTCCTAATTATTGGTGGGACAATAAACAATAAGGAAACAAATACTAACCTCATATTCGATACCACTTAATTCATTGCCACAATTTGCATAATATGCTTCCATATGGTCACTAAAAAAATTTTTAATGGAAATTAAAAATTCTCGAAGTCTAACAATGAGTCATTTAAATTTTATAGCTCCTCATTCGTCCCTCTCCCTTCTTTTTCATACAACTGTGATCAATCATTTGAATAATTCAATGCAATATTCAATCCTTTTCGATAAATTTTTTCTCACTGAGAAAAAAGAATTTTATTTGAAGCATTTCGTACGCATATGCATTTGTTAACGCAAGTACAATTTTTTTTCCTAACTATTTATATTTTTTATAAAATTTTAATTTCGTATGAAACTAATAAAATCATTCTTGAAATTTGACAAAACTTCTTGCCATAATAATCGAATTAAAATTAAAATCAAAACAAAAAAGGAAGAAAATAAACAAAAGAAAGGAAATGAAAAACGAAAATAAACCTTTCTAAAATAATAGTGAAATTGAATATAACATATACATATATATATATATATATATATGTAAATATAATGAACGATGTGAAAATATTATAAAGCACAGTTAGTGACAGCTGTTGCTAAACTTTCCTCGTTACCTTTACTCTTATTCCTTCCTCTCCTTCTTCCTCTCATCCTTTTCTCATTTTTGCGCTTTTCTTTCGTTCATCTTCCGCTTTTCACCCTACCTCTGAATGATGGTTAAATTTATCAGAACTTTTAAGAGAAAAACGATGAAAAAGCTCACTATTACTAACCAGTTGTTGTACGTTATATTCCACACAAACTTATCATTTATGCTTTTTCCTCATTTTCTTCTTTATTTCTTTTCTATCTTTCCTTCTCTTTCCTTCCTTTTTCCTCTCTCTTTCTCCCTCTCGTATCAAAACTACCATTTATTTAGACAAAAGCGTTTTGGAACTTGAACAGCAAACTAACAGCAAGTACTTCATAACAACAGGAACATCACATCAACTAAAACTTCATTTTTCCCTTTCTTCATTTGGGATTTTTTGAAATTTTTCATTTTTGAAAAGCACTGACAAATATCATTCGTACTTTTTTTAAAAAAATTAAATTCCCTTACATAATAATCAATAAACCAAAATACATATATTTGGACAACTTTATAAATATCATAAAATGGAATAGTTGCATTGGAATGGTAAAATTAAGCCTGAATAAGTGGTAATTTTCAAGAAATGATTAAAATATGAAGAGAAAATTAATAATTATTACTAATGCTATTATTGGAGATAACTTACCTTTATCAGAAGAAACTGAAATCAACCTTAACGATAATATGCATAGAATACACTAAAAATTGAAATTATAAGTAATCAGTGCTGATTAACAATAATATGAATATTAATAGTAATAATGATAAATTATAAATAATTAATAATAGTAATAATAATGATAGCAAATAATAATAATAATAAAAACAATAGCGGTAAGTTATCCGTGCTAAATTTTTTTTTTTTTGTTATAATATTTCTAGCACTGATGTAGTGTTCGAAATCGTTAAGACTTTTAAGTGGGATTCTCTATAACGCTGTAATGCTATATGATCCGATGAAATATCACGATTGAACTCGAACATATAGCAAAAATTTGAAAGGGAAAGGAATGAAATTCAACGAAGATCGGAATTTTTGAAATTTTATAATTTATGCAAAAAGTAATTGTCCGGAAGCTTTCCTTTTGCTAATGCATGGATGATAGAAGTTGCAATTTTAGAAGCGTAAAGTTTTGAGATTACTGGAAATGTTTTATAAGTTGATATCTCTTTGCAATAACAACATCGCATGATTCCGTTTTAAATTAATTTTTGAAATTTAGTCAAAGTGTGTCAATTTTTTAAAGTATTAAAATAGCATACCTATCAAAAATTGCTGAGTTAAATTTGCTGCATCCTTTTATAGTAATTTTATCAATTCCCCTGCCACTGTTCCTTTCCTCTTTGCTATTGCTTTCCGCCAGTTGTTGAAAATTCGGTGTTACTTCTCCTTCCACCTGGTTGTATAATTTTCTGCTACCATCCATTTCATCAATCAAAAGCTTCAAAATTAAGCTTAAATTTCGAAACTTCTGTTTTAATATATATAACTGTTTTATCAATGATATACGAAAGGAATCCAAGAATAAATTTAACACTTAAATTTGATATTTCATAATATTTTTAAAATTTTAACAATATTATTTGATCCATATTTGTCCTTTAAAATTTGTAATAGCATAAACGAAAAGCATATAGACAGTAAAATGCTTTATAAAATAAATTGAAAATTTTTGCAAAAAGCAGAAATTTTAATTGAAACAAAATTAATTCAATAAAATGGAGAAAAAATTAAAAAAAAATGGATCGTTTTCAAGAGAATAAACAGAAGGAACAAAAAATTGTGTGTTATATGATTGAAAAGGATTATTTTTAATATTAATTGGAAATAAACGAAAGAATGGATACGATGTGACTTT
This sequence comes from Brugia malayi, assembly GCF_000002995.4. Lineage (NCBI taxonomy): Eukaryota > Metazoa > Nematoda > Chromadorea > Rhabditida > Onchocercidae > Brugia > Brugia malayi. The sequence continues at coordinate 11,494,133 of NW_025062479.1, forward strand.
GTCATATCATACTGCCATGCTTAATAAATGTCAAGTGGTCATATACTTCAATTAAAATTTCACTATATGTCCTTTTTTTTTCTTTTAAACGGCTCAATTTAAATTTAGATTTAGATAGTACCGTAGACTTTTATCATTTGGCAGCTTTTTTAAAAATATAAACTGCATTGTATACACAATAATAAAAAATTAAAAATATTTAAAAAACAATAATCATTTGAAAAATGCAATATATTCCATAACTACTTATTGGAATTCTTCAAAATTTGTTTATAACATGAAAATTTAATAGCCAAAATATTTGCATTTATCTACTACTTTAATCGAAAAAAGCTGTAGAAACTAACATTTGTTCATTTATTATTTGTTTATTGGGATTGAAAAACTCAACTAACATCAAAATTTTACGCTATTTCGGAATAATATTGAGAAACATCCCTATAAAATAGTGAAAAATAGGAGTTAACAAAATGATTGAATATTTTCAAATGTATTATTAGTCGGATAATGGATGCAATTATTGTGATAGATGAATGGATTGATTGATGATAATATAAAAAGCTAATGAAATCAAACTTTCTCTCTTGATAACATCAATGACATATGTTTAAAAACATGTGTTATTTTCCAAATTTCCACGTCATCATCAAATCTTCCATATAACTTTAGGCTGCTAAAAATTTTGCAAATATTTTGACAAAAAAAAATCCAATAAGTTGAAAAAGAGGAAAAGAACAAAATTATCTTATTCACTAATGATACTATTCAAATAATATTATGTGCAAATGATAAATTAAGCTAAAATTTTCTGAAATGTTGCCGACAAAATGAAAAACTTGTTGTTCTGATAAAAGTGACACCAATATAATATATAAACCTCATTGATTTAAAGTGGGAACACCTTTTGGATCAAAACAAATTTAATGAATTACAAATTATAATCAACAAATCTCATTGTCCTTCCCATTATTACCATTGTGTTATTATTATTATTGCTACTAATATTATTGCAATTATTGCTATTGCTAACTATTAATGATTGTTCTGTAGTGTAATTATGCTATATTTTCTCAATTATAATAATTACAATAATTTGCATCGTTATAATCAAAAAAAAAAAAAAAAAATCATTCGTTATAGTTTGCTATAAAATTTACACTAACTAAATTTATATTCAGAGAAAAAAGAATTGATAAATTTAAAAAATTTAGTACAAAATATGCAAATTATCGCCAAATGGTGTGAATTAAAAATGTATGTTTATATACAAACAATACTGAGGCTTACACAAAATGTAATGTTTCTTTCAAACGAAAGTCTAAATTACAAATATTGAAAATAGCGATTAGCTTACATAATGGTAACCTCAAGAGGATAAAAGACTGACATTGAAAATGATGACGAATTTTAGATAACACTAATGATACCATTATCAACATCGTTCCATCTTTGCTCCATTGTACTTCTTCATATTTCCGGATTTATTCATCATGCATTCTGATTCATATTATTATCCATTTTACGAAACAATTTGATTCTATTTTAATTTGTTTTCTTTTTTTTTCTAAAAATGGCAAAAAACAAAGAAAAAGAAATGGCTTTGTTTTATTTATTTTTTTTTTTCTAAAGATGGCAATAAATAGTTAAATGCATAAATTATTTTTGCAAAAATTTCTTTCGATTAAAGAGAAATTTTTCTGAAAAAATGTAAACAACTTTTATGATATAAAAACGAAATTTTGCGAAATTTTTCATCCATTAATTTTATTAAAAGGGAAGTAATTCGGGAAGAAAGGAAAAACAAAAGCAAATAGGTTTGCTTATTTTTCAAACTTAAAATCTTATGCACTAATTCTATCTTATCACAATCTTTTCGTTTTTTTCTTTTCTCGTCTTAATTTTTATCAGCCGGTCCATTTGCACTACATTTACTATAGTTATCATTATTAGTGTTATTATTACTGGTATTATTATTATTATTTATTGTTATTATTAGTATTTATTATTACTGTTGTAATTGTTATTTTTACTATTATTATTATTATCATTACTATTATCATTTATTACTACTATTACTATTATTATTTCTGGAAATTTTGATTTGATAGTCACCCGTAAAACTATTGGAACTTTCAGTAAAAATTTATATATTTTTTTATTAGAAATTTTTTATCTTAGCGCATTATTTTAACACGTTAACTAGTTTCAAGCAATGGATAATTGAAAAAGTTTTGTTATTTTTGAGCCGAATATTTGGAAGTAATTTTTTTTTCTGAAACGTTTAAAAATGTTTTCTTTTTTTTAGTATCAGAAGGAAAATGGAAGATGCGTTGTATATTTTTAAAATATTTTGCTATGTTATAAAAGAATTCATCGTCAACAAATTGATAAGAAAACGAAAATTAACTTTCGTGATTTATTAGTAGTTGTTATCATTGTCTAAAAAACCATGCAACATTTTTGATCGCTGAATCCTCTAATGTTCTTTTATGTTTAATTTCATCCAAAAAAGGGAGGAAAAAGCGATTACTTAAGTTTGGATTTTATCTTTTGTATAAAATTAAGTATAAATTAAGATTTTGAAACTTTGATTTCAACTGAATTTTTCGAAATAGCAATACGATAATTTACTTTGGTTTTTCTTTTTTCTTTTCTTTACTTTTTTCTCTGTGAAAGAAGTTTCTTTCTGACAAAACATTCCATCAGCTGAATAAATTAAAAGTGTAAATTTTTAAAAGGTGAAAAAAAATGAACTTAAAATAATGATGACTAATAAGCATTTCAAAATGAAAGTCTGAAATTATATATTTCAATTGTTCATTGAAAAATAATCATTATTCATATTGACGATTGCAAAAAGGAACATCAACATTTTTTGCTTTCAAAGATAGTATGATAGTATCTTTGTATAATAGCGTTATCCATACATAGTAATTTCAACTAATTTATATTTACATTTCAAATTTTAAAAGGAAAAAGAAAAAGAACGTCCAAGCATATAAAAGAAAGAATTTTCATTTTCATACTACAATTATTACGAAATTATAAAAAAAATAATACTAAATATAAAAATATTAAAAATCAATATAGGTCTTCAATGCTCTCACATAGTTTACGATTTTATGCAATAACTGAGCTTTTTTTTTCTTTTGCTATCTAGAAAATTAGTTTAAAATTTTTTAACTGCTTTTTTTGTTGTTTTACTACAAAAATAATTTGTTGGAGATTTCCTTTTAATTGAAATCGGACCACAGAAATTTAGTATAAATACGTGAAAGTATGTTTGGAATATATATATATGTGAAGAATTTTGCTAGAAAACTTATAAAAAGAACTAAATTTTATTCGTTTTAATAATGCATAATGATATTCATAGCAATTACTGACATTTCACATAATCAATAACTTTAATAAATGCATGTCACTTACATTTGGATAGCTTTGCAACGAAAAATTTCCTGCAATTTTCTGACTTATCGACTTATTAAGAGAAAAAATAACCGCAATTTCAAGCAAGATTATTATGAGTTAAATTTCGCTTTAATTTGCACACAACTGAACAATTTTTAAGACTGCATAAAAAAAAATGTAACGAATAAAATCGTAGCACAGATCATTTTTTAATATTACAAACATCCAGCATAGTAATTAAATTTATTGGAATTTCAATTGATTCCGACTAGAATAGTACAGTTTGAATTTTTTTCTCGTAAAAAAAGGAAAAAATCCAATCAATTCGTAAAACAGTAATATATTACTTTGCAGATGTATTTTTTCTTTTCTTCTTTAGTCGATGTCTTATGATTTTCTTTTATAGAAATAACTAATATTCGTAAGAAAAGAAAAAAATTATCCGAAAGGATTATTTTTCGTCTTTTTTCTCAAAAAAGAAAGATAAAAAATAGTTACTTAGAAATGAGAACAAATACAATATATTTGATAGAAGGGAGAGTGAAAACGAAAGCAGGAAGAAATAAATTTCCAAATTATTCATCAATTTTTAATGACAAGTAATTCAAGCGGAAATAAATCAAAGAAAAAAGGAATCCTTTTCCTTAGAAGAAAAAATGAAAATTTTTACTTTGTTATTTATTGAAATATACCAACCTGACGATTTCAACAAGATAGAACTCGTAATAAACCCATTAATAAGTCTTGTAATTTCAAATTATTGTCGCTGATTTGAATAAGGAAAAATAATATGATACACTGTAGGGAATTAAGGATAGGATGAAATGAAGGTTGTGCTAGTTTCGTTCGAAAATAATATATAAGCTAGAAGTAATTCGTAAGATTTTCGAAATTGACAAGAGAAGGAAAGCAATTAATGAGCTTAACCAAAGAATGCAATTACGAAAGTATTAATTAGGTTATATGATGTGAAGAAGTAAAAAGGGTAAGAGATTTTTGGGAGGAAAGATTAGAAAGTAATGTGGAGAATGGATAAGGATAGAAGAAGGAGGAGGATAACGGTTACAGAAGAAAGAAAAAGGAAATGGATTTTAAATTGAGGAGAGGTTATGTGAAAACTTAAAAAAAGGGAAGGAAAAAAAAAACAAAACCAATAATAGAGGGGACAACAACATTCATCTATGGCTTATGTTTATTAGCTAATGCAAAAGGATGGACTGTTCATGAGTTGTTTATCATATTGCGTGTCCTAATTTTCATTTATTCCTCTATTGCACACAATCAATTATTAAATTCTATAAAAATAAAAAAAAAAAAAAAATTCATCGCATAAGCTAAAACTGCTGGAAGAAATAATGAGCGAGTAGAAAGCAAAGTAAATGAACATATACGCACGCAAAGTTAATTAGGCTAAAATTGAACGAACTTTTGTCTCCTTTGAAAACAAAAGAATGTAATTGAGATTAATAAATTCTCTAACATGAAACTGTAAAATGAAAAATTCATCAGGACTAAATTACACACAAAGCTTTTCAAAATCATTTTAAATCTCTACCATTTAGTGAATTTATCAGTAGCCTAGCCAGTCTACTCATTACATACAGGAGCAACTGATCTTCTAACTCTTTCATTTGTGCAATTCATAACAGTTTTTGGATGTTGAAATATGCTTCCACAAACTAATCTGTAAAATGATAATACAAAAGTGACGACAGATATTTTAATTACTCTAATTTATAAAAATATAACCTTAACAGCACCATAAAATAAAAAAGAAAGTAACTATTTTTAAATTCCTATTCTCGAGAAATAATGACATAACACAGCCCACTATACATCTTTAATAATATCATTAATGTAAATAGCACATTAAACGTTGTTTTTTTTTTTTTTAAGAAATCTTTTATGCAACTAGATTTTCTTCCCGATAACAACATATTTGACGAAGGAAATTGGTTTCAAATTCAAATTATATTGAGAGCAAAACAAATTTGAAAGACAATAAGCTATAAACGACATGAAACACTACAATTATTCGTAAACGTCTTTCCTATCACAAATATACTGATAAATATCTCGTGGTGTTTTCATATTCTCAGAATCACCATCCGGAATTTCGAAATGAAATTCATCCTCGATCGCCATGATCACTTCCACGAAATCCAGTGAATCTAATCCAAGATCTTTTTTAAAGTCCGAATCAAGCGTTAATTTCTTTGGATCAATCTGGAATAAATCCATGTAAATACTTTGTCCGAAGTTTAAAACATTGATGGCATGGTCCAAATTTATTATTCAGTAGTTCAAATTTCTGAATGAAAATATAAAATTCACTCCTTGATCCGATGGATAGATTTAATTGAAATCGAAACAGTGTTTCTAAATTTGATTTAAATCCTTTCCGAATTTTGAACTGAATTTTAAGCTTTGATAAAATGCAATAATTCATTAAAGATGCAGCTTGTTCCAGCAACAATATAAATAAGCTTACCTTATCGTATAAACTCAGAACAAGCATAATTCGCTGCTCGACAACTTTCATCGTCAAATGTATATGAGCAGCAAAACGCACCTTAAAAAGTTAAGGAAAATAGAATCTTAACAAAACCATAATGTAGTAGAAAATCAATATAATAGATCTTAAGTACTATGTATATGATTAAATTTGAGAATACTAATTTCTACTAAAGAAATGTTTATTTTCTAATCTTTGGAAACAGTTTTACTTGATTTAAATTTAATTTATTTTGCTGCATGTATCCCGTGCAAATAATGGAAGTTTTCTGCGCCATTACAGTAGGCATTTTCCATGCTGCAATTGCAGCTGAACGAAGGCTACCTCGCACCACTAATACTCTAAGCATTATTTCTGCAAACAGAATAAAATTAAAAGTCTTAAAATAAAACGTCGGCAGAAATAATAATAAACGATTAGTACTTCCGAAACTCAAGTTGAACTAATCTAACTTCGTACCTAATAAATAGAAAATGTGGAACAAACGAAAGAGATTGTAATATGCTTAATAACTCAAAAAATAAATAGCATATACCCTCAAGTCAAAAACTAATGTAATATGCACCTCCCTAAATAATTCTACTCAAGTTGTTAGGTTATATTTGCATTTTCGAAAGAAAGGTAGAGTCCATAAGCAAAAAAAAAAAAAGAAACTAAATCATGGTAACAAAGACATTGTGCCGAATTGTTCCTTTAAAACAGTAAGATCACAGATCAAGTTAAAATCAATTTTGCAAAAAATATCGATTAGGACATATTTTACTTTTCAAATGATTCAAGATATGATAACAACTTTTTATTCAACAAACTATAATCAACTATCTTCGGTATGAACTATGGTTCATCATATCCATACTGTTCCAACATTTGTTCAGCGCACGATCCTTGCTCCAGACGTTTCACAGCCGTTTTGCTGACACCATAAAGATGAACCAGAGCTGCTGCTACTACAAACATATGGAACAATTGGTGTGATTGTAACTAAAAAGAGAACAAAATTATTAAATTTTTATCTTAATAAAAACAAATCCCCTTTTATCATATTTTCATCAAAAAGATATTTAGTCGTAAGCAACTGATTATAAATAAAAAGCATTCAAAATTCACTTCTAGAAAGCGATTCTGTTAAAACAAACCCATAAATCAAATCTTCCAGGAAAACATTTTTCAGGTGTACGTGTAGCGTATAAAACAGCGCCCGCTATGTATAAAATACCCATTAATATAAACCAAAACAATGATGCTTCATTTAAGAGGTATGAAATACCATCATTAATTAGTATGTCTAAAGCTGGCACAACACCTGGAAATATGTATAATATCAAGACTCTTGAATTAATAACAAGTGATAAATTAAATTCATTCAATCATTTTTGAATTGTGATAAGTTGAATTTCAGGTAATGTAGCTTGCTTATGTACGAGAAACAGCTGCATAATTTTAACTATAGCTTACTGCTTAAACCCATTGCTATGAAAATAACAGCTCGTAAAGGTCGGTAATGTGGATGAGCAAATTTATCCCACAGAGACACGATAACTGCAGCAATTCCAAGAACAGAAATCATAGTTAAATACACAATCATAGGCACCAAACGACAATAAAATCCATAATAAATCCATGGAATGAAAGAACCAACAATAAGTAAGGTAATACCAGTATAATCCAATCTAAAACATAATATTCACAGATAACAAAATCATTTCAACCTTTACACGTTGGTTCAGCTAAATAGTGACGATTAAACTTAGTATGAAGAACCAATAATTTTTTCTTCGACATCTAACAAACATTCAATGATATGTCAAATTAAGTACTTTTTGTAATTACCATAGCCATTCAGTTTTTACTTCAGCAAAAATTTGTTACAAAAAATTCTCGTTTTCATTTGAAATAAGTAATATTATCTTAATACAACCAAAAACTAAAATCATACTTAATACCATAGAAAAATAAAACAAAAGTGTGAACATAGAGTTACAGAAACTATTCTTCTCGGTCTAAATCTGGCTTCAACACATACCAACCGATATAATGATTGAAACATTTAGAATAGTCAAATTATTCCAAGTTTTATAACTGAAATGACAACACAAAACAAACTTGCTAAATAGTTTTCCAACTCCAGCAGAATGGCATTGCACTGTATGGAATGCAAACGATAATCCCAAACAAGCCACTGCACCGACAAAATATGTCCCAAAAACAATTTTATCTTCCGACTGCACCAGTGTTGATGGACGAGTTAAAAACCAGGCTGCAGCTCCAATGAATGCCAAACATCCTAGAATCAAATTAATAACATAGTAATTCATCCATTAAAATTATTTCAACTTTCAACATAATTTTGGATCAAAAATGTGCAGAAAAAAGTTTGAGGATACTAGCACCCGCCTTCATCCAAATTTTCTTCAATTTACTTTCAAGCGCGATCAAAATCTAATAAAAAATGTTGAAATTAACTAACCATACATATGAGTCCAAATGTTACCAGTTTCCGTATGTAGAGAAAATATACTTTTGAAGCACGAGCCAAAGCTCGGTAACGGTGGCCTATGTCCCGTACGCAGATACTCGTTATCTTGCAACCATTCTGGAAGCAATTCAAAATTCGTAGCTTTCCATCGTGCTTCCCAAACCTTAAATAATTTAGTTCTTGGACTGACTGCTAAAGAATAATATATTCCAAAAATATACGAAATGACACGTTTAAAAGGTAAATAAATAACTGAAGGAGATACCCTTCTAATAGCAACTCTTGCACCACCTTTGGAATTTTCTTCATTTGGAAGAACATCCACTTCATTGATTTTCACCTAAAATCAATATATAATATGCAAAAAAGCAAAGTTTCTCACATATACAAGGAAAAAGATCAGTACAAAAATTATACAGGGACTGTTTATTCCTATTTTATCTTCTAATCAAGAAATCGTCGATAAATCAAAAAAAAAAAAAAAAAAAATAATGAATAGCATGCTTTCCAGTAAAAATGTTTCCCAAATGCTTGAAATGCGAAAAAAGCATACAGTAAGGTCAGCGTCATCATCTACCGAAACTGGTACCATAACTGGCAATCCATTCGAAATATAAGTTACTGTTTTCATTAGCTCGTTTACTGTCTTCTCCGGTGCATACGTCTGAAATCGTGCAGTATAATTTTTTTTTAATTATGAAAATATTTCTTACAAAGATATAGATTTGATAAGACGAAATTATATTTTCATTTGGACTGTACAGTTATGACCAAATTTCCAGAAAAATAACAAATTTCATATAATAAGCAAGACAGTAATCGGGAAATCACTCACCTTGACGGTCATTCGCGTACGGTCACCACTAGCATTTGGTACTGAAAAAGCTCGTCTATGACCATGATTAAATTTTCGTATATATTTCCCCGCTTCATTGACTGGACCCATCATTTCTAGAAATCTGAAAAGCACAATTTCATTTGGCTTCAACAATGCAATAAAAAAAAAGAAAGAAAAAAGATGCTTGCAACTGTATGAAAAAGAACTGGTGTAAACAAATCAGCAATGTTTACCTCTTATCTCTGTAGCACAATACAGTACTACTAAAACGGCAAAACTGTTCCAACAATGTAATAGTGTCATTACCCAGTACCAAGTACAATTAGGCCAAGTCCATGTAACACAACATACATCAGCGCCAAGCATATTAAGATTGAGCTGGTGAAGTGAAGGACAGCGGAAGAGAGGGGTAGGGAGGTATGTGAGGAAATAAAATGATAGGAATTACATCAAAAACATAATCTTTTGTCCAGGCTTTTCCCGTCTTACATTTCATAATTTTACTACATATAGGACTGATATGAACATATATAACTTCTCAATCATAAAATACTTACATATATTAGAAAATGCATAAAAACACAGTAATAGTTCAAATAAGTAGTCCAAGTAATAATTCCATGTAAACGTTATCGAAATACAATTACCCGTTAGTATGCCTCAATCCCAATGAGGCATGTATGATACAAGTCTGAAATGAAAAAAAATGTGGGATGTGACTCAAAACTTTGAAATCTATAGCGGCCTCTAGACATTCCACAGAAATAACTCATACCTCTTCTGCTAGTGAAATGAGTTAATTCAAAAAAATACCAACTGCTTTTCTAAATTCCCTGATGGAAATACATGAAGCATGGAAATGAAATAGAGCAATTAAATACAGGATAGTATAAGAAGAAATGAAGAACAGCCACTTTTTTTAAGGTTTTAAAGCAATGCATACCTCAATGAACACCACATTCTAAAATTATCAAGAAAACTCAAAGTTTCAAAGACTAAACAACTTTTTTTCCATACATTAGAACACCCAAAGAAGCGCTAATGTTTATCCCAGCCAACATAGCCTGACCAGCAACCAACTGTGGCAAGTGAAACTTTACCACTTCCAATATCTCTCAGAATCTCATTCACTATAACATTACTTTATCTTACTCGAAAAACATAAAGTAACTATCGGGGACACAAATTCATTAAAAATATGCGAAGTAATGGTTAAAATCCCGAAATTCAACAAGAAATGTTCTTCTGTGCATATTTTATCACTTAGTACCACATGCTTGGAAAAAATAAAAAAATTGGCAACTTTGGAAACCATTGAATTACAGTTGAAGTTTTAAGATGCATGAACTGGAATTTTGAAATGTCAATCATTTTAATTTAAACACTGGAAATTCCTTGAAGCATAAATTATGCAATTTTAATGACTGGGAATTTACCTATGAATAAAACATGATGAATTCTTGGGGATGTAAGAGAACCAGGCCACATAATACAGTGCAAACTGGAAGTTAAATCAGTAAACTGATGTGTTTTTCTTTCGAAAGATTTAATGAAATATAATGACACAGCATTAATCGTTTCGTCTAAGAAAAAAAAAAAAAAAACTTGTCTATGATTTGATGAAATTACCAAACTTAGCAAACAATATTCTTCCTCATTTCTCACGAAAAATTTTGACCGAAATTTCAAAAGTAATAATTTTACTTTTGAAATTTCTCAAAACGAAAAGGACTGATGTTGTGGATAAAAGGAACAAAAGATTTTTGAATTTCGATAAACTAGTACGCAAGAAGAAAAAAGCACTACATAAAAAAGAGTAACACTTCAATTTTTAAAAAGAATTCCAGACGGTAACACCTTCAAATTCACACTATAAAAAGAAAAAATGGAATATGATATATACACAACAAGCTTAATAAACACCCCAAAGCGTTATTTTCAATAATAAAAATTATATAAATTTGAATTTTTTATCCAAAATGAAGCTGAATTTCCATAAGAACTCGATAAAGCATCAGAACCCAAAATGAAATTTCTTTGAGATTCTAAATCGTAAAATACGAAAAGTCTTAAAAGAGTACACCCGTTTACTGCTTGTATATTTGTCGAAATTGCTGCAACAATTTAAAAAAAATGTGACAAAACTTAAAGAAGCGAACAAGTGCAGACACAGGCTGTCCCATCACTGAAACAAACAAAATGAGCTTATTCTGATAAAGCTTTGTAAAATGTCAATACAGATGAATTTTTTAAAAGCATGATTAACATTATAGACATAACATATCTTTTAGCAAATAGTTGCCTGCTTGCTGTAGTTTGTATATTGAAAATAAGCAAGAAACAAAAAAGTGAGAAAACGAAATACACTTCCTAACTGAAATAATTCGAAATTATAAAAGCAAAAATTTTAAAGACAACATTAAATAGCAATGAAATGACTAGAGAAAATTAAAATTAAATTGAAATTAAAGAATTCGTAAAGCATGCTTGATTTGTACATAGCAAGAGAAAATAGAAAAAAAAGGCTAAAGCTTTTTGCAACGCTAAAATAAATGATGACCTAGCTTTAATCACATGAAAGACATCGGATTATGGTATGAGGGAATCTTTGAAAAGCTTACTTGTAATTTTCAATAGATTTGATTAAACTATCCTCAACATACCAAATCAAATACAGCAGAATTGTGCAGTTTGAATCATGCTATTAGAAAGTAAAAGATGTGAAATAGATCAGACAGTTTTTTTTTTTTTTTTTTTTTTTTTTTTTTTGGAAGACACAGATAACCAGAATTGTAAAGCTAATGGAGTGAAGTCTTAAAGCTCTCAATTTTATGTACAAACACAAGATAAGCAGGCTATAATAAGCAAGAAATATAATCAATATTTTTTCCTAATAAAGTAGAACAAGGGAACATCATAAACAAAATAACTAAAGATCTGATGGTGGTAAAATTAAAAATATATTAAAATTAAAAAATAAAAGATTATGAATGAGCAATAAAAGTACTGCTAATAAAAAAAGACTCAAAAATAATTATTAAAAATTTTCGAGAACGCTCTTTTCTGCATATTTCTGAAACAAGAATAGAAGAATGAGGATATAATTAATATAAAGTTCCATTAGCAAGAGAAAGGAGTAAAATATGCTTAAACCACCATGTTAACTTGTGTTGTTTCCGTTAGCACACCACTATCTCTTTCACTCGCGGGCTGCTTTTCAATTGTTGTTGCAGCCGAATCACTCTAAAAGATACTGGGAACGATTTGTTTCAAAAAATAACATGGAGCGCAAGTATTCCTTATTTAAAATTTTTAAAAAATAAACTATTCCAGTGCTAATAAACTTTTTGAAATTCATAAATTTTATTAAATGAAATCCTTGCAACCAACAAAAGCGAATTTACCAACCTTTACAGAAGAATACTGCCTTGAGTCTTTTCGCTTTCCCATGAGCAAAATTACGGAGCATATACCAGAAGCTAGTAAAAGGAAGGTGATGGCGCAAATAGCAAGTGAGTATTGCAAACTTCTATCAATTGAAATCTTATCAATATCTTCACGTCTCTTGTTCCAGTCCTCTTCAGCACCCATTTCAACAACTAACGTCGAAGACACCCGTGAAAGTACCTCATTACCTACTTTAAATTCGCATCCGTAAACGCCACTGTCTGAAGCTCGCGCCTGAATGCAAATTACAGAACTTCGAAAGTTTAAAGACTCAATTTTAAAACTCAAAGAGGAAATAAATACCACTTCCAAAATGAAAACACATAGAAATGATATAAATTAAAATTGAAATTTGACATACTTCACTTAGCACCAGCAACTGATTGCCAGCTTTAAAGGCTAGACGTGAAGAAGCTGTATTGGGATCAATTAAACGACCATCACGCAACCACTGCACTGACACACGAAACTGTTTATTGATTGAACAATTGAAAATTACCGTCGCTCCGGAATGTACTTTACGATCCTCAAGTTGTGGCCAGACTTTATCTGATATGCAAATTTCGAAATATAATTCGATTAGTGTAATACAGAAAATTCGCAAGTCAAGAAGAAAAAATTCATCTATAAATGAAGTCAAAACTAAACTGAATAGAACATAAAATAAAAAATCCAAACTTCTACCAGTAGAAATTACTCCAAAATAAACCGAAAAAATAGTAGAAAGTAACAAACAAATTATGATTACCATAAACAAGAACGTGTGCCGAACTTTCCACATGTCCAGCTTCATTGCTTACACGACACGTATAAATACCCGTATCTGCTAATGAGACATTGACCACATATAAATTATCATCATTAGCTTTCACGTGTAAGCGTCTTTCCACAGCAGCTGGAAATGAATCGCCACCATCTTTCATCCACTTAATGACTGGGGTCGGAACGCCTTAAAAGATTTTGGAGTGAGAAATAGGAGTTACAGGGTATGGGAAAAGAGAGAGAAGAGGAAAGATTCGAAAAAAGACCCTTCACTGTTTAAATGATTTCAAACCTAAAAACTTTTTTCCACACTAAACTGGAAGAAAGTGCTATAAGCTAACTAAACAATACAAGGTGTCTCATAAAACCTACTTAAAAATCTTGGAGTAACACAAGTAAAAATACTTATGTTACAAGCTTTATAAAACAAAAATGCATAGAAATGCTTACCTTGTGCAGCGCATCTTAACCTAGCGCTGCCACCACGAACAATCGATACATTTGACGGTGAATAACGAATTCGCGGTTTTTGTAGGACCATTAATTTCACTCTGTAAACGAGAAAATTATTCAGATTATTGAATAAAAGAAAATCAGTGGTGACAACTACCTTTGGCCTAGACAAAACGGGTGCGTTTTGACCCACTGAATTATTGACAGATGGATGAAACTAGCAAAAAACGCAAAGTTTTACTTCAAAGAATATGCCGAGCCATAATGATTCCGTACAATACATTGATATTCCGCCTGATCACTAAAATCAATGTCACTGAGTTGCAATTCACTAAAAAGATATTCCATTGCAAGTCCTGTAGCCGTGCCTAAAAGATGCTTTAAATTATTTTATTTAGATTCATGAAGGCTTTATGAAGACTTAGCCAATAATTATAGAAACTAACCGTTTGTAGTCGATGAATGATTATAAACGAAAATAGTTGTCGCATCATGCGATAATAGACGAAATCGTCCATCACGAATAACTTTCCATTTGATATCCAATGGCGTAGCACCATAACCAGTACAATTTAATTTAACACTAGTTCCTAGTAGCGCTTTCACTAATGCGATGGGATGATTCAACAATCGAGGACGGGGCGAATCATCAACTGAAAGAAATTTCATTCTTGAATCATTGAATTTCAAAGTCAATGAATTAAATTTAATAACCATGAAAAAAAAAAAAAAAAAAAAAAGAAAACTGATTTGTAAACTAAGCCCGGAAATATGAAACATGACAAATGACCAGCTTTAAACCGTACCACATGTCAGATTTGCATCATCAATCACAGCAACATCAATACCACGTAATGCTACTGGATAGGAACACAACATTGTTATGGTTTTGCGATCCAGTTTGGATGAAAATAGCCAGTGCGAAAACCACTTCAGCTCACAATCACAAACAAGAGATGAAGTATTAATAAAACTGCAAATCAGAAATAGCTCTGAAGAGAGGAAAGCTTCCAAATAAAAATACTACTAATAATATATGGAATTATATTGGTTATCTCATTTATAAACTAACTTACAGTCGTCTCAAGTGTAGGTATTCAAATGCACCATTCTGCACGCCAGCAATAGGATTATCCGTCAAATCGAGATTTTGTAATGCTGGAAAATTTTCAAATGCACGTGCTGGAATTGTTCGAACTCGATTAGAAGTAAATTTGAGGGTCCGCAACGTTGGTAAAGAGGTATTTGCAAGAACTGACTCATCTTCAACACACATTGCCAATCCATTTCCAGAAAGATCACTGAAAACATTTAATTAACACGTTAATGTTATATATTAAACTGAACAAAGAGTTGAAATATCGCCAAATTCCTGAAAATGAGGATTTCCCTGGACCGTATGAAAAAAAAAAAAAAAAAAAAAAAAACTAAACAAGTACCTGAATGAAATGTAAACTAACAGATAATTTAATTTATCCAAATCATGCATCGCATTTCGATGGATTGTATCTATTTGATTATCAGCTAATGAGAGATATTCCAGACGTGAAAGCTTTTTAAACAATAGTGAAGGAAGCGTACGAAGACGATTCGAAGACAAATCAAGCCATTGTAAAGTCGAGCATAGAGACCATACTGATGAATCTATCCATGCAACGTCGTTTGAACTCAGATCACTAGAAAGATTGTAATATTTTGAGAAACAGTTTGATTTCAAGATTTCACAAGCTAAAACTTTCATGAAAATTTGAATCTACTAAAATGAATCCTGAACTTAGATTTAAAGTAAAAGATACAGAGCTGTAAGCGAATGCATCCCATACAGCCAACCACCAGTGACTGCCTTCAATTGATTTTCGGCAATATTCAACCTCTGAAGCTGTTCCAAACCCCAGAATGTCCCATCTTCAAGTGTACCCAACAAATTTCGCGTCAGTGACAAATTTTGAAGAGATGTCAGTGAACTGAACGTCAGTGCATGCAAAACTGCGAGACGATTACGACTGAGATCTCTAAAAATACTTCATTTGCCGAATAAAATACGAAAGTAAGTAAGGGGAAGAAAAACAAATCCGTTTAATAAAAAGGAGAGTAAGCTTCAAACAGGAAAAAAAAAACTATGAAAATTACTTTTGTTTCACTTGAAAAAAAAAAAAAATCAATATTTAGAATTTATAATTAGCATAAATTTCTTACACATACCAATAACGTGAAATAAGAAAAAAAGAAAAATAAACTTTTGAGAATCAAAATTACACACTCAAAACTGCTTCCGATTCTTACAGTCTAAGAAAATCTGTTAGGTTCAATAAAAATAAGACCACTACTTATGGCGGCAACACGCACACAAGAAATGTAAAATCAAAGATTTATTTAAACGTTTGCTTACAAAAATCGAAGTGCAAACAGTCCCTGAAAAGCATTTTTTTCGATGGTTTCAATTTTGTTCCGTGATAACCTCAAAACTCGAAGTGACTGCAGCGCTATGAATGTATCGGAACGCAATGACGCCAACAAGTTATTGCTGAGATCTCTATAAGAATACGCATTGAAAGAACTTAAACAAAGTGGTAAAATCTATAAATTTTCAAATTTGAAATAAAAGATTGCATCTTTCAATTATTTCGTGATCAGAAAAGTTTGAAGTTGGCAGTATAACTTCACAAAAAAAAAGAAGAAAAAAGAAGAAACATCACAAAAATATAAACTCATACAATTTTGTGATTTTGGCGTTAGCGGCTTGCAACACATGCAAATGCGGGAAATCACGCAAAACATTACGACTCAAGTCGACTACGTCAATCTTCGCAATCCGTGAAACATCAATGGTCGTAATTTGCGAAATGTTATTCGCTTTGCTAAAGAAGTTTTAATTGAATTCATTTTTCTCATGGTTTCTTGACTAAGAACTTGCAGTGGAAGTACGAACTGAGAAGTTGTTTTACGAAGGTTAATAAAACTTACAGATCAAGTTTACGCAAATTCGCTAAAGATTCAATCCCAAGCGGAATCGAAGTTAGCCGATTCTTCCGAAGCAAGCTGGAAAATATTTACAGATGTTGATTCAAACTAATAATATACAGTAGTAGAGTGATGACGTTCTTAAAGCACAAATGGAATAGGTGTTCTTATCAAGTGTCAAGAAAAATTCACTGTAAAAGCCAAATGTAACACGCCAGGTCTAATTCGGCATAAGCCTATCTAAGAGACTCGCCACATTAACTGCACTATTTTAACCATAAATGATTCCTTGAGTTACTTAAACTTCACCAATTTATATTCACAGAGTAATAAGGTAACATATTCCACAAGAAACTAGAGTAATATAAAGCGTAGTTTAGTAGATGAAAAAAGAGCAAATTGCATACAGCGCTTCAAGTTGAGGAGTATGGGCGAAAACAAGACGTGAGAAACCACCGATATGATTCTCGCTGAGATCCCTAAAAATACGAGAAAAAAATTCATTTCAATATATGTAAAATTACTACAAATCACATGCACGCAAAAAAGAAAAAAATTTATGCTGTTGCAGCGAATGTTACATTACTAACTTCGTTATTAAAATGCATCAGAACTTACAGAGAAATAAGACTGCTCAATCCAACGAAAGCAGTAGGCAAGATTTTTTCAATATAATTCCCTTGAAGTTCTCTATAAAAATTGAGTATAAATAGCAATATATTTCTGATTGGATACATTAAAGCTTATCTCCCAATCTTTTTTCTAATGATACAGCCGTATGGGTTAGCGTAGCAATAATATAATCCACTGTTATAATTAATATAACACCAATATTTGATAATACACCAATATTTCATATGAAGACGAATCAAGCAATCAAAAATTATATTACTATATTGTATATATATATATATATATATATATATAATAATTTATTTAGCTCCATCCTGCCGAGTTCCTTAACCTCTCACCAACATTAATCCTTAAACGTAGTTCTAAAAAGCTTTAGCTAGCATGTGAAAATACAAATATTTTTTTGAGATTCAAACATCCACTTTACATAAGTCCTTTTTAGAAAGGAATCCTCACGAAATTCTATTTACAAATTGAAAAGATTTAAATTAACGTCATAATATGCATACAGCGTAATCGCCCAAGATGGAAGTGAAAACGGAACATCGGTTAAACTGCGATGACTACAGTCGATGTGGGTATCAAGGCAATAACATTCTTCAGGACACTGTTCTAGGCAAATCACTCTGGTGGACAGAACGAACATTGTCATGCATAATATAAGCGTTCGATTCTTTGCGTAAAACCATTGCCCCATCACATTAGAACAACCTACAATTAAACGAATTAAGAGGGCTAGAGATGAGTAAAAACACGAAGTTTAGGATATCATCGAAGAAATGGAAAATGAAGGAAGAAAAAAAAAAAAAAACAAAAGTAATGCAATTTTTTCTTGATAATTTACATTGTAAATTATAAGTGAATAAATCTATCATCCTTTACTGGGATTCATTTCAGAAACTTTAAAGAGACTTTAAGTTTGAAATTGATATTAAAATCAAGAATTTATAATTTACACTAAATAAGATTTAGGTACACCAATTTTTCTTTCTTGAGTACGCCACTAAAGAAGTACAGCCAAGTCATTGTTCCATCGAATGTTCATCCTTCATTCTAAATAATCGTCAAACGGTATAAAGCTTGGACCTATCCTGCTGGAATTATGATAAGTGATAATGTTGCACTGTAATTACCATAAATAATAGCACAATACTGCAATTATAGGGAATAATTATAAATAACAATGTGGCAGATAAAAATCACTAAAACCTTACACGATACATTACGTACCGCTTTTACTTCTATAACTGTTTGATGCTTTATGTGAATATATCTTGCTACATAGACAGAAGTATTACAGTTCTAGCGACTTATAGGTTAATAACGAGAATTCTTATCACTTAATACTGGTAGCAGTAAACTACTTTTCAGTAGAGGTTTTAGGGAAAAATAAATTAGAAGAATCACTCTTGAAATTCCTGAAGTATCTTGCTACGCTGAATCTCATTTTGCATGGTTTTTTAAATGCAAACCTATCGGAAATTCCAACCAAAGTTTATGGAATTTATTCACATAGAAAGGAAATATAAGAAAATTATGGAATAGATGATTCAGAAGAACTTTCTAAACTTCTTCCGAAAGAATTCCGGTAAACAGTTCCATTCCGGAAAAGGTACTAAAAAAAATGTCATACAACAAAAAATGCATAATAAACCTCCCCCACATATATTCGTCAACAAAATAAGAGAAAAGTAAATCTTAATCGCGCCATAGCCGCCCACTACTATAGAATACGGTTCGGCCCGAATTTTCAAAAAAAAAAATTGTTCAATCTGGTAGTCTTTTAATTTTGAAATTCATTTTCTTTCAAATTATTTGGAACAAAGTGTTTCTAAAGAAATAACAAATAATTATAACTAATTATAGTTCACGTCAATACATTCATTTATTGAAAAATGTTAATTTATGAATCCAATTAATTTATGGGAAAAACAGATTCAAAAGTGAAGAAATGAAAGTCTACACTTGTGTGTTTTTCATTTTCACTAATTTATTAGTTGAGGGAATTGAGTTGATAATAAAATCATTGTCACATTTATATTATCAATGAAGAGAGAGGGAGAGAGAGTGATAAGATTGACTTTCATAAGTTAAAAATATGATGCATAGAAGATTGAGTATATTTTAGTATGCTTATCTATATTTTTTGAAGATGAAAATTGCAAGAAACTAAAGAGCATTGCAAAAGAACATAATTGTGTACGAAATGACGCAACAAATTATGGCTTTTCAGAATGACAGTGGCATACATTATCGAGGTAAAAAGCAAAGGATTGGCACAAATAATCGAGGGAGCAGATAACGAAACTATCTATTAAAACTTTTGTTTTTCTAGACTAAAGTTACAGCAGAATATGAAGAATCACGTAAAACATAAAAGAACGATAGAAAATATCCCATGGAGCGTTGTCGAATAGCTTTTCCAGAAAATAAGTTAAAATACCGTCTCATGAAAGGTAGTAAAGAATGTCAAATATGATACATGCAAGATTGTCCAGTGATGCCTCATGTAAGTGCAAAGTTTCCAAAGTTAAATTGAAAATTAATTTTTCAATATGCTTGATTTGGGAAATATTTGGAACAAGTATTCTTCCCTTGTTTTTCTCCTTTTCACCACTTTTTTTTTTAATTTGGGAAAAGTATCAGGTAGAGTTTTTTGGGTCGTTATTATAATTTATAACCTATTTATCACATTGGTCAATTTTTATCAACAAATAGGTAAAAAGCGTTTTTTTATTTATTTCTTGAAGATGCTTACGTATTTTCTTACAAATTACGACTTGAAAACGGGAAAAGTTTATAAGTGTGTTGATTACTTGATCAGAATTTTGCAGAAGATTTCACAGGATAAGCTTCATTATTTTAGTAGAATACTAGTATGTCTCAGCGTGTATTGCAGAATTCTTTTACCTTCTTACCAAAATGTTTCTTCATTTCATGGATTTGTTTGCCGTATCATAGCACTTTTCTAAGAGCTTTGTTAATATTTTATTTTGCTTTTGTCATACAGTAATTGGTTTCTTAAATGTCACCTGTCTTTGGGAGCAAAAAGCGTTGCATGTATGTACTAGGAACATTCCGGAAGTTTTTTTTTTTTTTTTAAATTCAGGTCTTATTAAAAGTTTCCACAACCATTCGACACTGTCGTAGAAAATTCATTTTGAAAAATAGTGCTAACTGCTAGAACTCTTAGAAAATAGCTGCAAATATTACAAATATGAAATGCTTTTCGAGCATTTATTCTGGGTCGTATTAATCGATGATGGAATTAGGTTATTTTTAGAATACATTAGGAAATGAATGTGAGAGAAGAAATTAAGGGAGAAGAAATTTGGCGTATTTTTGTATGAATAAAAATGCTTTTATGCTAAAAAAAAGACTTACATATTGCAATAAATTATTTATATTGGTATAAGTGATAAAAGATCAAATGTTATCAAGTTAATGACAAGATCTGATAAGTACAATGTAGTTTAACAAATATATGAGGAAAGCTTATCGATTTCATTATCATACTACATCATATTACAGTTTAATGATAAAAATGTTGAACATATAACATGATTTATTTATTTATTTATTACATCTAAAATGTTCGAAAGCAATTAAACATAAAGTATGATGCAAGTAATATGCTAAAATTACTTTGCAGTGGTACAGATACTCACATAAATTTTTAAATTTTGAGGCTAAATGAATAATTACTATTGTATTTTTCAGCGACATTCAATTATCATAGAAGAGAAAGTAGGAAGTTTGTTAATAATTCGAACAGTACTCCCACTAAATACTACTTTTTTTAGTAGTCACATCTTTTTTAATCAAATAATTTTCAATTATTATTCATATATTTTCAACTGAACTAAACTATCAACAAGAAGACAAACTTATTGAGTAATGAAAAATTCCTCTTGTATGTATAAATATGATTACTTTGGTATCAAGTCATAAAGTGATCAAAATATGAAATAGTACAACTCTACAAAGCAATAACTGATAACTAATCAATTTTGATCAATTCATTGATATCTCATTCCTCATCACGATGTGCATTTATTAATGAATTGATAACAGTTATGATCATTTAATCAATTCATTTGTTATCTTTGAAATTTTAATTGCAGCAACAAAATGTAAATAAAGTAATAAAGATTTGGATTTTTCCTTTTCATTGTCATTCAAAATTTTTTCTTTCATCAAATTGAAAATATTGGTCATATATTCAATTTTTTTCACTGATTATTTAATGGTCATTTTATTTTTGGGTATTTTTAGGCAAGTGCTGTCCAACATTCTACCCAAATGAAACATTTTTTAATGTTGCAAATATTTCCAAACTATCTTCTTAATGACAAAATTTCAACTATTCATATTATTGCAGTTGTTGCTTCATTATCATCAAATTTCGGAATTGCTATTCGATAATTATAAATGTTTGCACAAGCATTTCCGTTTTCTTCGTATCGGACAAAATTGCTGATGCTAGTTGTGATTCATTTAAAGCAGAAGAAATTTCAATATGACGAATATTTTAGAGATTATTATGATCACTTTTCCTTATCATCAAGACTAATGTCAAATATCATCGCAAATGATTACAATGTGCCCCAAAAGATTAATAATTTCTTCCAAATAGAATTTTTCTGTTTTTCTTTCCTTTTATAGTATTAATGAACTAACACCATTGATAATTCAAAAACATCATTTTATGCAATTACAATTAAAAAATTCCTCACTGATACATCAAAAAAAAAAAAAATCTCAATTCAGTGAAAATTTGCGAAAGTCTTCATAACAACATTATGATAGAAATAAAAGCATTTATCGAAATAATTTTAAAAACAAAATGAAAATAAGTAGAAACAAATATCGGCAATCTTTTTTTCTTTGTTATTCAATATTTTTAAATTGATTATTGATATATTTCGTCAGTAAATAATGTTTTCATGAATAATTGAAAACAAAACGAAGCATTCTGTACTATAAAAAAAAATTTTTTTTACATGTATATTTTCATATATTTTTCTTATTTTTGATAAGAATTAAAAAACAAAAAAGTTATAACTAAGATTAATGCATAAAGCTTTTATGGTATAATCCATTTTTTCTTTTTTTCTTTTC
The DNA here is from genome assembly GCF_000002995.4 of Brugia malayi. Classification (NCBI taxonomy): domain Eukaryota; kingdom Metazoa; phylum Nematoda; class Chromadorea; order Rhabditida; family Onchocercidae; genus Brugia; species Brugia malayi. The sequence goes on from NW_025062479.1 coordinate 11,516,750, forward strand.
GTTTCTTTTGATTGATTGAATTGATTGATTGGTTTTTTGTAAAAAAGAAAACCTATTTATTTCATAAAAAATATGCAATAATATTTGTGAAAATGAAGTAAAGAATAAATATAGCTTCTTTTTTTCCTTTTTTTGTTCTATTTCTCTCTAAAAATTCGACAATTCTGTTGTATTTTTTCAATATCCTAATATTTCTTTCTAATCATTCCAAATTTTGCTTTTCAAAAATTTCCCCAATTTCTTTCATTTCTGTTAAAAAAAAAAAAGAAAAAGAAAGAAAAAGCTATTTTCGAAGAAGCAAGCAGCCTTCACATCATAGAAAGGCATTTTTCTTTCTTCACTTTTTTTTCTTTCAAGCATAGGTTTGAACAATTTGTTTTTCTTTGTGGCGCACTTTTTTTTCTTCTGTTACTTTGATGAAATTGTTTTCATAAAAAAATTTAAGTGGGAACATTTTTTACACGGACATAACACTGCACTACTAAATATTATTTCAAAAAATTTATTAATATCTAATCAAAATTTAATCACTAATGAAAATGAAAATGATGAATAAAAAAATACGTGTGATAGGTTAAATTACTTGTAGTATTATTTCATAAGTATATGCGAAAGATATGATCTATCTGTGCAAAACTTAAATTGCTTTTTTTTTTTCAATTTTCAGTTGAAGAATATTTCATATGATTTCATGATACTGAATAAGTATGCTAAGTTTTATGGTTAAATAAACATATCGCATAATAATAATTGACAAAAAAATTCTCGATTATCGTTCATTTTTAGAAATAATCAAAAAAAAAGTATTCCCTCAAAATATCATTTGAAAAATTTTTATATTTGACCATTTGGTAAATTAACAAATCCAGTGAAGGATAAATTAGGGTTTTTGAATGCATTCAGTGTAAAATTCTTTGCTAATCAAATTTTCGTTCAGTCCAACAGAATATCGGACATTCTTGGAAGGTTAATTTTACTTACCATAATTAGTCATAGCGTAAAAGCATCTATTCCTGCTTAATTATCGGTTTAAAATGAAATAGTATGAAATCGAATTATGATCAAGCAGTACCTCACATTACACTGATTAGAATATTCATGCATTTTCGTAATGAAACATCTTTACATCTCTCATACTTACTTATTCTAATTTATCATTATCTCTACATTTTATAAGTAATAATTTATTTCAATGATATTTCTGCTGTGGCCTGCAATTTCATTTTTATTTTTTTATTTTTAATTGTTGATTTTGCATATGAAATATATGATTATCATTAAATTACTAACTGCTGTTATATATAAGCAAACAAATTATACAATTAAAAATTCATATTAGATAAAAGAGTTATTCAAATATTCCTGAAGTAAACAGTATTATCATTCCTTAATTCATTCGCCAATATTTCAATGAGTATTAATTAAATGATCTTAAGTTTATCAGATAGATATTTGGTTTTGAATAATACATTATTGTTATCAAATTATTTGGTTAATATCAACAAAACGATATCATCACAATCAGACAATTTACACTGAAGCTACATCGATTCCGATTATTCCCGATCATAAAATCTCATTTATTATGTTTCCGTTGGTCAATTTAATTCCCTGAAAATTTCACTCCATTCTCTTTCCTTTCATTTTTCTCCTCAATGTTCTTATTGATTTACTTTATGAATCAATTAATCAAATGAAGATTTAAGCCCGAAGAAATAAGTGCAACAAACATACGAATCTTATTCAGAATTACAAAACTTCCAGCAAATATTCGGTTTTTTTTTTCATTGTTTACAATGAAATAATATTGAAACCAAAGAATTTAAAAAAATAAAAATTTGCAAGCTATAAATTCAGTCATCAAATCATCCATGCAAAGTGCTAAAAGCATAAAATAGACTAATAAATTTAAATGATTAATATTTAGATAATACTATTTTAATATTGCGACATTGAAAGTGGTAGGACAGCATTAAATAAATCAAAATTGTTTTATGTAATCAATCGATAGTTTTATTATTACTATTATTCATTATCATTATTGATATCCATATACTCTTTGATTTTTTAATGATATTATCATGTATTGCATTTGCTAAAAAAAATTGCAAAAAAAAAAGAAAAAAGGAATGCTACCATAATAAATTAAAATTTTGATATTTTTTTATTTATTGAAAAATTCAGAAATTGTCTGAAACTAAATAATTAATTTATGAATTTATCACTATAATTGTTAGGCTAATTTGATATATGAAGAAAAAATTCGTTGTTTAATTATGTGATATATTTATTATATTTTGTTCCAAAAAAGAAAGAAAAAAAAAAAAAAAACTACTTAATAATTATTTGGATTCTATCAAGATTATTTCTTTTATTTATTCCACATTGATAAAACATAAAACAGTAATGAATAATGTAACGGTTCAGTGATATTTCCTATTCAATCATAGCGCAATAAATGACAGAAATCTTAGAAATTCCTTGATATATTGAAATTTTTGATAATAGAAAGCTTTGAAACAGTTTAAAAAAATAAAAACACTCACTAAGCTTTGTGGTTTTATTTGTTTGTATTGAAAAAAGGGCTGAATTTATGAAGTCTCTGTTGAAGTCAATTTATGAAGAAACAAATTAGCATAGTTTTTTTTAAAAAAAAAAATGATTGCCCATTTTTATGTATTGATATGTTCTAACTTTAATCGTAAATAGTATTATTCATTAAATACTGTTTATCAAATTGCCACCATTATATATACTTATATTTCTACTACAGTTATGTATATAATAATTTATCATTACTACTACAATTACAATAAGACTGTTTAGTTAATATTTTATAATGTAAATTTTGTATCGTAATAGCAAAATTCAAGAAGTTCAAATGAAAGTTTTAGGCAGTCCATTGTACATATCAAAAATGCTAATACTTATTGCATGAGCTAAAAAAAAATTCAATATAAAATTTCAAATTAATTTCTTAGTTCTGTTTACATATATGTCAAAAGTTTAAGTATTTTTCCCTTTCTCTTTCTGTTTTTTTTTTTGATTTGAAACTTCAAATTTGCTAATAATTTAATAATCAATAATATTTATTGCATCATCATATTTACACATTTTGCTTTCTTTACATATCAATCAATTTCCTAATAATTTAAAGCAAATTGCTGGTTGATGATGAAATATTTAATTATTTTCTTCTATTCATTTAATCTGATAAATTTTCCTGCATAAAAATTTGACGTTTATCATTTCTCAAACTAATTCTTGTCTTCAAATTTTCTTGCCTAAATTATTTCTTTAGAAACAATTTTTCTTTTTTTTCTTTGCAATATTTTAGAAAGTTAAACTTATAACCATGCTTAAATTTGAATGAGAGAAAAAAACATATATAAATATAAATTGCCATAATTTTATTAATGAAAAAAAAAACCGAAAAATATTTTGGTAATTTTGGTATAGTGAACTTTCTTAATATTTTGTTCTTTAATCGTATTAATTTTTCAGAGAAAGAATTTCATTTTTCAAAAAACTAATTCTATCATACTCTAATTCTATCATAATATTATTACTAATTAAAAAAAAATGCAAAGATTCAGTAATCCATCCCTTTCATAAATTATTCATACAGTTTTATTCCATCCCAAATAAAGTTATCACTTCCTTTAATTGTATCATATGATACTGAAATGAAAACTATTTTTACAATTTAAAAAGATATGGCTTCATAATTTATCAACCTTATCATTCATCCACTGCCATTTTCAACGGAAATAATAATGAGCAAAAAAAAAAAATGTTTCTGATATAAAAACTAATACAGCGAATACAACTTAAAAATTTTCGGGATATTTCTATATGTGTATAGTATGTACATATGTATGTGTGCGTACGTGTACGTGTATGTGTATGTATGTGCGTGTATGTTTGTACATATTTATTCATGCAAATTTTTTTCTACATTTAATTAAAATTGTTGACTTAGTTTTTATTTGTGGGAGAAAATGGTGAAGTTTGTTGGGAAAACAAACGAACAATGCAATTTTTTGATCACCGTTTTACATTTCATATAGCTATGCACTGCGAAATATTTACCGCAATAATTTTCACTATTATTTCATATTTGTAACATTGGAAAGAGTTTCACGTTTTCCTTTTTTTTTTTTTCAAATATTGCAATATATTTTTTTTTAATCCACAATTTTTACAAAAGAAGAAATCATATTTAAAAAATTGAAATGTTAGATATGTTTGGAATAAAATGAGGAAATAAACTGCAAAAAAAAGAAAATAATAATATTTTTTTTTCGTTAAATAAATTTATTTTATTAAGATTTATTCATTTTCTTTTTTGTAATTCTGCATTACTTTTTTTTATTTTCTAGATTAATTTTGACGAAATGCATAATTTACGTTATGAATGTACGAATAAATTTGAGTCCAAAATTCATTAAATATTTTCAATTATGAATATGCTAAAAGTTATCGATAATATTGCAAATGTTTGACAAATTTAATAATATATATTTAATGGAAATCATATCTAACATGTTGGATTATTTCATTTATTCGTGCTAACAATTATTAGCCTTTCCTTTTTGGTTTTTTCATTTTTACTTTCCAATTATTTTATTCCATCGCAATGTGCATTGGAGAAAATGTTTCCCACTTTCAGTTTGCTTTCATTCCTTTCTTTCTTAATTTTTTTAAACATATTTTGCAGGAAATGTATTTTTTTTTCGTGAATTACTTAATTTATTGTTTTTGTTGTTGTTTCAATATTTACTTAATTATACACTGTAATTAATTTACTTACTTAATATAAGTCTTCGTTACATTATGCAAATATTGAAAATAAATTGTTGTATTTCGAAGGAGCACCTGTCGTATTTTCATTTATTCATTTAAAATAGTTCAAATTTAATAAACAAAGAGGACAGGAAAGAAGGAAAGTTTTAGTTATTCTGTTAATTTTTACATTTAAATTTAAATGTATTAGTATTATTCTAATAAGCAGGGGCAATTTTAATACTACTAATACTAGTATCACCTGTCTTTGTTTATGATTACAGCATATGTATATTTGCATAGCAAATAAATATAGAATAAGAATTTTTATTTGTATTATCAACAGTTGAAAAGAATTTTAAAACTTTTTAGTCAATTTTTTTCTATTTATTTAGTAGCATTACAAAGAAATTTGTTATTTTTACATTACATCACTTTTCTTTTTTCCAGTCATATTATTAAACTTCTCATTTCAGAAATATTAAAATTTGTTGATTAATTAAATTTTTTATTTTTTATTTCATGCAAAAGAAAACCTTTTTTTACAAGAAATTTATATCATACGCGGATGAGTGTGAATGTTTGGTATAATAAACTATTGATAATATTATTGATAAAGGGTTCAATAAAAACAAAAACTAATTTAGTGCAACACTTTTTGGTATATTTCAATTCTCAATTGTAAATCCCCGTGGGTAAAAAGAATTATGTTGTTGTTATTTAGGATTAGGATTAACAGATTCAAGAAAAATGGCTCATTCTGAGAATTACTGAACTTTGTCATCCCTTTTTATTTTAAATATGTTCTCACTTAAAAGAAGTGAAAATCCCAACCGGATGATTTTTAATGAATATTTGAATCAATGAATCATAAATCCATAAATTCGTTTCATTATAAATGGATGCACAGATAAGACTAACAAGCTTTGAAGCTTTTCAGATAATAAGCATAGCGGAAATCTGGTGATCGTTCAATTTTTTTAAATTTTGCACTTTTCTGAAACTGATTTTAAAATGGTTCTGGCAATAAATTTCTAGCAATTTATTTAATTTATATGTTATCCATATATTAAATTTGCGCAATATTTTAACACAAATTTTTTCTTCTCTTCAAATTTTAATTGAAAATGAATTTTTAATTTCGTCTATTTTTTTCTCATAAAATTTAACCTTTACTTTTCTGTTATCCATATTTGTTATTCGTTATATGATCTTATATGTATGCACTGGAATTGATTAATTGTAGATAACATTTTTTAATTAATTAGTAGTTCAGTTATTGATTATATCACGTCAAAATTAGAATTATATACAAATTGTTTTTTTTGTTTCCATAATATTTTATTATTTATTCAATATTTTTACAACAAATTTCTTCAACTTTTGTTATATTCAGTGGCAATAATTTATTAGTAATTATAATAAATTAATAACAAATTAGCAATTCTAATCAGTTACATTTTACGATTGTTAATTTCTTAGAACAAACTATTTCTGCCATACAGTAATTTTTATAAAAGTTAAAAACTTGTCAATATTTTCAATATTAACTAAAATGCTGCGCCTACCTACTTTCTGCAAGAGTTCTAACAATGTTACTTATCATGTCAGTTAATGATAACGTCTAATTAACAAAGAAAGTTTTGATTAGTGACTAAAAATTACAATCTAATTAGAAAGCGACTATTAATCTTTGCTGTATTTTTTATGTTCACTTTATGTTTCTTTTCGTTTTTTTTTTTTTTTTTTTTTTCTTTTCTCATTATTTAAAATTAATTTTTGCTTTTTATCATGCTTTCATATTCTTTAAAATCATTTTAGTGAAATGTACATATTTACTTTTTTTCATACCATCGTTATTTTAACTTAGCAAATAAATCACATGGAACAGTTATCAGCTCAAATTTCAATTTCAGAAACTGATAATGTAATTCGTATTCAATATATGACATATGATCATATCAGTAATTATCAGTCCATTCTGTGTAGCAATAAGGAAGCATTTTATGATTTATCCCTGATGAATGATTTCATTTTTATTGAAATCATTATATTTCATGATTGCTTTGCTCATTTAAATCAAATCTAAAATGATAAGAATAATTGGTAAAATTGAAATGAATAATAATTAGAAGACTTAAAATTGAATTAAGATTAAATTGTACAATGTAAATAACTGCACGTGTGTATACGTTTATTCGTTTCTTTCGATGTTCTAATTATCATTTTTCTAGTAAGAAGAGAGATAGAAAGATAGAGAGAGAGAGAAAGAAAGAAAGAGAAGGGAAAAGCGAAAGAGTGAAAATAAATAAAAGAATCTGAATCATTTCTATTCATCTGTACATGAAACAAGTCTAATATTATTGACTGGCTTTTAAATATTGTTCTCTCAGAAAAATGGTATGCTTTCTTCTCTCTCTCTGTCTCTCTTTCTTTCTTCCCTTTTCTCCCTTTCTTCTTTTTTCTTTCCCCGTATGGATTAGATTAAGCAAAAATTAACTCATCAATAGAAAAACGAAAGTTATATTCCTAAAATATTAAAAAAAGAAATTAAGGATTGGCAAAATGTGAAAAATGGACAAAAAAGATTTGTGAAATTAAAATTAAAAGAAAATGTTCCCAAAAATACTTTTAAATTTAGACTTGAGTTAAAATTTGAAAAGAAATTTTAAATGAATAAATTATTTATTGAAACAAATAAACAGTGCTGATGCATTAAATACTAAAAAAAAGTGGTGGAAAAAGCTAAAACATTAATGAATTTATATAAAAAGAATGAATTTGAATGAAATATTTTAGATGAATGAAATTGGATTGATACTATTTGCTTCATTCTCTTTTAATTTCAATGAGAAATCCCTTGGAGAATAGTCTGCTCATTTTAGTTTTAGATGATATTTCACTAGATAACATACCTTAAGTATATCATTTCAGGAGCATTTTCTCTTTTTTCATTATAATTTTTGAAAGGATTTTCAGGAATATTTTCTACTTCATTGGTAATAATTCCTGACGATATTCTTTCCCTAAAGTATCCAAATTATGGTCAAGGAAATTGCAGTAATCTTAAAATTCATTATAATATATTTCTTTTCCTCTCCAACCCTATATTAGCAATTTTTATTGTAATTATTGTTATTGTTCTTATATAATTTTCTGATTACATTCAATTTTTATTTTTGAATTTTTAAAAATTTCAAATTATTTGTTGAAGTTTTCAATTAAGAATAAAAAGATTTAAGCAGTGAACTTTTGAGAAATTTTTATTTCATGATAAGCTTCCAATAAATTTTTCCTTATTTAATACTTATTTAATGATAAACTCTGGATACTTATTTAATGATAAGCTGTTGTCTTTCAACTGAATCTCAGAAATTTGGCAAAGCATATCAGTTATCAGTTTCAGTTTTCTCATCCTTTCTGCCGTATTCCGGAATTTTTGCAGTTTCGTGAACAACCATAATTTTCCTATCTTTTCTTCTATATTTCGAACATTATAGGAAATATTTACAGTTACAGTGTTACTAATTGCATTTTCATTCATACTAAATTTGCCTGGTTTTCATGCATATTTTTTTTGTCATTTCCTTTTTTCTCCTCCATTGATTTGATTTAATTTTGAAATGACTTGTAATGCATATAAATTCTTCAGCCTCAAATTTCAAGAGATATTTGAATTCAAAATTTATTTGCTTATTGGAATTTTTGGCTACCGTTTATGAGTTACGGATGAAATATTATATTCATTTCATTTGCTATTTTTTTTTCCTTATCCTTTAAGTTTATATCAATTGCAATTGCTAATTAGAAAATTTCGTATAAAAAATGATGAGATTTAATTCATAGCGGAAAATGAAAAGGAACTGGCAAAGAAATCATTCAAGATGACAACAAGTCCTGATTATGTCTTCTCACAAGGCACCATATAGATTCAATTTTTGATAGAAATCATTGACATTAATAAAAATTTCATAATTGATTAATACTAAAACACAACAGTTTCTTTTTTTTTTTAAGACAAACAGACATATGATTGTTTGAAATTTTTTGTAGCAAACATTTCTAAAAGTTCACCAAAAATAAGAAAAAAATAATCTCTAAAATCATTTAAAATCTCTCAGCATTTCAACAAAGTTTCCTTCCTTTTTTAAATCAATTTACAAATAAAATAAAAAAAAAAATAAAAAAAAAAAAAGCGGAAAAGGAAAAAGGAATTAGCAATGGAAAATCATTCATTCAACCACTTTTTTTTTTTTAAAAAAAAAGTATTCCTTCTACACTGTTCTAAGATGGAAAATTTGTTTGAAAACAGAATTTTCGTCAATCTTCCGAAATCTCATTCAATTCATTCAGCATCCTCTTTCTTCATCTTTTTCATTTCTCCTTACCTTTCTTTTTCATGCTAACAGTTAGATCAGTTAATTTAAAACATTTCCTTTGTATTTATTTATTCAAAAAATAAGATGATTTACATTCACTTAGCTTTTTGTTTTTCTTCTTATCTTCCCGCTTTTCCTGATCATTCCGTATTCTTTTTTTTTCATTTCCATCTTTTTTTTTTTCTTTATTTTTTTCTTTTGCATAAATGATTGCAGGCTTTAATTCTTTTTTTTTTTTTTTTTCAATGAGAAAAAGGAAAAAATGAAAAATTGGAGCTTTTTTTTTCGACTATAATTAAGAACTAGTAGCCATTATTGATTTTTTTAAAAAAAAACTTTTCATCCGTAATGCACGATGATAATTGCTATGTTAAATGAGAATTAAGAAGCTTAAACAATGAAAAAAAAAGAATTTATTTCTGTGGTTTTTTAAAGCAAAACCCAAAGAAGCATTAGTAATATGCTAGTTGGTTTATGTTAAGTGACTCAAATCATTCATAATTTTGATGTCAAGATAGAATGATATTATCATTAACATTATTATGAATCATTTTCAAAATATTCATGTAATGGTATTTGATTAAGGATACTGTTGACATATTTGTTGAATTTAAAATATCAAGTATTCAGGATTTTATCAAGCTGACAAAATTTTTTGATCTGACTTTGCTCAAAAAAAAAAAAAAACAATATTAGAATGATGCTGCTACATGCATTTTATAAAATAATAATTTGATTGTAAGAAAACAAGGAAGTTTAATAGAATAAGATTCAAAAAAAAAAAAAAAATGAAATAATAAAAGTTAAATCGATTAAGTCAAATTAAATTAATTAAATTGAAATAAATGAACAAATTAAATTGGGAAATCAAATTTTCTGTTACAGTTACAAATGATTTTATGAAATAAACAAAGAAAAAATCTAAATGGCTTTTTCTTCTTTACAATAATTGAACAATTCATAGAAATATTAAAAATACTAGTAGTTTTTATAAATATATTGCAAACATTTTACATTATAAAAATTTTGCATACTTCAACAACAATCCTTAATCATCATTCGTTGACATTAAAATTTCAAAATTCCTCTCCATTATTCAAGTTGTTATTTATCAATTTATGCTAATAAATTGACTTGCTTTAATTAGCTGATTAATTAATTAATGAGCAATCAATTAGTCAAAGGACAAGCACAACACTACATAGTATAGTAAAAGCAAAAATTCATTGTATTTCATCATACATATCACATATAATTTTGGAATGAAAAAGTATTTTTACGTATCCGTATTATTTTAATTTCTAGTTCATGCACATCCTATTCCATTCTATTTCATTTTTTAGTTTCAGTTCAAGTTTTTAAAACAATCGATTTCATTCTATTCTGTTCTATTTTTAATTTCAGTTTTAATACATTTTTGAAATATTAATTCTAATCAATTTCTTTATGTCATATTATTCTACTATATTCCTATTCTATTCTGTTCTATTCTTGCTCAAATTCATTCATTCTTCATCGAACTGAATAATACGCTAGAATCAAATTGATTTTATTTTTGATAGATTTGCTCAGAAATTTGTTATGATTCAACAGTTTTGCTAACAGAAAGAGAGAGGAGATTTATTGATATGAAATCTGAATTTCTTTAATAGATACAATCCTATCTTCTACTTTTGTAGCTTGTAGTTGTATTTTTTGAAAACCGAAATTTTTTTCAATTTTTAAATTTAAAACTCTCAGAATATTAGCGTAATTGATACAAAACAATACTTCAAATATAATTGCACATTAATTTTTTGAAATCGATCAAGAAACTGATCTATTTAAGTTGGTCAACTTTTTCCGGTCAACATTTATACCACTTTCTTTTTTTTTTCTTCTCAGCCTAATTATAGCTATCAAGATATTTTATGTTGTACTTCAATATTACTCAGCTATTTTCATCTTTTCATATCAATTGTTTGTCCAAATTTCATTGCCATTCTGAATAGGAAGTTAATAAAGATGAAAAAAAAAAAAAGACTGCTTGAAATTAATATGACTAGCTAAATTGATATGAGCCACTCCATTTAGTTCATAAAGAAAAAAAAAGATTGATATTCAAATTTTATACCTTACAGATTCATGAACAGATAACATTTGAAGCTTTCTGACCAATAAATTCCATTTGTCATCCAAATTTGAAACTCCACCTGAAACAAACAATTTTGTTCACTATTTCGATCTCATATAATGCAGCCTGTTAAATCATGCCCATACGTGATGCACGTGATGCTTGGGATGTAAAGTGTTACACGCTACTGATGTTTGTTTATTTTTTTCTTCTTTATTTACATTTATTTTAAAGAAGAAAAGTATTGAATTACTGGATTACTTATCAGTTATTAATATGTTTACTATTTCAATATATATGTCTGCAGGTTATACCTCGAATAAAAGCAAAATAATGATGAATATTGATGTACCCAACATAGCACTATTTTTGGTATGTTTATCAGAAAATAGAATCATAGTGTATGAATTTAAATATTTAGCAATCAAAAAAATGTCTGGTTTTAATAGATATTGCTGTACTGTTTATTACATATCCGGAAAAAGTTACTGTTCCAGTATATCACATATATGATAGTATTCAATTGCTAAGCAAAATTAAGCATCAAATCATTAGAATATTGATAATATTTATTATTTTGATTGTATCAAGTTTGTTTTGTTGTGCTGAGAAAAATGTAAATAAGCAAATAAACAAATTTCAGTATAATTTATTCACTATTCCATTTGATTATAAATGGCGGTTCATAAATATAATTGAATAAAATAACCTTTTAGATTTTCTTAGCTTCCATTTATTTCAGATACTAATTTTACCTTTTTAAAATTTCAAAACTAATACAAATTTCTAAGTACATAATCAATTTCCGAATCTATGTCGGAATATTATATACTACCAAATAACGAAATATTTGAAATAATTCATCTTTCAACATTTAATTTCTTGACTAACTCAATATCTGTTCAATCCGGTAGAATTATAAAATAAAAACATCTTTTCAATACATTCCTAGTACTGTTCATTCCTCCTTCACTGTGCTGGCTATTCATTATGATATATGCCTCCTGTATAATGTTAAATGATTATGATAGGTTCTCTCTTTTTTTCATGTCCGTTCACATGACGCTGTAATCCAAAATGTGCTCTTTGTCCAGTCATTTAGCTTCTAGCTAACGATTAAATTAAAATACCCATTGTTATTAGGCTTTTCATATCTCTGTCGTTTTTTCTTACCCCATTTATTTCCCAACGAATAAAATTTTTCACTACAGAGTATTTGATATAATAATAATAATAATAGTAATAATAATAATAATAATAATAATAATAATAATAATAATAATAATAATAATAATAATAATAATAATAATAACAAATAAATAATAAATAGTAAATGTAATAATAATTATTACATTAATAATATTTATTATCGTCCTTTGCCAAGTTATTGATAATGTTAATCGCTGTCAAGTTTTTGTCTTCGTTTCTTGTTTTACTTTTTCTTCATTAATTTTTGAAGATTTTAGATTATTTAATAGGATTTTCGTTAATGTTTTAAGAAAATAAAATATTTTCTTATTCCGTTTTTTTCTGTTGGTATTTCACTTATTTCTATAAAGGAAAGTAGAGTGAGAGGAAGAGAGAGAGAGAGAGAGAGAGAGAGAGAGATAAAAAAAAAGGAAAGGAATTACATACCCGTATTTACCCTTTTTTTTGGTGATCGTCATAAATTCGCTAAAAAGTTTTTCATTCTGATGCTGTGAAAATAGTTCATGTAATATAGGATGTCGAGATTTAAAATGGAACTGGAGATGAGATGACATTAATAAAATCAATCTAATTACTGAAATGAAATTGGAGGCGATTAGATTTCATTTCAAATTTCATAATCTGATTTTTTCACATCAAATACGGCATACGGAACCATCTAAATATTAGCATATGTTTCATGATTTTGAAGATTTAATAAGATTTTTTTTAATGTAACAATTGCAGATAATTTCAAGCAGATTTCAAGTTTATTTAACTGAAATAGTTGTCGTTTTTTTTTTACAAGCATTGAAATTCCATTATTTGGAAGTATATGCATAAAATTCATTCTGTGAAGTTTAAATGATTATGTATCAGAAAATCGAATGAAAATCCCGAAATAAAGTAGTATTTCGTCCTTGTAAATGATAATATGCATAGGGAGTGAATGAATGCAAACTTCAAAAAAAAAAAGAACTCTATTTACTTACTGCATCTTTTTTTTCAATGTTTATATTCTTAAGTTTTAATGTAGACATTTTTCTTTTCCATCATCTTTTCTTTTTCTCGGTAATTTACCAATGCAATTCTTTTGAAGCTAACTACAAGTTAGCTTGTTTGCTTTTTCTTCAAATATAACTTAATCTTATTTGATTAAAGTAGTTTGCTTTAGTTTTTTTATGTTAACTCTAAATAAAATATTTCTAAGTTTTTAGGGCAATGATAAGGTTAGGTATACATGATAAATAACAATTTTATCATTTAAAAATTTTTAAAATAAATCGAAAGATTTTCAAAAGACTTTACAAATAATAAATGGTAGGGAGTAAATAAAGGATGATGAGTGTGAGGGAAAAAGTACCAGTGACATTTGGTATCATATGGAAATGTTACGGTTATTTTTGATGAGGGAATCGGATGTGGTAGATGCTTCTTTCCACTTCTTTTTTTTTTTTTTTTTCTTTATGAATAATTAACTAGCAGTAACACACAATAAGTAAAGAATAAAAGTATGAGATGGAAGATTTTTTTCCCTCTAAATTTAGTATTTATTTTGTGAACATTTATTGCATTGCTTAATATGATTCCGAATAATTCGAAATGTTATCAGATTCTGGATTTACTGAGTTATATTTCATTGTTGCAGATGTATCCAGAATGGAAATATGAACATATATTGCTATAGATGAAACAAGTTCCTTCCTTTGTTGTCCTTTTTCCATCGTCGTCATTTCAATCATTTCTCATATTTGGACAACAAATGCTATCATCTCGAAATTATTACCAACTTTTAAATGATAATCAAGATTATTCAAGATAGCCACTCCCACTTCATTTAAATCCATCCAGTTTTCATTGATGATATGAATTTATCTAATGACTTATCTTTGATAAAAATAGGTCAATATTGGTTATATTAATGACTGAAAGAGTATCAGGGGAATTTTTTTTTTTTTAAAAATTTCAGACATCAGATTTTGTTTTCATTTAATAATAGATTATTATCGAATTTGATGATTCTTTATTGATAGTTACCAAAAAGTAATTTGTGGTTATTTTGCAGTGAAAATTAATTGCACATTTCAGGATTAATACTAAACTTGAAATTAACATGCAATGGATAAAAGAGTAACGGGAAATGTTGCTCATTTCATTATGTTTGAATATGGTGTTCAGATAATATTCAAGCTTAGTAATTCAAAATAATCATAATCACATGACAATTATCTTTACTTTTATCTATATGATAGGAGTGATAAGTGCTATCATAACAACATAATTTGTTACTTATGCATACATGTTTGCATTATGGAAATGAATGTAGCATTTGTAGTAATACTCAAAATTGAAAGAATATCAAAATGATTTTCGATATTTTAGCTAGACATTAATTATTTGTATAACTCATCATGAATACGTTTAATCGGTAAGTAAATTAGTAATGCGAAACTTTAATTCATTATCTTATCATTCAATAATAACATTATGAAATAATTGTAATAGATTGTGATTACAAAATACATTATGAAATGTGAAATTAAATTTAAATTTAATTTTATAAATGAAATATGTATGAGAGAGATTAATTAAGGAGAAAAAAGAGAGAATAAGAAAAGGATAGAGCAGAAGAGAAAAAAAAAACGAGGAAAATTAAAAAGAATTAGACGCATATTAAAAAAAAAGTTTTGAATGAAATAAATAAGAAATTGTTTCAAAGCAAAATTCCAGTTCAAATTGATGCATTGATGTGAAGAAAGAAGGAAAGTGTTCTGATCGTGAAGTATATAAGGAAAAAGAGCTAAAGAAGTTGAAAAGAGTTGTGAAAGAGGATAAGATTGACCCAGTGAAGGTTAAAAAGGGGAAAATGAGGGGACAATTGCACCGTGAACATGCGCGGAACATCGTTAACAATTGATGACGCATGCCAGATGTTACAAATACATCAAATGGCTTGCTTGACAGGGGAAGCTTTAAGCTTGTCTCTTAACATCTTCCATTCATCACTCGAAATTATTTACCACCTCGAAATTATTTTCTTTAATAAATTTCTTTTTTTTTTCTCCTCTCTCTCCCTCTCTCATATATGTATATATATACTTAATACTATCATTAACAAAAATTGGTTAGTTTATGATAACGAATTAAGTTATTATTATCAATAATATTTGACTTATCAAGTGAAAAAAGAGAGACATTTTTCATTTATAATGTAAATTTTGTAGTTAGTATAGCAAATGAAAAAGAATGGAGGGAGAAGCGCTGTATTTTAATTAAAATAACATTAAGGGTAAATGTATTTTGTTGATGCAATAATCGTATATTTTGTTGTTATTATTATAAACTGTTATTGTGATAATTCTTTTATGCATATGTCTTATTTTCTAAAATTAGGGTGTTTGAAATATGACTGAAACTTCCGGATGTGTATATTATATATGTAATAAACTTTAAAAACTAGAAGTCATTCATTCTTTATGCTTTATGCTTCCAGAAATATGTACATATTATTAGTTCTGAATGTAAACATTGAAACATGAAATGGATTTGATAATCAATTTAAGGAATTGTAATGTTTGAATATTTCGATAATATAGGCTGAAAAGATGAAATTGATTAATTATTTGAAGATAAAGGAGTAAAGTATTTTAGTAATCATAAAGCAAAACGAATATGTATGCTAAATTTAAAGGCTACTACATAATAGATAAATGAATGATATCGTATCTGATATACAAAATATATTGTTTCTCATGTTGTAAATTCAGCAAATGAATGCATTAATGAATTTTACATAAGAAAGAAAGAATCAACCAGATGAATTAATTAACTAAAGCGAACATTAAAGCAAAAAAAGAGGAAAAACATTGTCTGCTTCTTTTTTTTAAAATTATTCTCTTCAAAATGATTGTCTAGACGTTTTCACATCACTAATTCTAAAATTATTACTCAATTTTTTGAAATTTTCTTTTTTTCTTTCTTTCTTTTTATTCCCTTAATGCAGAAATAGGAAGAAGAGATTTTTTTTTCCTTTATTAAAAAAGTATTTCTTTATATTTAATTTAATTAATTTGTAATTTTTGACAAAAATAAGATGAAATATTTGTTTAATTTTCATTGATATATTGTCTGTTCATCCGAGAGGTAAAAAGATTTAATAATATGTCAAATCGATGAATTGTTTGCTGACATTTGTACAGCCTCGACAGATACTACTGCTGTTACAGGTAGACAGGTGATATATGTGTGCTACTACAATACTATTATCTTCAAAAAATACTCCTATTATTACAATTACTACCTTTACCATTATTACTACTATTGTTTGTCCTTTGAATTGAATCTATTTGTTTCTGACATGGTAATTTAGTCTAATAATATATTCTTTTTCTTTATTTTTTTTCCTTTTTTGAATTAGGAATTATCGGTTATTTCCTATAAATCTATTCCTAGTAATCAAGATTATCATGTAAATATTACAATAAACAAGAAATACTTTTTTTTTTGTTTATTAATTTTAGCATATTATTGCAAAAATTCATTCAAATAATTAATCATATTTCTCTTAGAATATATTTACTTTTTTTTTATTTTTTGTTTTGTTTTTTAATTTTCAATGAATATTTTTTTAAATTCTCTTACGAAAAATTTATAATTTTAATGTATTATTTGTTCACTCTTTTTTTTAATAATCCTTTCATTCTTTTTCCCTATATACATTTTGAGAACGAATTGATGTCATTTTAGATGTACAGTATGCTTCACCAAGTTAGCTAAAATAAAGCATTAGAAGTATATCACAATTTTGATTGCTAACTTCAGCTAATCAAATAAAAGCATTTTTGAGATATACATTTTATAGTTTGTTTGAGTTATTCAGAAATGAGATAAAAGATAGAAGATGGGGAGACAAAAGGATAACACGGCCTCTCGTGCAACAAGCGGGAAGGTACACGGGAAAGAAGCGGGGGAAGAAGAAAAAGGCAAACGAAAGGATAAAATGTTGATGGCTTTGACAATCGAAATAGAGTCATTTGTGTATACATTTCCTATTAGCATTTTACAATCGTATCAGACTTCTTCATATTCCATTTTATACAAAATTAATTGCAACCTCTTTCTTTTTTAAACTGCATACCAGATTAACAAGATCAGTACTGTAAATAATTGATGTTAATCAACGATATCTTTAATAAACGTAAAATTATCTTTATAATTTTATAATTAGTAACAATCTAATTCAGTAAAGTTTAAATCTTCTAATAGTATGCTTAATGATTTAACATTTTATATATTTAATTAACAATCAATTAATTATATGATAGTTACACATAATGGGCATATTTGAAAATTTTTAAAAGCATTTACTTTTACATAAAATGTTGATGGACATAGCACTTTAATACCTAATTAAGTAAGCACAGTTATATGTATTCGGCCAAAAATGCTTCAGTTTTATCAAATTATTCTTAGTATTAATATTGTTAAAAATAAAACTAAAACAATTTTAGCCAGTTTTATTTTTAAAAAGCTTTCAATACAATTTTAAAGTATTATTGAAAATGAACGTAGAATTTAGTTTTTTTTTTTTCTAAAATAATTTATGCATTTAAAAAAACTTTAAATATTATCTAAATTGTAAATCACAACAAACGTTATCATTTATAAGTTTTACAGCAAATGACGCATGGCTTGATTATTCTGTTTATTGTTAAGGAAAGGCTTGTTGATTCATCAAACGTAATTGATTTCCGGTCCCTCTTCTATTCACCATTGATTCACAGTTTGAGCAAGCGTTCTTCCATTCCTTTTCTTTATTTTTTTTTAATCCGTCTTTTTCTCTTTTTCTTCTTGTCTCGTTCTCGTACATTTATCATTTACTGAAGCGTATTAATAAAATTGAATTTAGTTTTATTTTTTTAAATCAAAACAAAAATATATATTATTATATTTTCATTCTGATAAAATGAAAAAAGCGCAATAAGGGAAAATTTGGATAAATTAATTTCTATTTTGCAGATTTTTGCTTTCTTTTTTACTGGTTAAATTTGTGAATTTCATTAAATTTCGATGTGTAAGTTTCACTTATCAATGATGATATAGCTGAAATCTGATAGTTGTATAGGGAACCTATGAAATAAATACAACATTCCAGCAAGCAATCTGATATTGTCTATATAGTATCATTGTTTTAAATGTCAAATAAGTATGTTTTTTAGAAAAAAAAATTCCCTTTTATCAAAGAATTAATCAAATTTGAGGAAAGGATAGTTGAGAAATAGTTGAATGAGGGCAAAAAAGGTTATAAATCGGAATGGACAAACAGTAATTCCAAATAGGTTACGAAGAGAATTATTATATTTTCATTCTGATAAAAACTCTTATTATTTCTTGCGATCATTATCATGATCAGTATTACCATCGTTTTCATCATTGTCAGTGTCATCATTATCTTCATTTTAGTTCATTTTCACAAAGCTTTTCACTTTTTACGGGAATGACGAAGATGAAAGAATGAAGAAGAAAGGTAAGGAAAGAAGAAGAGAAGGAACAAAAGCGATAATAAACAAAAAGGTGAGGAAGAGAATAAATGGAATAATGGATGAATTATAGTAGTAATAATAAGATAATAAATCATTTTAATAAATTATTACTTTGATGTTTAACGGTTTCCTTCATTATTTCATCACATTGCTCCTATTTTCAATTTATATTATCAAATGCTTCATTTGAAGTTAATCCAATTTGTTCATATTTTATAAGAACGAGAAAAAAAAAATTAGTTGGAAATATTTACTTTATCATATCAATAATGATTAATTAGTGACATAAAACTGATGATGAAATAATAAACAAATGATACAAATGGTATATTAGTACCGTTGTAAATAAATATGTATCGCGGAATTTCAAATTTTACTTGACGTATCATTGTAACCAATATAAAGATAATTTGACTAATATACCTGATTAATTAAAAAACTAAAAATTTTGATTTCGTTCAACAAATTAAAAAATTAAAAAATGGATCAACATTTTATTTGTAAATGTTATTTTATTTATGGTAAAAAAAGAAAGTTAAGATAAGATTGAATACATTTATTTCCTCAAGAATTTTACTATTTCCTTCTTTTTAATAGAATGTTATATATTTTTATTAATAGATATATCATGTAATAATTAGATATAAGATTATCATGAAAAAAAATTTTTTTTTCTTTTTGCATCTAAAATGAAAGAGTAAAAATCAAAATCATAAAAAGGTTTCCCTTAATGGTACTAATTGAAGCCATAATTGGAAACTAATAAAGACATACATCTGTTCTAGTCAAAATTGCTCTTTATATTAGATGTATTTTTATGTAATCTTTTCATCCTTCTATCTATATTGTATTGGTAGTAATTTATGGATGTCCTGAAAATTAAATTGATCAAATTCCATTTTAAACATGAAATTTATCATTAAGAGTTGAAATAAAAACGAAAAAATGTCGTCAAACTGTTTCGCTTAACTTCAGTGTTTTCCTTCTTTTTTATCTCTTTCTCTCTGTCTCTTTTTCCCCCTCTCCCTCTGTCTCCATCTTCTCGCAATGATATTATTTTCGATCTTTGAAAGAATTGCAAATTCTCCAAATTAGTTCAATATGATAAATGATTTTTACAGAAAAAAAAGTTGATTGCCATAAAAAAAGGAAATCATTACAAATTTTTTAAAAATCGATTTGTTTATTTTACTAAGCTTTTATACAATAATTTCAAAGCTTTCAAATTCTAAAAAGTTATTTGTTTTCCAATTTAAAAATTCAAAATAGAAAAAGAAATAGATGATTTGATTGATATTTAAATTTTCTGGAAGTTTAAATTACCGGCTTCCTCATCAAACTATTTCTTTGTTCAACTTCAAATTGCTTAATCAGATTTTAAATTTATATTTCGTTTCCCTCATTTTCTTTTCATCCGATCATGAAGATATCTGTGAAGCGATTGGAAAATAAAAATAAAAAAAATGGGAATTTTTCATTGAATTAAATATATTGTGGATAGGAGAATAATCTTTACAATTTAAATGATTCATTATTGATTTGAAAAGTGAAATTTATTAGGGCAGAATTACAATTATTGCATTGTTTGGAATGATTCAATGTATTTTCAACTTCACTGCTTTTAAATGATTTCAAAAATCTATTCCTCTTCTTTTTTTTTCATATAACCAATTACCTGAAAATTTTTTAAATTTTGCATGGTCAGTTGATTAATTATCTGAAAAAATTTTCAAATTTAATCATTTCTTCTTTTTTTTGCTCCCCAATTCGAAAATACCCATTTTTCACTATTTTTAATCATCATTCTTATCGCGCTTTTTTTTTACTGAAATCTTTTGACATTCATTTATGCTTTGTCTCCTCACAGCAATTACATTTATTTGATTTCTATTAGATTTAAATTTCTGTTAATTCTTTTTTTGATTTTTATTAATTAATTGATTGATTGATTGATTAATGTAATTCGGTATTGATAACCTAATAAATTGAGGTCACATTTCAATGGACATTTTGATATATTTCATTTTTTTTTTTTAATTTAATGAATTCATTATTGAAAGGTTTAAGTAGATTGAGAATTGTGAAATAGAAATAATATGATAATATTTAAGTAAAATTTGGATGATAGTCTCTTTTTTTCTCTCTCTCTCTCACACAAATTATATATGCTTCGCGATTTTTAGATCACTGAATTCATAATTCCCAGTGGATTTAAAACTTATAAAAGAATAACTACTGAATGAGCCTTGAAAGGAGAAATAAAACAGCCATGCAAATTCTTAATGTTGAATAAAATTTAAAGACATCTTTTCATGTATTTCTTTTCTTTTTTATTCGTTTCGAAAAAAATGAGAATGATTTAAAAAGCGATTATAAAACAATTCCTTGGGATAATAAGGGATCTCAACTAACAGTTCACGCTGATACATATGCATAAAGATGAGAAAGGATTACTATAACGACGAAAGTATCAATAGGCCTTAAAGACCTTGCAGTGAATTGAAGGATGCCTCAAGTCTACCTCAATCTATCCCATTCACTTTTTGTTTCCATTTTTTTTTAATCTTATTTTTGGATCATTATCATTCATTTATTTCACTTTCAACAATTCCAACCTTTGGATTGTAATATATTCGTGCAAACAAATACTGATTTATACTTGAAGTAGATAGACAGAGATGACTAAATTTAATATCTGAATGAATTGAATTCATTAATAGATTTCTCTTCAATTTCCGCTAATTTTAAAAAGAACGATGAAATGGATTTAGAGAAGAAATCGGGAAAGCGGAGAATAAATGTCACACGCTTTATTCAATTCATAAATGACTTTCATACTTTCAATTTTCCACTGAATTCTTTCTAAATTTAATTCTATTAAATTTAATTTATTACATTTTCATTTGTTATTCACTTTTTTTTGTTTTATTCCAACATTTCATACAATATTAATAATTTCTCATATACTGTTACTATTTATTATTAACTATTTATTATCAATTATTATTGCTGATGTCATTGGAAAATAATTTAAATTTGTTAAAATATCCTAAATGAAATTTATAATTCATTTGAGATTTTTTTTTTTTTGTTTTCTACACTATGTTGATTTTACGATTTTACGATATGGAAAAATTATCTTCACGCTCTTTCTTTCTTCCTAATTTTGAAAAACCAACTGTACGTTTAACCATAAGCAAAGATCGACAATTGCTAGCTGACAATTAGATAAACAGAAAGGTTTCATGATAATCTTTTTCTTCTTTCCTCTAACTTCATTCAATTTTAGATCAATACATTTTTCTTCATCTGTTAATTCTTGTTTAATCGAAAGTCCTTTGATAAAAATTCGACCGGTGAATGTTAATGTTAGAAGTGTGATATATGAATTTTACTAGCTACCATTTCACTTGCAAGTTTTTGTGAAACTTATTGCAATCCTTATTTCGTCACTTCCTGATCTATCACTCATTTCACCGAATCACTAGAACTGAACCCGACCCGACCCGATTCGACTTAACGCCCTACCTCCCGATTACCCCTCCCATTTGCCGAATTACTTATCATTCGCAAACTCACCTTTGTCTTTTCCATTTGTGACTTTTGTGCTCCGTGTACCAGCCGATTCGACAATAGTCCTTTTTCAACCTGCATTCTAATGCAACCTGTTCATTCCGTCATCTTTTTTTAAAAATTCCTTAACTTTTTTCTTTTTTTTTTTCTTACTTTTAATATCTTAACCTCTTTTTTGCTTTTGTTCGCATGGAAAATTTTCCATTCCAATAACATTTCATTTTCATTACGACATTTTTCCATCAATACATTCGTTCATTTTCTCCATTTTCTATCTTTCAGCTTACATTAAAGTTTGAATTAATTAAAGGAAACAATTCATGGAAAAAAAGATGAAAATTAAGAAGCTAAACAATACATAAATCTTAATCCTTTATTAAGCACAATTCACTACATTATTAATCTTATAAGTTAATCATCCGAAATTTCCTCCTCACAAATTTATCAAATTTAAATAATATCCATTGATATTGTTATCAAAAACAATTGTATTTTGCGTGTTTCATAAATTCCAATCAATTACTTATCACAATTTATTCTAACATTTTACTGAAGCGTTCATATCTTTTATTTTAATTTATCGTTTTCTAGGAAGATCTAAATATCAAAAGTTAACAATTATTATGTTTTTACCATTACTATTATTATTTCTTTTTTCTTATTAATTACTAATTTTCATTCTTATTATTATTATTATTATTATTGTTACTATATTATTGTTATTGCTATACTAATGCCATTATTAATACTGGAATAGAAAAATAGTGATCAAGAAACGGAAAAAGGATGCATTGTTCGAAAAGATATGTGACACGAACAATGATCAACACTTATAAGATTTATGGCTCTTGACCTATCAAGAAGGGTATCGTTATCATTCATTGATTTTGGGCGGAATTGTTTGTTTTGAAAATACTAAACATCCTATTTCACCATTATCCCCTCTTCATCATCAATTCAATATACAGTTTTGACAGTATCCTTTATTGGCCTTTAAATAATGAATCATTTTAAGTTTGTTATTGTTATAGTTTTTTTAATTTTACTTATTTGTTTTCTTGTTATAATTTGTGTTTACAGTTAATTATTATAAATTAATATGAATAAGGAAACAAATTTCACAATATCATTAATATTATTTTTTTATATTTTTCTTCGATCACTTAAAATTTACTCAGTTATACTATTCTTTTTTTTTTTTCTTTAAATTTATTCCTTATCCGATTATCAGATTAAAATTTAAGATTAAGAAATTTTCCGAGAGAAATTTTTCCCACTTCATAATAAATGATGCAATTTATTTTGTCATCTCAAAAGAAAAACAAATTTATTAGCTATACTGCAAAAAATATCGAATTTTGGAAGTCTTTTTTTCAATTCTTTCATTGATAATATTTTATGATACCAATTATTGATTTCTCCAGGAAAAAATAACAGAAATAAATGAGACATTCTTAAAATAGCATATTAATTACAGGTAAAGTAAAGCTTAAAGATAAGAGCAAATAATGGGAAATGATACGGGAAATGAGGAATGCAGAAGTTTAATTATATATATATATATTAAAAAAAGTAATTTGTTGATTTTTGCTATTTATAGTTGCATAGCTATAACCCTTGGTTCTTTTTTTTTTTGATTTTAATATTCTATGAAAATCATTAGCGAAGAAAAAATGCTCATTCGATCGCTTTTTTTTAAATTAGGTAAAAATTGCATTGTTTCCATTGTACAAAAATTTGATACTTTAATTTTCTTCTCCTCCCTTTTTCCTTTAATTTCTTTAACTAAATCTTCACAGTTTCATTTTCTTATACATGTTCGCCAAGATAAATAATTTTTTTTCTCTTCTAATTAATTTTTTGAAATTTGGATAATTTATGCTGTTGGGAATATTGTTGCTTTCTTAAACGTTATGTTAATAAAAAATTGTTCGGCAAATTTCAAGAATTATTGAAATTATGTAAGAAAATAAAAAGATGCGAAAATCAATAATATTCACTTGTTACATTTACAGTAACTGATTAATTTCTGTTTCTATTGCTATTGCTTAATGATTCTGTTTTGCTGCTTATTAGCTTTTAATTGCTGGTGCTGATATATTAATTTAATATTTTTATTTATAGGGAATTAATTTTTCTTAAATCTAAGATATATATATATATGTAGAGAGGGAGAAAGAGAGAGAAAGAGAGAAAGAGAAGAAGAAGGACAGATGAATTAAGAATTGAAAATTTTCCAAATTGCAAAAGCAAATGCTTGCTTGCTTAAATTCAACAACTTTTAGATAATGCAAATTCGAAAATTTAATCCTAAAAATAAACGTATCATTAAATATAAACGAGTGAGCAAATAATTGAAAATCCTTTCATTTTTCGTTGCAATTATTTCTAAAAGTTGATGTAAAGTTTATTAATTAATTTGTTTTTCCTTAATAAAGTCAAATATGTAATTTTTTTTTTTTTGTAAATTAGGATTTCGTTAGTTCGATAGTAACATTTCATAAATTAGGATGATAATTGACAATAATATTATCAGTAAAATTTTTTATTCATGGAATTTTAACATTCAATATAAAATCAAAATTTTTAAATGGTCAAAATTTGACGGGTGAATGAAAGAGAGAGAGAGAGAAGAAAGGACTCGGCGTAAGAAGAGAGGGATAAGGAGGGAAGAAGAGGTGAATGAGTGATGATGGCGACAATCACTAACATTACTCTTTTTTTAAAACCGTGCATACCTTAATTAAACCGTTTTTCTTTTC
Organism: Brugia malayi; assembly: GCF_000002995.4. Lineage (NCBI taxonomy): Eukaryota > Metazoa > Nematoda > Chromadorea > Rhabditida > Onchocercidae > Brugia > Brugia malayi. The sequence goes on from NW_025062479.1 coordinate 11,542,092, forward strand.
GTAATTCATTCATTGTGATTTTGTGATGGTTTTATGAGTATTTTCTTCCTTTCTTTTCTTTTAACTTCTCTGTCTGTCTCACTTTCTTCGTCTTTATTTCCCTCCCTCTTTTTTCTCTTTCCCCTTCTCTCTTCCTCTTTCTTCCTTTATAGTCCTTTCTTTTTTTGCTACGACCTTCCAATCCGTATATTATTCCATACTTAATGCTAATGCTTTTTTGTCCCTAAACTATGATTATGTCTCCAACCAATCATCCATGTCCTCTTTTATTACCTTCATCTCCCATTTCTGCCCTATCGCTCATCTCTTCCGTTAAAACCATACGTATCCTTTAACGTTTTGGATACGTCCAAAAATGAAATGAATTATCTGCAAAAATCCCTAAAATATTTCAATGTTTTTCTCTAATTTTTCAAAATGTATTTTTGAAATTTATCCAAAAATTAAAATTTTGGTCAATTTCATTCCTTCATGAAGTTTTATATTTTTCCGAATAATTATTCGGAAAAAAAGAAAATTTTGTAATTTTGTTTTTTTATTTTTTATTAATAATATAAATTTTGTTAAGCAAAATTTTATAAATCAAATATAATATTAATAATCATATATTAAACTATAGATATTTCTTCACATTTTTTTTTCGTTTTATTTCTTATTTTAAAAACTCACTGCTAAGTTATAATTAATTCACCATCTTTTAATTGAGAAACTAAACAAATGAAATTAGCTAGAAAGAAAAAGCATAACTTTTTCTTTTAGATCTTTTTATCTCATTACTGATAATTTCTACTCCTTTCATTCATTATTCCATACACACACACATTTAAAATAAATTCTTAAAGTGGGGCGCAAAAACAGTTGTTCATTTAAAATTGGAACAGAATGGATTCATTTCAAAGAAAATTCCTCCTTCTTTTTTTCTTTCATTTTATATATTTGAAACTAATCAATGAATAGTCAGGATTACGAGAAAGAAAATGATTGGTCAATGTTAGCATTGTGGACATTGGTTATTTCACACCTCATTTGCATACTTTTTTCTTTTCATTCATTGATTTTCACTCAACAAGAATGAAGGGAATGTTTAATTAAATGTCCACTAATTATTAATGAGTCATATCACATACCTTTCCGCTTTCTCTTTGGTCTTTAATTTATCATTTTCATCCATTGATTAATTTATTCATTCTTTTTTCTTTTTTTTCTTTCTTTTATTTTCGTTTCGTATTTAATAATGTTTTGTTTCAATTAATTTTTTTTTTTTTGATTACTTGATGAAATTAAATAAATTTCTAAAAAAACTTCAGAATTGAATAAATTAAATTTTCATTGTTTTACCATTAATAATAAACAATGCATATATATATTTGTGTGATTTATAAATTCTAATTTTACTATTCACATTGTTTATGCAAAAAAAAAAAAAAAAAATGTGTCGAATTTAGCATTTTAATTTAAGAATGACGATTTAATGATAAATTTGGTGAAAAGCATAAAGCCTATTTTGGAGGAAAAAAAAGTTCATAATGTGTCCTTGAAGCCTGCCTCACTCTTATTTATCGGAAATGCTGGAAAGCAAACCAAATCATGAAAATGAAAATGGGAAAAGTCGAAATCATTTACACTTCATGAATTTTTATCTCCGGTTATTTTTTTTTTCCTTTTTTCTTCCTTTCTTTTCTTTTTCTTTTCTTTAAAGGAAAAAAATTATTCTAGCTTGAATCAATGAGGATATAAAGATGCTATTAGATATTTTCAATTGTTATTATTAATAGTTTAAATTATGCACTAATTTCCTCTCTCATCATCTATTATCTTAATTTAAAATTAAATTTGATAAATGATACGATAATTTAATAATTTTTATTTGCAATGATCAAAAAGGACAACAAATAAGTGAATGAGTAATTTAGTGATAATTCATCTTCAGAGACTAATCTGGAAAGAATGTTTAGCATTGAAAAGAAATTCAATATGTAATTATTTTCCATTCATACCTATATCTCTATTCATCTTTCAAACTAAATACACAAACTAAATTCTTTAATGTTAAAATCAATTGGATCAACATTTAAATAACAAATATTTTAATGTTTAATTTGTCAAAATGATATTTGCTCTTTCATAAATAGCAATTTCATATTTTTTTAAATTATCCTTAAAATAGTCTTAATTAATAAGATTGTATCGGGATACTCTCAAGGGATTAGAAATGGTCAAAAATTTACTGGAAAGCCTAAGCATTTATTTTCTTCTGTTTAGTATCCTATAGCCAAAAAAATGATAGTTTATGACCTTTGAAATATTTGAATAAAACCGAGAGCGGTAACTGAAAATGACCTTCAATTTGAATTGACAATATTATGTTGAAGAAATTTTTTTCTTAGCATACGAAATTGCAAATTTTTCGTTTTTCGTATTTTTATCTTTTTTTCCTTTTTTTGTTAGCTTATAAAAACATTTGTTTTCATTTACTATATTCATTTAGTAAATCAATGGATAGTGGATAAATGATAACAAAACTGATAATTTGCATCACAAGCATTAATTTAAATTATAATATCTTTGCAAGCAAATTTTTTTTTTTTTTTTTAGAGCATTATTTTTTATTTAATGGTAATTAATCTTTTCATATTCTCTTTTTTCTCTTAATTAATAGTATTTATTTCACTTTTTCAAAATAAAATTATATCAAATAGTTTTTTTTTTCTTGTAATTTTTTCCCCCTTAATTTTTTTGTTAAACATTTGTAGAAAAATATTGTAGATAAATGACAAATTGATAGGATAAAAGTTAGTGCAAGTTTGTAAATATGAAAACAAAAGTTAATACAAGTTCATAAATATGAAACGTGTGTGAATGTTATTAGTCCTTTGAGTCTTACCTTAGAAAATTCATCCAATTTTTCGCTTTTTCAGAATTAAATTCTTGGTGCGAAAAATTGTTTATCCAATTACTAAAGAGCTTCTCACTAATCTTTTACATTTAATTCAACTTTAGATATAAAATTTATTTTTCCAAATTTTTATTAAATCACTATGATTAATTGTATGAAAAGAATGGAATGAGTACATTAAATTTTTGAAGTTTCATTAAATACGAAAAATTAGATGAAAAAAAGAGTGAAATAACTGGTTACATTATTGATGTAAATTTGTAATGCCAAATAGATCAGTTCTATTCTACCTCATTTTTATAAGCTTATCTTTGATCATCATGATTGTTATCTAGTAACAGACATGTCATTCGATAAAATGCTTTCTTCACACGTTTGATTGATACCTTTTTGCATATTCATTGCGCTTTTGGCAATCTTTTCTAAACATTTCAACTTCCTAATAAATGATTCTTTTTTCGTTTGTAAATTTCCAGAAACTACCATTATTTGATAAAGGAAAGAAAGAAAGATCCATAATATTTCAAAAATTTTGAGGATATTCTATTTCGGACTTTATTTTCGATCTACTTTTTCTTCGCTGCAAATAAAACATATTGCAACAGTTAAACTCAAACAAATTATTTTTATAAAAAACTGGTAAAATACAACTTTTTTTCCACAAAAAAAATTTGATTCAAATGTATTGTTAAAATTGTTGTATGAATCATACCTAATCATTTTTTACCTTTGCTTCTCGTATAAAAATGATTTTTAATCGATGAAACTATAATTAAAGTTAATCAAGAGCGAAAATTAGGAATAAAATTAGAAGTGAAATTAAAATTATTAATCAGAAATAAAAATTAAAGTTGGAATTATTATAATACTATATATTTCTTTATTGTAAATTGTCTAGAAATTAAGAAAAAAAGAAAAACATAAACATTTTTTTTTTAAAAAAATATTAGGTCATTCTTTTTAATTTTAATTCGTGACATTCGCAATTATTTTAATATTTCTGACCATATATGAATGTTCAAATAATATTTCAATTTATTGTTCAGTGAACCGTATTATGAAAAGGTATGAGAAAACAGATGGCAACTGATTTTGATTTGCCGCTATATTGAATTAATAATAAACTTATGTGAAAATGATGCATTGGTGATTTTGATATATATCATTTGTAAAAACTCTGAACAATTATTATTTTAGATGATCACTATTAACTGTTATCGTCTAAATTATATTTCCTTTTTATCTTTTCAATCTTTCAATTATAATTTATTAATTATTGTTAATGGTAAATAGTATGGGTAATGGTAAAATCTTCACCTAAAATCAATCGGTTTGGTTATACGCAAATATGTTCCAGTAATTATCATCCTCATTACAGTTGGGATGAATAATGATGAGAATGATTTGATTTGATTTGACAGTTTGAAATATTCGGAACATCCTTTGCTAACTAATATTAAATAAAAATCAAGCTCAGAAAAAGAAAAAGAAAAAGAAATTGAGAATGTTTCATTTCTAATACTTTAAAAATTTTTAATTAAAAAATTTCTAATTGTTGCATAATATTGATATCATTTTAAATGGATGAGCTAAACTTTGAGAACATTTGTAAAATTTCAGCTTTTTTTTTCCTCTTGCATTTTCATTCCTGAAAATGATCAATCACTGTTCATTGGTAATTGCATAACATCAAAGAATAAAACCGCTTACTGTTTAAATAAGTATAAATTTTCTATTTGGATGACCTACATTGTTACCTTTAATATATGATAGCAATATCATTATTCTTAGTTTTATTGATCAACTTTATCATCGGTTATCATTATACAATCAAATTTATCAAATACATTACTCAATCTTTCTTATCATCGATGACAATTATCACTAGTCAGTTAAATTAATGTTTTCCTAAAACGGAATGACATTAAACTTTATTCAATAGTTTAAACCGCCACTTTTTTAAAAAAAAAACAAAGAGGAAGGAAGACCTTCCTCTTTGTTTTTTTTTTTTTTTTTTCTTATAGTTCAACTTGAAATTTATGTAATATGTTTTGTTTTTATTTTGAATTCAAATAACCAGTGATTATCTTTCTAAAGTATTTGTTATTTACTTGAAGGCATATAAATAATAATATTTTTCTTCATACGATATTTTCTCTTGTTATTTAAGTCAAAGTCAACTTTTAGCTGATTTTAATATATAAATATATATTGCAATTTTCGAATTTTAATATTTTTAATTTTTAAAATTTTTTTGTTTATTTTACATTTATTTAAAATTCCAATCTTTATTTCACATTTACATCTTTCCTACTTTTTAATTTAGTTTTTTTTTTTTTTTTTTTTGAGGGGGGAGGGGGGCTAAAGAGAGAAAAGGAGAAAAGTTGCATATCATTTTGATATATTATATAAAAAAAAGAACTTTCCAAATTCGACACAGTCATTACAGCATCACACAATAGATCATTTCTAGCTAACAAAACAAAATGTCCTTCTTTTTCTTCTTCATCGCTATCATCGTTGTAATCATTATCGTGATCATCATCATTATCATCGTATCATAATCGTTTTTCGAACTTCTGCTGCTTATATCGTTGCATTTAATGTTATGCAAGAATGCATTCTATGATTTGTTTAATATGATGATTATATTCTTGACCGTATTCTCGTTTACAATCCTTTGATTTCTCTTTTTTTTTTCTTTGCTTATTTCAAAAATAAAACGAACAAAACAATATAATGTGTAATCAAAAGTTAATTTTAGATTAAAAAAAAAAACTTATACAACATGAATGTTATTAATGACCACCAAAGTTATCATATTAAACTGACCGATACATTCATATGATTAATTACGATGAGATAAACAAACAGCTGTTTTGTTGGTTTAAGCTTATAATAAAAAGAAAAAGAAAGAAATTAGTGACCATTGAAGTGAGTTAATGATAAAGAAATGAAATGAGATAAACTGGACGGGTCGCATAGTAAATGATCGTAGTATGTATTGTCAACGATACGAGCTAACACAAAAGCAATACAACTAGAACAGCTGGCTATGAAACGGTTCAAATCACAATTTGTAGGGAAAAAAATAAAGCTACTTAGACATTGAGAATTGCCTAACCAACTAATTAGTTGACTAGTTTTATCCAACAAATGTTCGTTCATTTCATTTCGGTAGTTGACTTTTATTTCTAACAACCATTATCATTGTCATCAACATTAGCTTATTATCATCACATTACATTTACTATATAACCACTAATTACTATTTAAAATGAGCTTTTTTCGGCATGTTTTTGTAATTGTTGAGCTAAAGTTTAAAATTAAAACTGAAGTACTTTTATGCTCATTTTCATCACTATCACCCACTTTTAATATTTTTCACATTTTTTTTTTTGTTCAAATAAGGAAGAAAAGTAAAATTAAAAGAGGAGTGGGAAAAAAGAAAAAGGTAAACATTTGCTCATTTTATGTTTTTAACTTACGTTTTTCTTATTTCTTTTTACTATTTTTCATTCCTTACCTTTTTGTTGTATCATAAACATTTTCAAGTCATACAAAACGAATTGAAATTTACACCAAACAAAACTTTTCCTTTTTGATTCATTTAAACTTTTTTTGTAGCGTTTTGCTTATCTATTTGTAAGCTTCTTTCTTCTTTCTCTATCATCTACAAGATATATTTTTAATTTTTTATAGAAATTCAAAATTAGGATATTGTATAGCAATTTACATATGTTATCAAATTAATTTTGGATTATGAATTCTAGATTATTCCAAAGTTTCTCATGCAAATAAAATTGGACAACATCGATATAATAATGCTTCATTTTGATGATTATTTAAAGTGGTCATTTTACATTATACAATCACATCAATACCGACAAGGCTACTAGAAATCGAATAATCGAATGATTATTCGTATTATTTAGTTAAACTGTGCTCCTAAATTTTATGCAGTCGCAATAAAACTATTGAGGATTGAAAGTTTTCCTTTTCTTTCTTTTTTATCTCCTTTATGTTTTTAAGTTAAATATAGAACTTTTTCATTGAGTACACATTTAAAATTTCCATTCAGCCTACTAACTTTATCGATTCTGGTCATTTTTTTTTTTTTTAATTTGTATTTCATTCTATTTTTCTTTGTAACATAATATAACATGAAATATTTACCATTTTGTTATATAAAAAATATTTCAATCGTATCTCATATCTTGACAAATAAGTAAGTGAACAATAAAATATATGGTGACAGATGTGACACAGATGGATCACAACTTTGATTACAATACATTTTGAGAGCAATGCCATTGAGTAAATCTAGAAACTCAGTTGCACATTCGTACAAATTCCATAATATATGATTTGCTTGTTGTAAAACTTGTAAAATTTTTGTACAATTATATGAATCTCAGTTGGTTCATAGTTTCGACAATTAATATTAAAAAATATTGTCACCAACTAAATATATGTCATCATTAACACTACATCTGTTATCCTTTGTTGATTTTATCATTTAATAAGATTATTTTTTAACAGGGTTAAAATATATAAAAATATAGACATTTTTAATGTTTCACATAATTTAAATCTTTAATCTAATTAAACTTACATGCAAATATTAATTCAGGTCAATAAATGTTAATTTAGGTCGACCTTGCGTAAAATTTCGATCAATAAAATGATAAACCCAAATGAGCATTACCGGCTATCTCCTAAAAATTCATTGAGAGTTTTGATATTATGTTACAATGGGATACTTAAACATCACATATGCTACAACTATTCGATTTCGAAGGACTTTTACTGATGACATATACTTATGATCATTTTCAATCATATTATGTCTCAAATTTCATCCTGTAAGTATATTATTGAAAATTATTAACATTTTCAGGAGAAATATTTATATTAATTTTTATTAGCTTTAGCAGGGAAAACTTAGGCATATTCTGCAAATGAGCCAAAAAAAATCAATTATGCTATAAATAATTTTGTTTTACTGACTAATTTCAAATAAATTTTGCTCATTTTTTAAGTTTCACTATATGAAAAGAAAAGAAATGAATTTAATTAGATCTGTATTTTTCTTCCTTTTTTTTGGTAAAAAAATGATTTTAGAACAATTGAAATTTAATTTAGCTAAAATCTATTCCTAAAATTTGCAAATATGATGCGTTATGTTTTATTCAAACTAAATATCGTATTAAACTTCATGAGTGCTTCTTCATTTTGTTGTTACTGTATAATTCTACCACCATCAATAGTTACATTTCTTTTTTTTTATGTAGTACATTTTAAAGTAAGCTTTGAAATCGAATTTCGATGACTTCTTTTTTTCGAAAGAGAAAACGAGAAAGAACCTATTAATTGGAAAGAAAATAAAAAAGAGACGGAAAATTTCATTGAAATCAAACCTCAATATCGTGACACACATTAATTTCAATGTTGTATGTCATTCATTTGTGTATGTTTCGTTCAATGGAAAGAATATTTGCACCAAATTTGTGCATAGCTAAATTTTTTATAATTTATTTCTTATAAAGTTAGAAAATATATACCATCTCTTTCCCTTTCCCTCTTTCTTTCTTCCTTTCTTTCTCTCTCTCTCTCTCCCTGCCCCTATTCCCCTCTAAAAGAAAAAAAACGAAAACTATTACGAAACAAAAAACTTTCCAAATATATTAATTCCCTCAGGGTGAACTAAACTTTCGTCTCCTCAAAAGAAAGCAAATTGATTTGGATGAAGGAATAAACTTAAAAAATATTTCTCGACAACGTGCAAATTTTTCTTTCTTTTTTTCCCAACAGATTTTATTTTTTAATTTCAAAAAAAAAAAAAGAAAAGAAATCGATCATATTGGTTGGCCCAATTATTTCGTTAATTCCATTACTGAATTGTAGAATGTAATATCATAACTGGTTTTAATAAAAATTTTTGACTTTTAAAATAACCACTGGTCATTCGTCGTAATTCAACAATTATGAATCAAATTTCATCACCAAATTAATAATGATGCATACATTTAAAATTCCTTCATTATAATAAAATTAATTTAAAAGCTAATTTAATTCAAATTAATTTGAAAAAAAAGTAAATTAAAAATAACAAGAGAGGAAAGAATTGCAATGATATATATCTTTCATTTCATTTCCTTTCATATGACATTGAGTAATTTATATTACCTTTGCCAATATCTCTGCCGTTATTTTATCATCATCTGATATTTGATCATAAATTAGACAAGTCTACCATACAACTCTCATATAAATTATTTACCTTAATAAAAAAATTTTTCTTTTGTCATTTATATTTTAATAAAAATTGAAAAGGATAAAAAAATAGTAATAGAAAAAGGCAGAAAAATGGAGAAGGAAGAGCATTTTGATATGGAACCGATCTCTTTATAAATTTTTGGAAATAGTTTTGTTTGTTGATCATTGTTATATTTATTGGTAACTGTCATTAGCATCACCAAGCAATCCCAATTTCATTTTTAATTTTTCATATTCAAAATGTTTTCGTAACATTTAATCTCAAAATTTAACTTTATTTTCTTTTAATAATAAATAAATTAATATTTGTGATGAAATCTTTCGATTAATTTCTTTTTCAAGCTAATCAGTTACATCAATTGTTATTAGTGGTAGCTTTTATATCATCCGGAAAGCTGAATTAATTTCCTGTAGTAAATTACTTACTGATAAGCACAAGTTAACTAATTATTAGTGATTAACTTCTTTTGGTGCGATTTTGATTGATTCCAGAAAGCCATCCTAATACAGTTTTGACATTCTTTCTTATAGATTGAAATAATAATAGTATTCTTCGGTCCTTTTTATACGCCTTTTTTGTTTAAATGTTTGTTTGCTTGCTTGTTTACTCATCCGCTTGTTTGTTTTGTTTTTTTTGTTTGTTTGTTTGTTCGTTCGTTCATTCGTTTATTTTATTATTATCGCTTATTTATTTGTTTATTTAAAAATTTCCATTAATCTACTCAAATTTGTTACCCAATTAATCCATAATTCCTCACATTTTAATTAATTAGTTAATATGTATATATGATTTCAATACTTTATTTCTTCAAGGAAATATTAACGCCTAAATATTATTTTATAATGTGTATTTGGCGTAAATAACGAGAAATTTTTCTTTCTTTCAGGCCGTAATGGCATTAGTGACGAGATTTATGCACTATAGGTTATTGATCTTCATACTGATTTGTTGTGGTAAGTTAATTGTGTTATTACTTCTATGGGATTATTTTATGGGTATTTTTTTAGATTGGAATCTTCTAGGAATCATTTAAATATTTAAGGTAAGGCAAGTTACAATACTCATTTAGATTATGGGAAAAAGAAAAAGCGTAAAAAATTTATGTCTAATTTGAAATGTATTATTAATACATGTATTAAAATTTACCAGTAAATATTTTATTATGTTTGTATTTTTCAGTAAGATGTAATGTAATTGATTGGTCCACAATACCAACACCGCCACGTTTCATTCACGAGCCTAACGACCCTACAATTTATTTTACGTTAGAATCAACTCAAACTTCTAATGGCCATAATTTAGATTATTTAAAAGAACGAACATTGAGGTGTATTGCTGATGGTAATCCATCTCCTGGGTATGATTTTCTTTTTTATTTTTTAAATGTTAAAATATATAGTGTAGGATATCTGTATCAGAAATATTTTCACGTTCTTACGCTTATATACGATTAGTAATAAATGAATACACTACGGATGGCATTCATACATCTAAAAAACATTAATATGATTAATTTACAATGAAATGAATTTAAAGGAAGTTAAACCATAAAAGAAAAAAAGAAATTGAAAATAGTTTACTTTGATTTTGAAAATTTTTAATTTATAGATATAAATGGAAAAAGAACGGTAAACCGTTCAATTTAGCATTGTATTCTGATCGGATTGCTCAGCGTCCAAATGAAGGATCATTTGTTTTTTCTAAATTAACTGCTGCCGATGAAGGTGTTTATCAATGTGAGGCAACAAATGATAATGGTACTGCTATTTCCGAGAAGATTACTCTAAAGCAAACATGTTAGTTCCTTTAACTTTTTTTGAAAATTTTCTACTATTACATGTCAAAAGTCAACGGTTTAATTTTTCCTAAGATTTTGCCAAATTTTGATACAGTTAAAATTGTAAGTAATGAATATTTATTATTGTAATTAGTAGATGGAAATTTTGTAGTTTAAAATTTATTTTTTTGGTTAATAAATAGAAGACAATAACCTAATTGCTTAATAGAAACTGCTGCTCTCAAAAAATTTTAACTTTATCAATACTTTAGGTTATCAGTATATTATCAAAAAAATCGATTATCATAAATTTAGAAATTATCAGTAAGGACTTGAAATGATTGATTTAAAACTATTCTGAACGATCTTGTCTATTTGTTTACTTATTTTTTAAATTATGAAATGACGAAATTAAAATTTGTAGATTTGCTGGTTAAGCTATTTATTCCGCTGCTATCCATATTATTTCAATATTATCAGTTATTTTTTCAGGGATACGATACTTTCCAAAAGCTGAACCGGAAATCATACGTGTCGATTTAGGTGATCCATACCAACGGAATTGTACGCCACCTGAATCAAATCCACCGGCTCGAGTTTACTGGATTTTTAAGGTGCACTTTTTGTTATTCTATTTGTTAGTTTTTTTTTTTTTTTTTTCTAGCTAATGAACTTAAAAAAATTGATATAAAAATGAACCTTATTCATTCGCATCTCAAATTTTTCAGTTTGAAAAAGTGAAAAAAAAAAAAAAAAAAAAAAAACAAAAACAAATATTAGATTAATGTGAATGGAAACTATAAAGAAGATTTTCGTTTCTTTATAATAATATCATGTATTTATCATCTGATTCTTTCACAAATAGACTTTCTTTTTCAAATGTAAATTGAATTTAGTATATAATGTAAATTAAACTTATTATTGCAAACTGAATGTGGTGCAAATTAAATTCATTAATGTAAATTGATTTTAATGCATTACTTGATTTTTTCTAAATATGGAAGGAAGAAAGAAAAATTGATGATTGCTATAGTTGAGCATATTAGTATATGCTTATTTTTTTGTTGAAAATGTTTAATTCAAATACTAACATTTCAATTACTTGTTACAGAAATTTGTTTTTTCTTTTTTAATTAATAAAACATATTATATTGCTTAAATTTGTTAATAAGCCAATAAATTCTAAATAGTATTTTAATGCAATTAACTAACAATTGTAAATAATGAAATTTCAGGGTGATGAAGAAGGATCATTTGATTCAATTAACAGTTCACATATTTCAACAAATGAACTGGCTAGTTTTTCCTTCTTTTTTTAAAAAAAAAAAAAAAAAAATTGATTTTTTTTTGTTTTCCGTAATCATAATTTGATTATATATGTACAGTTGAAAGGATGAAGTTGGAAACAATCAAAAACATTTGTGAATTTTTCTCCGGGAAAAACTGTAACTTTAAACACTAATATTATAATTTGCCTGAATTTGGCTCTTTTCTTTTCGGAATATATCTCATCATATTATCACTATAATTAATTGAAATAAAAATGTGCTATAATTAAGAAATAAAATAATTTATAATACTATTGGTTAAACTACATTTGTAAAAATTTTTCGAATTTTATGAATTGTTAATGAAATATGATTAATACAAATTAATTATGGAATAATATTTAATATTATTGATTGTAATTTGATCGACAAAAGCTAATCCAAATGGTTAGATAAATCGAATAATTTGGAATATATTACCAAAATTTTTTCCCTTCTTTCTTTTTTTTATAATTTAGAAATCAAAAATTTTCTCATATCGTTGCTTCATTTTGGCTTTATTTGCCTTTTGAAAAATCAAATTCATTGGCTAATTTAAATTTCAAGTACTAAAGTAGCAAGTTTTAGTTTTTAGTCATCCATGACGATGTTTTAGTAGTGGTAAAAGAAATTTGAATCAATTAAAATGCAATAATTACTATTTATTTGTGATAATCGAAGATTAAATAATTGCTAGCCTTAATTAATTTACTTTTCCACCCGATTAGCTATATTTGAAACTTATTCCATAATAAAAGTTACTTCTTCCATTCATTACCAATTCCTCACATATAAAACATTTCGTTATTCATTCCTGTTCAGTTTTCTTATCAATCTTTATAAGATTACGTTTCATTTTTTTTCCCAATTTATATATTATATTATTTACATTCATTTCAGTTTAATGTTACATTACTGCAATTTGTCATCTTTAACAGATGACATATTTAATAATAAAAATAATATCAATGTTTAATATTACTATAAAATATGAATTATTATTGTTTTTTTCTCACTTTTTTTTAAAAAGTCATAATTAACCAAATTTAATTTTTAAATTAAATCATTTGTTATGCAAACTGGAAAGAATTATGTAAGGTAGGAAACATTATAACATATCGCTCCTATCTCATATTAAGATTATTTTCAGAAATTTTTTTTTTTAAATCTTTTTTTGTGGAAATTTCTGTTTCTTATGGAATATATATTTATTTATTGTCATTCAAAATTTCATTTTCTCTTTTTTTCTTTTTCTCTGAAATTAAAATTATGCTTTTATTACACTTTCAGTTTTCTCTTCCATTCTTTATTTAGATTGGCATAGTTTTCATTTCATATCATAAATCAGAAATTATCTCATTAATCCTTTGGCACTCAAATGATACTTAATTATTCAACTGAAAATTAACATTTTGCAAAATATTATCCATTTTTACAAAAAATAACTCATTTTTTTTTTTGTCATTGATGATTTAAATTAGTATAAAAGTTATTTAAAGCACATTAAATTCAGATAATTTCTTCTTTTCTCTTTACAGTAGTTGTTTAAATTAGTAATTAATAAGCATAAAATGCTTTATTTTATTTTTCTTTTTTCATTTTTTATTATTTATTTCCCCAAAGATTTTCCTGTTTGTTCCCATTATTCGATAAATGCCTACTAGATCTAAAACACTGACACTTTGTAGCAAAGTGAAGAAATGAGAACGGATGATAATTCTCTCTTGAGAATAACCCTCAATAAATGTCTCTCTCCCCGTCTTTCTCTCTCTCTCTCTCTATCCTATTTTCACTAGCTTTAAACTATGATATTACCCACTGAAAGTACTTTTTACTTTGACCAATAAAGTAATATTTGGGCTATAGTTAAGCATTATATATATGAAATAATAAAATGAGCCATGAATTAAGCTGCGCCTAGCAATAGACAACCGATATTAAACATTATAACATTTAAGGCTTTTAAAATGGCCGTTAGATTATAATGATCAAATAAACATCATCATTTATACATCTTAAATGTTATTTTCAATTGAGAGAATCATTTTCCAACAATACAACAGAAAAGGGAGAGAGAGGGAAAGAAAGCATGATATATTTATTATTTTCAGTGCAACAGGTTGTTTTAACTATTTATGTTTGATATTAAAAACTATTTTAAGTCAAATAAAAATGATAAAGAGGAAAGGATAATTTTTCAATTTGATATTGAATAGAATTTGGCATCACTAGGAAAAATAGGGCCTAGTTAAGGAAGAAGCGGTCGTTCTTGAATTTAGATCGCATTTTATTGATCCCGAATTAGTCTTTTACACTAATTCCATTGGGAAAATGCTTTTTGTTTTCTTTCTTTTCTTCTTTTTCTTTCGTTTTTTTTTCCTTTTTTTTTTTTGGTTTTTTTTTTTGAAAAGCACTAACAGCAAAAAAAAAAAAAAAAAAAGAAGGAAGCGAATTTTTTGTTATAACACACACAATAAAAAAAACCTATAGAAAAAAAAAGCATTTCAATTTATTCTCAGAGCTTATATACTTTCTAGATTTTACAATCAACTAGTTGCTTAGCCTAGTCTTGTCTAGTCTAGTCTGTTTGATCTAGTCTAATCTACTCCAAACTACTATCTCACTTAATAATGCATTATCACCACTCTTTTTCTAATTTTCCATTTTTTTATTTTATTTTGTAAATATCAATGGAATTTATAGCGCTCAAACTTGATTCTTTAATATCTGAAATCGCAATATTATTTCAAACCATTCAGATTTCATCCTTTTATTTATTGCTTGTTTATTTTGCCTGTCGTATTTGATTGACATAATATAAAGACATAAATTTAATGCCAATCATAGAAATATATATATATCCTTATTTCTTGAATTGAATTTATTTCAATTCATCGATATTATAATTTAATAAATATATTAAATACTCGTTATTTCTTTTATTTTTGTATTTAAACCATATTTTAAAAACATTTCAATTTTGAATCATATTAGTGATAAATTAGGAATAGCAAGACAGATAAAGGTTTAGAAAGAAACGAAAAATTATGACTTACTTCGAATGATTATAAGATATCTTAAATTAGACGTGAAAGGTGATATGTTAATTGAAATTTTTCATTCCTAGTTTGAATGAAATTAGTTTTAATAAATTAAGCTTAGAATAATTATAATAGATTTTGAATGCAATAATTAATATTAAATTAAAGCTGATTTTGTAGTTGCAACAAGTTTTGATAAATTTGATGTGATATCATATTAAATTGTTAATTTGAATGTATCATCATATTAATAACAAATTTAACCAATTAAATGGAAAATTTTCGCTATTGTTATTAAATTAAAAAAAAAAAAAATAATAAAGAAATGATAATTCTATAGTACTACAATACATATATTGTTATACTACGATTATGCTACTAAATTAACTTGATGTTATTTAATAATCTCATTAAGAAAAATTTTGAATTCTCATAAATTTAAAGAAAAAAAAAACAAGAAAACATTCCCTTCCTTTATTTTTTCTTTATCCAATATTTTATTCCTTTATTTATTCCTTTAAATTAAAAACCAAGGAAAAGAAAAAAACATAACCTTTATGTGCAACACGATTGTAAATCCTTTTCCAATTTATTTCAATTTGAGTATTGTGTAGTAAGTAAATAACAAATTATGATGATACTACGATGTCGTTTTTATGGTGCCATCTTTATCGTAAATGTTATCAATAAATATATGTTTTTTTTTTTTTTTACAATAAATTTTTTTTTTTAAATTTTATTTTGATGGACTCATTTAGTAAATTTCCTCTTTTTTTTTTTGTTCTTTTTTTTATTTATATTTTTCTTTTTTCTTTTTGCAAGATCTCCATATGCTATTATTAGCATTTGTTTATTTTTCGTCACTTTTATTTGTAAAATGTTAACGTAAATTTTATTTCAATTTTAGCAATTCTTTTTTCTTTTTTTTTTTTGCTTCTTGGAAAATTTTCAAAATTATTTATTCTTTTAGCAAATATTTTTTATTCATCGCTATTTTCTTATTACATATTTCTAATAGATAGGAAAAATTTTTTTTTCCAGTGATAAAATATTAATTCCTTATATTTCAATTTAACAAATATGTACAATCCACATGCTGCTTCCCTAAGATATCATTATTTATATTTTCATATCAATAAAATAAGTGCATTTAAAGTGTTATGAATTCGTACATAGAAATTTCTCCGATTCATGTTTGTATTAATTTGAAAATTATAATGTAAAATTAGAGGAAGTGGAAGATTAAACTAAAACATTCCACTAACTATTTGATAAAAGTAAAATTTTATTAAAATAGACTTTAAAATAGAACGAAGGAAAAAATGAAAATGATAATAATTTTGTCTTTTGGAATAACACAATTTGGTTTTTTTTTAAACTTTCTTCGTCATCTACCAATTATTTTTTGAGACTTTTATAATTACAGTGAAATGATTATTTAGGTGGATTATTTTCCTTCTTCATAGACAGGGAGATAATTAAATGACTGACAATAGAAATAAGCTTAATGTTTTAAGGCATTATTATTATTATTTATTAATTACTAATTATCAATTATTGTCATTTTTATTATGAAGAATCATTGTTGTGACATCTAAGTAAACCAGTTGCAATTGCATAACAAAGGGTTAAAATTTGCTACAAATTAGTGTTGAAATACATTACCGCAATGATTGATTGATTGATTGATTGAGAAATGATATTTTGTGTAATATTATTGAAATACCATTATAGACTGATATGTATGTGTTGTATTTCTTGCAGTACTATCATCGAATGCAACTATTACTTGATCCATGCAGTCATTTTCTTCGTAAACTTTTTTTTTCTCTCAAAAAAAAAGAAAAAAAAAAAGAATTCACTTGATAAATGTAAATGAAGAAAAAAAAAAAAGAAAAGAAGCCGCAACAACGATGGCAACATTACTATATGGTTTTTTTTTTCTTCATTTAGGTTTCTTTTTCTAACAATTTTTCAGTCTATTCAGGTATGAATAAAGTCGGTACTTGTCTCTTTCCTCCTCCTCCTCCTTCTTTCTTTGTTCCCATTTGTCATCTTTTTCTTTTTATTCTATCAAGATATGATTAAATTGATTGATTGATTCATTCATTGATAGATAGATATAGTGAGTAGGCAAGTAGATAGGTAGGTTGGTATCTGCTCCCTCTCTCTCCTTCTCTCTTTCCATCCATCCCTCTCTCTCTCTTTCTAATTTCATTCCATTCAATCAAATATGAGGAAAAACAGGAGAAAAAAAGTCAATCATTTTATATACCCGTAATAATCGGTAATCATTTCATACAATTTTTGCCTTTCGTGTCTAACTAAACTAAATCATTTATGTTAACTTTTATTCAGAAAAAAAGATTGATGATTTTTTTTCTGCTATGCTTTTTGGCGAAAACGAAATTAATTAAAAATTGTTATTACCAACATTTTAATATGTAAGTTTTTTCTTTTCCATAGTTGTTAAATTCAATAATACTTCGACTTTTCGTTACTTTCTCCTTCTTTTTTTTTTTTTTCCTATCCCCCTTTTCTTTAATCATACCTTTTCGTTTCATTAACAAACTTGTCATGTAAAAATTAGGTTTTTTCTTTTTCTCCTCGTCTCTTTTTAAAAATTTCAAGAATATTTTCTTCTTTTTTTGTCTTTTTCAGTTTATTTCATTTATCCGTCTCTCCATCCCTTTTCTCTCTTTTCTGCTCTCTCTCTCTCTCTCTCTCTGACTAATATTATTCGAATTTTGTTCAAAATTTCTGAAAGTATACCCATCATTCATTAACTCCCATTGCATATATGTCTAATTCCAGCGATAAGTTTAGCAAAATAGTACGGCAGTGTGTTTTTTTTTTTTACTTCAAACTTATAAAATAGCAAAAGTTAGATCTTTTGCAAAATTTTTAGGATAAATAATTTTGTCCAACTATTAATCATAAAACAAAATTTTTTTCTAATTTATATTATATTATTAAACAGAACAAAAAAAAAAGGAAAAAAATTACAAAATGTGGTTTCATTTTAGTTGAAATTGTTCATTATAATATAATAAAAGTTAGTTAATAATTCGAAATTTTTTGTTTTTTAAAAAAAATTAAAATTTAGCATATTCTTATTTTATTCAATTATCATCCAACAATATCAATTGATAATCAAATGCATTCTGTTATTAAGTTGTTTTATGTTAAAGTGTTAATGCTATTTTGATAAACAAAATAGAAATGTAAGAGACTGTTGAAATGTTGTTACATTCATTTCTTCTTTTATCATTGTATATTAAAATGATTTATCTATTGTTCTTCATTCAAGATTTCTATCTCAGTCTTAAATTCACTAAAACATTTACCCATCCACCATCTTCTACCCTATCCGCATATCACTATTTATTTATTTACACTCCTCCTCTTTTTTCCTTCCTCTCCCTTCCAAAAGTAATTTTTATTATACTTAATTTTTTTTTTATTGGTATGTTATTGAGTATTTGAATTATTTTCATAGTAATACATTGAAAATTACAATAAATAATATAGCATTTATTTTATAAGAAAAATTAGTATTTGAGATTTATTGCTAAACGAAATAGCAAAAGTAAAAGAAAAATTTTTTTCTTTATAAGTATCTTACGAATAATAATTTATTTACATTTTCACTCAAAAAAAGAGAGGAAAAGAAGCGATTTAGTATCAAATGTTTTTCTTTTTAAATGAAAATATGAATAAATTTTTCCCTAAAAAAAAATGGTGAATTGAAAAAAATTTTAAATTTGATAGATTTTTTATAAAATTTTTGAATAATGTTAAACATTATTCATTTTTATGTTTATTTACCATTTCTGAATCAATTAAAATTCCTTTCATTTCATTTTCTGTTTTCTTTTTTAAAATCTCTGATTAGTTTTTCTTTTCTTTTTGTTTTTATATCTTTTAATTTTGCACTTTACATTTGTTTTTTTTCCTCCAAATTTTTACAAATGCAAGCTTTAATTTCGAAGACTTATTTATATATTGAAGTTCTTCTTTTACTTTTTTTATAATCCTTTTGGTTTTCTCTCTGTCTCTCTTCTTATTTTTTTTAAACTATTTATTATGACCAGGTGTAGAACGTAGTGTAAAATCTTTTGGGAAATAGTAACAATACGAGAAATTTTACTCCAAAAGAAGGAAAAGCAAAATTTCATTTTATGATGAATTACGAAATTGTAATTCAGTTAAAATTTCAATTAATTAATCTTTCCTTTTTTTCTCGCTCTTTATCTCTCATATTTCATTAACGAATTAAATTTGCTATTATCAAATATTCATCTCTCTCTCGTGATGTCCAAATTTATTACTCCTCTCTTCCTGATGAACCGTTGTCCACTTCTTCCTCTATTCTTCCATCTTTCCTTCTTTTATTTATCCTACTTCTTGCTGGCTTGTTTACATGTTTCATCGTCTATTAATTTTAATCCTTCTCTTACTAATTCTTACAAATCGACAAAAGAAGAAAGATTTTCTCATAGATCAATTTTTGAGGTGTAAATTTTGTTCAAATTAATCATTTAGAGTCATAAATAATTAAATCATTTAAATCCTAATGATCAAAAATCCATCCCATCAATTCTCAATTATTGCCCTTTGTCATTTTTCTTTTAAAATTTATGTATATTTAGTTTCTTCATTTCTTTTTTGTTTTTCAAATAGTTTCAATGAAATTTTTTCACGATACTATTTCACGAGAATTTTTTAATTAATTTTTTTCCTCTCCTCTGAAATTTAATTTAACTCTTCTTTTTTTGGAAAAAAATTAGATCATTGATATCGAATTTCCAAAAAAAAAAAAATACGTCAACTCAAATAGTAGCCGTTGGCCAAGGAAATATAGGAGAATAAAAGTATATGTAGTTTTGAAATTTTATCGAAATTAGTAAAGCTAAAAGGATAAGGAGTTAGTATCATTAAAATCAATTCAACAATCAATCTAATACATTCTGATGAGAGGTTATAAATTAGTTTAATTTCTTCTTGTCAATATTTTCTCATGATTATTCTGAGGTTATCGGATAATTTAGTGGAATCATTTTCCATTTAGTCTCTTTCATATTTTATTCATTTTCCATTTCATAAGATCAAAACGATTCCTATTGCATTGATTAGATATGTTTTTGAGGATAATATGAAAATTATTAATAAGTTTGAATGAGACAAAGAAAAAAGAAGGTATGGAATTTTTAAATTGTGTTTGAAAAAAGGAATGCTTAAATTAAGGTAAAACTTCTTAATTCTTATTGATATTCATATTTAATTTATTAATGTAACGTTTCAAAATATGTCTATTTTGTTAATTTATAAAATTTGGAATTTTTTAGAGGATGAATTTTCTTTTTTTATTCTTTTTTATGTTTATTAGTTAAGTATGAACATGAAATGGGCAAATTTGAACAAAAGTTTCCTTGTTCTATCAAATATTCTTGCAATTATTTAAAATTGAAGATTTCTGTTTATTATTATGAGGATTGATCGATTTGACTTGTTTTGGTACGTTTTGGGACAGTCGAAAAAGTGAAGTGACGATTAATATGATTAATATGTCACAGATCATTTACATCTGATATATACATACGTATGTGTGTGTGTGTGTAACCCATACGTCAGATGTACGTTGAAGACCAAGGTCATCCTCATCAATATAATTGACCTTGTTATGAAGTCTTCATCTTTTTTCTTCTTTTCTCATTCCTCTCTCAATTTTTCCCGTTCTTACACTTTCAGTTATTATCATTATTGAATATGATTGCGGTAGTATGTTTGAAATACGATATTGTTCAATCTACTGATAACAATTTACATATAATGAATTTTGAATATTTAGGTTCTACACTGTTTATTACTTGAATTAATGGATAACATTTAATTTTATTATTACAATTATTAGTTAATTATATTATTTATTGCTGACTAATCAACAGTTTTGTCTTATTTTTTTTTCATAATCATATCAGATGTAAGTTATCCATCGAAACTTTTTTTTTTATTTTTCCTACAAATGAATAATTAAAAGAGTTGATGTAAAAGAAATGATGAATGAACGAATAGAGAGAGATTGTTTGCTGTTATTACGATTATAATTTTGTGTGTGCAATTGATAAATAAAATGGCGGTGATAGTAATGGGATGTGGTTACCATATATTTACCATAGTTGCGTGATCGGGACATAACATTTAACTATATACAGATTACCTATACATATGTATATTTATTTATACATTTGATTTATGCTTCTTCCTGCCCACTATTTCTATGGCACAATTGGGCTATCTTCGTTCCGGCCGGTTAACTTCGTTCTTATTCCGTTATGTCTGCGTATGTGTGTATGTATGTGCATGTTTATATGTATGTGTGTATGTACGGAATGCGTTCCCTTTTTCGCCACTGCTTACTTTTATATACTTGTTATGCCCTTTCAAATGTTTCATATAGAATGTCACACATAACATTTCTTAATTGATGCTAAATTTGCAGGCATTTTTATTAAATCATTCATTTCATACTACTCTTTACGGCTTTTTTCTTTTCACTTTCTGCTCTTCTTGCTTTTCTATTCTAGTCGCATTTCTATTTATTATCAGCCAGAATTATTCTCCTCTCTTTCTCTCTCTCCCCTTCTTCCTCTTCCTCATTCTTCTCCTAACCCTTCCTTCTTTTCCATTCTCATCTTCCCCATCCTCTTTTTCGACTTTTCCTCGGTTCTCTTACTTCTTTTTACTCTCTCCTCTTTCAAACGGGCAGCAATTTCAACCTTTGCAGTCACTATCTGTATGCTCCATCTGTCTGCTTGTTTTTTTCTTTTGATTTGTCATTCTACTCTTCTCAATCAGCATCGTTATCATTGTTTGTTTACTTGTTTGTTTCTTTATTTACCTGTCACTTAGCCATATCGGTTCTGCTGTTATCATCATGTATTAATCACTGTTGTACATGCAGCCGAAATAGCGATAGCAACAGTAGTAAGCACTGCTATGATTATATTGTTATTATTATTGCTGTTGTTGTTATTGCTATTGTTGTCGTTGTTCGTGGTGCAGTGTAGTGATGGGGAATTTGCATATTTTTGGATAAGAATAGAATGTGTACTTTATAAATGAATTACATCTGAGTTGGTAATAAGACAAACCGGTTGGTTAACTAGTCGGAACACTTTCATAACTCGTGTATGGAAGCGTGAGAATACTAGGATTGTTTATCTTCACTTATTTATTCATTACTATATCGCTTTTTTTTTCCCACATATTTCAACTTATTCGATGCTATTGCTAATATTACCGTCTAATTTGTATTGCATTCTATTAAGTGTAAATTTAAATTGATTGCAATTCTTCAATCAGATCACAACGATATCTGTGAACTATAATAGCAGACAATAAAGGGATTGCTGCTGTAATAACAATAATACAATATAAAACATATAAACAAACAATAGCCTGGATAAATGGTTTGGGTGAAAAGGAAGAAAACGTCAGTTACAGCACCAACAACAACAACAATAGCAGCACGTTGCTTCACGACACTTGTCCTTCAACTGTACATATTGTTGACTCTATCGGTGGTAAGCATTCATATTTACTCGTTTATTCATCATTTTCAGGGTACCATTTATTTTCATCACATTAAAGAATCTGATTTCAAGCCAAATCGTTATTATACGTGTACAGCTGAAAATACCAAACTAAGAGATTACAAATTTGGTAATCAATTTCGACTCGATGTTACAAAAAATCGTCGACGAGCATGTAAGATTTTTTTTATTCCTTTCTTTTCGTTTTGTTGTAATTCGTTTTCTATTTATTTTTCCTTTTGATTTTTATAATTTCTATACAAACTTTTGTTTGAACAACAGTAGTATGGTTTGTAAAATGGCAATGATTAGAATAAAAAGGGAATAGTTCTAAATAGAATGAATTCATATCTGAAACATTTTCGATAATTTAAGTGAAAACCAATTACCGTGTTATTTTGATCAATCAAATAAGACCAAATAATTTGAACTACTAACTTTCTAATTGCTAAATCAGTTAGATACAAGCAGTTTTGACAGTTTTCATTGTAAAATTTTTCTTCTTTTTCTAATTTTTCCTTTTGATTTTTAAAATTTCTGTTAAATAAATGTGTTTGGTAGAAACTGAACCATGAAACTGCTTACACAAAGTTATCAAATAGTCTTACTGATTGTCGAAAACAAAGGTAGAATTGTTTTTGTAAGATGAAAAATGCTTTAAGCTAACGAATGCAAGTTTTTAAGATGTAAAAATTTTTTGTTTAATTCCAAAACATGAAAACCATCAATCGCAGAATATTTTGATTCATTGTACTTTATTTTAACCTTCTGTTTAAAAAAAATGTTTCGGTTCTTCTTTCTCATATTTATTGTTTTCCTTTGAAAAATCACAGAATTAAGGAAATGTAATCCCAAAATTGCTACATTTTGAATCATTTTAACATTCAGGTATTTTAGACACCTTAAAGTTACTTTACACCAAGCTCTATATTTTCTCTTGGTAATCCTTTACTGGAGAGCGGCTATATATAATAATCATTATGAATGCAAAAACAAAATTGATAAGCAACGTACAGTGTGAATAAACGAGAAATTAGACTTGATGGTAGAGTAAATAATTGTTTTTAGTTTGCGCTTTACTCCAAATATTAATTATTTTGTTGAAACATAACAACACGAAAAAATTTTTTCAGAATAAATCATATTTTACATTCTTTTTTCCTTTTGTAGATATACTCGGTAGGGTAAAGCATAGAACAGTTTTTTTTATTTATGAAATGATAACCAGTTTTTTCATGTAATAATTTTCTTGAATTTTTTTTTCTTTTGGGTCAAAAGGGACTTTTGTCTATTATTGTTAAGTTTTTTGCGTACCCATAATTTTAAGATTAATTTTCACTTGACCTTGAGTTCCAAAATTTGTTCAATTTCTTGGATTTTTTGTGCCAATCTTTTCTATAATTGATTTTCTGAATTGGATAACAGTGATTTGGGAGATATTTGAAAGAAGAAGGTTCGAAACACGTTTTTTAGAGGACAGGACGTTATTTGATGTATATTATGTTGATGAGCCATTTGTTTCTTACTCATTTCCAAAAAGATAAAAATATGACATGCCATTTGAAAGTGATTAATCTATTTCTACCATATTAACAATCGATTTGTGTTCGATTTTGCTGCTCATCAACTAAAAGCTTTCATTCATGTGTTAAAATCCTAGTTTCAATCTTCAGTGGCCAAATTTTTTGTAATTTTATCTCTATATAATTTTTTTTCCGAGGAGGGAGGAATGAGGTAGAACAGAGAGGAGAGTGATTGTTTCTGTTGTAAAAATTGTAATTTTAAATGTAAACTTTGGATTCTATTTGGTGGGAGTTGAAGTATTACATGGGGTTCATTAGCTATAGTTGGGATCTGGAAAGAAAAAATTTGAATTAAAATGTTACAGTGAAGAAGTGACGGTAGTACCAATTGTTTTACTTTGTGTGAATACTATGAATGACATCAAAGAGTATAGATTTCCTTTTTTCTTTGTTTTCATCAGACTTTCTGTTTTCTCTCTGCTTCACGGCTTTTGTCATTTATGTTATATAGAAAATTAAGTCTAAACTTCTAGAGAAAGAAGGGAAGAAGGAGAGCAGCAAATAAGAAATCCTAAGTATGTCGTAATTGTTTTCCTATAATATATTATGACGAAGTTTCAATTAATTAATTCATAACTTGTCACTCTATAGATATTATTATGACCTCTTAAAGCATTTAATTACTGCAGTGACTTCACCGATACCTCCCAGCGAACAGTATGTAAATCAGAGCTCTCCGATTGCACTGGAAGGTAACACGCATAAGCTGCACTGCTTCTTCAGTGGATAGTAAGTTTTTGCTTGTTTTAAATTACAACGAAAGTTATAATCATAATAAATAATGAATCCTGAGTGTAGAAATACTAATCGCAACAGCGAAATAGTATAGTATACCGTGAAAATTTCCTATATATATGGTTTGTGTGATATATCTACTTTTTGATTTCGACATTTCTGTTTTTTGTTTTTGTGTTCATTTTAAGACATTGCTTAAAATCGTAATATCATCTTTGGGATTTCTTTTTATCTTGTTTATTACCGTATCATTTCCAATCAACAGTTTCTTCTGTCTGTCTTGTTTTGTGTTGTTCTTCTCCAGTAATAGTTATTTGTTCATCCGTCATAGCCAATTCTTCCCGTAACATATCGCGGAATTTTATTATGCGGTATATTGATTTTTTATTTACTTTTTTTTTTTGATTTGAGAAAGAAAATTGTGTTTATGGCAAATTTGTAAATCATTGCCATATTTACTACAATTTTGAAAGTTTGAGGTATCTATTGCAATTGTATTGTATTTATTGAATTATACTTTAAATCTGAAATATGTTAGTTTCTGAACTGCAAGGTTTTTGAACTGATAGGAGGTGAGAAAGGAGTGATGTTGATTTTGTTGAAGTCTTTTATTCGCTTTTTTCCGTTATTTTTGAAAATAATTTTATAAGCATTTTATCAGAATTACTTTCAAGGTTTTTTCAATTAATTTTCTGTCCCAAAATATGTTGCAAACGACTACTGCACTGTTTTTCTTTCGAACAAATTCCAAGAGATTCCAAATATAAAGTTTCTTTGCAAAAGTTTTCGACATTTAAAATTTCTCATTAAAGTTACGCTAAGACATTGATCTTTTAATTCCAGAATAAGAATGCTCTAAATGCTGCTTTAACGCAGCCCTTATTCCTTATTATTCTCTGTTTAACTTTTATTTTTTGTTCTTATTTCATCTTTTTTTTTTTTGGATTTATCGAATTTCCAGTTGACCATTTCTAGTAATGGCTAATGAGGGCTGTGTAAATTGTAAATTAGACTCTTTAATTGGAGTATAGCAAGCACTCGTGTGTCTTTCGTCTTTGCCTTTTTTCAGAAGAGTATTACAGACTTTGAGCTAAAGCTTAGTGAAAATGTAGCAGTTTTTCTCATATTTCGAAAAGTGAAAATGTAGTCTTTTTTTCCCTTCCTCTTTTATTAAGGAGAAAACTTCCGAGTATCGATTTTAAACTGCAAATTATTCCTTTTTTTCTCGCCAAAGAAAAAAAAATTCGGATTACGCTGCGAGTCAATATATTATATACAAATTTATAAGAACTGGGTTTTTTTTCAGAAAAATTAACTTTTTACTGTTTTGTTTTGGTATTTTTCATTTCGAAATATGAGAAATTAATATATTTAGGAAGATAAAGGAAAATTAATATGTTTAAAAAGCATGATAAAAGCAAGATTTCTTTATCTGATGGTATCCCGACGTATTTCTTCGAGAAGTTCTATCATAATTCACTTCCTTATTAAATTAAACATTTTAATTATCGATCATCATCTTTTGTTTATCTGCATTTTAAGGTATTTAATTTAACTGAATGAAAGTATGTTATTTATTGCACGTAGTTATCTTCTCTAGATGATCGTGTTTCATATTTGTCCAGTTGTTTTTGTTTACACAGCCCTGTTGAATGGTATTTTCTTGTCCTTTTAGCTTTCAACATATCGGTATAATTGGTATTGAAACAAATCTAAAATGTACAGATATTGTAAGACTTTTTCGGAGAAGGAATTTTTCTCCCATCTAGCGATTTAAGCAAGATATGTTGATTTTTGAAATATAATTTTAGTCCGGAACCAAAACCTATATGGCGGTATAATGGTTTTGATATTTTGGAGGATGATTCACGTTATACCTACGAATCATATGGAAAAACATTGGTTTTTAATGTTAGTGTAGAAACAGAAGGCATATATGAATGCATTTTTAAAGCTCATCCCAATTTGGATCGTAGATTCGACGTTGTCGTTGAAGGTTCATTTAGTTTTATGAAGTGATTTTGAGATTTATCAGTAGTGAATAGATTGATGTTAAATTAGCTGTTTATTTCTACCAAACATGGCTGCAATTTGATCAGGATGAAAGAGAGTTATAAGGAGGAATGTATTATTTCCAACTATTAATTTAGGATATTACCGGTGATAGGGTTGGAATAATACAAAATTTAAACCTTTCCAATGCTATTTCTTTTTACTTTGTAGCTGCACCTTATTGGACGGCAGGTCCACCGCCAAACAAACGAACGAGCGAAGGTGAGGATGTAACTTTTGACTGTAGTGCCAACGGGAAGCCAGCCCCTGCGATTTCATTTTTCAAGAATGGCGTTGGTTAGTTTTATATTTTTAGAAAAAATCTTTTTGTTCAAAGGCCATAGCTTTTATCTTTTAAAATTTATCTTTTTTTTTTCTTCCTACACATATAATTTGTCAATTACTAACAAAATTACCGCTTTCAAAATTTGCTGTAGATCGTTTTTTAATTTCACTGCATACTTATTGTTAAGTTTTCATAGCTTCCTGAAGTATATGTCTAAATAATTTTCTTGCTTAGAGATGAAACCAAGGGATGATGATGTCAACAGAAATTGGGAAATAACAGGAAGTGTCCTAACACTGAAGAACGTTAAAAAAGGTATTGCTGGTAGCGGCGATAATGCTGTTTATCAGTGCAAAGCGGAAAACAAGCACGGATATTTGTGGGCCAATTTCTACCTCAATCTTCTTGGTAAGTAGTGTCGTGTATTTGTCAGAAAATAAACAAGAAAAAAAAAAAAAAAAAACAAGTATGACTAAAATTTTTGTATAACTGTTAAAGGAATTATATTTTTCCTAAATTTCCGTACTCTACAAACTTAAGAGATCGTCATTCGATGATGGGTCTAAAAGACTATTCTAATCGTTAATTCACAGTTTTTTTGACGACATTCGATTTCCTAACATTTTTAGCTTTCAAACCAGAACTTCTTTCTGATCCGGGTGAAATCGAAGCTGTAATTGGCCAAAATGTAACATTGTCATGCAAATTTTTTGCTTCACCAAATGTTAATATTACATGGGATAGCGCTGTGTTGCACGGTTTGAGGCATCATATCGTACCAGCAGATGCTGATGGAGAAGGGAAACTCATTATTGATGGTTCGTTAATTTTTGAATGCTTCTAAGTGCTCATGACTTGTAAATGTTCAAAATCTTCCTTTTGTTTTCTTTTTTTTCGTTTTTGTTCTTTTTTTTTGTGGTATTGTTGTTTAAGGGAAATTAAAATAATCAAAGCTGAATTTTACCTTTACTGCGTTTTATGAATGGAGAGATAGTGAAGTTATATAGCAATTAATATTATAATTATATTGAAAGTTTATTTGCAGCGGTTGGTCGAGATGCGGAAGGTGAATACACATGTACTGGGACGAATAAACATGGTACAGAAAAAGGAACAGCACATATAATTATACGGGGTTAGATAAACATTTTTTTTTCAACATGTATGAGTGTTTTGAGAGAGGGAGGATGCTGCTATAAAGAATAACTTGAGTACTTCTCCTTGATTGTTAGTTCATTACATTTGAAAGAGCTTAACTAGATGTTAGTGAAAGAATATTACTTATCATAAGCGAACAAAGGTTGTGTTTTGGAAAGAGTGATATGTAAAAGATTATTTCTAGTTTCATTTCGAATTAGCGCTTGCCAAGCTAGTTAATACTACTATCATACTGAAAATGATAAAGGGTTCTTAATAACCTTTTTTTCATACGCAAACGCAAAAGGCATGCATAAATAAGATGAGAAGAGACAAGAGTTCTAAATTCTCTGCAAAGAGAAAATGAAATTTTCAGAAGCAACACGATTGGAACCATTTGAAAGGCCTTTGGAAAAAGTTCTGGCCGGTCAGCGACTTGAACTGTCGTGCAGGGCTCAACATGACGAAAATCTCGAAGTTACTTATGAGTGGCTTGTTAATGGGAAGGTAATGAGAACAGAGTTAATAGTTGTAATATCAATTTAAATTTTCAATATGAAGGGGAATGTGGAAAGCTTCCTTCAGATATTTGATAAAAAAAACCAGTGACACTGAAATGAAATAAAATACAACTAATATTAGATTCATATAACTGAGTGCTATTCTGAAACTAATAACAGCGTAGTAATCCTACTATTACTTAAATTAGTAACTGTAGGCGAAATAAATAATAGTGAATTTTGCATAATTTTGTCGGCTAATTTTTCTAGTTCCTTTAGTCAAGTATCACTTGCCATTTACATATCCTATAGAAAGTGCTATTGTAGCCGTTAATCGAACAATACATCCAATCCGGTCATTATCTCATTACCGACAAAAATTCACTGATTATTACAAATCCAGCAAGATATGATGCTGCGATATATACGTGCATCGCGAAGACTGCATTGGATTCAGCGGAGAAATCAGTTCAAGTTGGTGTCGATGGTACGTATAAATGAATCATTATAAAAGTTATACCGAGACGCATAATAGTGCACAAGTTAATATATATATATAATCGGGAAGGTAAATGTTAAAGCATGGTAAATTTATATTTAGAAATTGAATTTTTCAAGTTCAACTAGTATCGCAAGTCTGCGATGCTACAAGCCGTGCTTGACATATAGGGAAGTCAAACCAATGATGCAACAGACGGATAAATGAATAACAGAATGTGTTATTGAGTTTAAATATGAATCGTTAAGGGAATTTGTCAAGGGATTTTAATTTTTGTGTCAAATTTAGTCTTTATCATCGGAAAAGGATGGAATCACTTAAGTTTTCTTTAAGAGAAAAATGCATGGTATGATTTGAGACTTAAATAAGCGTAGCAGTGGCTTAATAGTTTCTAATTTTAGATGTTCCAAATCCAGTCCATATGGCATTTCTCACAAAATGTGACGATACTGCCCAAATAGCGTCCATCAATTTTGAA
The DNA here is from genome assembly GCF_000002995.4 of Brugia malayi. Classification (NCBI taxonomy): domain Eukaryota; kingdom Metazoa; phylum Nematoda; class Chromadorea; order Rhabditida; family Onchocercidae; genus Brugia; species Brugia malayi. Next base: position 11,572,258 of record NW_025062479.1, read on the forward strand.
TATATGGAGGATATTGATTTCAGTGCTCCAATAAAAGAAATTTGGTATATCCAGTTAGAATTCCATAAATTTTAAGTTGTAACCGAAATATAACTTTTTTTTGCTGGCAATTTTTGTTCGTGTCGTTTTTCAAAATTAACTCTTTTTGGTTCAGTCGGAAATTAAAGGAATCTGTTGGGGATTCTTGATTTACATGCATAATTTAGAATTTTAGGGCACAATATCAAATTGATGAAGAAACTGATGTTGTGGTTTGGTTAACACATCCTCATCCTGCTTTGGCCGATTCCTTGCAAACAATAGATGATAATCAACGTATAGTAAAAGGTACGATCGATGTATCACTTCGGCCATTTGGCAAGGTGTGTTCTACTTTCTTTTTTAAATCGAATTATGCATGAAACTACTTTTAAAGTAAATTAATTAGCAGTTTACTTCTGTCAAAATTGCTTTTCCATATTAGTATACAAAGTTGAAAACCAATGTTGTACTCAATTTTTCAGTATCGTTTTCGCGTTTTTGGTCGCAATGATTTCGGTGACGGAGCACCAACAAATGTAAATGGTGGTTGTATAACACCGGCACGAGTACCTGATAGAAATCCAGAAAGTGTTTCTGCGACTGGAACACGACCAGAGAATTTAATTGTTTTCTGGAAGCCAATGTCAAGAGAAGATTGGAATGGACGCAATTTCCATTATATTATTCGATATCGACCCGTAAGTTTTCTTCGCTAAAATTTTACATGCAGGGGTTAAAAGCAAAAACTTACTAGTTTCGCAAATTTTCTTTTAATAATTGCTACAAGAAGAAGGAAGTTTGCGCTACTAACAAATAAGGCATGAATTTGTTCAGGCTGGATCGGATGCTGAATGGAAGGAAGAGATAGTAGAAGATCCATACAGTGATCGCCACACCATTGAACTCTCAGTCGAAGAGCCGTTCCGACTATATGAAGTCCAGGTGAATATTTCAAATTTTCTTATCTATGAAATTCAAAAATGCAAATAAATAGTAATAATAATATATCGATAACAATTCTCAGAAATTACTGGACTTTATAGGTTCGTGCTGCAAATGAAAATGGAACATCCAATGTTTCACCGCAGTCTATAGAAGGAAGAACAGGTGAAGGTGATCCCGGTTTTACACCAACTGGGTTCAAACTCATTACATCGGATTCAACATCGGCAACTTTCGAATGGGATTCAATTGATCCGCAACAAGTGCAAGGAAATTTCACTGGAATAAAGGTTATTTATTTAATCGTCTGGATTTTATTTTATCAAAATTTTAAAAGTCAAAACTTTTGGAAGTTTTTTCGAAAGCAATTTTGAAAGTCAGCATAAAAAAAGAATTACAGATTATCTTTTGGCCTGAAGAAGATGAAAATGAAAGCAATGAAAATGAATTAGAAACGGGGAATATTGTACGACTAAGGAGACATTCAGTGGTATATTTGCTTGCCTTTATCTGTTCTTTCTTATCCTTTGATTTCTGGATTCACAGTTCAGTTATGAATGTCGTGCCAGCTAATGACTTTTACAGTGTTGCATGTATTTTTCTTTTTGTTATAGTTGAGAAGATCGACGGGTGAAGTTTCAACTTCACAGACGAATGTATATGGTGAGAAGCGCAGCGTTATCGTTGCACCGAATAAAAAAAGTGCCACAATATTTGGTCTACAACCGAACAGTATTAATTATGCACAAATTGCGGTAATGAATGGGCAAAATGATGGCACACCGACTGATCCGATTTCATTCCGGACAAAAGAAGGAGGTAGATTTGCAAATATTTAAATTTTTTGTGTAAGCATAGTTGTTCCATCTCTCTTTTTACTCATCAGTTTAAATAGTAACTTGAAGAAGTCACTTCGTGATGTTTCAAGATGTTGTTGAGATAACCTTGTGGTTTTTACGGAATTTGCAAACAGAAATATATACAGATTAGCAACATTCTCTTTATATAGCATGTATTAGTTTGGAAACATAAGAATCCATTCACTCATATATTTCTACAAGCTGTGTTTGAATTTCATTCATAAATTATTTTATAGTTCCAACTCCGGTACGAAATTTGGAAGCATATCCCATGAATGGACGTAATGAGCGAGAAAGTGCTATTGTTGCTATACGATGGGATCAGCCACGACATTACAATGGTCGTTTGACCGGATATTCGGTTGAGATATGCTCTATAAATGCAGATGGTTTAATGGAGCAAAGAGAAAGATGCCCTATTAGGTGAATTCCTTGCAATTTCCAACTGGTCCGAAATAATGCATTGTAAAAGATAGTTATTTTGAAAAATCCTTCAGAAAAACTCAACCAGGGGAGCGATTCCTAAGGATATCGAACTTGGAGAACGATAGTAAATATCGATTTATTGTTTATGGAAATACAAATGCTGGTCGAGGCGATCCAAACTCAAAAGATGTCATGACCTTACCTGAGGATATAAAATTCTTTCGTAAGTTTTGCTATCGAAAGCATGAATAAGTTGTTGTGAGTGAATGGCATGTTATTAGGTAAAAAATAACCATATAAATTTCATTTTTGTAGTTATCTAGTCCCATTGTCTCTCGTGAAAAACTAGGATATAGGGGAGAACTAGAATAAAGATGAATTTCGATGTGAATTTTTGTGAAGTAGAGGAAGCCGATTTTGAAATAGGTACGCAAAGAATGTGATTTTTTTCTGTCCCTGATCAAATTCAATTGTTTTAATTACTAATTCTCTTACGGAGGTTTTTCCTAAACAATTTTATAAAGTTAACAGTGTATGTATTGATTGTCAATAATAGTTGGACTAGTTTGAACAAGGTGATCAAAATTACATAAAGCAGAATTACGCTGAACACTACGAATCTGTATAAGAATGTTAGTTCATGATATGTTCGAATAACCGTGTCATCGCATTAGAAATGTACTCGATGATTGGCATTTTTTCTTGATGGTTTTGAAGAATTTGATATCTTAAGAATTTTAGATCAAGGTTTCGTATAGAATTTCATACTGCATATGTCAGTTGTTATTTTAATACTTGTTAAAATAATGATTAATAATTTGAGTCACATCTATCTGCCAAATTATTTGTATATTAGATCCTGATTGGTTATTTGTCGCAAACTGCTGTATGATATTTGTAATGATCTCTGGATATTCATGCTAGTTAGTACTGGAAATTTTCCTGCTCTTCGATTTGTGTGGTCTATTGTTTTGTGAAGAGTGTTGTATTTAAGCTGACGGAATATATCTGCTAATTACTTAGACATTAAAGCAAGAAGTAGAAAGAGAAGAGAGTGGAAAAGGGAAAGATTGGTAAAGGTGACGAAGGTAATGTCCCTGATAATTATTGAAGTAATAGGAGAATGTGTTTGACCACACTTGGACTCCTTACGAGGGAATGACAACATCAGTAAGGGAAAGGTATGCTTTCCACTTTAATTGAAATAGATATGAAGAAGATAGGTAAACAGATTAGGATGGGTGTTAGTATCATAAGATATATAGTACATGGAAACTTTCAGAAATCATTAGGTGTATAGCTTGGTGATTGTCAGAAGAGAATTTTTGTTACTGTTGTGTTGATTACGATGTTTTTATTTAACAGCATAGTAGTAGTCAGTCGTAGTATCATCAAAATATTGTTTTAATGATACAATTTTTGAAAGGAGGATCGATAACAGGCCAATTCACTGCACAAATATTTAAGTATACTTTTTGTTGTCCGTCTCCGCTTTTATTTGCGATAATCCCTTCAAAGTGGTGAAAGATTTCGATCTTATTGGTTTTGGATCAGATGTTTTGTCACAGTGGGCGTTGTAGATGAAGACATAAGCAGTTACACTTCGCTTTTTACTTCCATCTGAACCCAGCTGTTGGACAGCACACCTCTTTCTCTTCAGTGATTCTTTCAGACTGAGCTGTTATATATATATATATATATATATATATTTAGCAGTTGAGTAAGGCAGCAACAACAATTCTTAGATCTGTCATATATGCATATTCATTTACTTTTATATGCTAGGCTTAAAAATATATGCCTAGAGCGTTTTAATTCACTCTGATCACCAATTTTCTATTTCTCGACATAAAATTTCTAAAAGCTTCAATCATTAATGGCATTATTACTTATTACTGTCATAATTTTATTCATACTGCAACCATGGTGCATTTGGGCGGAAGTTTCTAATGGTATTTGCACTTTTATTCATGTATGCGTCGTATGTATGTGTCTGTGTGTTTTCACCTTATCTCAAGCAAAACATTTGTCTGAAATAAGTGACACACTGAATTTTTTTTTTGTTTCAAGTAGCTCCTATTTTATTTTTGCATTACGTTAACAATTTCTTTCATTTTATTTCTGGAGTGATTCGTCACAGTTTTGTTGTTTTGTTCATTGCAAATTGCGAACTTTGTCTTTGGGATGATAAGTTATCAGCAACATTAGCATAAAGAAATGGTTATTGCTACTTATGAAGTTATTTTTCGCTATTAATGTTAGACAATTGTTTTTTATTAAAGTTAATACAATAAGTGGAATTATGTTACATACTATTAAGAATTTTTCTTCAAAGGTTAAAAATTTCAATTTTAAGATTGATGGATTTGAATCTTTGATATCGTAGTATTGCATTTTTCTTACTTGTCAGTTTACAGTGGAGCCGGAGCAGCCACATTTGGAGGAGAGCGGTGTTGGTGATGATTTTATCAATGTAACGCTGGCACCGGGTGAATTCGACAAAAATGAAGGGCGACCGGTTGGTAGTGATTTGTATGTCAAATATCGAAAAGTTGGAGATGATGAATGGGGAATTGCAGAACCAAAAGGTGTATCTTATTTACTTTCTCTTTTCCTTAATCATTTAATTGCTAAATAATTTACATCTTGACTAATCTAGACAGGAATGAAGGCGTGACTAATAGACGATGCCATTATGTTTTATCTTCTTTTTTTTTTGTCTGTTTTCTTACCTCGAGTTTCAGAATATGATACTTTGACAAGTTGTTTGTGAGTGAATTGAGCAAATGGAATGATTTGTTACAATTGATATTGTCTTTATACATGAGATACCATATATAAGTATGGGTCGGAAAGGTGATCTTTGAGTAATAGTAGTGTAGAGTAGTGATTTGCTATACTGGTTTGTTTCACTTAAAAGATATATTTCACCTGTGATTAAGATTTTTTTTAACATCCAAATTTGGTGCAAAAATTTTTAGATGATGATCTCAGTGTTCAAATTGGCGATTTGGAGCCAGGAACAAAATACGATGTGGTCGTTGTCTCAAAGCAACGTGATCAATCTGGAAATATCCGGGAAACAGAATCAACTGTTTCACACATTAGTACCACTGGAAGTGGTCAGTTTTCTAATTTTTCTGTTTATTTAACTTTTTTTTTTTTTTTTTTTTTTTCAAGAATTAACAATATTTTAACAATTGTTCGCAGATAACTTTTAGAATTTCTGATAACTGTAAGACAGACTGAGAAATCATTTAAACAGTTCAGATTCGTTTGATTTAAATATATTATTCTCTTAAATTCTTATATAAAGATTGAAATTTGAAAATTTATTTTCTTTACAGCACCACAGAGTGCACGGATTTGGTGGTTAATTATTATTTTACTAGTTATACTCCTGTTGCTCATTATTCTCTGCATTGTATGCGTGGCAGCTCGGCAACGTGGCGCAAAATATCCGGTATCGGAGAAAGAAAGACAACAAGGCAGACAGCCGATATTACCTGGCATTAAGGAGAGAGGATTCGGTGAATATATTAAGCCGTAAGTTTTTAAATTATGATATTTTTGAACTGGAATTCAATAGCTGAATATAAAGTACTGCAATAACACTTAATCAGTGGGAACAGTGGGGTCGCAAGCGGTAAGATAGTCGAATAGTTTTTTTTTTTAATAAGCTATGGTTTTGTGTTTTCACTTTTTTTTTTTTCTAAAGAATAAGACATGATTTATGTTTAAGATTTTCTAGAGAAGATGACGAGAAACGATCATTAACGGGCAGTAAAGCGGAATCAGAAACCGATTCAATGGCAGAGTATGGTGACACAGATCCTGGGCGATTTACGGAAGACGGCTCTTTCATAGGTGAAACTAATGTTTATAGATTTGCAGGTTGTCAGAAGGAGGATAATTATGGCGGATTTTCGTATGAATAAGAAAAAGAAAATTTTTCTTGCAGGACAATATGTGCCGAACAAAACGTTAGTGAGTACCACAAACGACAAACCTGGCAGGGATTGTGCTTCGACGTTTGTTTGATTAGTCGTTTTTTTTTTTTTTTTTTGAACTAATAAAAGAAGTCTATTATTGAATTAGCCGGTGATTGTGGGAAAGCTTTATGGTTGTGGCATCTTAATATGCGTTTTGAAATTCCTGTTATCCCGTTGTTATTGAGCTTATCCTAATAGTGAATTTGACAGATGGTAATTTGAAGAGCAGCAGTATTTGATAAAAGAGAGAATGTTGCTGTCGTTACTACTAATGTTTCTGTGGTAAAATGACAAGGGAAAAAAAATTCAATGCTCTTCCTACTATCATTAATTTGTATTCAGTTGCTAGAAATGTTCTTCCATACTTTGTATCTAGAAACACTTCCTGACGCTTTCCCACTACATCTGATTTATGTATGTGATGTGTGTGTATGTGTGTACTTGTGTGTGTGTATGTTGATACAGAGTCGCGGGTTTCTTTACGTGACGTGAATTATTTTTCTTAATTTTTGTATCACCTTTACGGGAACTACTGATTTGTGCTCCCAGTTTTTGTGCAACACTTGATCTCTTGTTGTACCATTTTCAAATTCACAATTAATTTATTCTTCCTAAAATGAAATCAAGCAGGATCCTTGAATTTGTTGTAATTCGGCGATCAAAATTTTCGAATTTTTAGTTAAATTTTTTCAAAACTGCCGAAATGATTTCGATCTTTTCTTTCATCCTGTTTCACTTCAATCTGAGTAGTTAAGTAGGGTATGATACCTTTGTAAAAGTGTATTTGTTTTAATCACCCAAACATTCCATTGTTTTCTCTCCTGGCTACATCGGTATAATTTAGTTCCTTATTTTCAATCTTTGATTTAGGTAACTATGCTTTTAAAGAATGAAATTTGTTCAAATTGTCCTGAACTTTCCCTTTTTTTTTTTCTCTCTCTCTGTCTCCTATTCTGCCCTGAAACGGTGAATTGTACAGTGGTTGATATGAATACAACTATGATTGCTATGAATTTGTTTTCTTTTTGTATTGCTTTAAACGATGGCTGTTGTTGCCAGTACTGTGATTTCTTTCATCCTGTTAATTGCCCCACTTCATTTTCCCATTTAATTTTCCTATAATGTTTCCCTTATTTTAAAATTATATAGGATCACCGGCGGTTTTATCCTTCTTGTGATTTTGATTCCAATATAAGTTGCTGCTTTTCATGTTTTTTTAACACAAGATGGAAAAATCTTTGTGAAAGAAATCTCGTGAAATGAATTTCCCTTGAAAATTGATTGTCTTCAACTTTTTTTTTTAATCTGATTTAGGAAAAAGCCTTCATTTTCTTCTTTAATTTGCTTTAGAAAGTTTAAGAAACGCTCAAGAAATTGGGAGTTTTTTTCTTGTTTTTACTCGTTCATTTGTTCAAGTTTTATGAAAAGAATGTTATACCGCCCATTTTCTTTTTTTTTCCCCTCCCTCCTTCCTCGTCTAACGATCGCTGTTGTTCGATATTATTGTTGCAATTTTTTCTTTGCATGTGTCGATAACAACGCTGTTAGCACAGGAGAACTTTCACTTTTTTTGGGTAAAAAGAAAAATTATAATGTTACCAGTTGTTAGCTGCTTATTTGTTTTCTTTTTGTTCTTTTTTACTCCCTTCCATATATACAATGTATGGTTGTTAGATGCATGTACTTGTCAACAACTTCGCTAGAAATGAAAAAATTTAGGCCTTAATTTATGGTCTATCTTATGTTTCCTAAGTGTCGATAAGATTATTATTCCCCTACTGTTGCTGCTATTGTTGTTGGAAAAAAAAATTTTTTTTTGGTTTTTGTGTTTCTCAGTTTGTGATTGGATATCACTCTATCTATGTATAAAAATCGTATTAGTAGCAAAAAAAAAGAAATTAGCTATTATACCATATTTTGGGAATGATAATGTATCCTCCAAGAAACCGAAAAAGAAACTCTGAATCATAGTGTAAATTTATGCTTTGAAGTACTAGTATCCATGCAAATTACCATATAGAAACAAACATATCAGTTAATTTCTTCTTTTCTGAAAACTTCTATACAGATTTACAGATTTTCACTTCCAGAATATATTTTTAAAATTATTTACAAGAGGGAAAAGAAGAAACTTTCCATCTTGCTTTTTTTGAAAATGTTTTAGTTATTATGCCATTGTGATTCAGTTAAAATGCTGTATCATCATGGCGTTGATAGCAACTGTTGGATAATTTTTATGTATCATTTTCATATTAATCTGGTTTCGACTGAGTATAATAATAGTTAGTATGAGAGTTTTACACTTATGCTAATGTTACTCAAACAGTCTACTATCATATAAGCTTTAAATTTTGGGTTTTCATCTTTTTTTTTGTCTTAGGTCCTTTTTTTTTCCTTTTTATTCAAAAACAAAAAAGAATGACCATGTTTGTTGTTGTCACAGAATGTCTTATGTTACACATTCACATTTATATATGAATTACATCTGTGCATATGTAGTTGAACTATTGAACATAGCTGTTATTATTAATAATTTGATACAAGTTTCAAGTATTGTTGCTGCTATATTTATGTTAATCAGTTGAAGCCAGGTTTGCTAATGTATGAAAAGATTGAACAAATTAGGCTAATAGTGAAATGCATACAGCATATCCTCTCTGCAATGAATGTGCTGCCAATTTGTTGATTTTCCATCTTCATTTATGAACTCTCGCCTTTTTGTTTGTTTACATTTTTCCACTTAAGATATTATCACCGCTTGATGTTTTTTATCCAAAAATGTTTATGTCAGTGCTTTGTTTTTATTTATTTTTGTTTCTCGTTTACTCATTATGCTGTTCAAACAATGATAATTGTCGATCGGCTCGGGCTTTGTTCGACAACACTGAAGCGCTTCTATTTTCTTTCTGCCAATTCTGATTCCGGTAACTGAGTTAATTGGTTTCCTTGATTGTAGTTGTCTGCTTTTACACATATCATATCTTACTGAATAATTGAAATTTTTTGGGAAAGAACGATTTCTGGACTACGCTTCATGTGTTCTTTTGTTTTCTTTTTTTTTATTGCGATTTCCGTATTTCGAGAAAAATAAAAAAATTACATAGAATTTAGTTTTGCAAAATTTCGCTGTAAATTTTATCGGATGCAGAGTATATGTTGAATGTCACTTACTGGCTGTCACTTCAATGACCTAATCCATGATGATACCCTATGACTAATATTATAGTTAACTGTGTTGGCATAACTTACCGCTAATTCCGTAAAATTTTAAAACACCTGAGAAATCGACGTGTATATAAAGCAAATGATGATAGAGGTCTCCTTACTGAAATTTGTGTCTCCTTACTAAACAGAAATGTGTGAGATCTTGACACATGTTCTTAATATATTTTGTCAATTGGAATGAAATGTAACGTTTGCATCATATGGTGTTAATTTATTGAAAAAAGTGATTATAACACAAAGGTTTTTATCTTTTCATTTCCTTTTGTTTTAGAAGATCTGGTTAAATTTGACAAAAAATAGAAAAATTTAATGGTCCATACAATCTAATTTCGAGAAAATGATAAAAGACTGATTTAGTAAAAAATAAAGAACTGACAATGTTGAACTAATAATGCTGATAAACAAGTATTTAGCAATGATTCTTTGTAATGAAAATAAGTGCAAAAAAAGTGCTATCATTGTTGATATACCTAAAATGAAAACAGGTATTAATTACTGATGAAATTAAAACCTATCTAATAATTTGTTGTTAATGACTACATACTGATAAGATTTTAGAACAGATTAAGCAGAGATAAGAGTAAAAGTTGGAAAAATCAAATTGAAAATTTTGTCAGACAAATTGATGCTGGTATGTTTTTCTCCTACCTTTAAATAACGAATGATGAATAGATCAAAGTTAAGATTTTCTTCACTGTTCAAACGAGTTGCATTTCACACAGTGAATGATTAATTAACAGAAGGCTGGATAAATTTTATAGTATGAAATTGTGGTCTCTGTAATTATATCATTCAATTAAGGTAATATCTGAGAAACAGAAATATTTTTGCTTTCAGCACTATAGCAAAATCAAAGGATTGTTAAAGTATATACATATGCAGCATGTTTAGCAATTATGAATCAATTTGAACATTATCAAAGGTCACGGATTGAATTCTTATGTTATCTCTTGTTTTCTTAATAATTAACATTCAAACTATTTTATCCTTTAGTTAAAATTGAAAAAAAAAAAAAAAAAAAAAAAAAAACGAATTTACAACATTGATAATATAAATTATATACATGGTAAGTTGCGTTGTCTAAGTTCCTGAATCAGTTGCGTGAAATTGCGTTCACTGTAGACGTGTTTTCGATCATTTGCCACCGTTTCAATGGTATAAAGATTTAATCCAGGACTATTCGTATCAACATGCCCATCACCCTATAAATTTAGAGCTTTTTTATTTCAAAATTTATTGAAATTCAATTACTAAGACTAATCGATCATTTAACTTATTGCTCCAAATGATATAAAATGATTTTGATTTATTAAATAGGATTTATAGTTTAATGGTTAAATAAAGTATTATTTATAAGAAGGAGAAGTATTTGCGGATTGCTTCATTCGTAATCGACTCTTCACTAATTTATAAATGATAAATGTTATACAATTATCATGAAGTATTTTAAGCTTAAATTAACCATTCGATTTTTGGATCTAAGAAGAAGAAAAAAACGATTTTATTCGTATTTTTGCCTTTATTCAATTAATAAATTTCCATAGAAAAGAGAACTGTAAATAAACCTCATAAACTACGGTATAGAGAGTAAATCCGGCTCCTTTAGCATTACGGCTCATCTCCTCAACATCCGGTCCTTTATTACTCCATCCATCCGTAAATACGAGCATAGCTTTTTTTGCGATTTCATTAGGTCGACCACCGTGTTGTTTGTCCTTTTGTTCAATTCCAAGTCGAATTCCTTCACCTATAGAAATTGATTAATTATGAATCTTTTTGTAATACGATAATTAAATTATGAATTATTATTTATTTCATATTATTTTAATAACATTCATTGGTAGTAATTGATTAAAACATTTCATTTTATTAATTGTAATTCCATCTCCTTTTTTTTTTTTCGGGTCAAAGAAACTAAAGCATTATTTATAAGAAGGAAAAGTTTTTGCTTATAAAAATGGTTGAAACAAACCAACTGCAGTTGTACCACCTGAGGATTCCAATCTTCGGATTGCAGTTACAATATCTTTTCCATTGAAGTATCTAAATTCATTAGTAAAATATATTTTTTTGACTTGTGCATACAAAAAATATGAAACTATTTAGTTGTTTAGCTGAAATGATTTGTAAATATATGTTTTATTTTTAATGAATTATAACTAGGTTTTTTTGGTATGACTAATAAATTACTATCTATAATTGGAATTCACGAAAACTTTAAGAGAAAAGAAAATAAGAAAAATAGAGAAGGAATAAATATTATATATATATATATGTTCATGAAGTTTCAATCTGTTTCATAATTTATAATTTTTGTGCTTATTGATTCTGGAATGTGAAAATTTTTTAGCTTTAAGAATTTCAATTATTATTTTTATTGGGTAATATTCCTTCTTTTTCTTTTTCCTTTTTTTTTGCAACATTATTTGATTTCGTCTTAGGATTAACACTTAATTCATTCAAATTACCATTTAATTACAAATTAAAATTATATGTTAAAGTAATTTAGCTCAAAGAAGAGACTGAATGATAAAATTAGTAACTTATCTGTACATTCGGTCAGCTTACCATTATTTCGAAATAATTTTAAGATTTGAGGATAGAGTAAAACTTAAATTTCGCTTTGTTTTAATTTCACACATTTTTCAAAATTTGTAATTCATCATTAAAAAATGAAAGCTTCGACCTGTCTAAATTAAATTGTGTCCTTGTTTTACCCACTGAGCTAAATGTTATTAGTGCAATTCGACTAAATCGTCGACCAATTAAAAGCCTATTGATCAATTCTTCAGCCATTTCTATGTATTTCCGGTAAACAGGATTGGTTGTTGTTGATAAATCCATAACAAGTACCACATCCTGCTCACAGCCTGTAATTTTATCCTTTTTTTTCTTTCAGCTATAACAAATTTTTAAGAATAATACCTAAAATATCATCCAAAGAGTACAATATCTTCATTTCATATCCCGGAAGATACTATATTAGACAAAATTATTTTAATTAATTTCATTTATTTAAATTATCAATAAATCTATAGCTCACAAGAAATTTGAACTGAAAATTCAATCAAATTATGATAAAATAATTTCGCAGTTTGTATTCAATTCATATAAAATATCCGACAAATCATTTCAGTTTCAAAATTTTCAATTAGATAATAAATTAGCATATCACTGTGTTATCAAATTTATGATTACAATAATTCGACACTTTTTTTTAAATTGACAATTAATTTTATTGATCAGTTGATTTAAACTAAACAACTAACTGATATCATTTATTTATCAAACTGAAATTAAGTCATAAAATATAAATACCTGAGATTGGATTAGTTGTAGTTGTAGTAGCTGTTGTTGTTGTCGTTGTTGTTGTCGTTGTTGTTGTTGTTGTACGACATTTTTCCTGTGCTTGTCGAAGTAATTTACGCGTAATATCAGCTGCTAATTTTCGACCGCTTTGTAATATAATATGATTGATGTTACCAGTTATTTCAAGTAGTTCATTTCTAGAAAAGAAATTAAATTTCAAAATTAACAGTAATTTGTTTTGTTAGGAAAAAAATTTAGCATTTTAACTTTTATCATTGTTAATTTTATTTGTTTATTTCTTTACACAAATAAAAAAATTATCATATTAAATTATTGTGATAATTAAAATGATGGAAATTTCAACTTTATTCTTTATTTTATAAAATTAAGAGAAGTGTTTTCATAAAATTTAAAAATCACAAAAAAGAACAAAGAAAACTTTGTTTTCTCATCTTAGTAAAATTATTGGCATAAAAAGTAAATTGATAATTAAAGTCAATTTGTTAGTGATTATTGAAAACACTGAAAAAAAAAGAGGAAAAGAACAAGTTTAAATTATATGCTATTAAAATTTATTCATGCTATCTTCTATAATATAAAAGAGACAAACGATATAATATAATAAAATCATAAGGGTATATTTAGAAATTTTCTTTTAAAAAATATACAAAATTCTTGTGCCTAATCATTTTATTTACTTTTTTTTTCCTAATTACTTGTATTTGCTTTGTCATTTTTTAAACATTTATTATCAATTTTACACCTTATAAACTTAATTAATCATTGAAAATTACCGAAAAAAAAAAAAAAAAAGAAAAAGAAAAATTAACCACCCACCCATTTCTTGTAAACTAAATATCTCAAAAAAACACTTTTTTTTGAACAATTGAAAAAAAAGAAAAAAAGAAAATAGAAATTTATACTTGTCAACAGCATCAGGATCACCAGTTGCTGCTGCAAAAACCCATGTATTCGGAATTTGTTGCAATTGTTGAGCTGGAATTTTAGGATCATCTGCACTTCGACCATCCGTAACAACCATTATAAGAGTAGGAATTGACTTATTACGTGTTTCCATTAATTCAAGTCCAAGTTCTAATGCTTTCCTAAACAAAACATAATATGAAAAGTTCAAATTTTTTAATTTTTTTCTTCTAAAAACATATGCAAAAATTTCAACTTAATTATATTTTAATTAACTAAAACGAACAAATGTCTGCTTCATTTTCAATTATTTTTTTTCCTTCCTTCTAACTTTCAATATTTAAATTATAAAATCAGCTTAAAAATTTCGAGAAATTAATATTCATTTGAATTTCTTGTATAAAAAAGGAAGAAAAAACAAATTTTTTCCAGTTTTTTTTTTTTTTTTTTTAAAAAAATAAATTAGGAAAAAAATGAAAAGAAAAACATTTAAGATTCAAGATCGTTTAAAATTGAAGTAAAGTATGAAAATTCGATTTAAAATTGCAAATTTCTCCAACTTTGTATTTGTTGTACCACCAATAGCTCTTAAACCAAGCACAATTTTTGTAAATTCTTCGTTGTTTTTAGCAAAATTCCATTTGAATACTTCACGACGATAACTCAGTCCAGAATATACAATCATTGCTACCTGGAAGAAAAATAAGTACTAAATTTTCAAAAAAAAAAAAAACATTCAATGAATCAATGAATAATTTCTCACTCAATTTTTTATTCAAATATCTTAAAAATAAAAAGTTCCGATGAAATTATTCAAACCATACAATACAGTTACAGTTAATCTATTAGAAAGAAATATTTATTATAACAATTATGTTATTTAGTCAATTTATTATTTTGCAAAAATTAAATTACGTAATAAATTCTAGCTAAATTATAACCAGTAAAATGTGTTTAGCATTAAGCTTTTTAAGCTAATTAAGCTCACTGTCTCATACATATATACGTTTTTTTCTCTTCATAAAAACAAATTTAATTAATTAATTAATTAACCCGGTGTGTATCTGGCCCAATGTCAAGTTCCTCCGAAACATTGACGACAAAATTTCGACTTCTATTAAATCCACCTTTGACAGAATCTGAACGATCCAATATAACGAGAACATTGAGATAACAACTAACTGGAAAAATTGGCGTCTGTGTTTTCACATAAATCAATAATACTGTTGCTAAGCCCTGAAATTTTCAAAATTAAAATCTTAATAAAAATAAAAATGCAAACAATTAAACAAATACTATTAAACAAAATAAATTTTAAATCGGATTTAAACAATTTTCTAAATTTAATTTATTTTTATAACGATGGTATTTTGCTGTAATTTGAATTAATTCAACAAATATAAGGATAAATTTTTTTTTTAGATAAAATAAAATGTTTGAGACAAATAAGATATTACTTTTTATGCAGTTTTCATACATCATATTGAACTAATATTAGTAATTCTACTTCATTAATTGTAAATTTTAAAGAGTACAGCCAAAAAATGGTTGAATAGAAATCAAACAAAAGATTCTTAAAAAATTTTCGTACAATGAAAAAAGAAAAATACTTGAAAATAAAAAAAAAGAAAAAAGCTATTGAATGAGCAAATATAATTCGTTGTTATTATAATTTAGCTCATTTGCAGAATTAAAAAAAATAGGTAATTTTTTACTCAGAATTCGGGTGCAAAGATTTTCCTTTTCTTTTTCATTTTTATTATTTCAAAAAATTTCGTTGAGATATTTTGATACTTATCCATTCACATAGTTTTTTTCTCTTTGCTTTTGTATATCCTTTAAATGTTTAATTTATCATTTTTTTTCTCACTACTTTATGAATTAAAATTTGCAAATTTACTCAATGTAAAAAGTTTTAAAATAGCAATGAAATTTTAGGAATTTGACTAAATTTATTGTACAACTTTTCTTTTTTTATAAACTGAAATCTATGTCTGATTTGAAATGAACTAATAAATTTTATATAAAATATATTAGCAAGAAAAAAACACAGCGAAAAAAATTTTTAGGTTCTTTATTGCTTAAAGAAGGAGAAAAAAAATAAATTAGAAAATGATAAAGGATAATTATTTAAACCGGTTAAAATTTTTGTTTTTCGTGTTTTTTTTTTTGTCAATCAGTTCATTATATGTGTTAATTTCTTCCACTCATTTTTTTCCTTTTTACAACTGAAACATAATCAAAATATATGAATCTTTCTTAATTAATAAGCGAGAAAAAAAAAAAAAAAAAAAACAAGCTAATATAGACAAACTATTAAAGTTGATTTTAAATTAAACAATTTTTGGAGAAAAACAAAGAAAGAAAGAAAAATAACAAAAAAAAAATGTAGAAAGCAAATAAATTTTTAAGCAATTTCCTTTAAATAGCTTATTAGTTTCAAAAAAAAAAAGAAAGTGAAAAACATTTTGTTTATTCGCTTTTTTCTGAATCGTAATCTTTTTGAAAATAAAAAAAAGAAAGAAAAGATTTGAAAAAGAAAAAACTATAAGTTGGAATTGTTCAAAGAGAATTTCAACAGCTAATTAATTATTGATTCACTAAGTATTTTGTTCAGAAATTAAAAGTTAAATTGCAGTTGGAAGATATTAGTATATTAAATAATTATTTTTTTGGTATTTGAAAAAAATAGTGTAATAGTTGAAAATTATTACAACAAACTTTAATATGAAATTAAAATTTGTCAATTTGAAAATAATTAAATTAATTAGTAAGTGCTGTAAATTCGCAAATAATACAATAAAGTTTTATTCCATTTCATTTATTGCTACTAATTTTGACTAGAAAAGGTGAATGAAAAAAGAGTTCCAATTATGAAATATTATATATTTTTAAACATTTCTACCAATTTTTAATTTTGATTCACCCACTTAATTATCAAAATTTCTTTTCCATTCTTCCTTTTCCAATCAAATGCTACTTTTTGAACATTTTCCTATCATTAATTTCGTTTTATATAATAAAAAGAAAAAAATCAAGTAAAATGAATTAGTAGAAGAGAAAGTAAAATTTTGAAAGGAACAAGAAGAAAAAAATTGAATCAAACTGAATGTTTGACCTTGAAAAAATTTTTAATTCAAAAAAATATTTGAAAAAATAAAAAAAAAAAAGTCCTTATTGAGAACCATATGATTTTTCTAAAAGCAAAATATATGAATTTTATTGGAAAATATTATAATAATTAAGCATGAATTAAAAAAAAAATAAACACCAAGCATTAAAGTTAAAAAAAAGCTAATGAATCATTGGTTAATTATCATTACCAAAAGTGTTAACACATCAAATGAATAATAATTTTCATTGTTAATGAGAAAATTATCAAATTGCCTTCTTTGTCTATTTATTTTTTATTAAGAAATAAGTACAAGTGATAAGATCAGAAAGACATTATTAATTTCAGCATTTTATAGCCAAATATTTCAGTGTAACTGAAGTTACTGATAATGAAATTTGATGAGACTTAATTAATAATAGTATGAAATTTGTTTATCATATCTTATCATTGCAATTCTCATAAAGATAACTCTGTACAAAATGTGAGTACTTCAATATGTATATAAAAAGTTATGTGAATACTTCAATATGGTAAATTTTAAAATGAGATTAGACTAGATTTGACAGAAATTTATGGGTATTATAAATCGTTAAGTCTGTAAGACTGACCGAAATTATGATTGAAATTTATGCAAAAAAAGGCAAAAATTTAATTTACAAACAATTGATAGTTGAAAATATTTTAAAATCTAATATCTCATCAAGAAAGCAATAAGGAGTTTCAAGGAAAAACCAATGTATATTTAATTTTAAAACATAACATTTTTAAATTTCTCTATTAAAGTTAATATTTAGTTTTCATTAAAAAAAAAAAACTTATCGTTTGAATAAATAACTTTTTATTATTTTAGCTTAGTTCTAAAATCTGCCAATTAATTTTTTCAATTCCAAAAAAATTTCTGAAAATAATTTAGTCACTTCATTCTTATTAATAACAATTCCACCTATATCTATTCACCAATAATTTCAAATAGTCGAAGTTTAAAAACGAATTTCTACGCAATCAAACTTGCACTTACATAATGCTATAAATTAAATCTGCAAAAATGTGCTATCAAATTAATGAAATTCACGTCAAAAAAGAGGCAGATTTTTGGTATATTAAATTAATAATAGTTGCAATAAAAAAGTTAAAAAAAAGACAAAAAAATGATATAAGAAATAAATTTGTTAAAATCACTCCGACACTTTTAACAAATGGCATGTCAAATGTCATTAAATCGTAAATCTGATCTTCCCGTCCATTTTGGCCTCTTTTTTTCTTTTTTCATCCTAATAATTAAATTTTTTCCTTTTTTACATTTCAGGTTTGAATATTTATCTTTTTTTTTCTTCTAAAAACTCATCTCAAAGTTATTTTACTTTATGTGATTTCACTTCGTAAATGTGACGAATAATTTTTAAAATATTTCACAAATTAATATTTCCTCTATACCTTATTTTAAGATTTAATAGAAAATGAACAATTTATCATTTATCTTGTCTGTTACAAAAATGATGTGTAAATTTTAAAAATTTCATAAAATTTTACTTCAATTTTGATTTAACAGCTCATAATTTTTTTTAAAAAAAAAGAAAGCATAGTAGTTTTAGATTTTTTTTACTTCTTAAAAATACTTTTTTAAAAATAAATGACAAAAATTGGTAGAAGAAAGACTTATCAATTCTTCAACCGAAGTCAATTTTTTTTTAAACAAAAAAGGATAAAAAATCGAAATAAATGCACCAAATTGACTTGAAAAGACAATATCCTTCGGCAAATTTTGTATAATTCAAACATTTACAAGAAGAGAAAAAATACTTTTCTTAAAAAATAGAGTCAAAAAAAAGTAAAATAATAATAAGGAAACAAAAAATGATGTAAAAAATGGAAGAAAGGTTGAGTTATTAGAAATTATTCAATTGTGAGAAATTATTTCAAGAAAAACTCTCACCATTAGTATATTTTAAATACATTGGGAAATTTTAAACAAAAAAGATATTTAAATTAAAAATTTTTCAATTGAATAATTTGGCAAAATTTTGAAATATGTTCAAAAAATTTTTTAAGAAATATTTGTACAACCTAAATTGTGCTGATGGCATTTTCTTTATTAATGGTAAAAAAATATCGGAACAATTAATTAATTAAAAATATATGATAAAAATAAAAAAGAAACCAAACTTATTAGGATAAAAATAATTAAATCAATTAATAAGATAAAAAAAAAATTTTTTTTCTCTAATTAATAAAAAGTAAGTTTACCAGTATGATCAAATGTTGCCTAGCCATACGTGTTGTATATGATGACAATGTGTCATATAGGATATTTCGCGTTCGTTAAAGTTTGTTTCTGTGGTACAAAGAAAAACAAAAATGATAGATAAATGGATGGAGGAGAACAGGAGGGCAATGGAGGGGAACGAGTGGGCACATGGAAAGCTAGAAGAACGGGTTTCAATCTTCCTCCTACAAAATTTAATACCATTGCTATACCTTTTTTTTGTCCTTCAAAAAATTTTTTTTGACATTAATTATACAGGTTAATGAGATGAAAAAAAAGTGAGGAAGATATGAATAGATATTTATTTGTCATTATGAAATTTAAAATAATTATTACATAAAAATTTGGTTCGAACAAAATACAAAATAATACATTTTTGAGATTATTAAATTCATGCTAAAATAATCGTACATTAAGTGTTTTCTAGTATTAAATTACTTGAGTAATTTTGCCAAATTGTAGTAATTTTGAGTAAAAATTGAATAATTTTTCTTTGTCATATGATTATTTCATTTTTTCAAGATTTCTTTTTCATAATAAAATTCAAATGATATAATGATGAATATTATTTGGGAAAATTAAAAAGGAAGAAAAAATTTTAAGTATAACTCTAAGAAAAAGAAAAACTCCCAAACTGAAAGCTTCAGAATAATAATAGTATGAGAATTTGGTCATAAGATAAAGGCAAAAAAAAAAAATATTATTATCAATGAAAATACTATGCTCACTGAGAAATGGCAAAATCTGGCACCTTTATCTTCCTTATCACTGTCAATTTTTTGGTAATATGAATAAATATTTTTCATTCTCACATGCAACAATAATAGGCTAAGGAAAAGTTAAAAATGAAAAAGAAAAATATGGTTATTTCTCATAAAATAGAAATTTCTGCAATTCCTACCTTTTTTAACACTTACCAAAATCTCTTAAAAAACATAAATTTCTATCCTTGGTGCAATCAATGATCCGTTTGTCATCATGAAATCATTTAACAGTTTATCTTTTAACTAGAAATACAATACAGTTTTTAGTATGAAAAGATTCAGCGAAAATATTTAAATTCCAGTTAGTCTAAGCAGAATCAGCATTATTTATGCCATAATAATAACAATAATAATAACGATAGTAATAATAATAATTAGTAATAACAATAATAATAGCAATAATAATCAAATGAAAAGAAAGGAAATTTCAATTTTCAAAAAATCAAGCAATACTTCCAAAAACATTAGTATATAAAAAATGATTATTGTTTGAATTTTGTACAATTTCGTTCCAGAAATAAATTAGTTATGAAAAAATACTGGAAGATTAAAAAATAATGTCTCTACTCTTATTTATCTTCTTTTCTTCCCTTTTTCAAATGTAAATCATTTAATAAATGCTTATTCTGGAAAGTAGCAGTAATTACGGAATATTTATGAATTCTATTAATTTCCCAATAATAAGTGAAATATTGATAATGAAACTTTTTCTTTTGAAATAGTAAATTTAATAAAGCATTGTTGTCACCATTTTTTTTTTATTTTTTTTCAAATAAATCCTTTTATTAACAGGGCAATATATTGCTATCAGATTACATAGTACAATTGTTTTTGCTTTTTTTTTTTTTTTAAAGAAGAAAATTAGATGGTTAATTTTTACTAAATTCTTCTAAAGAATTTGGCGGAAATTAATTGCTACCAATGATTTACATGGTAATTACCATTGTATCGTTCACATAAATTATATAACAAACACAGGTGAGCTCATAACCTGTTGGTTAGTCATACTAGTTAAACTATTAAATGAAAGCTATCAGTTAAATCATTTAAATTGTCTCATATCAGATAACTGTTAGGACCAATAAAATTAACTACAAGCATTAATTATTATTCATATTACTTCGCAAACTATTATCAACATCGCTACAATTCGATAAATCTTATAATTTTTATTACAGTTAAAAATTTTTCTATTATTATTGTGTTTTCAAAGTTTATTACATCTTAAAGCTCTTATTATCATTAACAATATTATCATTGTTATTATTACAAATATCATCATACGTATCGTATTTGCACTCTTTCAGCAACATCCTTTTAACAAATTTACGCAATATGCAGTTCCACCTTTCTTTTCCTATTTTCTTGTTCTTTTTTTTTTTTTTTTGCTGAAAAAATGAGTTAGTGAACATGTATTCACTAATGACAAATGTTTTTTCTACACTTCAGAAACAAGTAAAATGATTCAGATATTTGGAAGAATTTCCAATAATTACCGCTAGAACATAATGAAATATGACTATATTTTCCGAATTTGGATCACTTTATTTTTAATTTATTTATGTTTACGCTAATACTTCACGAATTACGATGTTATTGATTGATTTCTTTAAAAGTTTTCTTTATTTGTAATTCATTTTGAACACTAAAGTTCTCTTTCCCTTTTCTCCTTTTTTCCCCGCATCTCCCGCTTCTTCTCTTCCCTTCCTAAATAAAAAAAAAAATCATTAATCACGTTTGAGCAAAGAGAATTTCAAAAATACCGACCAAAAGCAAGAAATTGAAAAATGTAGAATTTCACATAAATAAAATTTGCAGTTTAACAAACATCAGTCCTTGAATTCTTCAAATTTCTTTTTTTTTTTCCTTCCCCTTCATCAGCTCTACAATTTAATTGAGCAAGGTTCACCACTACGAAGTGTTTGTAATAGCAAATCAAATTTTAACTGGAAGGTAAAGGACAAGGAACTTTCTGGTAATCTGATACATACTCTGAGTATCGCACAAAAAAAAGCATAGCAAATTGTGAGTGAAATTTGCTGAAGTTTTTTCTTTTTTTCTTAAAACTTTGTTAAGTAGCTACTTCAGCAAAATGATCTATTTTGAATTGGAAAATTTGATGTAAAAAAAGATCAAAAGTGGTTTGTTCTTTTTCAAATACAAAACAGCGTAATTTACAAAAAGAAGATCAAAATGGTCATTTTTTTTCCTCACAGAAATCAAACAATCTCATTGATATTATCAAGGTTAGGTAATCATTTTGGTGAAAAATACTATTTTATATTGAAATTTTAAATCCAAAAGATTCTCTTGCACAATTAAAAATATCTGCTTCCAGTGAACTGATAAAAAAAGTTTCGCAATTTCAACAAGAGATATGAACCCTTTGCGTTACAAAAAAAAAAAAAAGAAAGAAGGAAGGAAAGAAAAAGAGTCTCTTCCTCAATAAGCCCATATCTAAAATTTATTTGGAAATTTATCATTTATTCAAAATATCAGAATATTTGAATATAGCTTACTCGTACTATTTTCTTACTATGCATGTTTACAATTCTTAGAAATGAAATATTTATCTTCAAAGAAATTTTACCATTGACATCAATTAAATCCGTTAAAAATTTGAAACACTAGCAGCTTGTGATTAAAATATACAAAACGAACTAATTTTAATTTCAAATTCCGTAGAGAAGGGAGAAGTTGCGAATAAAATGAAGAATTCCTCATTGTCCGATCGAGATTGAATAAAAGTATAACATGCATATCTACATTTAAGGAATGTTTAATTTGGATATTTAATCATGAAAATATTACAAATGCCTAAGGAAACAATCAGCTCATGTTCTTGAAAGTTTAAATTTCAGGAAATTATAGTCGTAAAACTCGAAAGTATAATCCGTAAATCTTTCGAAAACCGTACAGAAATTCTAGATTTGCTCAATTATCCTGATATTGATTATGTTATGTGAAACTTCGAGATGTTTTAAAGATTTGACAAAAATGAACTCAGAAGAAAGAAATGAATGAAATTATCAATATGGTTACTGACGAAATGAGGTTAATAGCCTTAAATGAATTATAATTAAAACAATAAAAGAGAAAAAAAAAAAGAAACTGAAAACCCAACGTTTTATTTTCATTTGCTAAGGATTTAATTTCGAAATATAAATTTTAGACCTTATCCCCAGAATAATTTCAGAAGAAGATCAAACAGGTAATGTAAGTTGAACTCGGAAGATTTTGCCCATACTTCATCACTTCTCATTGAATTTATATTTCAACCATATCATATATTCCTGATATTTCGCTTTAGTAGTGCCCATGTATTGGTTACAAAGTAATGTAGGAACGGTAGCCTTTCAAATTCATACTCAAAGCAGTAAATCATTTTCCTCTGACATTCTTCGTATGCATGATGAAATTATAATTTTCTGGATTCAACCTGCTGATAATTTCCTTACTTCGCAAAACTAAAATTCCTTAAATCTTAAACTTATAACAGAACATGAGTTGTAAAAAAAGAAAGGAAAAAGGAATAACTACTGACTCAGAACAAAATTGGAAGAAAAACAGTAGATATATAATTCACAGTGGTCAGCTGATCCTATGACTCTTGTCCACCCATAATGCTTAGTCGATTAAAATAGGTCTGATCGGTTCACCCAACAACTAGAAGATAACGCCATGCTACTGCTTGTCCATCTCTGTAAATGATAGTTATTGATTCATAATAGAATTTACATCAGTTAGTCACAAACCCAAGATTCCGGAATCTTCCTGTTCGAACAAATAGCAGTCAATAATCCAATTCTTCTTCACAAAATGAATAAATGCTTAGAGCTTCAAGGAGTTACAACTGAAAAAACCCAGCCAACCGACCCTTAAAATAAAAATTGGAAACTTGCACTTCTATAAAATAAGCGTATTAAACATAATAATGTTTATGGAGTCCAATACCGAATTTTTTTTCTTCCATGTTTGATTTCTTTTTGTTACATAAACTATTCCTATTTCAGCTACTTGTGAAATTACGCACTAGGTCCAATAGGTTCCTAGCAACATATTTGATTCCGAATAATTAATTTTAAGCAGAGAGTGTTTTACTATCCAGACTATCCCTTGTATAATTTGTCACACATATTATAATAACAGTAGGTAATAACAGTAAGCTTTATTTTCCGAATTACGAAATAAATAAAAATAAAGCATTGCAAGTTGCAAAACGTAAAAATACAAATTACACCAAATTAGAAATTTAAGAATTACTTTGTAATCAAAAAATACAAAGAAAGAAGTTACACCAAACTTCATCATTTTAGGCAAATTGGACAAACTTAACAAGTCTACATTTTTAACAATACCATCCAGAACAATTTCCGTCTCAGCAAAGTGCATTCCATACCAATAACTCATACGCTGATCACTTCTGTTTTCTGAGTACTGATGTTTAGAGTTTCCAAATTAATGAATATGTCTGGGTCATAGATTACTCGAACAATCAGTGAACAACTAGGACAAGCAGCAACATCTTCACCAGCTTCTAACATTTCCCTGAAGAAAATACCTGACACTGCATACATGCATGCACAAAACAAGAAGTAGAAGAATGATTGATCTTTAAGATTTAAATTCCAAGAATGCTACTTTTTTTAGAGTCCTACCATATCAAATTTATTAAACCGAGTGAATCTACTCTCTTGTCTAACTAAACTTGAGGGAAAAAAGTTTAAACGAAGTAACGAAACAGGTAAGTTCAGCAACAAATATGCTCAAATCACTTACTTCGAAATTTCAAACCGATCACCACACGGGCATGGATAACTATATAATTTGGTAGACTCGTTATAGTCAAAATCTTCGATCTCCACTTCATCATAAAATACGGACATTATATATCCATTAATTACCTGAAAGTACTCTAACTTATTTGAAGGCAAGAATGAAAAGATTATAAGAATCACACTCGTCTTTAATGGCTGCTGCTCTACTGAATGGAATATTTATTTACAACAGATGTCAATTCTACCCACTGTAAATGAAAAGTTTCGATTCGTTGTAGAAAACCTCATCCTGTCCTGGAAGAACCACAGTAAAATTAAACGATTGATGAGAAAGTAACTTAAATTAATGACTGTTTGAAAGCCCTCGAAACTAATTCTAAAATAAGATGTATGAATTAGAGCTCAAAGAAATCATAAAACCAACGTCAAAAACACTTTAAAATTCAAATATCAAAGAAAAAAATACGAAAATTCCTCCTCCAACCTCATTTCTAACTTGCATTAAAAATATGAGAAATATAAGTATATGTATATATGTGTGTGTACGTGAGTGTGGGTGTGCGTGTGTGTAATTTAAGCAACAATTAGGGAGATAAAGATCAACTGAAACATAGTAAGAGTGACGCAACTGTAGTATCCTTGCTACAAAATAAAAACCACTTCCAAAATGCTTGAGCCTCATTCTTCTGTCAAAGCTACATCACTGAAATATCAAAATGAATTCAAAACCCACTTCAGTACGTTACCTGACTCACGCGAACAACACGCAACAAAATCAGTAATGTCAGATGTCCCTTTCACTTAACTATATTGAGCAAATACTATGGCCACTACGCAAACGTTA